>NC_079489.1:84883642-85619475 GCF_020520425.1 Spinacia oleracea | reverse complement strand
AAAAAGGACAAATGATCTGTTTCTGGTATATGGTGGTACAAATGAGTTAATTGTTAGAGGCTATACGAACGCAAGCTTTCAAACCGACATAGATGATTTCAGATCACAGTCTAGTTTTGTGTTCTGCCTTAATGGCGGAGCAGTAAGTTGGAAAAGTGCTAAGCAAATCACTATTGCGGATTCTACAACTGAAGTCGAGTACATTGCTGCCTCAGAAGCAGCAAAGGAAGTTGTTTGGATTCGGAAGTTCATCGAAGAACTTGGGGTTGTCCCCTCCATTAAAGGACCAATGGCTTTGTATTGTGAAAATAGTGGAGCCATTGCCCAGACAAAGGATCCTAGGAGCCACCAGAATTCCAAGCACGTATTGCGGCGATTTCACATACTTCGAGAAATCGTTGAAAGGAAAGAAATCGAGATTTGCAAGGTTGGAACTGACGACAACGTCGCGGATCCATTGACTAAACCGTTGCCACAAGTGAAGCACAACCCACATGTAGAAACCATGGGAATCAAGCATGTTGGAGAATGACTTTGATTGTCTATGTTTTATTTTAGAACATCTGTTAGATCTTTGTTTAAAACAATTGGTTTAACCATTTCATATTTATGAAATTATTTATTTCATATTCATTTAATTTTGGTTTAGTATTAAATGAAAAGTCCAAGTGATTCAAAACATTCAAATGGGATGTCAAGATGGATTCTTCGACAAAGAAACACCCATAAGTGAACTTTAATATTGAAGTCACGAAGGATCCCTAATCCAGGTCATTGAAAGGTGGACGACCAATGAATAATGAAGATTAGATTGCAAGTAAATTTGTAGTTCGGTTTCTTGAACTAGATTGACTGGATGTCGATCAGAAATGTTTTGCATACATACTTATTGGATCTTGTATCGGATTGACCATGAGAACACTTTTAGAGATTAAAGTCATGTCATAAGCAGTTCTCATTAATGGTGATTAGAAACATTCCTCAAAACACGAGTAATTATGATTGCTCGTTTGAAGTTAGTTCGCTTTGATGCTCGCTAAACGTCGCACCGTAAAAGGAGACTATAAAAGCAGTTATTAGGCGTACTATGAATCAAAGTGAGTGTTCATATATTTCAAGACTGGATTGTCCTCCTATCTTTGATAGGATATGGTGTTGTTGTGTAACAAGGCCTCTCGGAGAGTTAGATACTGTGAAAATGCTTGGCCGTGCTCAGAATGGTTAAGGCTTAACCTTCTGTAAAAGTTTAACAGTTGAACTCAGTAATCCGAGAAACACTTCTGGACCTAATAAGGATGCCTTGGATCTTACCTTATGTTCTACAAGTAACACTAAGCGACAAAGGAATGTGAATGCACACTTGTCTGAATGACAAGTAGGAGACTGAAGGAAATATGTCCTTCAACCAAGGTGCATCAGTCTAATACCAAGGTTCAGATTAATTACGAACAATTAATTCAGTAAGATCTAGTGATAGGAATAGCTAGTTGGAGCAATGCTTCCGATCAGTGAGTTCTAATCTATATTAGTCTCACAACTTACTCTTGACTGAACCTATAAGGTCACACCATTGACAAGTAACAGATCATCCGATTAAATGAATCGGAAATTCATTTAATAGCTTTTCGGGAATTAGTTCGGAAAACATAAACATATGATATGATGTTGGATCAGAATCGTATATCGTATCACAAATATCCGTAAGCTAGGCGAAACGAATAATCGTATCGTATGACGGTGATTCGTCAAGTACTATACGATAAATAATAGCCGTAAGGCATTGGACGCGGATACGAGCAAGGCATGGCTGCCGGCCCGTCGAGCCAAGCGCGCAAGGCCCAACGAGCGCAGCAGCTCGCCAGCGAGAGAGTAAGGCCCGTAGGCTTGCGGCAGGGCGCGCGCGGGACAACAGTAGTGGCAGCAAGCGCAGCAGGCCCAAGGGCCATGGTTGCGTTGCTGTGCACGCTGCTCGTGGGTTTTGTGCGAGAGCTGGCCGGTTGAGGCCTTGTGCCTTGGCCGGTGATGTCATAACCCTTAGGGTTATAACACCTCAGCCATTATTATGTTTTTCACACAACTCTAATTACGTACATCAGTTTAACCTAAATCAAAGGAGAAATCCTATTCTCCTTTGAGCCTCCGTTCAAACTGTTTTTCCCTAAAAGCTAAAATATCTTGAGTGACGTCTAAGCTACGAATCTCAAGATGGATCTGAATGTGTCGGTGAACCAAGTAGAGGAACGACATTTGGAGTTCTTGTTCGTGTTCGTGATTCGTTGAACTAGGGAAAACACGCTACAAACGTAAGTCTGCTTGATCTGTACTTTATACATGGTTCCTGGCTTTGGGGATTATTCCGCTGCGTTAATATGTATTTAACTGTATTCTCCTACAATTTTCAGATTAAAATTATTTATTAAAGCTTCGATTTTATGAGTTTAATTGCTTTTAATGGTGAATTAGGGTTGAGATTTTAATTAAACTCATATGATTAATCGATTAGCATAATTAGATGTCAATTTTAATTATGATAATCAATATGAACTTTGATTCATTTATGATCATTTAAACTTCGGTTTTTAATGTTTTTATGCATGAAATTAATTAAATTTCATGCTAGGGTTTTTAACGAGTAATTAAAGTAATTATTTTTATTATTAACGACTAATTTCTAATTAATGCAAGCAATTTAAAGTTCAATAATGTTGCTGGAAATTTAATGAACATGAAGAACAATTAAGTTTTATTTAATTTATAGGAAAAATTGACATAAATAATCCCACCTTTCACTCATTTTCTCAAAATAATCTCAACTTTGGATTATTTTAGAATAATCCAAACTTTGGGGGTTACCTTCTCAAAATAATCCAAACTATCAATTTGCCTATGTACAATAGACCCAAAATGGATTAGTAATGACAAGAAAAAAAAGACTCCGGATTACTTTGAGAAGGTAACCCCTAAAATTTGGATTATTAAAAAATAATCCAAAGTTGAGATTATTTTTAGAAGATGTGTGAAAGTTGGGATTATTTATGTCAATTTTTCCTATTTTATATAGGAGGTGATTTCTAGTCTAGTTGGGAATTTAATCATAAAGGGCCCCATCTACTTAAGTATTCAAGGTACGTACAAGTCTAGGACGACCCAATTTAATTCATGTGAATACATGTTATGTTTGTGATGTTGTAATTCATGTTTATTTGGATTATTTGATTCATGTTTGAGTATAAGCATGTTATTATTGGTTATGTTTGTTGAATTAAAGAGCAAGCATGTTGTCCAAGTATGCTTTATGCATGGTTTATGTGCATGTAAGTAAGCTATTTATGCTATTGTACGTAAGGTCTAGCATACTATGAGTCAAGGTTATTCGTGCCATGTTGCACATTTTAGTAACCACACGTGCTTCATTCGTGTAGGGTATATAATTTCAGTAACCACATTTGCTTCGGCCATGTAGGGTATACATTATAGAGTCAAGGTGAATTGAATTAGGAATAATTCGTGCCTAGTACACAACTTGCATATTAACAGGCATGTCGTGGACTCATCATGTCAAGGTAGTAATTCATTGGAGTCATGGATGTATTGATAACAAGTCCTAGAGGATTCTAAAAGAAGCATTGTCTATTTTTAATTGATTAAATGTTTTAATTGATTGTGTCTTGAGTCGGCTTTCAATAAAATATTAATAAACGTAAAGTGAAACACGAATAAGATTCAAAACTCTTGGAACATATGCATCTCGAGTATGAACAATGAGGGGAGTACGAGACCTCAGGGAAGTTACTTCTATTTGGTGATACAAGACGTTATATTGCTATTTTTATGCGCATGGAATTCCATCACATGCGAATAATCATGTTGGCACAAGGTTACTATTTCTTTTAGTGTTTAGAGGGCTCCCAACACTCGTCCAATGGATATTTCTTTTCCAAGGAACTGTTCGATGCTAATTAACATTTATATATAAGTCAAGAGTCGTGTCTTGAGTCGAGTCTTGTCTTCATGATTAATTGTTTATTAGTTGGTTTTTGCATGTGATTTCAATTATTGTTTCAGAATGAAGCATGTTAGTTTAGGATTCGTTTTAGCTTGTAGTACTCAGCCTTTTGTTGATTACGTGCTTTATGTTTTTGGTCATGGCCCTTGCCATAATGACCCTATGATGATCCATCATTTGCACTTGCATTCTTGTGGAGTAGATTTTCAATAAGTAGGATTTCAAGAGGTGACTTGCAAGCCAAGAAATCTTCAGGATGGGATTGAATGAGAGAGTTTATTTTACTTGCATCGTTTAATCTCTATTTATTTTATTATTATTCTAGGCTATTACAAGTTCATTTTCGGTTAATGGATTGTTTTAATTTGGATTTTTGTTTGGGCCTATATGGTTCCAACTTGTAGTGGAGGCCATTAACTATTTATTTTATAATTTTAAAAATAGTTATTTCCGCTGCGTAATTCTGTCACTAGCCTTAACCGTTATCACGGTGGCGGTAATGCTTTAGTAATTCCTTTATTTGAGTTGGAAACATAGTTTTATAAAAGCAAGGAATTATTAAGGTGTTACAAAACTTGCATGGGATATTTGTCCACTACAAATTCAATCAGAAAGTGTTGAACCTATGACTCTTGGAAAATGGGTTCAGAGTTATATCCTGCTTTATTATAGCGAGGATGGAGGGAGTAATACAAAAATTGTAAGGTTTTGTGGCAATGATGTTGAGCTTATGGGTGACAAGGAACCCAAGGATTTTCAAGGGATTGGGAGGGCATACAAGAATAGTGCTAGTTCAAGTTAACGAAGGGTTGAAACAATTAAGCATCTTTCAACAAAACCCTCCCTTATACCTTACTAATCATTTAAGAAGGAGAATGAACAACAATTCCCACCATGATTTTACTTGGCTCAACTGGGAAGCACAAAAATGGTTTCACTAACTTTTTTTTGCAGAAGGACGGCTCGTGGGACAAAAGAACCAAGAAAGAAGGTTGGGGGTGGGCTTACAAACCGTAAGATTACAACCATTACCTGGATGGAGGAGGGAACTATATACGAACAACATCAACATTACAAGCATAAACTGGAGCTTGCCTACATGGACTAAAGTGGGAAAAGGAGCAACGAATTCGCAACTTAATGATCTTTACGGATTCTATAACGTTAGTGGCAACCCTTCAACGAGACTCGAGACAAGAAGTTAAAATCTACTGGGAAGCGCATGAGACCAAGAACATAACAACAACATTTGATATTTGCACGATCATAAAGAAGGATAGGATTAAAGTGAATCGAGCTTATGTGATTGCTAACAAACTATCCAATGTCAAAAAAAAAACAATCATTTCGAAACCCTAATTAATTTTTCTCTTTCATCGACAACTCTCTGCCTCTCTCTCTCTCTCTCTCTCTCCTAAATATCGCTGCCCTCCCCCATCAAAATTGTTTTCGGAGATGACGAAGACCTCTATCCTCCAATCTTATTCAACGGTTTTAGGTTTTATTTTTTATTTTTTATTTTTCACTAAATTTAGTTTAGTTTTTTTTAGTCTAGAGTAACTTAGGGAATTTTAGGTAAATATTCAAAAAACCAAAACCCTAAGCACCCTAGGGCTAGCCGGATGCTTTGCTTGCATAGCTAGAACACCGGCCAACCTTGGCCTGCACGCACAAACCTAGCCGCGCTGGCCAAGAAACAGGCACAGCAACGCTGGCCCGTGTGCAAGGCGCAACAACGCTGACCTGGCTTGCTTGGCGCGCTGGCTTATTGAGCCAGGCGATGTGCTACGACCCATCGAGCAATGTGCCATTGCTTCGTTCGATGGCCCGTCGCTTGTTTCGTGCTTCCGATTTGTTTTTCGATTCCGACAATATTTGCGATTTCAACAATATTTCTGATTCCGCTAATATTTCCGTTTCCGATAATATTTTCGATTCCGAAAATATTTCTATTTCCGAAAATATTTCCGATACGAACCATATTTCCGTTTCTGGCAATATCTTCGACTTCGATAATATTTATATTTCCGTTATGAACCATATTTCCGTTTTCCAGTGTTATCTTCATTTCCGGCAAATATTATTTCTTTGCCTTTTGACAATTTGTTTAGCTCCCACTGATACCAACATCCATCATATCCATAATGAGAGTATTTAATGAATATAATATTCACCTAAATATTTGATCCGTTCACGCACTATTTGTATCACCCTACGGGTTAAGTCAAGAGTAAGTTATGGCATTAATAACATTAATTCCACTTGAATTGAAGCGACCTCTAGCTAGGCATTCAAATCACTTGATCTCAATGAATAATCAACGTGCTTAATTAATACTGATATGCATTTATTAGACTTAGCATTAAATGCTATAAATGCAAACTTGGACCAAAGGCATTATTTCCTTCAGTCTCCCACTTGTCCTTAGGGGCAAGTGCGCATTTCCTAATTCCTTTGTCGCTCGATGCCTTCTCATGGACATAAGGTAAGACCGGTCATCCTTATTACGTTTAGAGGCATTCCTTGGTGTCAGAGTTCAACTGGTCAAACAAACAGATAATCATAGCCTATGATTCATCTGAGCACGGCCATGCATTTTACAGTTTCTAGCTCTCCGAGTAGCCTTTTACAAATTTTGGCATCTCATCCCTATTTATGGGAGGAAAATCTCAATCTTGTGATCTTAAGGTTAGACTTTCTTTGATAGGTGATTACCTGAGAGTTGCCGTTATGGTCTCCTTTTACAATGTGACGGTTGACAACGTCAAAGTAACCACTTCTCAAATAACTATTCTCAAATCACTCAGGTATTGAGGATTAGTGTCTAATAAGAAAATAAAATTACTTATGATAAATTTTCATCTCTTACAGTAAAGTTTCATAGGTCTTGTCCGATACTAGTCTTTTCAAGTAAGTACATGTTTGACTCTTTGGTAATGTCTAGGCTCCTTTGCGTGGGCAATAGCTCCATTATTGTCACAATATAGAGCTACTGGTCCTTTAATGGAGGGGACTACACCAAGATCACCAATGAACTTCCTTAGCCAAATTGGTTCCTTTGCTGCTTCATGTGCAGGAATGTACTCCGCTTCCGTTGTAGAATCCGCAATAGTGCTTTGAGTAGCACTTTTACAGCTCTCTGCTCCTCCGTTTAGGTAGAAGATAAACCCATATTGTGATCTGAAATCATCTTTGTCGGTTTGGAAGCTTGCGTCTATGTAGCCTTTAACAATCAATTCATCATCTCCACCACAGTCTAGGAAATCATCTTTGTGCCTTTTCAAGTACTTCAGAATATTCTTGCAGCAGTCCAATGTGCCTCTCCTAGGTCGGACGAGTATGTACTCGTAGCACCGAGTGCATACGAAACATCCGGGCGTGTACAACTGTACATATCATAACATACATTATTCAACCAATCAATGATGCATATGGTATCCCACTCATTCGTCTTTGCTCATCTGGTGTTTTTGGACACTGAGTCTTGCTAAGAGTCATTCCATTAGACATGGGTAGGTGACCTCTTTTGGAGTCAGCCATATTGAACCTATCAAGTACCTGTGAGGGGGTCGAAAAAGCACGAGGCTAATGCGTGACCTCGTCCCTCGTGGGTGTGACGTTTCTTTTTGTCAAACCAAGTGTAATTGGACTTCCTGTGAGTTTACACCCAATTGACTAGTAATATAGGAGTCGCCATTCAGTTTTTAACGACAATTAGAAAAACTGACAAAACCCGGTTATCGTGACATAAAGGGAGTGCAATTATGTTTGACCACGACGGCCATAGGTTCCCTTGTGATCCCTGGTGTGGGGATCTCTCAACATACACCCGCAAGGTAGAGATTGAGGGTTCGGGGGACTGTAACTACCGAGAGGATTACTCGCTCGTCGATAACTCCAGAGGCAGGATATCCTTACTAGCTCAACATAAATAATTGAAGGGACATGCGTTAACTATTAAACTAATATGAGTTGATTTTAACAATATGCAACATATAATACTAGATCGATCGCGATTATCTGATTTAGATTGTTTTAAGGGACCTAGCATGATAATCCAATTTCCCAACATATTATCTTTATTAGGCGTGATAGAACAATCAGATTTGATTAGTTTAACAGTTTATAAAAGGGCGAGGAAAGCAATTAAATCATGGAAAAGGGACACATTACGACGCACCCTTGAGAGGTGCGTCACGGTTCTCAGAAAACTAACCACTTTGACTTTGCTAGTTCTCCTTTTATTTAACGAATCTCAAATTACGGGACAGGATACGTTCTGTTCGATTTTTGGATCGATTGCGACAGAACGCGTGATCAATTTCGCAACGTGAGGCTTAGGCTTAGGGGTTGGAGTCAATACTCAGAATAATCATTGTGTGTTGTGTTCTTTTCACGTCGAACTTGGGGCCCTATTTATAGAAAAGAGTTCGTGGAAAGATAGAATTGTAGAACTCTAATCCACGAGGAATTAGGAAAGAACACGTCCCAGGTAATTTCAGCGCCCAGGGCTGGGCGCCGAAGATTTCGGCGCCCAGAGCCAGGCGTTGAAAATAGGGTCTGGGCCGTTTCTTTGTCAGATTCGGATTCTTAGAATCCGGAGTGTATGAGACTTTAATCGAGTCTTTTAGTGCGTATTAATTTTATGATGGAATGCATCTGGGCCCGTTACGAACTCTAGGCTCGTTAGGATTTTAATTAATACGTAACTCTTATTTTCGAATAGTATTAGGAATAGGATTCTCTCGCAATTTCTATCTCATTTAGGATTTATGTTGGAGTGCAACACTTAATTCTGTCAGGTTTCTATCTTTTATGACTTGCCACTTTTAACAACTACCCATTACGGCAGCTACTATTTTTAGCAAGTTTCCATAAATGGCAGGTTTCTATAAATAGCAGGTTTCGGGTGAAATGAAAAAGGGGAATTGAGATTCGTTATTTTATAGGAGATGCGTTGTCAAGTGGAGATTTACATTTTCATCATCGAACCTTCCCTTTCGGGAATGGGGACAAAAGTAGGTGTCTACAGTTAGCCCCCACTTTGACTGAGTCTTGGAATAAGACGATGGTCAAAGTATTAGACGGAGTGCGCCACATAAGTCATGGTGACCTGCTTTTGCGAGGGTCTCACGAGCCCCCGAGTGATAACATTTGACTTAAGGGTCATCACTTGAAGTGTCGACATATTCCTCACGTGTCATTGGGATTTGTCAACGGATAGTATAGAAACTCCCTCACTTTGTCATTGGAAGTATCTAAAGAGACGTAGAAACTCCCTCACTTTGTCATTGGGAGTAGCTACAGATGTTTTCGAAATTAAAGCTATAAAGTGTAATTGGGCCTGGCCAAGCCCAACCATGAGGTAAAAACGTTTTTAAAGATTCTCATTTTCAAGGTTAGCTAAACGAGAAAACCCCCTTGTTTTTATGGGACGTAAAACGAAGGAAAATCCAGCACATCGTTCTTTTTTGGAAAAACGGAAAACCAATCCTTTAATTTTTGGAAAAAGGGAAAACCAATCACATCGTTCTTTTTTGGAAAAAACGGAAAACCAATCCTTTAATTTTTGGAAAAAGGGAAAATCGATCCTTTAATTTTTGGAAAAAGGGAAAACCTATCAGTTAATTTTTGGAAAAAGGGAAAACCGATCCTTTAATTTTTGGAAAAAGGGAAAACCAATCACATCGTTCTTTTTTGGAAAAACGGAAAACCAATCCTTTAATTTTTGGAAAAAGGGAAAACCGATCCTTTAATTTTTGGAAAAAGGGAAAACCAGAAAAAGTTATCGCTGCAGCGACTAAGGACCTGCGTGGTTAGTGACGCAGACCCCGCCGGCTAAAGACGGCGAGCCTGTCCGCTAAGGGTGGACACCCCGTCCGATAGAAGTGGACGAATCTGTTTTTGAAATTTGAAAATAAGGAACTACGCGGCTTGTGAGGTAGACCCCGCTGGCTAAAGATGGCGAACCTGTCCGCTAAGGGTGGACACCCCGTCCGATAGAAGTGAACGAATCTATTTTGAAATTTGTTTGTGCTTTTTGAAAATAAGGACCTACGTGGTTTGTGACGTAGACCCCGCCGGCTGAAGATGGCGAGCCTGTTTCATTTTATTTTTTGAAGATTCTATTTTTCGAAAACTGAGGACCTGCGCGGCTAGTGACGCAGACCCCGCCCGCTGAGGGTGGGCGAGCCCTGTCCGCTAAGGGTGGACGTCCCGCTCGCTGGAGATGAGCGAACCTGAATTCGTCTTTTTGATTTGGGATTCGCGTGCCGTGGTCTTGCCTGATTGAGGTGGACAAGTCCCTATTTCATTTGTTCATCGTGATTTCTTTTGAGAATTTATTTTTTATTCATTCTTGTAGGAGCGAATTCTTTCGAGGGATGCTCGGATTTAGTTGTAACCTAAATGTGGGTTGACAATGTGTTTAGACGGACCATTGTCTTGTGGTCATCATCTTTTCATGGTTTTGAGCTAGTCTATACGGCTCAATTTTGCCACTACTTGGGTCCTTGTTTAGGGGACTATGTATAAGTATCAACGGCGACCTTTGTTTTGAGGTCGTAATCCGGTTTTATTATTTGAGACATCCAAACACGGGACTTCGTACAGCGTAGTCTGGGAATATTGTTTTAACTTTGCATACTCTCTTTTGAAATATATATTTTCTTTCGAGCCCCCAAGCATTCGTGCTTGACGGTCATTTCTTGTCAAAGGGGTTCCTTGGGGATACGCAATTTGTGATGTCCTTGATCATGTTTGGGATTGTACTCGTAACTGCGAGCGATCTTTGTAGTGGTGTGCTACTCTTGATAAAGTCGTGAGGTGCGACTTTCAGTAAGGAAATCGGCAATTTTCGAGTCGAATGGATGCGGCAGGGCCCATTAGAAGTTAGGGCCTTTTTTGAGCATGGGTTCATTTTCGGCGCCCAGGCCTGGGCGTTGAAATAATTCACGCCCAGGTGGGGCGTTGAAAGTGTTGTTTGGGCTGGTCTTTTGATGACACAGTTGGCCTCTTGTTCATTCGTTTATTTCACTTGGAAGTTCTATGTATTCTCTTCTCTTTTGTTTTTTCTTTATTTTTAGAACGTGATGATTTTCTTGAGAAGCCGTAGCCGATTGGTGGACTACGGTGCTTGTCTCTTTGGGGCCATTATTTTAAGGAACTGTTGCTCTTAAGGCGTACAGTTATTGCGATAGTTGGGCGAGTCTATATGGGCCGAGGAACATACCTTGAGGCGTAAGACTTTGACCGCTCTTGTTGTTGTATATTTTTCCTTTTGAACGCGTTCGTGAATGTTCGATACTTAGAATGATGATATGTATGTGCGAACGAGCGTTCATAGAATGGCCGTTGTGTGCGGTCCATCAATCAGTTTGCTTGAATCATTTTTTTTTGAGCAATGACTGATTTTGAATAGTTTGCTTAGAAGCTTGATAGGGTTCATGCCCATTCATGAAGTGGGCTCAGACATCGTACCCTTTTGATTGTTCAAACATTTGCTTCAAGATTTTTTTTTTGCTATGGTTGTTTCGTAGCTTGGAGCCCCCAAGTATGCATGTTGGGATGCTTCCTTTTGGCGTACGATTTTTGTAGGTTCTTTCGAGAAAGATGCCTTGGGGTTCCGCTCGTGTAGGTGCGAGCTATCCCTTCCGTGGTAATATTTCGCTACCTATAATCCTTAATGTAGGAGTCGTGGGGCTTGCATTTTGAATTTGGGCGATAAGTAGTCTTTGCCTCTTTTACACATGCTCTTGGTCGTGCCCGTATCAGTGCAATATGCCTTACTCTTTTTTTAGACTTGTACCGTGGGACGGTTGAACTTATGGTGCGACGTAGGCTTGTGTGGCCTAACGACGTGTCTTAGAACATTCCTCCAGGTGTTGGGATATCATTATTATTTTTTGCATTTGGAGTACTTCATCACGCCTCGTTCAGGTCCTCGAACAAGTGTAGCACCTTCTGCGTGGGTTTGCACGGCTTGTTACTTCGTTCGATGCGAGGATTCATGGATGTTTTTTTTTGTTTATCCTCGACAGCCTTTGCCTGGAGTTGAATTTCAGCGCACAGAGCTGGGCGTCGGAATCTCTGGCGCCTGGTCGTGGTCGTTGAAAGTGCGCCCCAGGCAGGACTTTCGTTTTTGCTTTGGAACGACGTAGACTGTGTAACGGGTGTTTTATAGAGCGAGCGTTATGTGCAGGAGTTTGACCGGAGTTTTGGTGACTCGCGATTTTCAGTTACCCTTGATAGTGGGGTGACTTTATATATTCTAAGTAGTGCTTTAGAATTTGGGAGGGGTTGTAGCCATTCTAAGGTTCGTTTTACACGATTGACCTTAGGATTGTGCCCCTATGACGTGTGTATAGCATTAGCTTCGAGAATTTGCGATAAAATCATCATCTCGAGCATTTTTAGAGTGTTTTTCTCACGCCCCCAATTGTAGCTACGGGATTGGCTTGGTGCTATAATGCTTGGCATACGTTTTTATGCATTCATGGTGACATGGATCATGAATAGTTTGAACCAGACTCGTTTAGTGCGAGGTACGTTCGAGTAGTGATTTGCTACTTCTCTTGTAAATGTCGTATTGTGCGACATTGCCTATGGTCAAGGTAGTCACATGTTGAAGTGTGCCTTGACCAAAAGCTAGGTGCCTTTCTTTACCCATAATCATATTTAGAAATCTTTTTGACTCACTTGCAACATCGAGATAAACGCATACTTATCTTAAACAAACGACACTTTATTATGTTCGAAGAAGTCTTTGAAAATTATTTGAAATCTGAGTCCTACTGTGTACAATCCGAGGTGTCCTAAGTAAGTTGACTTATAGAAGGGTTTGTACATGATTACATGAGTGAATCAAAATATTGTTACGATTTTTGGAATGCTGTCTAAGGATTTGCTGGAAGCCAAGGTGCAAGCGTCAAGATATTACTTGTGCCCGTTTGGCATATACTTTAGGTTTTTAGGGCCATCTTTTCCAGAATTGCGGGAATATAAACCGTTTTCAAATTGACTTAGATTTGCTTGGTGTATGTCTGCACAAAAGGTCAAGGTATACTTAGTTCTTTCCCTAGCTCTTTCATTTCAATTTTTAGCCCCTAGTTGCTGTTATGTCTTCCCATTAATGATGCTTTCATATTTCGATTTTAGATGCCCGTGTCATATGTCTGAGTAGGGTGAGCCTTGGTTAAGTGCCAAGTCCTATTGACAATGTCTGATATTTTTTTTCATAGGGGGTTAGCAAGCATTTGAATTGCCATGAACGGGTGCCCTGAGTTCGAAGGAACGATGGGGCGATGCCGTAGAACAATCCTCTTTACTGCCTTTACTACTTGTTGGCGATTATGACTGTGTCTAGTGGTGAAAGAAGGTCTTTAAGCGAACGACTATGTCTAGTGGTGAAAGAAGGTCTTTAAGTGAGTTAGTTCGCTTTAGGGAGGGTCAAGTCGAGTACTTTAGAGGTCATGGACGCTTGCGCTAGCCCCCATTCAATTGAGGCAAAGCGATCTTTTGAGTCTTGGCTAAGTGCCTAGGAGTGTGAGTGCTCCTTCTGGCAAGGGTACGTGCCCTTATTTACTTTCGATGTGTGCTTGTTTTGGCATCTTGATGACTTGGATTCTTCCTTTGACTTAAATTTTTCCTTCGACTTGGATTGCAAGTAATTAAATTTCAATAAGGGACTTCTATTTTTATTCTTGTTTTTCTATAGGCTTTAATATTTTTGCAAATTGGTTGGACCGAATCATGGATTGCCTACGTATCCGCCTTAAATAGATTTAATTTGGAATCAGGTCTTGCGTAGTTCTTAGCTTAGAAAAATGGTTTCTTAGAATGCCGATTTTAAACAAGTACGTTCTGAGGTGGAAACATAGTATTTGAAATGGTAGAATAAGTGAAGTTTATTATTATTTTAATCTGCTGCTTTGCCGTAAGCCAAAAATTTGTTTTATTATTATTTTTTAAGTACATGTATTTGCACAAAAATCTTTTCATGTGTTTTTTTTTGGTACGTATATTTGAATACGTGCTGTACCCCTCCAAGTGTTCGTTATTGTTCCGTGTATGTGCGGATAAAATGACGAGCACTTCTGGAAAAAATTTAGCAAGCAGAGAGATTCAACGCCCAGACTGGGGCGCTAAAGATTTCGGCGCCCAGCTCTGGGCGCTGAAAATGATTTCTGGGCGGATTTTTTTTGGTGCGCTAAATGCTTCTTTTTCTTTTTAGACGAACTTTTAAAGGCGCTTTGCAAAGTTTCTTTTGTATTATTTACATTTTTTGTACTTTTCATTTGTCTTCCTTTTTTATTTGTGACTCAAGACGACTTGAAAGATGGGTTGAATGAGATAGGATAATTTGTATAGGTATTGGTCGAGCATGAGGATTATATCTGCTAGGACTCACAATTTGCAGCCTCAAGCTAGTGTCATGAGTTTACATCAACCAAGGCCGATGAGTAGCATGGGGACGGCTCAAGGATGTATCCAAACAAGGTATGTGGCCATTATGCTAATGGTGGTGTAAGGAGCAGGTTTGGGCTTTGGAAATAATGGGTATGACGCACGTGTCAATAGCCGTGCGTGGTTTGCAGTTGACAACAAGTTCAAGAACAAGAGTCGAGGTAATGGTTTTTTGGGTTATGGTAATGAGAACATGGATGGGTTAAATGAGCTGAACAGGGGCCCCAGAGCGAAGGCGTCTAAGAACATAAGGATTGGAAAGGGTGGTCATCGTAGAATTTTATGATTTGGATTGGTTGACTCAATTCTTTTCCTTCGTTTACTTGGGTAAATTTCGCACTTTGGGAGGTACGGGCTATGTATTTCATGGCTCACTCTTTTCGCTCTCCCTTTTCTCTTTCTATTTTTTCTTTTGCTTGGGATTTCTCCCAATCATAAATCCTTCAAAATTTTTTATTTGGGCTAAAAGGAAGATGGTTGTGGTCTTTGAGTCACGAGGCGAGACTGAGTGAGCCTCGTTTGGTAGGCCTATAGTGGACCTTTAACTTTAGTAGGCCTAGGGTGGACCTTTAGCTTTAGTAGGCCTAGGGTGGACCTTCAAATTTTCTTACTTTGCAAGCGTATTTAGTCGTTTCTTAAAATGTGCAAATAGCGTAGATTCAAAATGTTGTTTTTACCTTATTGAAATTTAACGAAAGAATTACATCGAAATTTTTTTTTTTTCTTTTCAGACTCCAGTTTTTGGGATTTAATTGAAACTTGTGATTTAGACTCGAACTTTCATTAATCTCTCTGATTATAACCCGTGTATGAATACGAGGAGGTGGCCTAGACTCAAAATAATGACGTGGCGTAAGCCTTTAATACTTGACCAAGCAACTCTCAAACTTAGGCTAATTGGACCATAACTTTCGTTGGTTGACACTTTAGATTTTAACCCTTGGGTGTTCATTTGTCATGCGCCATTTTGCTTAATGTTGGCAAGGTAGTTAGTTGGGGAGATCGAATTTTTATTTTTGCAAGACTAGAATCATTAGTGCGGCTTCCCTCTTAGTGTGTATTGCTTTACCCCAATGGTAGCCTTATGGTATGCCGATCTGGGTATTTTCATGGTTGGTCATGTTGCATTCATGGAAAATCTTTTAGTCCGTACTTAGGAGTATTTAAAGGAGCGAGTGGCTCGAGAGGACTATGATAGTCGTGACCCAATGTGATCATAAGCCTTGAGGCCATTAATTTTTTTGCTAATGGTATTGACACCTTAGGTTCACTTTGGGGGTTGTGCGACTATGGGGGAATGATTTCCAGAATGTTACTGTTTCCATTTTGCAAATACATAACATATTCTTTTTATTGGTGAGAGAGAGTATTGAGGCCGTAGATTCTTAGCAAGGGATGACAATTACATATGGGTGCTTATTGATTTAAATGTTAGGAAGGGAGACTCAATATGGTTTAACCTTTTAACTTGCAGAACGACACCAAGCATTAGGACCGATTCTATGGATAAGACAACTAAGACTTAGGATTAAGATTGTACTTTGGCATAGCCTAGTCTAGACTCGGAACTTTTTTTTTGTTCGAACATTATTTTTCCTTGAAAACTTCATTTGAACATTTATTTTTTGAATACTTTGCCCATGTGACATTCAAGGTTATTTCAATTAGCGTGCTCGGTTTTGGAGCCGAACATTGTCGTCATAGGAGGCCTAACAACGACACAAAGAGTTATTTTATTTTTTACAAGTCGCTTTTAGAATCGAGTGCCTTTTCATACCCCCTCGCAGCAATTTTCACGAATTTTCTTTTACTGCTACGTATACTTTATGCGCGGGAACCGAGGCTGCGGTGCCTGACCAAAAGGCCAGGCAGCAACTTCAGCGCCCAGCGGTGGGCGTGAGAAATATTGGCGTCCAGCCAGGGGCGCTAAAAATGCGTCCCTGACTGGTGCTCGTATTCTGTTCGCGTATATTTTTTGTATATGCGACTTAATTTTGCGTGCTTGCCTAATAACGTCCTTTACGCGTTATGCAGCGTTGTGGGATTCGTTACGGGCCCTCCTGAGCGTCGCTTATTTCTGTGGCGATCATTAGGGGTTGCGGAACACGTATCTTGGTATAACTCTTCGGCCAATTGGTTTATGAATGTTTGGACAATTTTTAAAGTCGTTGGTTTTCTAGCATTATTTGTCACACACAATCATAACACAATCACGTAATTCACTACACAGTACTAACATTACACCATGAGGCAAAATAATAATATGTCATGTAGTTTATGATAGGCTTCTATGGGTAGTATTTGCGCGTGGCTTGGTACCGCTTCTATCGCAGATCCAACACATGCCCCGGTCGAGGTAGTGCCTTCAACAGACGAATTTCGCCCAAGAGGCCAATCACGATGTAAGCCAAGGGGGCATGCACCAATGAGAGGGACCTAGTGGGCGAGCGATTGGGTTTGGGACGGGTGTACTACTAGTGAAAGTGCCGAGTGGACAACATTCGAAGCGTATGCACCCCCCGGTCGGCGATGGGTATCCTTAGTCCAAACTCCCTGAGGGAGCCAGGATTCGTTATGCGGTTCTGTCCGTTCACATTAATATGCTGATTTTCAGGTCGTCCCAACTTGATGGGGAAATAAACGCGGGGTAGGATCGTTTCACCCTTCGGCTATTTTGATTACCTACGAGCACGAGTATTTCCTTCACTTTCCCCACCGGAGTCGCCACTATGAGGGGGTCGAAAAAGCACGAGGCTAATGCGTGACCTCGTCCCTCGTGGGTGTGACGTTTCTTTTTGTCAAACCAAGTGTAATTGGATTTCCTGTGAGTTTACACCCAATTGACTAGTAATATAGGAGTCGCCATTCAGTTTTTAACGACAATGAGAAAAATTGACAAAACCCGGTTATCGTGACATAAAGGGAGTGCAATTATGTTTGACCACGACGGCCATAGGTTCCCTTGTGATCCCTGGCGTGGGGATCTCTCAACATACACCCGCAAGGTAGAGATTGAGGGTTCGGGGGACTGTAACTACCGAGAGGAGTACTCGCTCGTCGATAACTCCAGAGGCAGGATATCCTTACTAGCTCAGCATAAATAATTGAAGGGACATGCGTTAACTATTAAACTAATCTGAGTTGATTTTAACAATATGCAACATATAATACTAGATCGATCGCGATTATCTGATTTAGATTGTTTTAAGGGACCTAGCATGATAATCCAATTTCCCAACATATTATCTGTATTAGGAGTGATAGAACAATCAGATTTGATTAGTTTAACAGTTTATAAAAGGGCGAGGAAAGCAATTAAATCATGGAAAAAGGACACATTACGACGCACCCTTGAGAGGTGCGTCACGGTTCTCAGAAAACTAACCACTTTGACTCTGCTATTTCTCCTTTTATTTAACGAATCTCAAATTACGGGACAGGATATGTTCTGTTCAATTTTTGGATCGATTGCGACAGAACGCGTGATCAATTTCGCAGTGTGAGGCTTAGGCTTAGGGGTTGGAGTCAATACTCAGAATAATCATTGTGTGTTGTGTTCTTTTCACGTCGAACTTGGGGCCCTATTTATAGAAAAGAGTTCGTGGAAAGATAGAATTGTAGAACTCTAATCCACGAGGAATTAGGAAAGAACACGTCCCAGGTAATTTCAGCGCCCAGGGCTGGGCGCCGAAGATTTCGGCGCCCAGAGCCAGGCGTTGAAAATAGGGTCTGGGCCGTTTCTTTGTCATATTCAGATTCTTAGAATTCGGAGTGTATTTAATCGAGTCTTTTAGTGCGTATTAATTTTATGATGGAATGCATCTGGGCCCGTTACGAACTCTAGGCTCGTTAGGATTTTAATTAATACGTAAGTCTAATTTTCGAATCGTATTAGGAATAGGATTTTCTCGCAATTTCTATCTCATTTAGGATTTATGTTGGAGTGCAACACCTAATTCTGACAGGTTTCTATCTTTTATGACTTGCCACTTTTAACAACTACCCATTACGGCAGCTACTATTTTTAGCAAGTTTCCATAAATGACAGGTTTCTATAAATAGCAGGTTTCGGGTGAAATGAAAAAGGGGAATTGAGATTCGTTATTTTATAGGAGATGCATTGTCAAGTGGAGATTTACATTCTCATCATCGAACCTTCCCTTTCGGGAATGGGGACAAAAGTAGGTGTCTACAGTACCTTATTGATAAAAGTGCTTTGAATAAGTCGAATAATTTTTTTAGATCTATCTCTGTAGATCTTGTTGCCCAGTATGTACTGTGCTTCTCCTAGATCCTTCATCGAAAAACATTTCCCAAGCCAAATCTTTACAGAGTTCAACATAGGAATTTCGTTTTTGATAAGTAATATGTCATAGACATATAACACTAGGAAAGAAATCTTGCTCCCACTGTCCTTCTTGTATATACAAGATTCCTATGCGTTCCTGATGAAGCCAAAGTCACTGACTGCTTCATCAAAACGTATATTCCAACTCCTTGATGCTTGCTTTAATCCGTAAATGGATTTTTTAAGCTTGCATAACTTTTTAGCATTATTTGGATCCTCAAAATCCTCAGGATGTGTCATAAACATAGTTTATGTTAAAATGACGTTTAAGAAAGTGGTTTTGACATCCATTTTCCATATTTCATAATCATAATATGCACCAATTACTAATATTATCCGAATAGACTTTAGCATTGCAACTGGAGAAAAGGTTTCATCGTAATCCACACCATGGACTTGCATGTATCCTTTTGCAACAAATCTAGCTTTGAAAACTTCTAGTTTTCCGTCCTTGTGCTTTAGCAAATGAGTTTTCAAATTGAAACTTGGTTTTCAGACATGGTAACCATCTGGAAAATCGACTAAATCCCAAACTTGGTTTTCAGACATGGAGTCCAATTCAGACTGCATGGCCTCTAGCCATTGCTTGTAGCTAGGGTTTGTCATAGCTTGTTTGCAATTTGCAGGCTCATTGCTTTCCAGCAATAGAATTACATGGCTCTCAGACATTAAGATACCTACGTACCTTTCTGGCTGGGACCTATACCTTTGCGATCTACGCGGGGCAGCAACTCCTGTTGGTTCTTGAACCTCAGCAGATACTTCTAAAGATCTATTAGTTTCAACCTGAACATCATCTTGATTATTCTCTAGAGTTTGTTGTTCGACTCGAAATTCTTCGAGGTCTACTTTTCTCCCACTTTTCATTTTGGAAATGTGTTGTGTTTCCAAAAAGATACCATCTCGAGCAACAAACACCTTGTTCTCAGATGTATTGTAGAAGTAATACCCCTTTGTTTCCTTTGGGTAGCCCAAAAGGATACATTTGTCAGATTTCGGGTGAAGTTTGTCTGAAATTAATCGTTTGACGTATGCTTCTCTACCCCAAATCTTAAGAAAAGACACTTTTGGAGGCTTTCCAGTCCATAGTTCATATGGAGTCTTTTCCACAACTTTTGACGGAGTTCTATTTAGTGTCGTACTTATTGCATGTCCCCAAAATTCTATTGGAAGTTCGCATGACCCATCATTGAACGAACCATGTCTAGCAAGGTTCTATTCCTCCATTCTGACACACCATTCCATTGTGGTGTTTCAGGAGGAGTCAATTCTGATAAGATTCCACAATCTTTCAGATGTTCATCAAATTCGTAGCTCAGATATTCACCGTTTCTGTCAGAACGCAGTGCTTTAATATTCTTGCCAAGTTGAATCTCTACTTTACTCTGAAATTCCTTGAATTTGGCAAAGGATTCAGACTTGTGCTTCATTAAGTAGATATAGCAATATCTACTGAAGTCGTCAGTGAAAGTGATAAAGTAGGTGAAACCACCTCTGGCATTTGAACTCATTGGTCCACATACATCTAAACATGGCTGTGGGTCGGGCCGGACCGAAGCCCAAACCGACCCGGCACGAAAAAATCCCCACCCGACCCAAGCACAAAAAATGCCCGACACGACCCGGGCACGAAGTCCTAGGCCGGACTTGGGCCTTAATTTTTCTAAAAAGCACGACAAGGCACAGCCTGTCTCGACCCGACACGACAAAGCACGCTAAATTTAGTAAAATTAGCCTTAGGCACGACGGGCCGGGCGGGCCCGGCACGAAAGCCTGTAGGCTCGAGCCGGACATGGGCCCTATTTTTAAATTTTCGACTCGGTCCGACCAGGCACGTTACAACGTGGGCTTGTCGTGGGCCCGACCTGGTTAGGCCCACGACACATGGGCTCGACCCGGAGCCCGACCCGGCCCGCCCCACAACCATCTTTACATACATCTGTATAGATTAATCCCAATAATTCACTTTCTCTTTCTCTAACTTTAGAGAAAATTTGTTTTGTTATTTTGCCAAGTAAGCATGATTCACATTCACCATAATCCTCTAAGTGAAATGGTTCTAGAATTCTTTCTTTATGAAGCTTTTCCATGCGTTTCATGTTAATATGGCGTAATCGATAATGCCACAGATAGGTGAGATATGAATAATTTGATTTGGCCCTTTTAGTATTTATGTTATAAACTTCTTTGTCGTGATCTAGCACATAAAATCTATTGACTAATTTTGCAGATCCATAAAACATTTCTTTAAAATAATACGAGCAACTATTGTCTTTTATTTAAAAATTAAAGCCCTTAGCATCCAATCAAGAAACATAAATAATGTTTTTAGTAATATTTGGAACATGGAAACATTCTTCCAGTTCCAAAACTAACCAAGAGGGAAACGACAAATAATAATTGCCTACACCTAATGCAGCAATCCTTTCTCCATTTCCCACTCGTAGGTTGACTTCTCCTTTGCTAAGCCTTCTACTTCTTCTTAGTCCTTGTGGATTGAAACATAAGTGTGAGCCACAACATGTATCTAATACCCAAGAAGTTGAATTAGCAAGTTTACAATCTATAACGAAAATACTTGAAGGTGGAATAACTGTTCCGTTCTTCTGATCTTCCCTTAGTTTGAAGCAATCCCTTTTATAATGACCAATTCCATCACAATAGATCCGTTGTCTTTTTTTTGGGACTTGACTTGGCATTGCCCTTGTACTTTCCACCTTTCTTGAATAGTCTCGCTTAGCCTTGAGTAAATATTTGGCTTCACAGTCGAGTACTATTTCAGCAGAGTGAACAAACCGAATAAACTCACCAATTGTTTTTTCTCTTGGTTCACTCATGTAAAGTAGCTTTAAGAGACTAAACCCATCATGAATTAAATTGTGTAAGATAGAGATATCCATCCTCTCTCTCATTGGTGATCTCAGCAGACTCAAGCGTTCAAACAATGAACGCATGTAGTTCACATGATCTCTTAGTGAATTACCAACCCTTTGTTTAGATCGAAGGATTTGAGCATGCGTTTCTTGGACTTCCATCCTGAAACATCTGTTTTCAGAATCAACCTTCAAGCCTTTCATTGATTGGATCAATTCATGAACATTTAGGTCTCTTTCCTCCGTGCTTCCACGACATATATCCCTCAGATTTTTGATGAGCATATAAGGTTTATAAGCTACAAACCTCATATGCCAATCACTAGGGATGTTGCTCAGCATGAGATCGACTCATGACCTTCTTGAGATCCGCTTCCCATGCGGCATGTCTTTCAGGGGTCATGTCTCTTACATAATAGCTTAGAATGGGGTTGAAGAGTGCAAACTAAAAACCATTGAGTTTTACCACCTCAACAAGATTCCTTTCCCATTCAAGAAAATGTATTGGGTTCAACTTGATCATAAGTTCCGAACCAATGATGATGTTTTGATTGAATTCCATAGTTCAGAAACTACAATTGAAAAGAATAAACAAATAAATAACCATTCATACATGCTCTGAATAAAATTAAATTCAAGCAATCATGCATAATTCAAAGTTATTAAGCATTTTATTAAAGTTTATGTGTACCATTAGGTGTGAATAAAATGAATCCAAGATCCTCAAAACTATTAAAGAACTAAGCATGCTTTGGCTTGTCTTAATTCTAAAACATTTTAGGTAAGAAAATTCATTGCTAATAGTCTAGTAACTACTCTTGGTTGATAGGTACGTCTAAGTACTTATTAGGAAAACCTGTCCCATTTTCCACGACATAAAAGGACTCCTTACATATATTGTTGAGTTCAACCAAAATCAACATGTACTCACAACTAATGTGTACCTTACCCCAATAAAATCAAGAAGTGACACCTCGCTTTGGCGGAAAGCTATCACTAACTTGACATAAAAGTGAGAAAGTAAGTGTTATTTTGGAATGACACCTTTTAACTCAAATTTGAACTTTGAAACTTAAGGCTTTTGCTATGTTGGTTAGATTTTAAGTGAACTAAAATCCTTAATCATGCAACATAAGAAAACCATAATCTCATGCATAATATCAAGACATATTTAAAGCAATAAATATCTTAAAACATGCATAAGATAAAAAAATGCATCTAGTATGGCCCGACTTCATCTTTAAGCTTCAACTTCAAACTCCATCTTGAAAATGGATTGGAAACTCCGTTTTTTAATTTCATCATAGGAGAGCCATTTTCACCAAATAGGATTTACAACAAATTAATGTTACGCATACCATATTTAAATAAAAAACCATAGTACTTTTTACCATATTTTACATTCAAATTTAATGGTACGAATACCATATTTCCTATCCTATTTGGGCCATACTAGTCACTTTCCGCAACCTGCAAAACAATATATTTACAATATACCATTCACCCATTCATTTATCAATGAATAGCCCATTTAGCAAGTTAGCAGAAAATATGCATCACATAATAATTGCAACAACTAATTAAGGCTCAAGAATCTACCAATTATTTGACCTTATTAGTTCTAATCAAGTGTATTAATCCTAAGGTAATAAGGACCTAATCAAGAGTTTAACCAATATGAATAAAATCTCCCACTCAAACCAAGATTTATATGCTTTACTAATTTTAAACATAAAAATGTTTTTCCAAATCCAATCAGAAACCAAATATTTAATTAAAAATTTTAAAGTTCATATAATTATTTTAAATTCCTTAAACTATTTTAAGTTGATTAAAATAAATTAACTATAATTTATTCATGGTTTTAATTTTATTAAATAATTAGTATAAAATTAATTATAATAATTAAACAATTATAATTTAATTCCGAGAGAAAATTATAAGCACGAAATTAAAATAATTAAATTCTTCGCTCAAAGAAAAATAAAATTGCACAAGTGTGTACAATGGCCCAAAACCATTGCACATATGTGCATGGGCCAAGGCAAGGCCATGAGCACGAAGCCCACCCCTCGCCGAGGCCTCGATGTGCGCAGAGACAGCCACATAGGGAACGCAGCACACCAGCGAGGCATCGCTCGCTGGCGTTCGTAGCGTTCATCGCAGCACATCACATCACCGAGGCAAAAGGCCATCGCTAGTTGCTTTGACGCAGCGCGCGCTGGCTCGCCCAGTGCTTGCTGGCTCGTTGCTGCTCCCTCGCCTATGCTTCACTTGCACACACACACACACATACGCAAAGGCCGTAGTCCATGTGCACGTGCTTGTGCCTTGCTCGCTTCCATGGCACCACATGGCGACGAGGTCCCTTACTCGTCATCGCATGTCCGCACCATTGCAACACCCCTTAAGGTTAACACTAAGCTTTCTGTTGCTTCGTGCGTGCAAGTTTGTGAACGTTTATAAAATCAAAGTTTTTATAATTTTTCAAAATTTATGATAAAATAATAAATCATATTATTTTCATAAATATTTAGGCGATAAATAGAAAATTCATTAACTAAAACAATTTTCCGATTACATAAACTATAGGGATTAAAATATGGTTCATAAAATTTTAAAGATTAAAAATTTAGCAAATTTTAGGTGGTCTTTTAATAAAAATTTTAGGTGGTCTTTTAATAATTATATCCCAATTAAATTATTAATTACTTATGAAAATCAAAACTAATTCTAAATTATTTGAAATTCAACAAATTAATTATAATTATAAATTAGGTAGCATAATTAACGAATTTAAATCTTAAAATTGTTAATCATATGCAATAGGTCATTTGTTAATTCAAGATTATTAAACAAGAGTCGCAAATATTAATTTTTTTAATATCATTAAAATTATAATTATGCATTCGAAACACTAAAACTTTTGAAAAGTTATAGTTAGGCTTAGAATTTGGGAATTCTGGTTCGGCCCAAAAAAAAAAATTGTCAAAATTTTAAAACGCCGTTTACATGCGGAATTCACTATAAAAACATAAGATTCCGATCATTATTGACAAAACTACCAAAAATCTTGTGAACATATTATTGAATAATCGCATGAATTTGCAATTAATTACACCAAATTAATTCACCCCTTTTATTTTTTGCAAATTTATAAAATTACTCCATATTAATGTAAATGATTATGCAATTAATTAGAAGCTCTGATACCACTGTTAGGTTATAAACAATCTAATGACATGCGGAATAAACCATAAATGCCAGAATCAAAATTAAATGCACATAATCAATTAACATAATTTAGTGAACACACTTTGTGAAGTGTTCCTTCCCTAGATGCTCCTTAACCGAACAAGTTAGAACGCCAAACATCGTCCCTCTGTAGAAAGTCCACAACATGTTCGTATCCGCCTTAGATCGTACCAACTAGGATATAAAATAAGGTTTATGATTTCGGAATCTCATTTTTAGGTGATAAGAAAAGTGTATTGAATTGTGTACTAAATTCATGACCATACACCATGTATTTATAAGAAAATAGGAAAACCCTAGAAGCCAAAACCCTAGAGTACTTTAGGAAAGTTTAGGAAACTATTCCAAAAACCCTAAACAACCTAGGGTTGACTGCTTTGCTTGCACAAAAAGCAAACTGGCTAGCCTTGGCCTGCACGCACAAGCCCAGCCGCGCTGGCCAAGAAACAGGCACAACAGCGCTGGCCCATGTGCAAAGCGCAACAACGTTGGCCCATGCGCGCTGGCCAGCAGCGCTGGCCTTGCTTGCTTGGCGCGTTGGCCCATCGAGCTAGGCGTTGTTCTACGGCCCATCGAGTAATGGGCCATTACTTCGTGGGATGGTCCGTCGCTCGTTTCGTGCCTCCGTTTCATTTTCCGATTTCGACAATATTTCTGATTTCGACAATATTTCCGATTCCGGTAATATTCCCGTTTCTGGTAATATTTCCAATTCCGGTAATATTTCCGATACCGACAATATTTCTATTTCCGATAATATTTCCGATACGAACCATACTTTTGTTTCCAGCAATATCTTCGACTTCGATAATATATATTTCGGTTATGAACCATATTTTTGTTTCCGGTAATATCTTCATTTCCGGCAAATATTCTTTCTTTGCCTTTTGAAAGTTTGTTTAGCTCCCACTGAAACCAACATCAGTAATTTCCGAATATCCATAATTAGAGTATTTACTGAATATAATATTCAGCTAAGTACTTGATCCCTTCACATACTATTTGTGTGACCCTACGAGTTCATTCGAGAGTAAGTTGTGGCATTAATAAAATTAATTCCACTTTGTAGACACCTAATTTGTGTCTCCCCTTTGGGATGATGACGAAACAATTATCCTTGTTAGGCAATTGGAGTAAATCCAAGTTCAATCTCAACTAAAGGACCATCCCATTGGTCTTACTAGGCCTTTTCCACTCAAAATCATATAAGGCAAGTCAAATTCGGGCGCCGACCCACAAAACCGAGCATGCCGGGTCCCTGTCCCGTAAAATCGGAATTCAAAAACCCGAGAAAGGTTTGTTTTTAGACGCAAATTCAAGCCTTAACCTCCAAGCAAACACTACGTGCCAAACATCGTACTATTCGTACGAAGGTACACCCATACAAGACAAATCAAGGACGGCATCTTTCCGTCTTTTTTGGCGGCATTCAGCCCACGTCAGCAGCGCCCAACGCTGGCCTGGCGCTGGCGTGTGCTGGAGTTTTGCACCATTTCCCTCCTATAAATACCCCTCATTTCCTTCGAAAAAAGGGGGAGCACAACACACATAACGTCGTAATTTCGACATTACTCCTCACAATACAAACTTCAAAACTCTTCAAAACACATACAAAAAGTCCTAAATTCAAGAGCAATTGGGAGCTCGAGCCTAAGCTTAACTAGGTAAATCTGAATCCCATTTCAATTAATTATGCTATTTTGATTTCAAATGATTGTCAAGGGTGTCTTTTTTGTCATAAAAAACACCACTTGCAACAATCATACATGCTTTTTCAAAAATACAAACTTTTTCAAAATACAAATACAAACTTTCAAGATTCAAGGATGTTCAAAGTTGCTTGCATTCATCTCTTTGAACTAGAATCACCTTCAAGCATGGAGTAATCAAAGATGACACCTTTTAGCATTTAAAGGTTTAATCTTTTGAGATTCAAAACTCCATTCTTCAATATACAAGTTCAAGTCTTCAAATTTCAACATACAAGTTCAAGTTTTCAAATTTCAAACATTTCAAGTTCAAAGTTTCAATCTTTTCAAGTTCAAACCTTCCAATATTCAAGCTTTCAATTTCAAGTTCAATATGCAAAATCTAGGACATTTGGGTTGAGGAACCTCTCCCAAGTTGAGATTTTCTGCTTTGAATTCGTGTCGGGCGCACTTATTTTTAAGGAGCCGCTTGGCGTTCGAATCTCATGTGCATAAGTACAAATTTCAATATCGCAATTTCAATATCGCACTTTCAATATCGCACTTTCAATACCGCAATTTCAATACCGCAATTTCAATACCGCAATTTCAATACCGCAATTTCAATATCGCAATTTCAATTTCGCACTTTCAATTCCGCACCTTTACTTGCGTAGTCCATTTCTAGGCAATGTGGACCTACTCCCTAGTCCTTTTCTAGGGGGTCTTGTATTTACTAATTCCGCACTTTATTTAGTATTGTGATGTTGCTTTATGTGCTTTATCGCTTTCATCACCAACATGCTAAACTCAACAAAATACAAAGGTTACATCACGCTTAACGAAGATATTTTTGGACAAACCGGCCTTAGGTTCCTTAAATCAATCTTTAAAGCAAAGTGACCACCGTACAATTAGAAATTCTATTTTGTTCTAATTTGCAAACCCACATAGTCTAATCTTAGGGTTTATTTTCGAAACAATGTTTTGCCAACGTACTTGAATATTTCTAAAGCTCGCCGAATAAGCATTTTCGTTCCCGAGCCCGGATCTCACCCATGCGTTTCAAGGATTCAAGGCCTTATCCAAAAATAAAGTCGTTGTGCGGTCTTCCCAAACGAGACCTAAAATAAGTTTGGTGGCGACTCCTTCGAGGTGCAAAAACAATTTAACGGTTCTCTAAACGAACCGCCGCGTGCCAATCCCCCCCATTGTAGGAAACGGGATAAAACCCCCTACAGTAAATTGGCGACTCCACTGGGGAATCTTCTAATTTCAATTTCGAAAACGAGAGCAGATTTCGAGCAACCAGCCACTGATCTGCCGAAGTACTGGATGCCAGCATTGGCGCCAGGCGCAGCCCCTGCGCCCAACGCCGCTGCCTGCATCCATGACAGTGGCTCACAGTGGCTTGTTGCCCACTTTTGCTCAAGTTTTCGTGTTGGGAGTTAGTCTGTTTTTTGCATCTAGAAGGACGCTCCCAAGCCTCGTGAACGAGTGCCGAAAAACGAGCTTTACAAATACAAATTCAAGTACGATTTCAATTTCAATTTCTAGGCATTTCATGCATTTTTCGAAAACCATATTGTGCAAAATGAATTTCTACCTTTGCCCAAACGGATGTGTTCTACATTCGGGCTAGCCCCGGGGGCAACGAAATGGTGACTCTCCATACGGTTCCCGACCAAAGTGTGTGACCATTTCCGCGCCTACCGAAACTTGGCATTTGCTTGACATTCCCGATGTCAAGTATGGAGGCCGTCTTCCGACACACACTTCCCTTAGGCGGAACGTGAAAGCTTGTCGCCGGATCCGTCTCTTAGCCGAGTACCTTTTTGACACCCAAAGCCGACCACTTGCATCATACAAAAACTTAGACCGACCTTAGGTTGAGAACTTTGCATGTCGCATTCATATTCATGATTAGTGTGACAACGTTCTACTTGTGCATTGTGTTGGCGTCTTTGCACGCGTGAATGGCTAACCTCGAGTTCTAGCTTGCCAAAACCAATTAGCCCCCAACTAGGAAACCAAACCCCTAGGAGCATCATTCAAACCTCATGCATCTAAATCGCCGATTTTAGGGTCTTTAGGAGTGTCACTCCATTTGATTCAAAACCCTTAAACACGCCTCACGCACAAATGCCAAACTCAAAATTTAATCCAACGACGTCATAATGCCGGATTTTCGAGTCCAAATTCCAAGCTACAAATTCAAAATCAATCCAACGACGTCATAATGCCGGATTTTCGAGTCAAAATTCCGAATTCCAAGTTCAAAATGCAATCCAACGGCGTCATAATGCCAAATTTTCTATTTTCAAAACCTCAAATCTCCAAGTCAAGTCTAAATCCAACGGCGTCATAATGCCGGATTTTATAATCCAAATTCCAAGTTTGAAAGTTCAATCCAAATGTTCTAGTTCAAAACCTCAATTTTTCAAGTCCAAATCCATCGGCGTCATAATGCCGGATTTCTTAGCCTTCAAGCTTCAAGTTCAAATTCAAACTTTCTAGTCCAAAACTTCATACACAACCCAACGACGCCATAATACCGGATTTCCTAGTCCAAATTTCGAGTTTCAAGTTCCAAGTCAAGACTCAATCCAACGACGCCTTAATGCCGGATTTTCTAGTCCAAGTTTCAAACTTCAAAGTCAAAAACCACAAATCCAACGGCGTCATGCCGGATTTCCTATTTCAAACATTCAAGTCTTCGAGCATCGAAGTCAAGTTGCCAATTCCAAACCTCAAAAGTTCAAATGCCAAAGTTCATGTCCGGCGTAATGCCAACTTTTCAACTCCAATTTTCAAACCTCAAATTCCATGTCAATCTTTCGAATTTCAAGTCCTGTGCTCAAAACTTCAAATTCCAAATACATGCTGTCGTAATGCCGATTTTCCATTCCGCATTTCAAACCTCAAGCTCGAAGTTCAAAAATTCCAAACCTTCAAATTTCAAAACCTACACCCCAAGTCCACGGCGGCATAATGCCGGACTGTCAAGTTCCCAAAAATCGATGTCTCAAATCCACGACGACATAATGGCGGATTTTCCAAATACGAAGCTTCATGTTCTACATACAAAATGCATCCCTTTCCATTTCAAAATTCAAACTTCGAGTCAAACTCAAAATTCAATCGGGTTAAAAATCCCCTGAAATAATACAAGATCAAATCCACGGGTTGAAAATCTCCTAAAATAATACAAGTTCAAATCCACGGGATGAAAATCACCTGAAATAATACAAGTTCAAATCTACGGGTTGAAAATCCCCTGAAATAATACAAATTCCAATGGGTTGAAATTACCTTCAAATACTCCAAGTCCAATGGGTTGAAACTCCCCAAAATATTGACGGGTCGAGATTCCTTTTAAATAATACAAAATCAATCTCTTTCAATCGGGTTGAAATTCCCTTCAAATATTCCAAGTCCAATGGGTCGAAATTCCCTTGGAAATTCAATTTCCTAGTACAAGCCCAATTTCCATGTCCTAGGGCGGATTGAAATCCCCTTCAAATAAGTTCAATTTCCAATAGATCGAAATACTCTTTTTCGACATTTCAAGTTCTAGTACAAGAGCCAACTTTCACAAAAGAATGAACGCTCCTCTCAAACATTTCCAACGGGTTGCAAATCCCGAATACAAGTACAAAATCCAAAATCCCGAATCTTTGGAGTGACACTTAGAGTCAAGTCTAGGTCTCATTCATTGCATGCATATCATATCATGTGTCGGGAAGTCCAAGTTCTAAAATTATCTGGTGTGTCCTAACTAGGAGTCCAAAGATCATGTGGGTTCGCCGAAGAGGGGAGAGGTTGAAAAGAACTCCAGCAGCCCTAGCCACCCGCATAACCGGTGTCGAGCAAGCAGCCAGATCATCTCCTACAAATCAGAATCCCAGCCCCATTCAAGGAACAGTCCAAATTCCTGCCTCACCCTCAAAGGTTCAAGCTTCCGAGACACTCTCATCAAGCAAAAGCCGGCTGTACGCCAGGAAAAGGATGAGTGCATTCAAGAATACTACCACCGATGGGCAATCTCCGCTCGTACAATTCAACCTGAGCTACCAGAGGGCAAAATGGTGAGAATGTTTCTCTTAGGGCTCAACGCTTCATGCAAGGGCAGCTTCGCCGCATTTCCTTACAACACATGGAACCAAGTCTGGGATCAAGTCCTGAAAATCTGTGCATGCAGTCCCGTCTTCGAGGATTATGACGACTACAATGCAGATGTCTGGGAGTACCCTGAGAACTATCTTTTCGATTAGTGTCTTTTCCAGGTCCAGAGTCTGTCTTTCGATTTTCGAGTCTAGCAATGAGTCTAAGTGTCTAGAACTAGAGTCTTGCATCAGTCAAGTGCCTCTAAAGGCCGAGCTTCAAGTTAAAACAGTCGATGTAATGATTGCCGATTTCAATAACACTTCAATTTCTACTTACTCCTCGAGTCCTAATTCAAAATCAAATCGTAATCCACACAACTTTGCTTCACAAGAAACTGACTTTGAATTTCTAAAAGCTATCGAAAATCATGAAAACAGGACGCCCATAATTGAGGAAACAAAAAAAATCAACCTTTCTAACAGCAGTAATTCAAAACTAGTTCATATTGGTTTAACTCTTTCTCCATCAGAGCGGGACGATCTTATCAAGTTACTTTCAGAGTATGTAGACGTCTTCGCATGGTCCTATCATGATATGCCAGGGGTTGATCGAAGCATCGGTCAGCATACGATTCCCCTTATTCCAGGGTCAAAACCCATCAAGCAGAAACTCCGTCGCATGAAACCGGATGTTTCCCTCAAAATTCAAGAAGAGGTCTCTAAGCAGCTAGAGGCCGGGTTTATTCAAGAGTCAAAGTATCCAGGTCATTCAAGGTATTGGGTTCCAAGAAAGTGTCCCAGTTCATTTAAGAAAACATTATATGCAGATACGGTGTTCCTCACAAGTTCATCAGTGATCAGGGAACCTATTTCCAAGGAGAATGTGAAGACCCATTCAACAAGTACAAGATTCAAAATTCAAAGTTCTATGATCTCTAACTGAGCAAGGTTGTGCCAAGCAAGGCATCTACAATTCCAAAGTACAAAATTCAAGTTCTATAATCTCTGACCGAGCAAGGTTGTGCCAAGCAAGGTGTTAGGTTATGATACATATGATAATTCATAAATCATGCGGAAAAACCATAAAGCCAGGAAAGCATATTATTTACACATAATCATTTAGCATAGTTTAGATGCATACACTTTGTTGCGTGCCTTCCCTAGCTGCGCCCGAACCGAACAAGAACAAGTCTTTAGGACTCCAAATGTCGTCCCTCCGTAGATAGTCCACAGCACGTCCGGATCCGCCTTAAGCTTGACCACCTAGGATCGCCCTTAAGGTACTTAGAATTTTCGGCTATTGTAGGCAATTGTATGACTGAATTTTTGCTCTCAAAAATCACTTTGAATACTTGAATCGTATGTACAAATAATGACCCTAGGCCCTTATTTATAGAGGTATGGAAAAGGAATTGTAATCCTACTAGGATGTGGATTTGTTAATTAGAACTCTATTAGGACTCTAAATAACAAAGCAAATCTAATAGGATTAGGATTTTAATCTTCGCACGAATCCTAACAGGATTAGGATTTCCCGCACACGCATCGTACAAGCCGTGCACCCGCGTAGGCCTTGCGGCCCGCGACAAGCGCACAGCCCATGTGCAGTGCTGCGCGCGCGCGCGCCCTTGGCTGGGCCTGGCCTTGCGCTGGACCTGGTCGAGGCGTGCGTTGCTGCGTGCGGCTCGCTGGGCGATGGCCTGGCTTCGTGCTGGGCCTTCGTCTAGCGGGCCTCGTCCGATGCTAATTCGTACGGTACGCTTCCGATTAAATTCCCGATTCCGGAATTCATTTCCGATACGAACAACATTTAATATTTCCGATTCCGGAATTAATTTCCGTTTCGAACAAATATTTAATATTTCCGTTTCCGGAATTATTTTCCGATTCCGATAATATTTCCGATTCTGACAATATTTCCGTTTCCGGCAATATTTCCGATTCCGGCAATATTTCCATTTCCGATAATATTTTCCGATACGTACCATGTTTCCGTTTCCGGCAACATCTACGACTTGGATAATATTTATATTTCCGATACGATCCATATTTCCGTTTCCGGCAATATCATCGTTTCCGGAGTATTCATTTCTTGCCTGTGACGATCTCAGCTCCCACTGAAACCAAGATCCGTCGATTCCGAATATCCATAGATGGAGTATTTAATGCCATTAAATACTTGATCCGTTTACGTACTATTTGTGTGACCCTGCGGGTTCAGTCAAGAGTAAGCTGTGGATTAATATCATTAATTCCACTTGAACTGAAGCGGCCTCTAGTCAGGCATTCAGCTCACTTGATCTCACTGAATTATTAACTTGTTAATTAATACTGAATCGCATTTATTAGACTTAATATTATATGCATACTTGGACCAAGGGCACTATTTCCTTCACAAGGCATCTACAATTCCAAAGTAGAAAATTCAAGTTACAAACTCCAAAGGTCCAAGTTCTAAATACATCTTCAAGCCTCAACAGTTCAAACTTTAAAAGGGGGGTACCGTACAATCTTCAATACAACAATCCCAACGGACCCATGCTCCGGGAAATTCAACATCACCGCTCTTCACCTTATCTCCCACAAACGAATGGGGCAGTCGAAGCAGCCAACAAGAATGTCAAGACCATCATCATGAAAATGACTACCAATTACAAGGACTGGCCCCAGAAGCTGCACTTCGCATTGTGGGGATATCGAACTTCAATTCGCACTTCAACTGGTGAAACTCCGTTCTCATTGGTCTATGGAATGGAAGCAGTACAACCTGTTGAACTGGAGATACCTTCTCTAAGGATAGTCCTAGAAAGAAAAATCCCAGAAGCTGCATTGGTACAAGCAAGATATGACGAGCTAGTAATGCTCGATGAGCGACGGCTTCAAGCCGCTCACCATGTACAAGTCTATCAGCGCCGAGTGGCCAGACATTTCAACAAAAGGGTCAGAACCCGAAACATCAAGGAAGGCGAGCTTGTCCTGAAAGCCCTTCGCAAAAGCACCATGGACCCAAGGGGAAAATTCAAAACCAACTGGGCAGTCCCATACATCGTCAAGAAGATCCTCTCCGGGGGAGCAGTTGAACTAACAGACATCGGCGGAACAGAATTCAGATCTCTTACCAACCTCGATCAACTCAAGAAGTTCTATGTCTAAGTTCCATGTTCAAATTCAAGAATCCAAATTCAGGTCTTGTAAGGTAGTCAGAACTACGTCCGGCCTGATTCCCTAACGGGACACGTAGGCAACCTCATTTCGAGGCCCGACCACTTTAATACAAAAAAATTCAAAATTTCCTCAATTAAGGGCATCCGAAAATTCAAATCAAATTTCAAAACTCACATTGTTGTTGTCTTTATTACAAATGTGCCAATTCAAAGCAAAGCATGTTCAAGCGGAATTTAACACAATATCTCTTTATTTGGCCCTAAGGCCTTTAAAGATAATTCAAATACAAAGTCAGGATCAAGTGAAGCAAAGTTCAAAAGCCTTTTCACTTCCTAAACACATGTTCTAAACACATTTTCCAAACACATTCTAAACACAATTCCTTCAAATACAATTTCAAACACATTTGGCTTACAAAGATTTAGGGTCGGGCGACTATGCTCTTGAGTCTTGGCACCTTGAGTACTATCCCCTGGCTCCTCCCGCAATCAATCATCAACCTTCCCCTTGCCCAAGCGTCGGGAGAAGGAACTTGCAGGCCTTCCAAGACGGGAGGACGACGAACCTCCTTTGGATTCCGAACGGTCAAGCACCGGATGGGCCACACTCCCGTCACCTTCCTCATAGTCAGTTGATGCAGGACGTCTAGCTCTAGAACTTCGGACTCTAGCTGGTCCGGAAAGAGAAATGTCCCTCTGACCTAGGCCTCTCATCCATACAATGTACCCCGCAGACAGAGCAACTGGTTCAGGTGGGAACTGGATACTCAAGAATGGTTTGGCGATCCAATACCGCCTCCAAACTTCAAGTCGATTTGCATTCAGCGCAACAGGTTTCGGGTTCTCTTCAGTACATTCCGGGATCTCCTATTTCAAGCCATATTGTCTCATCACTCGAGTAGGCGAGTAGAAGACTAGCATTGTGAGGCTTGGCACCCTCAAAACAGCAGAACCAGGGGCATGTTTCATAGCAGCAATTCCCCACCAAGGAACTACCCACCTTATACAAGATTCAATCCCAGAGAGTGCGTATCTCCACTCATCCAATGAAAGCCGACCATACACCATGGGCCGCACAGTGAATCCTTTTCTATTATAGCTCGCCATGTTCTCCGGTGGTGCCACCAACATGAGCCTCTCCATAAGCCAAACCTTGGGGAGTATACAAGAAGTACATTTCAAAATTCAACATTCAAAATTCAAGTACAAGTACAAGTTCAACAATATAAAGAAGGCTCCAGATCCTTACTTGGAGTAATACCAGACTTCCCGACGGCAACGAAGAAGGGTCCGACTTCAGCATGTCAAGGCCCATCAATGTTTCGCCAATCACGAGCGGCATTGGGTCCCGACCATTAGCAAACTGCTCTATAATCTCAATTAGGGAGGCATCACCATTTCCAAACCCCTGCTTCGAAAAGAGAAAGCGAGCAAATATAAAAAAACTCAAGGCTCTCAAGCGGAAAACTTTGGGAACATCAAGCCCAGCAAAGTAGGTGACAAAGAGGGACAAATCCACCCCTCTGCCATATACAACAACACTCAAAAGTGGGGGCTTCAGGCCCAAATACCTTTCAAAGTTCAAGAAAAAGTGTTCTTCAGCACTAGGCATGCATGGCACCAGCATCAAGGGCCACCCCAATATGGCACTAAATTCCTCAGGGAGGGGACATTCCTCATTATTTCCAAAGCGGAAGAGATGATGATTTGGGTCCCAAGCCTCCAGAGCAGCAAGAATGAAGTGCAAATCCAATTTTACAAACCGGAAAGAGACGCGCACCCCAAGATGCATGCCATCAAGCTCCCTTTTCTCCAACTTGCCTAGCGAACGAAGCCACGACTTCAAGGCATTTTCAAAAGACACAGCCATATTTTCTTTTCGAGAGGAAGCAGTATGCAATGATAGGAGGGAAGGATTGATGCAAGAAATGATCCAACAAGCTCCCTATTTATACAAGAATTGGCTTGCACGACAGCTCACAGGCCCCTGGCGCCAAGCCTGCGCCAAGCACAGGGGCCTGCATCTAAGGACGAGGCCACCGTCCTCTCTTATGACTCCGAGTACACACTCTTTAGTGTTTCGGACAGCAGAGTACAACCTCCATTATTCAAGATTCCAAAGCCGCAAGCCGCGCAATTTCAAGGATTCCGGATCAACGCTTCGGGCAGATTTCGAGTCGATTTTTCAAAATTCAAGCATTCTAGTCCTAGATCGGCGTCCTAAGTCGAGTCTGCATATGCATAAGCAAGAGTTGAATATACTTTGACTTGCGCTTTTCCTAACCAAAAAACCTCAGTCAAAGTGGGGGCTTATAGTGGGTACATACACTAGAAAAAAAATGGGCAAATTTTTTTCAAATTTTTTCGCAAAATTGTCATGCATGCATATAGCTACAAAATTTCAAGGCACACACTACGCATATAATTTCAAGCATTCAAACATACAAAAGCCAATCTTCAAATTTTACAAACCAAATCAAGCCATACAAACTACAAAAATTCAAGTTTCAATCCATACAAATACAATACAATCTAGCCTATACAAAATCAACCAGGCAAGCTGGAACTCGCTACCATGCAGGGTCAGTCTGAGTCATCATCAGCAGTAACGTCAACCATATGTGCCTTGTCCCTATTACGCCTCCTAAGGCGCTCCAGCTCCTGATCCATCTCCGTCCCAGGGATACTAGGATCCTGCTCCGAGATACAAAGAGTGCCAGTGGAGGGATGAACTCCCTGCTGAGGGGAGGAATACTGATACGGCGGCGGCATCAGCATATACAGATACGACCCATACATCTGAGCCTGGCGCATCCTATCCATATCCGCGTAGCAAGCCCATGAACCGGCACCCCAAGGCTGAGGACCACTTCCTCCGAAGTAGTAGCCGGAAGGAGGAACAAAGGGCCGTGAACCGCTAGCACTTCCGAATGAATGCCTGGTGGGGTCAACATGTAAGAAGGGGGAAGCTCCCCACTCAGCATCAGAATGCCTCTGATGAGCACCAGCACCGGACCCCTGTCCCAGCTCCAAGCTCGGTCCCTCCTGTCTCGAGGACGTCTCCGCCTGAGGCTCCCTGTCAACAGAGTCTCTACGGTCTCGACAACGCTCCTTGATAGGCTGTCGTACACCCGTCAAAAATAAAATCCTAGCGAAACCTCCTAACAATGCAGTAGGGTAAGCAGGGTCGAATCCACAGAGAGATGGCTATTTAAATCTAGCTTTCAAGGTATGGCGAAACTAACAATGTCACGAAATTTAGGTTTTAATGTTTAAACTAAAATAAATAGAAAAATAAACTAAAAGATCTAGGGCAACGGTTCACCATGTTCAGAGTTCAGAATCAATCAAAACATCATCAACAATTCAAATATTCAAATTATCTAGAGCACAAGTTAATCCTATGGTCGGGTCTTAACACTCTCAATTCAACATATGCAGTACGATCGCTAACATAATCAGAATTGCTAGTTGTAGGTAAGCCTCTAAAAAGTCGATCTTTCGATTTTAAACCTTATTAGCATGATTTAATCAAACAATTGATCAGATTGCAAAGATTAACAATATAAACCTAATCAACTAGAAACATCAATGAATAATCAAACCATCAACAATAATAATAAAGATTCATAATATAAACATGGATTCCCAAACCCAAGAAAGCTAACTACTCAATCATGAAACGAACAATTAATGAAAATCAAATCTAAGAATGAAAACATAATTAAAAGCAATAAATAAAATAAAAACGAAAATCAATAATACCTCAAAGAATTACATTAATGGAGTTTTGTAGAAAAACTATGATTCATGAAAAAAGAAAAGAGAGAAAAAAACGTGAAAGAGGAGTTCTAGGAGAATTAAAAACTTAGGAAAATAAAAGCATAAGGGAAATAAAGCAATCCCTTGAAGTATTTATATGCTTCCTAAATTCTAAACAAAATAGGAATAAATAACAATTACATAAGCTAAGATTTAATTGGACGATCACGAAGACCAAAACACGCGCGGAATTTACTTGGGCGCAAAAACCAGCGGGCCCGCTGGTTGGTCGCTGGTTTTCGCGCCCAAGGAGGAGAGTTGGGCCTGCGTTTTGGGCCGTGGGCGAATCGGATAGTCGAGCCATCTTGTTTATGTCATAACACTTGTTCTACAATGCCTATAAGGACGTGTGACCTGTCGTTGGAAAGCTCTTGAAGTCTACTTTCTAGTCCAATCAAAATCGTCTCATTCCGACATGTAGAACTTGAGATATCATTAAAAGAGTGAACTCTTGTCCGTTTTGATGCTTAGAAAAATAGCGTTTAGCTTCGTTGTTGACTCAAAATTATCCCTAGAGACATGCAATGATCCTCGAGTCAACATTCCATCCGTTCATCATCCAAATCAACTCATAACACTCCGAAAGCATCCAAATGACCGTAAAATCACCTGAAACATTAAGAAAACACAAACGGGGTGTAATAGAGTACGACAACGATAACTTATGCAAATGTGATCCTAAATGCAACTAAAATGATATAAATGCCTAATAATGCAACCTAAATGCGCCTAAAATACCCTATACAAATATGACTCATCACTCCTATACAAGATACATTTTCAAGAATCAATTTCCCAGTTGGAATTTCCAGTATACAAGTTTTAAAATCAAGTGAGGTACCTCTCTGTTCCGGCCAGAAAGCTTCCGGGTCAGCTTGGCGCACTGCCTCTTCCAAGAATCAAGCAAGAGCATCCAGCGACGCACTCTCGCCCGAGGCGCCTGCATACAAAATTCAAGATCAATTTCCAAATACAAGTTACAAACAGTTTTAAAAATGCAACAGTAAAACTCCGTATTGCATATTTGCATATCCTAAAAAGAAGTTTTGGATGCTCTGAGAGGTCTCGAAGAGGCGACTCTCCTCCTTCGACACCATGGACAGACCTCGGAAGAATCATGCCAAAACTTCTTGAAAACAATCAAAATCGAAAGATGATGATCTCTCTAGACCAGTTACACGCGCAATTCCAAAGAATTCTCATGCTTCTCCAATGGTGGAAGATGACGCCATTTCTGTGGAATTAAGTTTGGACCCAGTTGACCCGCAACTATTTGAACCCGAAATTCTTACTCCGAAATCTTCTTTAGCAGCATTACAGGTTTGTTTGCAGGTACGTGATGAATTTAATGCGTGGATTAATGGAGTTAAATCAGGGAGGGATATTCGTACCCATTTTTCTTCGAATGTTAAAAATGGCGGGGAAGGGGGTAGTGGGCCTAATTTGAATTCTACTACTCTCAATGAACCTGTAAGAATGCATATGGATGAAAATGTGTTGTTGAATTCTCCTATTTCTCCTGCTAATACTTCGATTCATACGTCCCCTGTTTTGTCCCCTGTTATAATTGAAATCGAAGATATTGAAGATGAAATCTGTTTCTGGTAAACTGCGATTGTATGTTATGTGTTGGGGGCTAACCCTCCTCAACATGTAATGGAAGGGTTTGTACACAGGATTTGGGGGAAATTGGGGGTGGACAAGGTTGCTATGATTGGGAAGGGTATTTTCATTGTCCGATTCCTCACCATGGAAAACTGCCAAAAGGTCTTAAATGGGAATGCTCAATTTTTTGATAAGAAACCCCTCATTATCAAACCTTGGTCAGCTGAGGTGAATTATGCCAAGGATCCAGTGAAACAAGTTCCAATCTGGATTAAGTTGCCTGGTTTAGATGTGAAATACTGGGGGGAAAAGAGTATGTTTAAGATAGCTGGTCAAGTGGGGAAAGCAATTAGAGTTGATCAGGCTACAATAAATAGGGACAAATTGATGTTTGCAAAGGTGTTGGTTGAGGTGAACCTTGGTCAAACCTGCCCCAAATTAATTCAGTTTGTCAATGAGAAAGGAGATCTTGTGGACCAACCTGTGGAGTATGATTGGTTACCTACCATTTGCTCCCACTGCAAGGGGTTGGGTCATGAGAGTAGGGTGTGCTCTAAACTACAGAAACCACCGCAGAGGAAGGAATGGAGACCTAAAACTGTCCAACAAGTGAAGGAGCCTTCTCTAATTCCAACTGGTGGGGTGCAGCCAACTGTTGGAGAGGTTCAGGTTCCTACAGTGGGACACATGGTGGGGAGTGGGAGGAATAAAGATGGTTTTGTCCAAGCTACCTCCTTCAGTAGACAACATGGGCAACAACTCAGACCTGTAATTACAAAGAACAGTTTCCATGCTCTCAACTTGGAAGATACAGATGGATTTGATCCTATAGGGGATGTAGCTGGTCTGTTGGATCAGGGGTTGATGACCCCTAGATCCAATGGATAGTGTTCTTAGCTGGAATGTAAGAGGGCTAAACAGGAGAGAAAAACAGATGGAGGTTAAGAGATTCATTCACACCCACAATACTAAACTGGTAGCCTTCTTGAAACCAAGGTTAAGGCATCCAAATTGGATGACTTATATCTTGGGGTGTGCCCTGGGTGGAACTTCACAACTAATATCAGTTGTTCCACTTCAAGTAGGATTGTGTTAGCTTGGGATCCTAACTCTTTTACACTGAATATCTTGTCAATGAGCAGTCAACTCATTCACTGCTTCATCACTCCAAGAAGCACATGTGTGGGGTTTCTTGGTACTTTCATCTATGGCATGAATACTAAGGAGGATAGAGTGCCTTTATGGAACTCTCTCACTCAAATTTCAGACAACTGTACCCAACCATGGATCATCATGGGGGATTTTAATGCTCTAATGGATGTTGAGGATAGAGTGGGTGCCCCTGTCAGAATTAGGGAAATTCAAGCTATGAGAGCTTGTATGAATCACTGCAACTTCTCCACCATCAAAACAGTGGGGAGACAATTTACTTGGAATAACAAACAAGTGGGGGAGGACAGAGTGCTGTCTAGAATTGATAGAGTGTTGGCTAATGCTAGCTGGACTGACATGTTTCCTGATGTAGAGGCTAACTTCTTACCAGAAGGCCTATTTAATCATAGCCCTATGATTCTCAAGGGATATAGAAGAGCCAACTCCAAGAAACCTTTCAGGTTTTACAATATGTGGACCTGTGAAGACAGTTTCATGGGTTTGGTTCAAGGAGTTTGGAATAAACAGGTTCATGGTTGCCACATGTACAGATTACAACAAAGGCTGAAATGGCTTAAAGTTGAACTGAAATCTTTGAATAAAGCTGGTTTTAGCAATGTAGAAGCTGAAGATGTGAAAACTTATGCAGTTCTATTAGAAAAACAAGCTATTCTCCACCAACTCCCTGGTGACTTCATAGCTGCAACTCAAGAGAAACAAGCTGCAGAAGAGTATAGGATTGCACACCAAGTGTATCTATCCTTTTTGCAGCAGACTGCTAAACTTCAATGGCTGGAAAAGGGAGATGAGAACACCAAATTGTTTCATCAAAGTATTAAGCACAGGAGACATCATAACTCAATTCATTCAATCCATGATATGAATGGGAACTGGACAGATACCCCTGATGGAGTTAAAAGGGCTTTTACTCAATTCTATGCAACCTTGTTTTGCAACAAGATGCACCAGAGAACTCCTGTGAACTCTTTGATTATGGATAGGTGGCCAAGGCTAACTAATGCTCATAGAAGTCTGTTGGTATGCAACTTCACCCTAGAGGAGATCAAAAGTGCCTTATGGTCAATTCCTGATCATAAAGCACCTGGTATGGATGGCTACAACAGCCAATTCTTCAAATCTGCTTGGCACATCATCAAGAATGACCTACATAACGCTATCAATGATTTCTTCACCACTGGAAAAATCCTCAAAGAAATCAATGTAACTTCTATCACTTTGATCCCAAAGATTTCTGTTCCTGCTTCAGTGAGTGACTTTAGACCCATTGCTTGTTGCAATGTTATTTATAAATGCATCACTAAACTCATCTGCAGCAGGCTTAGCAAGGTACTCCCTGCAATTGTCTCTCCCAATCAAGGAGCCTTTGTTACTGGAAGATCCATTCTCCACAATGTCCTCATTTGCCAGGATTTGATCAAAATGTACAATCAATCTCAAACATGTCACTGCTGCTTGTTGAAAGTAGACATCAGGAAAGCTTATGACACAGTTGAATGGGGCTTTATTGAAGAAGTTATGGTGGAGTTAGGGTTTCCCCCCTTTTTTGTTCAGCTCATCATGACTTGTTTGTCAACCACAAGGTACTCAATTCTCATCAATGGTGAGCCTACTGAGCTAATCCAACCCCAGAGAGGTTTGAGACAGGGTGACCCTTTGTCCCCTTTACTTTTCACTCTGTGTATGGACTATTTCTCCAGGTCCATGAAAGTAGTGGGTGAATGCCCCCAGTTCAGATTTCACACCAGATGCAGAACACTTCAGTTGAATCATCTGTGCTTTGCTGATGATTTACTAATGTTCTGCAAGGGTGAGCTTCACTCAGTTGCATTGCTGCTTGAGGGGTTCAAAGTTTTCTCAGATACCACTAGCCTGCAGGCAAACCCCAGTAAATCCTCAGTTTATTGCTGTGGAATTGTGGAGCACACTAAACTGAACATTGGCACAATCAGTGGTTTCACGTTTGGTACTCTTCCTTTTAGGTACCTTGGTGTTCCAATTAGCACCAGGAAGCTCCAAGCTGGTGAATGTGATCTCCTAGTGGACAAAATGGTGTCTAGAATTAAAATCTGGAGCTCTAGACATTTATCCTTTGCAGGAAGAACCCAATTAGTCAATTCAGTTCTAATGAGCATCAGTGTGTACTAGGGGCAAATTTTCCTCCTTCCTAAGTCTGTAATTAAAAAAATCAATGCAGTCTGCAGAGCTTTTTTGTGGTTTGGCACTTATGATGATAGCAGGCCTGGTCCTGTCTCTTGGAACAATCTTTGTGGTTCAAAAACTCAAGGTGGGCTAGGTTTCAGGAATCTGGCTTGGTGGAACCAAGCTGCAGTTGGAAAGCTGGCATGGGCTATTGCTCAAAAACAGGATAACCTATGGGTTAAGTGGGTGCATGCTGTTTATGTTAAGCAAAAAGATTGGCTGGTGTATAGACCCTCTGTAGCTGCAAGTTGGGCTATAAAGTACATTTGCAAGGTAAAGCAAGACTGCTCAAATAGACTTCATTCCACTAGCTGGTTAACTGATCAGAAGTATTCTATTGGGGTCATTTATCAACAGCTGTGTGATATGGCTCCAAAGGTCCATTGGCATTCTTATGTGTGGAATAGATTTACCCTTCCTAAACACAGAATAACTCTATGGATAGCACTTCAAGACAGACTCAAGACCAGGGATAGACTTCATACCTATGGTGTCATCAATGATGATCAATGTGCTCTATGTGGCTTAAGTACAGAAACTTGTACACACTTGTTTTTCTCCTGTAACTACAGTAAAGAGTGTTGTTCTTTGGTTTTACAGTGGTTGGGGTTTCACAACTCTAGGACTCAACTGTCTGTTTTGCTGAAATGGCTCCACAAGTACTGTAAGAACCCTTTCAATAGGAGAGTTGCTTATGCTGCAGTGGCCAGCATTGTGTATCAGATATGGAGAGCAAGAAATCTGGCTATTTGGGAACAGACAGTTCCTTCTATTGCCAACACTGTGAAATGCATTCAGTATACTGTTAAGCACAGGATCTTAAGTATCCTTAGTCAGAAAGTTAAAACTAGAGATAGGGAGTGGCTTCATTCTCTGTAATAGTTGGTCAGTTGCTCTTGTGAGCTCCTGTTTCCTCTCTAGGGCTTGAGGGAGTCCTTCCTAGAAGGTTTGCCTCTCCCCTTTTGAGTAGTTGTAATTGTTGATGAGATTAATATATACCAAACTCTTCTTGCTTGCCAAAAAAATAAAAATAAAAATGCAACAGTACTTACAGGGGCGTAATGCTCGGGTACAGCATCATATGATTTCCGGTGCGGAGGAGAAGCCCAAGGAATGGTCTCCACCACCTCTTCCTCGTCCGAGTTCTCATAGCGGAGGATCCTATCAGCATGAGGAATGTCCTCAGGATCAACCTCCTCCCCCTACATACAATCATACAATCATGCAATCAATACAAGAATACAAGAATACAAGGTTCAAAAGCTCACCGGCAGTACGAAGCGTTTTGGTGGAGCCAGCCTCCTCAGGAAGTCGTTATAGCTCCCCTTCCTGTGTACAAACTCCCTCCAAGAGCGGCAAACAACCTCGCCCCTAGCCTCCGCATAGAGCAGGGCCAACTCTTCATCCAACGCCAGCATGGACTCCGGCGGATCCTTGGGGACAAGTCTATCCCCTGAACTGTGCTGAAGGGACACTCGCTCCCCTAGATACCACATATGGCGGTACATCCCTGGAAGAAAAACCCGCCGCCCAGACAGGAATTGGGCACGAGCAGCTGAGGCAGGTACAATTGCATTTGCAAAAGGACGCCATACCACCTACAAAGCAGACAACTCAGGCAACAGTACAAATACAAATACAAGAAAGCAAAACAGTACGAAAGATTACCTTATCAGCAGGCAAAACTCTCCAAGCTCTGCGAGAAGCCGCCAGGGACGCACCAACGCGCACCGCTCCTATCCAAGAGGCAGCATATGGGTAAGCCGCATCTCTAGTACGCTCCGGCGCCAAAGTCGGAAAGTGCTCATAGATCCAAATCTTTCAAGGAACAAACAAAACATCAGTCAAGTTCAATATACAAGCGTATAAATACAAAGTACAAAGTACAAGGAGTCTCGAATACCTCCAGCACGCTCCACAGAGCAGCCATGCTCGGGTCACTCCCCAGTGTAGTCCGGGAGGCCCGCCCCATTTCATACAAGAGGTGGCTATAGGCCAAACCACCCCAGTTATAACTCGGAACAGCTCTCAAGTCCCTCAGAGCGGACAAGAAGCTAATGTGCACCCGACTGTTCCTACTCGGGGCAATCACCCTGCTAACCAAAACAAGGAGGAAGAGCCTAACCCTCTGCTCCGCGGACACACCCTCACCACAGATAGCATCTACAAGCACCGTCACAGAAGCGTGAGAGTCGTCCTCTGACAAGTCAACAACAGGGCCGAGCAAGTCACTGGCAGCGGCCGAGCGCCACGTCAGCTCAGAATCGAAGGTCACATTCCTTTCAGAAAAGGAAGACCTGTAATCATAGCAAACTCAAGAGGGGTAATAGTAATCTCCCCCATGCCATGTGGAAGGTGTTGGTGGTATCCCACCACAGCTCCAACAAAGCCCACAAACGGTTCTTAATCCCCGTTCTCCTCGAGGAACCTCCCATGGTGCGACAGAAATCGGCTAGGCCCATATGCAACCAAATCCCCATAGCCTCCTCATCAGCACAGAGAGCCTTAAAGGCCCTCTGAACCTCCACCAAGGACCAGTAAGTACAGAACGGCTCCGTCGGCCTACAGGTGAACGAGTTAGCTCAAAACCTATACAAATACAAAGTACGAATTCGAAACACAGTACAAGACTCACCATGCCAGCGCGAGGCCGCTCAGACAAGTGCCAATCCGGCCGAAACACTAGGTCGGAAGGGGTCCAACCAGCACCAGGGAAAGCGGGCGCATCTCGGGGAACCATACCCCCACCTGGTGCATTTATTGCAGCCACTTCATCATCCGAAGCATCTTCCTCAGCAGCTCGAACCACAGACAACTCAGCGAGCTTTCTCCGAGTGTGACGAGGCATACTAAATCGAGCAGCATACAAAGTGTCAAAATTCTAAACTGAGGGCTATCCTATACTAGCCTAAACAAAGTAAAAAAAAAAGAATTCAATTCAAAAAAAAAATTCCCTAGTGGACCTCTAATTCAAGGTACAAGTTCTACCCCAACGCCTAGGCTACCCACGCCGAAGCAGGTATTCAAAGTTCCACACCAACGCCTAGGCTATCCACGCCGAAGCAGGTATTCAAGTTCTACATCAACGCCTAGGCTATCCATGCCGAAGCAGTTACAAGTTCAAAAATTCAAAAGTACAAGTTCCAACAGTTCAAGTTCAAGTGGCTATCAAACAATTTTCTACAAGATTCAAGAAGCTTAAGCATACAAGCATCATTTCAAAGTACGAGAAAATCAAAACTACATGCAATCCTAGAGTTATTTCATAAGAAAAAACATGAAAAACTTACATGGAAAAGGCAAGAACAAGACCAAGGGAAGAGCTGATCGACCTTTGAGAGAAAAGAAACAAAAATTTCAAGTGAATGTGCCTCAAAATGGCACGGCAAGGGGGCACTTATATAGTGCTGCCCAGCGCCAGGAACCACACCAGCGCCCAGCGCTGACCTGCTGTATGCGCAAGTCTGCCGCGCGCGGTCTCCCGTGCTGATTGCACGCCCTTTGCTGCTACGGTCTTCCACACCAAGCATCAAACGTCGCATCGAACCATCCATCGAAAATACGGGTATACACTTGTATCTCCAAGTACAAACAGATGAATATTTCAAGAATACAAAGTCCAAAAAATACAACGACTCAGGCGCCCAACTCCCAACGGACCCAAGCTCTGGGAAAGTCAGTCAAAGTTCAAAATTTTAAGGGCCAGTAAAAAGCTCTTATCCCCAACAAAGCACATCCCCACGGATTAACTCCGGGTGTCAAAATTCAAGATTCAAAAATTCAAAATTTCGATGCCAAGCTCCGTCCTGAACTGAAGGCGGAAAAGTGCAAGTACAAATCGGAGTCATCACCAACCGCGCCGAGGTAGACTCTATCCTTTTTCTAACGCTTGTTTTGTGCAGGTACCGGCGTACAAATAGTGGTCTTGATTGCAGAACATCTTGACCATTCTCCGTCCCTTTCGAAATACTTTGACTTGCGCTTTCCTAACTGAACGCTCAGTCAAAGTGGGGGCTTCTGTAGACACCTAATTTGTGTCTCCCCTTTGGGATGATGACGAAACCATTATCCTTGTTAGGCGATTGGAGTAGCTCCAGGCGGAAATCCCAATTGCTAAGAATACCTCCAAAATCCAAGGTCCAAAATCCAATCCCCGAGGCCGTTCCCCTCCCGGAACTCGATACAAAACACGACTTCCAAAATCCAATTTCAAAATCCAAGTTCAATCTAAACTAGTGGACCATACCATTGGTCTTACTAGGCCTTTTCCACTCAAAATCATATAAGGCAAGTCAAATTCGGGCGCCGACCCACAAAACCGAGCATGCCGGGTCCCCGTCCCGTAAAACCGGAATTCAAAAACCCGAGAAAGGTTTGTTTTTGGACGCAAATTCAAGCCTTAATCTCCAAGCAAACACTACGTGCCAAACATCGTACGAAGGTACACCCATACAAGACAAATCAAGGACGACATCTTTCCGTCCTTTTTGGCGGCATTCAGCCCACGTCAGCTGCGCCCAGCGCTGGCCTGGCGCCAGGCGCTGGCGTATGCTGGCGTTTTGCACCATTTCCCTCCTATAAATACCCCTCATTTCCTTCGAAAAAAGGGGGAGCACAACACACATAACGTCGTAATTTCGACATTACTCCTCACAATACCAACTTCAAAACTCTTCAAAACATATACAAAAAGTCCTAAATTCAAGAGCAATTGGGAGCTCGAGCCTAAGCTTAACTAGGTAAACCCGAATCCCATTTCAATTAATCATGCTATTTTTATTTAAAATGATTAGCAAGTTGGTGTCTTTTTTGTCATAAAAAACACCACTTGCAACAATCATACATGCTATTTCAAAAATACAAACTTTTTCAAAATACAAAATACAAACTTTCAAGATTCAAGGATGTTCAAAGTTTCTTGCATTCATCTCTTTGAACTAGAATCACCTTGAAGCATGGAGTAATCACAGATGACACCTTTTAGCATTTAAAGGTTTACTCTTTTGAGATTCAAAACTCCATTCTTCAATATACAAGTTCAAGTCTTCAAATTTCAACATACAAGTTCAAGTTTTCAAATTTCAAACATTTCAAGTTCAAAGTTTCAATCTTTTCAAGTTCAAACCTTTCAATATTCAAGCTTTCAATTTCAAGTTCAATATGCAAAATCTAGGACATTTGGGTTGAGCAACCTCTCCCAAGTTGAGATTTTTGGCTTTGAATTCGTGTCGGCGCACTTATTTTTAAGGAGCTGCTTGGCGTTTGAATCTCATGTGCCCAAGTACAAAATTCAATATCGCAATTTCAATATCGCAACTTCAATATCTCACTTTCAATATCGCACTTTCAATACCACAATTTCAATACCGCAATTTCAATATCGCAATTTCAATTTCACACTTTCAATTCCGCACCTTTACTTGCCTAGTCCATTTCTAGGCAATGTGAACCTACTCCCTAGTCCTTTTCTAGGGGGTCTTGTATTTACTAATTCCGCACTTTATTTAGTATTGTGATGTTGCTTTATGTGCTTTATCGCTTTCATCACCAAAATACTAAATACAACAAAATACAAAGGTTACATCACACTTAACGAAGATATTTGTGGACAAACCGGCCCTAGGTTCCTTAAATCAATTTTTAAAGAAAATTGACCACCGTACAATTAGAAATTCTAGTTTGTTCTAATTTGCAAACCCATATAGTCTAATCTTAGGGTTTATTTTCGAAACAATGTTGTGCCAACGTACTTGAATATTTCTAAAGCTCGCCGAATAAGCATTTTCGTTCCCGAGCCCGGATCTCACCCATCCGTTTCAAGGATTCAAGGCCTTATCCAAAAATAGAGTCATTGTGCGGTCTTACCAAACGAGACCTAAAATAAGTTTGGTGGCGACTCCTTCGAGGTGCAAAAATAATTCAACGGTTCTCTAAACGAACCGCCGCGTGCCAAATCCCCCCATTGTAGGAAACGGGAAAAAACCCCCTACACACTTGAACTGAAGCGGCCTCTAGCTAGGCATTCAGATCACTTGATTTCACTGAATAATTAACTTGCTTTATTAATACTGATCTATTTATTAGACTTTGCATTAAATGGAAACTTGGACCAAGGGCATTATTTCCTTCAAGAAGAGGTGGCGATCTCCTCCTTTTGTAGAACGAAGAGATGAGGAGATGATGGGCTGACAATAAGGAGATGAAAGTGTTTTGTAGATCGAAGGAAATCACTGAATGTAGAAGCAGGAACAACTCTTGCGGTGGCTGCACTGGTGACTCTTATTCGCTGTTGGTGGCGGTGGCTGCGATGAGTGCAAGAAAGGTGTGAGGAAGGTCAGTTCACAATTGATGAAAGTCTCACATTTGAGACCTCCGAATTCGATGATTGTTGGTCGAGGCTGCTAAGAATACTCTCTCTTGTTTACCTCAACCATGTCACAGCTGTCTCCATCGTAGTTCGATTCAATTCGCTTTTGTTGGTAGTGGCTTGTTGAGGTCATTCTTCCATCTCTCCCCTTATCTCCTCCTTCTTCATTAAGTTAGGTTTTCAGGTTATGTGATTTGGATTGTCTATTGAATTTGATTGACTTTTTATGTGATTTGGTGTTATCTCGCAGTGGCAAGCCACCCTAAGATCCACCGCAACCATTCTTATTTGTTATCTTGACATGCTGCAATAAACCGAGAACCATCATTGCATGAGATCCTCCCCTTTCCACTGGAGATATTGTGGTGGCCAGCGAGCAGCGAGAGAGGAAGGAGAGTTGTGGTTGGTGGTCAATTATTTGTCGTTGTTATTGTTGTTGTTGGTCGGAGTTGTTGTTGGTGTGGTACTATTATCGTTGCCTCAGTCACACACTTGTTGGATGCATATGAGTTGACCATCCACTTGGGAGGTGGCGATAAGGATGTGAAGGTGTTGAAGAGGCAAAGATTCATGCTTTAATATATACTTGCGTTAGTCGCCTTTTGACTTTGTGTGCTACGGGGAAAGAGATTATAAGAGCTCAAGAGGTTATGGAACTACTTGCTGAACTTGCTACTAATGCTATTGACCTCATCAAACATATGCCCATTTAGTTAAGAATTGTATTGTTTTAGTTATACTTTGTTATATTTAGTTACGAAATAATGTTTTAGTCACATTCTTTTCCATTAGAGTCAATTATTGGTTAAGTTATACTTTTGTTATATATAGTTATGAAATAAAATGGTTTAGTTGATTTTTTCTCCATTTAAGTCAATTACTCCCTCCGCTTCTTGATTATTAGTGCTCTTTCCGTATATGGATGCTCTTTTTATCTTTTTATTAGTCCCTTTTTAAATCTTTTCTTATTTGCCCAACATTTATCCACATTATACTCTTATATCATAATTCTAATTCTAATTTTTTTCCCAAGTAAATATCAAAGTGGTCCCCTTTTCTGGTATTATTACATTAAACACTTCATCTAAACACATTAAGTTGCTCAAATCTCTTATTGTTTCTCTCTCCTATCCATATTGGTGAGATTCTTTATAGATTCATATGCCAAATGTCCTTTTAATGGATTGTTCTGTAATACTTCGTATTTTTATTAAATTCTAAATATATGTATTATATTTATGAAGTATTTTTGAAAGAGATTTTAAATTAAAGTTGTATTGAAATATTTATTTAAATATATTTTAGTAATTAGAAATATTTATTATTTCTATTTGGAGGAGAAAAGTATTTTAAAATTTAACTGGGAGAACTATTTGGGTTTTAGAAAATATAAAGGATTTAAAAGCGAGTCAAGCAAGCCCGAAAGGAATTTAAAAGGAACCCAAAAGGATTTCAAAACCTAGACCATCGAGGATCCCCTAAACCTATAAATACCCTCTTGCACCCTCAAGATCCCCACAAAAGTTTTAAAATCCCTAATTCTTTTCTCTCTCCTCTCTTTTTCCTCTCTTTCTCACAGAACTCTCTCTCTCCCCCCCCCTCTCTCTCTCTCTCTCTCTCTCTCTTCCTCGGCTCACCCATGCCCTCCTCGTGCGCCCGCGGCAAGTAGCGAGTAACCTGTCGCCCTGCAGCTGCGCTTGTCAGTCATCCCTTCCGTTGGATACAATGCAAGGAATGGGTTTTAATTCTACCATTTTGTGAAAATGGGTTTTGTCCCACATTGGCAGAAATGAAAAGTGGGGATTTCAAGTTTAGTATTTAATGAAAAGTGTTCTCTCCCACATTTAAAGGGAAAAGGATGTTTTCCTTCTTTAAATATAAGGAAGTGTTGTTTATATTTTGAAGTACTTCCTGTAGACGCCTACATTTGGTGTCCGGCTAGAAGCGATAAGTTCGATGATGAAACAAAACATTCACTTGGCAAACGTATTCCTGATCGACGAACATTCTAAGACAAACTAACTCATTACCCAAACCTAAGGTTTCTATTTATAGTAATTGCTATTTATAGTAGCAGCCTATATAAGTATCTGCTAAAAATAGTAAACCATCCAAGATAGATTTGTGTCGGAAGAATTTTAATTTCATTCCAATTAAAATTCTAAAGCATATAGGAATTTTAGTTGCGCTCCAATTAATTTCCTAGATAAGACTGAAAAGCATTAAGGAACTCTAGTTGCATTCCGATTAAATGCCTAGAATCTTGAAAAATAGAAAAAAAAAAAGTTTTAAATAGAGTTCTAGTTTGAATAAACTGAAAATAAGGATTAAAAGAGTTCGAATACGTCATGAAACCGAATAAAACTCTAAATAAAGGAGAATAAACGCATGAAACATATTTGTGCGTGTTAGGTTATGATACATATGACAATTCATAAATCATGCGGAAAAACCATTTAGCCAGGAATACATATTATTTACACATAATCATTTAGCATAGTTTAGATGCATACTCTTTGTTGCGTGCCTTCCCTTGCTGCGCCCGAACCGAACAAGAACAAGTCTTTAGGACTCCAAGTGTCGTCCCTCCGTAGATAGTCCACAGCACGTCCGGATCCGCCTTAAGATTGACCAACTAGAATCGCCCTTAAGGTACTAATAATTTCGGCACTTTTAGGCAAGGTATGTGACTGAATTTTTCTCTCAAAAACTCACTTTGAATACTTGAATAATCTGTGTAAATATGTGACCCTAGGCACCTATTTATAGAGTTATGGAAAAGGTTTTGGAATCCTATTAGGATACTAATTTATTTAATTATAATCCTACTAGGACTCTAATTAAATAATCATTATCTAATAGTTTTAGGATTTAATCATATTTCGAATCCCGATTGCTTTAGGATTCCCGCACAAGCATTGCATGAGCACCGTACACCCGCGCAAGCCTTGCGGCCCACGCTAGGCGCACAGCGCTCGGCCCACTGCTGTGTTCTCGCGCGCGCGCCCCAGGCCTTGGCTGGGCCTGGCCTTGCGCTGGGCCTGGTCGAGGCTTGGCATGCGATGGTGCGTGTTGGCTCGCTGGGCGATGGCCTGGCTTCGTGCTGGGCCTTCGTCTAGCGGGCCTCGTCCGATGCTAATTCGTACGATACGCTTCCGATTAAATTCCCGATTTCGGAATTCATTTCCGATACGAACAATATTTAATATTTCCGATTCCGGAATCAATTTTCGTTTCGAACAAATATTTAATATTTCCGTTTCCGGAATTATTTTCCGATTCCGATAATATTTCCGATTCTGACAATATTTCCGTTTCCGGCAATATTTCCGATTCCGGCAATATTTCCATTTCCGATAATATTTTCCGATACGTACCATGTTTCCGTTTCCGGCAACATCTCCGACTTGGATAATATTTATATTTCCGATACGATCCATATTTCCGTTTCCGGCAATATCATCGTTTCCGGAGTATTCATTTCTTGCCTATGACGATCTCAGCTCCCACTGAAACCAAGATCCGTCGATTCCGAATATCCATAGATGGAGTATTTAATGCCATTAATTACTTGATCCGTTTACGTACTATTTGTGTGACCCTACGGGTTCAGTCAAGAGTAAGCTGTGGATTAATATCATTAATTCCACTTGAACTGAAGCGGCCTCTAGCTAGGCATTCAGCTCACTTGATCTCACTGAATTATTAACTTGTTAATTAATACTGAACCGCATATATTAGACTTATCATTGAATGCATGCTTGGACCAAGGGCATTATTTCCTTCAGTCTCCCACTTGTCCTTAGGGACAAGTGTGCATTTCCTAATTCCTTTGTCGCTCGATGCTTGCTCTTGAACATAAGGTAAGAGTTGTCATCTTTATTATGTCCATAGGTGTTTCTCGGTTTCAGAGTTCAACTGATCAAATAAACAGATAATCATAGCCTATGATTCATCCGAGCACGGCCATGCATTTCACAGTTTCTAGCTCTCCGAGTGGCCTTGTACAACTTTTAAGCATCTCATCCCGATTTATGGGAGGACAATCCCAATGTTGCGATCTTGAGATTAGACTTCGTTTGATAGGTGATTACCTGAGCGTTGCCTTTATAGCCTCCTTTTACGGTGCGACGGTTGGTCAACGTCAAAGCAACCAGTTCTCAAACAAGTAATCTCAAATCACTCAGGTATTGAGGATTTAGTGTCTAATAATTTTAATGAAATTTACTTATGACAGATTTTCATCTCTTACAGTAAAGTTTCATAGGTCTTGTCCGATACTAGTCTTCACAAAGTAAGTATCTACGCAAATGATTATGACATTGCCATGTCAACATAGTTCAAGAAACAGAACTACTAGTCATCTTGCATTCTAGTCGTCTAACATTTTCTATGCGTCCAATTTTATAGAAAACTCCGACTAGGGACCATTTTCAACCTTTGACATTCAAGTTCACTTGATAGACATTTCTTAGTCACAGGACTGGTCCTGACAGTCTATCTTGAATATATCGTCAAATTGAAGGGACTCATCATTTAATAAACCACAAATTAAATGGAAAAATGAATTCTCTTCATTTATTGTGAATGATTAACCAATAATGTTTTACAAAGATTTAAACTCTAAAACTTTAAAACATTAAACAGAGACATCAAAGCCATTCTCCAATATGCTTGATTCCCATAGCTGCAGTGTGCGAGTTGTGCTTCGCCTGCGGCAGAGGTTTAGTCAATGGATCTGATATGTTGTCATCAGTTCCAATTTTGCTTATCTCGACTTCTTTTCTTTCAACAAACTCTCGTAGAAGGTGAAATCTACGAAGTACATGCTTGACTCTCTGGTGGTGTCTAGGCTCCTTTGCCTGTGCAATAGCTCCGTTATTATCACAATACAGGGCTATTGGTCCTTTAATGGAGGGGACTACACCAAGTTCACCTATGAACTTCCTTAGCCATATAGCTTCCTTTGCTGCTTCATGTGCAGCAATGTACTCCGCTTCAGTTGTAGAATCCGCAATGGTGGCTTAGCACTTTTCCAGCTACTGCTCCTCCGTTGAGGCAGAAGACAAACCCAGACTGTGATCTGAAATCATCTTTATCGGTTTGGAAACTTGCATCCGTATAGCCTTTAACAATTAATTCATCATCTCCACCATAGACCAGGAAGTCATCTTTGTGCCTTTTCAGGTACTTCAGAATATTCTTGGCAGCAGTCCAATGCGCCTCTCCTGGGTCTGACTGGTATCTGCTCGTAGCACTGAGTGCGTACGCAACATCCGGGCGTGTACATATCATAGCATACATCAATGATGCATATGGAATCCCATTCATTCGTCTACGCTCATCAAGTGTTTTTGGGCACTGATTCTTGCTTAGAGTCATTCCATGAGACATGGGTAGGTAGCCTCGCTTGGAGTCCGCCATCTTGAACCTATCAAGCACCTTATTGATATAAGTGCTTTGACTAAGTCCAATCATCTTTTTAGATCTATTTCTGTAAATCTTGATGCCCAATATGTACTGTGCTTCTCCTAGATCTTTCATCGAAAAACATTTCCCAAGCCAAATCTTGACAGAGTTCAACATAGGAATGTCATTTCCGATAAGTAATATGTCGTCGACATATAATACCAGGAAAGCAATTTTGCTCCCACTGACCTTCTTGTATACACAAGATTCGTCTGCGTTCTTGATGAAACCAAAGTCACTGACTGCTTCATCAAAACGTATATTCCAGCTCCTGGATGCCTGCTTCAATCCGTAGATTGACTTCTTTAGCTTGTATACCTTTTTAGCATTCTTTGGATCCTCAAAACCTTCAGGCTGTGTCATAAACACAGTTTCTGTTAAAATGCCGTTTAAGAAAGCAGTTTTGACATCCATCTGCCATATTTCGTAATCGTAATATGCGGCGATTGCTAACATTATCCGAATAGACTTTAGCATTGCAACTGGTGAAAAGGTTTCATCGTAATCCACACCGTGGACTTGCCTGTAACCTTTTGCAACCAATCTAGCTTTGAAAACTTTAAGTTTCCCATCCTTGTCCTTTTTCAGTTTGAAAACCCATTTGCTTCCAATGGCTTGGTAGCCATCTGGCAAATCGACCAAATCCCATACTTGGTTTTCAGACATGGAGTCTAATTCAGATTGCATGGCTTCTTGCCATTGCTTGGAGCTAGGGCTCGTCATAGCTTGTTTGTAAGTCGCAGGTTCATCACTTTCAAGTAATAGAACGTCATAGCTCTCGTTCGTCAAAATACCTAAGTACCTTTCCGGTTGAGATCTATATCTTTGCGATCTACGCGGGGTAACATTTCTAGATTGACCATGATTCTCACCAGATTCTTCTAAAGATCTCTGAGTTTTATCCTGAATGTCATCTTGAGCATTCTCTAGAGTTTGTTGTTCGACTCGAATTTCTTCGAGGTCTACTTTTCTCCCACTTGTCATTTTGGAAATGTGATCTTTCTCCAAAAAGACACCATCACGAGCAACAAACACCTTGTTCTCAGATGTATTGTAGAAGTAATACCCCTTTGTTTCCTTTGGATAGCCTACAAGGATACATTTGTCAGATTTTGGATGAAGTTTGTCTGAAATTAATTGTTTGACGTATACTTCACATCCCCAAATCTTAAGAAAAGACACATTTGGAGGCTTTCCAAACCATAATTCGTATGGAGTCTTTTCGACAGCTTTAGACGGAGCTCTATGTATAGTGAGTGCAGCTGTATTTAGTGCATGTCCCCAAAATTCTAATGGAAGTTTGGCCTGACCCATCATTGACCTGACCATGTCTAGCAAGGTTCTGTTCCTCCGTTCCGACACACCGTTCCATTGTGGTGTTCCTGGAGGAGTCAATTCTGATAGAATTCCACATTCTTTCAGATGATCATCAAATTCATAGCTCAGATATTCACCGCCTCTATCAGACCGCAGTGCCTTAATCTTCTTGCCTAATTGATTCTCTACTGCACTCTGAAATTCCTTGAATTTGTCAAAGGATTCAGACTTATGCTTCATTAGGTAGACATAACCATATCTACTGAAGTCATCAGTGAAAGTGATGAAGTAGCTGAAACCACCTCTAGCATTTGTACTCATTGGTCCACATACATCTGTATGGATTAAACCCAATAGTTCATTTGCTCTTTCTCCAACTTTAGAGAAAGGTTGCTTTGTCATTTTGCCAAGTAAACATGATTCGCATTTACCATAATCCTCTAAGTCAAATGGTTCTAGAATTCCTTCCTTTTGAAGTCTTTCTAAGCGTTTCAAGTTTATATGGCCTAATCGACAATGCCACAGATAAGTGAGATCTGAATCATCCTTTTTGGCCTTTTTGGTATTTATGTTATATACTTGTTTGTCGTGATTTAATAAATAAAGTCCATTGACTAATCTAGCAGATCCATAAAACATCTCTTTAAAATAAAACGAACAACTATTGTCTTTTATTAAAAAGGAAAATCCCTTAGCATCTAAGCAAGAAACTGAAATGATGTTTTTAGTAAGACTTGGAACATGGAAACATTCTTCCAGTTCAAAAACTAGCCCGGAGGGCAACGACAAATAGTAATCCGTGCTCCATTTCCCACTCGTAGGTCGACTTCACCCTTGCTTAACTTTCTACTTCCTCTTAGTCCCTGTGGATTGGAACATAAGTGTGAGCCACAACCTGTATCTAATACCCAAGAAGTTGAATTAGCAAGTATACAGCCTATAACGAAAATACCTGAAGATGGAACGACTGTTCCGTTCTTCTGATCTTCCTTTAGCTTTGGACATTCTCTTTTGTAATGGCCTATTCCATCACAATAAAGACAGCTTGATGTGGACTTGTCCTGCTTTGATTTAGCATTGCCCTTGGACTTTCCACCTTTCTTGAACGGTCTCCTTCTAGCCTTGACTAAATCTTTGGCTTCACAGTCCAGTATTGTTTTAGCCTTTCTGACAAGGTGAACAAATTCTGCAACTGTTTCTTCTCTTGGTTCACTTAGGTATAGTTTCTTGAAGCGACCAAACCCACTGTGTAGTGAATTGAGCAAGATAGAGACTGCCATCCTTTCGCTTATTGGTGTTCCTAGTAGACTTAGGCGATCAAAGTATGAACGCATAAGATCCACATGGAACCTCAGTGGGACGCCTACCCTCTGTTTAGTGCGAAGGAACTGAACATGTGTTTCTTGGACCTCCATCCTATAACACCTGTTGGGAGAACTAACCTTTAGACCAGACATTGATTCAATCAACTCATGGACGTTCAGGTCCCTGTCCTCCGTGCTTCCACGACAGATATCCCTCAGATTCTTGATGAGCGTAAAAGGTTCATAGGCTACAAACCTTCTAGCCCAATCATCAGGGATATTGTTCAGCATGAGACTCATAACCTTTTTGAGATCCGCATCCCAGGCGTAAAATCTCTCAGGGATCATGTCTCTGGCATAGTATCTTGGCATGGGATGTGACAGTACATACTCAAGTCCATTGAGTTTGACTATTTCAACTAGCTTAGCTTCCCATTCAAGAAAATTTGCCAGGTTCAGCTTGACCATAAGCTCAGAACCTATGATGATGTTTTGATTGTTGTTTGCCATATTTAAAACTACAATTGAAAAGAATAAACAAATAAATAACCATTCACAGTTTCTCTTAATAAACTTAAATTCTAGCATACATGCATAATTCAATGTTTATTAAGCATTTTATTCAAGTTATGTGTTCCGGCAGGTGTGAATAAAATGATTCCAAGATCCTAAAATCATTGAAGAACTAAGCACAGTTTGTCGACTTAATCCTAAAACATTTTAGGTAAGCAAAAGCGTTTTGCTCATAGTCTAGAAACTATTCTTGGTTGATAGGTACGTCTAAGAACTTATTAGGTAAACCTATCGATTTTGCCACGACATAAAAGGACTCCTTACTTATATCGTTGAGTTTCACCAAAACTAACATGTACTCACAATTATTTGTGTACCTTGCCCCTTTAGGACCAATAAGTAACACCTCGCCGAGCGAAAACTATTACTAGATTGATGTAAAGGATATCCAAGCAAGTGTATATTTTGGCATGGCACCTTTTAACTCAATTTTTTAAGTTTGGAACTTAAGGCTCTTACTATGTTGGTTAGATTTTAAGTGAACTAAAATCCTTAATCATGCAACATAATCAAGCTTTTGATCTCATGCATTTTAAGACATATTTAAAAGCAATAAATAACTTAAAACATGCATAAGATAAATGTGATCTAGTATGGCCCGACTTCATCTTGAAGCTTTAACTTCAAAGTCCGTCTTGAAAATCTCCGTGGGAGGCACCATTTTCTTCAAATAGAATAAGCTATAATTAAAACTAATTACAACTATTTGATGGTACGCAGACCATATTTGAATTGAAAAACGACTTTGCTACTTTAGACCAATTACACTCAAATTAATGGTACGCATACCATATTTTCTATCCTATTTGGGCCATACTAGTCATTTCATAACCTGCAAAACAGTACATATACAATATATACCATTCACCCATTCATTATCATGAATGGCCCACATAGCTGGTTAGTAAAACACATTATGCATCACGTAAACATTTGCAGCAATTAATCAAGGGCACCAATAATCTACCAATTATTCAGTCCTTATTAATTCTAATCAAGTTGTTTTAACCTTAAGGATTTGTAGACCTAATCAAGAGTTTATGACTAAAAGGGCTCCCACTTAAACCAATAAATTCATATGCTTTACTAATTTTAAACATAAAAATGTATTTCTAGTATAACCGGAAACATACAAATTTAATTAAAATTTAAAGCTCATATAAATTTATAATTGAATCTAAAAAGTTTAATTTAATTTCAGTCGTATTTAAATTAATTCATGATTTTAATTTTAGTAAAATAATTAGAATAAATAAAATTTATTATAATTACAATATTCAAAATTAAAATCCAAGAAAAATAATTTAAATTATTAATTTTAAAATTAATTAAAATTACGTAAACTGAAAATTTCAAATTAAAATTTCAAAACAATCTAATCGCAACGCAAACACCTCACGCATCACACGCCCATGGGCCACACGCACACAGCCATCGCTGGCCATGTGCGCGCAGCCCATGCGCTGCGTCGCATAGCTGCTGCTTCTACCCTTCGTAAGCCATCGCGCGAGCTGGTGCTCGCTGCGCGCGCGCCAGCGCTCGATGCACGCGAGCATGTGCTCGCTGCGTTCGCTCGCTAGCGATCGCTGCACGCGGGCCAGCGCTCGCTTCGTGCACTCGCCAGCGCATGCTGTGCGCGCTCGCCAGCGCTCGCTTGGTGCGAGCCAGCGCTCGCTGCGCGCGGCATCGAAGCTGGGCGCAGCACTCGTGGCACGCGAGCTTGCGCTCGCTGCGCGGGAGGCTGCGCGCGCTTGCGCGAGGCAGTGCGCGTTGTGGCGCAGCTCGCTTGCTGCCCACACGCGACTACCGTGCCTTGCCTTCGCCCATGCCCATTCGTCCATTGCTCATAGCCCACGACACAAGGCAGGGCTGCTGCCTTGTGCTCGTGCACCATGCCCTTGCTCATTGCATTCGTGCCGCATGGGCGACGAGCTCCCTTGCTCGTCGTCACATGCCCGCACTACACAACACCCCTTAAGGGTAACACGTAGCGTCCATTGCTTTGTGCGTGCAAGTTATATGAACGAATCGCATAAAATTTAAAAAATTTATATTTAAAATTAATGACAAATTAATAAATAATATTAATTTCATAATTTTAGGGCGAAAAAAATCGAAAATTTATTATTCAATTGATTTCCGATTAACATGGATTCAAGTCTAGGTCATAAAAATTTAAAATTTAACATAAATTTACAATTTTTATGGTGGTTTTTAATCATAGGTATCTAATTAAATTATAATTAATTATGAAAATCAAATTAATTCTAAATTATTCTAATTTTCAACAAATTAATCATAATTACAAATTAGATTGCATAATTAACAAGGCTAGGCATTCAAACTTGTTAAACATATACAGTAGGTCAATAAAAAATTCAAGATTTATCAACAAGAATCGCAAATATTTAATTTAACATCTTAAATTTACGAAATTTTGCATTCGAAAAACTAAAACCTTCGAAAAGTCATAGTTAGGCTTCGAATTTGAGAATTCTGGGTTCGGCAGAAAAATACAATTTTGTCAAATTTTTAGAATGCCTTTTACATGCGGAATTGACACCAAAATCAGTCGATTTGGATGAGTAACGAAAAAACTGCCGAAAAACTGCGTACGTATAATTAAATAAACGCAATTTGCAATTAATTAACAATTACGAAAATTAATCACCCCTTTTAATTCTTGCAAATTTGTAATATTTAACCATGTTCATGCAATTTAGATTATGAAAATAATAAGAGGCTCGTGATACCACTGTTAGGTTATGATACATATGACAATTCATAAATCATGCGGAAAAACCATTTAGCCATACATATTATTTACACATAATCATTTAGCATAGTTTAGATGCATACTCTTTGTTGCGTGCCTTCCCTAGCTTCGCCCGAACCGAACAAGAACAAGTCTTTAAGACTCCAAGTGTCGTCCCTCCGTAGATAGTCCACAGCACGTCCGGATCCGCCTTAAGATTGACCAACTAGAATCGCCCTTAAGGTACTAATAATTTCGGCACTTTTAGGCAAGGTATGTGACTGAATTTTTCTCTCAAAAACTCACTTTGAATACTTGAATAATCTGTGTAAATATGTGACCCTAGGCACCTATTTATAGAGTTATGGAAAAGGTTTTGGAATCCTATTAGGATAGTAATTTATTTAATTATAATCCTACTAGGACTCTAATTAAATAATCATTATCTAATAGTTTTAGGATTTAATCATATTTCGAATCCCGATTGCTTTAGGATTCCCGCACAAGCATTGCATGAGCACCGTACACCCGCGTAAGCCTTGCGGCCCACGCTAGGCGCACAGCGCTCGGCCCACTGCTGTGCTCTCGCGCGCGCGCCCCAGGCCTTGGCTGGGCCTGGCCTTGCGCTGGGCCTGGTCGAGGCTTGGCATGCGATGGTGCGTGTTGGCTCGCTGGGCGATGGCCTGGCTTCGTGCTGGGCCTTCGTCGAGCGGGCCTCGTCCGATGCTAATTCGTCCGATACGCTTCCGATTAAATTCCCGATTCCGGAATTCATTTCCGATACGAACAATATTTAATATTTCCGATTCCGGAATCAATTTCCGTTTCGAACAAATATTTAATATTTCCGTTTCCGGAATTATTTTCCGATTCCGATAATATTTCCGATTCTGACAATATTTCCGTTTCCGGCAATATTTCCGATTCCGGCAATATTTCCGATAATATTTTCCGATACGTACCATGTTTCCGTTTCCGGCAACATCTACGACTTGGATAATATTTATATTTCCGATACGATCCATATTTCCGTTTCCTGCAATATCATCATTTCCGGAGTATTCATTTCTTGCCTGTGACGATCTCAGCTCCCACTGAAACCAAGATCCGTCGATTCCGAATATCCATAGATGGAGTATTTAATGCCATTAAATACTTGATCCGTTTACGTACTATTTGTGTGACCCTACGGGTTCAGTCAAGAGTAAGCTGTGGATTAATATCATTAATTCCACTTGAACTGAAGCGGCCTCTAGCTAGGCATTCAGCTCACTTGATCTCACTGAATTATTAACTTGTTAATTAATACTGAACTGCATATATTAGACTTATCATTGAATGCATACTTGGACCAAGGGCATTATTTCCTTCAGTGCGCAAGAGGCCTAACAAAGCTAATCTCTCGCGCCAATATTCGTGCGCAATAATATTCTCGCGCAAACATCCTAATTCAACTCAAAAACAAACTCTGGAACAAATCTGTCGCTAGTACTTGAGTGCAAGACATTTCTCGCGCCAAAGTGCTATGCGCTAAAGATTTATTGCGCCAGGATGCTTTTCAACGTACCTCAAATGCTAACAATTCAAATCTTCAACGACACTTATTTCTTATAAATAGAGACCTTAATCGGCCAAGTAAATCGCACAAAATCAAAATATCATACTATACCCAAGCTACAAGCTACAAGCCTAAGTTCTCTATGTTAGGTTATGATACATATAAATGAATATAAATCATGCGGAAAAACCATAAAAGCCAGGATGCCAAATTAAATGCCACATAACAATTAGCATAATTTAGGATGCATACTCTTTGTATCGTGCCCTCCCTTGCTGCGCCCGAACCGAACAAGAACAAGTCTTTAGGACTCTAAGTGTCGTCCCTCCGTAGAAAGTCCACAGCACGTCCGGATCCGCCTTAGGTTTAATTAACTAGAATCGCCCCAAAGGTACTATGTTTTTCGGCTAATATGAGGCAAATAAGTGACTAAATTTTTGCCTAAAATTCTCTTTTGAATACTTGAAACTCGTTATAAATTGTGAGCATTAATCACCTATTTATAGCGTATGGAAAAGGTATTGGAATCCTACTAGGAAATGAACTAATTAATTTGAATTTAATTTAAACTCTATTAATTAATTTATCTAGTAGAAATAGGAATTTAATCTTTTAAACGAATCCTACACGATTTAGGTTTCGTACGCAAGCACAAACACACACACGAGCGTAACCCGCATGCGCGCAGGCCATGCCCGCGCAAAAGCCCACGAAGCTGCCGCAGCCAAGGCGCGCATTGGGCCTGCCTTGCGTTGGGCCTGGCGTGGCCTTGGGCTGTTTGTGTGGCGCGCCAGGCTTGCTGGACGTGGGACTGGCTTCGCGCTGGGCCTTCGTCTAGCAAGGTCGTTCGATGCTAATTCGTACGACGCGCTTCCGATTAATTTCCCGATTCCGGAATTCATTTTCGATACAAACAATATTTAACATTTTTGATTCCGGAATTAATTTCCGTTTCGAACGAATATTTAATATTTCCGTTTTCGGAAATTATTTTCCGATTCCGATAATATTTCCGATTCCGACAATATTTCCGTTTCCGCCAATATTTTAGATCCCGGCAATATTTCCATTTCCGATAATATTTTCCGACACGTACTATGTTTCCGTTTCTGGAAACATCTACGACTTGGATAATATTTATATTTCCGATACGATCCATATTTCCGTTTCCGGCAATATCATCGTTTCCGGAGTACTCATTAATTGCCTTTGACGATCTCAGCTCCTACTGAAACAAAGATCCGTCGATTCCGAATATCCATAGATGGAGTATTTAATGCCATTAAATACTTGATCCGTTTACGTACTATTTGTGTGATCCGACGGGTTCAGTCAAGAGTAAGCTGTGGATTAATATCATTAATCCACTTGAACTGAAGCGGCCTCTAGCTAGGCATACAGTTCACTTGATCTCACTGAATTATTAACTTGTATAATTAATACTGAACCACATTTATTAGACTTACCATTAAATTCATACTTGGACCAAGGGCATTATTTCTTTCAGTCTCCCACTTGTCCTTAGGGACAATTGTGCATTTCCTAATTCCTTTGTCACTCGATGCTTGCTCTTGAACATAAGGTAAGAGTTGTCATCCTTATTATGTCCAAAGGTGTTTCTCGGTTTCAGAGTTCAACTGATCAAATAAACAGATAATCATAGCCTATGATTTATCTAAGCACGACCATGGATTTTACAGTTTCTAGCTCTCCGAGTGGCCTTGTACAACTTTCAGCATCTCATCCCGATTTATGGCCGGCAATCCCAATCTTGCGATCTTGAGATTAGACTTTGTTTGATAGGTAATTACCCGAGCGTTGCCTTTATAGCCTCCTTTTACGGTGCGACGGTTGACAACGTCAAAGTAAGCAGTTCTCAAACAAGTAATCTCAAATCACTCAGGTATTGAGGATTAGTGTCTAATAATTTAAATGAAATTTACTTATGACAGATTTTCATCTCTTACAGTAAAGTTTCATAGGTCTGTCCGATACTAGTCTTCCCAAAGTAAGTATCTATGCAAATGAAAATTCAAAATTAAATTCAAAACGTATCAATCATAACACGACGAGGCACTGGGGCTTGCGCCCAAGCCCCATCGAGTCATGAAGCATGCGCACCCCATCGACTTAATGCTAGGCACGTACGAGCAGGACACACGCATCGCAACCATGCGAGGCCACGTTGCGCGCAGCCCGCATTGCTCAACGTTGTTGGTCTGCTCGCTGGGCGAAGCAGCGCGCGCTGTGGCGCAGCACACTCGCTGCCCACACGCGACTGCTCGCCTAGCACCCGCATTGTCCTTCGCCCCATCGCCCATCGAGCCACACACGCCCAACTCCCTTGCTTCGCGCGCGCGCCTCTTTCTTGTTGCTCATTGCATTCGTACCGCATGGGAGACGAGCTCCTTTACTCGTCGTCGCATGCCCGCACTATACATCACCCCTTAAGGGTAACACGTAGCGTCCTTTGCTTTGTGCTTGCAACAATTATGAGCGAATTTCATAAAAATTAAAACTTTTAATTCAAATTTATTGAAAAATTAATAAAACATATTAATTTCATAAATTTAGGGCGAAAAATCGAAAATTTATTAATCAATTAATTTCCGATTATAATGGATTCAAATCTAGGTCATAAAAATTAATAATTTATCATAAATTAACAATTTTTATGGTGGTTTTTAATCATGGATTCCGAATTAAATCGTCAATTAATTATGTAAATCAAATCAATTCTAAATTATTCGAATTTCAACAAATTAATTACAATTACAAATTAGGTTTGTATAATTAACAAGCTTAGGCATTCAAATTTGTTAAACATATACAGTAGGTCAATCAAAAATTCAAGATTTAACAACAAGGAGCGCAAATATTTATTTTAACATCTTAAAATTACAAACTTTTGCGTTCGAAAAAACTAAAACCTCCGAAAAGTCATAGTTAGGATTCGAATTTGGGAATTCTGGGTTCGGCCGAAATAGAGTAATTTTGTCAAAATTTTAGAATGCCTTCTACATGCAGAATTGACACAAAAATCACTCAATTTCGTTGAGTAACGAAGAAACTGCCGAAAAACTGCGTACATATAATTAAATAAAACGCAAATTTGCAATTAATTACAATTAAGAAAATTAATCACCCCTTTTAATTCCTTGCAAATTTGTAAAATTTAACCATGTTAAGCAATTATTATGGAATTAATTAGAGGCTCGTGATACCACTGTTAGGTTATGATACATATAAATGAATATAAAAATCATGCGGAAAAACCATAAAAGCCAGGATGCCAAATTAATTTCCACATAACAATTAGCATAATTTAGGATGCATACTCTTTGTAGCGTGCCCTCCCTTGCTGCGCCCGAACCGAACAAGAACAAGTCTTTAGGACTCCAAGTGTCGTCCCTCCGTAGAAAGTCCACAGCACGTCCGGATCCGGCTTAGGTTTAATTAACTAGAATCGCCCCAAAGGTACTATGTTTTCGGCTAATATGAGGCAAATAAGTGACTGAATTTTTGCCTAAAATTCTCTTTTGAATACTTGAAACTCGTTATAAATTGTGAGCATTAATCACCTATTTATAGGGTATGCAAAAGGTATTGGAATCCTATTAGGAAACGAATTAATTAATTTGAATTTAATTTAAATTCTATTAATTAATTTATCAGGTAGAAATAGGAATTTAATCTTTTAACCGAATCCTACACAATTTAGGTTTCGTACGCAAGCACAAACACACACACGAGCATGACCCGCATGCGCGCAGGCCATGCCCGCGCAAAAGCCCACGAAGCTGCCGCAGCCAAGGCGCGCGCTGGGCCTGTCGTGGCCTTGGGCTGTTTGTGTGGCGCGCCAGGCTTGCTGGACGTGGGACTGGCTTCGCGCTGGGCCTTCGTCTAGCAAGGTCATCCGATGCTAATTCGTACGACGCGCTTCCGATTAATTTCCCGATTCCGGAATTCATTTTCGATACAAACAATATTTAACATTTTCGATTCCGGAATTAATTTCCGTTTCGAACGAATATTTAATATTTCCGTTTTCGGAATTATTTTCCGATTCCGATAATATTTCCGATTCCGACAATATTTCCGTTTCCGCCAATATTTTAGATCCCGGCAATATTTCCATTTCCGATAATATTTTCCGACACGTACTATGTTTCCGTTTCTGGAAACATCTACGACTTGGATAATATTTATATTTCCGATACGATCCATATTTCCGTTTCCGGCAATATCATCGTTTCCGGAGTACTCATTAATTGCCTTTGACGATCTCAGCTCCTACTGAAACAAAGATCCGTCGATTCCGAATATCCATAGATGGAGTATTTAATGCCATTAAATACTTGATCCGTTTACGTACTATTTGTGTGACCCGACGGGTTCAGTCAAGAGTAAGCTGTGGATTAATATCATTAATCCACTTGAACTGAAGCGGCCTCTAGCTAGGCATACAGTTCACTTGATCTCACTGAATTATTAACTTGTATAATTAATACTGAACCACATTTATTAGACTTACCATTAAATTCATACTTGGACCAAGGGCATTATTTCTTTCAGTCTCCCACTTGTCCTTAGGGACAATTGTGCATTTCCTAATTCCTTTGTCACTCGATGCTTGCTCTTGAACATAAGGTAAGAGTTGTCATCCTTATTATGTCCAAAGGTGTTTCTCGGTTTCAGAGTTCAACTGATCAAATAAACAGATAATCATAGCCTATGATTTATCTGAGCACGACCATGGATTTTACAGTTTCTAGCTCTCCGAGTGGCCTTGTACAACTTTCAGCATCTCATCCCGATTTATGGGAGGCAATCCCAATCTTGCGATCTTGAGATTAGACTTTGTTTGATAGGTAATTACCCTAGCGTTGCCTTTATAGCCTCCTTTTACGGTGCGACGGTTGACAACGTCAAAGTAAGTAGTTCTCAAACAAGTAATCTCAAATCACTCAGGTATTGAGGATTAGTGTCTAATAATTTTAATGAAATTTACTTATGACAGATTTTCATCTCTTACAGTAAAGTTTCATAGGTCTGTCCGATACTAGTCTTCCCAAAGTAAGTATCTATGCAAATGAAAATTCAAAATTAAATTCAAAACGTATCAATCGTAACACGACGAGGCACTGGGGCTTGCGCCCAAGCCCCATCGAGTCATGAAGCATGCGCACCCCATCGACTGAATGCTAGGCACGTACGAGCAGGCCACACGCATCGCAACCATGCGAGGCCACGTTGCGCGCAGCCCGCATTGCTCAACGCTGTTGGTCTGCTCGCTGGGCGAAGCAGCGCGCGCTGTGGCGCAGCACACTCGCTGCCCACACGCGACTGCTCGCCTAGCACCCGCATTGCCCTTCGCCCCATCGCCCATCGAGCCACACACGCCCAATTTCCGATACGATCCATATTTCCGTTTCTGGCAATATCATCGTTTCCGGAGTATTCATTATTTTCCTTTGACGATCTTAGCTCCCACTGAAACCAAGATCCGTCGATTTCGAATATCCATAGATGGAGTATTTAATGCCATTAAATACTTGATCCGTTTACGTACTATTTGTGTGACCCTACGGGTTCAGTCAAGAGTAAGCTGTGGATTAATATCATTAATCCACTTGAACTGAAGCGGCCTCTAGCTAGGCATACAGTTCACTTGATCTCACTGAATAATTAACTTATATAATTAATACTGAACCGCATTTATTAGACTTACCATAAATGCATAATTGGACCAAGGGCATTATTTCCGTCACTCTATACGTTCTTACTATCGCCCCGCACACTGGGTATTCTATGAGTTCCGCTGTATTAACTCTTGTTAAGCGGAACTCTGCCTGTATAAACACTCAAAATAAACTTGGATCTTGCACAAGGTAGAGTCCAGTCAAGTCGAGGAAAGTTCTTTGAATAAAAGGAAAGAGAGTAAACCTAAGTGGTTAGTTTTTTAAGAACCGCAATGTAGCCAAAAACTATATTGTAGGTTTGTAACGTGCCTTAATCTGATTTATTGCTTTAATCACCATTATAAATCTGCCAAACTTAATTTGATTATTTATCACGCCTAATAAGACATTCGTTGGACAATACAGATTATTGTTAGGTACCTTAAAACAATATAAATCACACTTTAACAATTCTTAGTTAATATTTGTGCATTAAAAGCAACTCAGATTAGTAATGTAGTCTAACACATGTCCCGTCTTCGTTACGTTGAACTAGTAAGGACCGCTTCATGGGCTAATGCGTGGCACTCCCCGTATTAGTAAATGTCCCCCAAACCCTCTATCTCTACTCCGCTTGATGTATGTTGAGAGATCCCTACACCAGGAATCACAAGGGAACCTAAGGCCGTTGTGGTCAAATACGTTGAGCTTGGGTCTCACAAGCTTGTGAGCGTATCACAACAAACTGGTTTTTTCAGTTTTGTAAAACTGAAGGGCGACTCCATAAACTAGTAAAAAGAGGCTAATTTCCCATGTTTAGTCTGATTTTACTTGATATTGCTTGCCACACATCTGCGAGGGAAGAAGTAAGAAAAGATCATAAACCCGTCTTTCTGACCCCTCCTCACAGTGGCGACTCTGCTGGGGAATTTATTGAAATACTCGCGCAAGTAGTAAGGGGACCTAGACCAAGGGCAAAATCCACCGCTACGCCGCATTTATTTCGTTATTGAGTTGGGACCACCTGAAATTCCAATGTATACGATTAAACTGGACAAAACCCGACAGACCGACACTGAATTCTGGCTTCCTTGGCATGTTTCATCTCGAAAGTTGGGGCTAAGGACACCTAATATCCTCGGGGGGGGGGGGGGGGGGGGGGGTTCACGCGCGTCGGATGTTGTCCACTCGGCACTCCGCATCGTAGCACATCCACCCAAATCAAACCGCTTATCTCATAGGTTCATTCTCGATACGCGTCACTCCAGCATTTATCGGATAGGCCTTGATAAAATTCGTCATGAACCCGGCTACTTCGACACAGAGCCTGTCGGGGAATTGGCGATAAGTTTGGTACCTTTCTGACGCCCAAGCCTATTATTGACCATAGAGACTTACATAAAACTAATTGCGCATATTTAAGTTCCGAAAATTTATGCTAGCTAGTTGTTTCTTTTATGTAGAAATTATGTGTTATATCTGAAACTAATTAACCAAACGCAAAGTTTAAAGTCAACAATATTATAAAAGTTAATGAAAATTCTTAAAACGTTGACGAATAAATAGTTAGATGCGAATCGATTAAAATAAAAAATAAACAACCTAAGATCAGAACTGAGCGCAAATGTATTCTCACGCCAGATCGATCAGCAAAATAGAGTTCCAGCGCCCAAAATACGGCGCAAGAATTCTTTCGCGCATGCAATGTAAATTCTAATGCATAAGAAAACAAAGTGGGGTGCAAATAAGCGTGAGAAATCACTCACGCCCCAAGTCCAGCGCAAAACAACTCTTGTGCATAAGGGTGTGCGTGAAAATTCTTTTACGCACAGCACTGTGCACAAGATGTTTATAACGCCCACTTTACCTTTTTCCAGAATTTATTTTATATGTTTACGAAGTCAAAAAAAAATATTCGAGGAACTAATTCAAACGACCAAAACGCCTTCTTTCCGAACGATACGTTGGTTTAGTTAAAAATGTCCGTCAAAAAGTGCAAATTCAAAATTGCACCAAAGGCATTTTTATGGAATTATGTTAATCAAACGAGTCATGAAATTGATCCAAATAGCATTTACAAATTACCCCAAAGGCTAATACGCACAAATTATACTTTTGTGATGGAACACTGAATGTTTTAGTGCACATACGCTCAAGCAAATGGCCTAATTTAGTACTCCCTCTGTCCCGGAATACTCGACCCGGTTCGACCGGCACAGAGTTTAAGGGACTTGAATTGACTTATTTAATTTAATAGGTAGTAGTTGATAGTGGGGTATTATTTTAATGTAGTTAGTGGGAGGTGGGTTAAGAGGTGGGGTTGGGGGAGAGTAGGGGTTGAATTTTTAATTATTTTTTGTATGGAGTAGGAGGTGGGTGGGTTAATAGGGGTGGAGTGAGAAATAATATAATATTGTTAGAATATTTCCATTTTTAGAAACAGGTCAAGTATTAAGGGACGGCCCGATAAGGAAAACAGGTCAAGTATTCCGGGATGGAGGGAGTAAAATATAAGCTACAGAGAAGTTGGAATGACAAAAATAAAACTCACCAAATTGACTTCTTAAAACATACGCAATAAATATAATCGATTCGTAAGTCATTATTAATTTCTTAATAACACTAATGTGCGGCCTAATACCGTTCATGCTAATGAAATAAGTTTAACATTCACGAACCAAAAATTTCTAAAAAAGGAAAAAGTTTGTTTTCAAAAACCAGTTAAGAAAAAAATAGATTTACACCAAATTACTCGTTATAATCTCTTAATAATATTCGAGGCAAAGGACAAGTCAACTTGAGTCAAAAATCCTGGTCGGGTTTATCACCCTTCATGTGAGTCATCCCTTGAGTCCATCATGTCCATTAAAGCCTAAGTCAACCTAGGCTAAATCCACATAGAGTTCGCAATTAATCACTCACCTGGGCCCATCATAGCCCATTAACTTCGAAAAGAAAAGATCAATCTCAGGTCCAATAACTGGGGGCTCACTTAGTCTAGCTTAACGGTTTATGAAAGATGTAATCCACCAACACAAGAGGCAACCTGAAACCCTTAAAAATGCCCTTTCCCTTGACCATGAAACAATTAATCCACTTTATTGTTAGCCATGTTGAACCTCGTCTAAAGGAGCCTCTTTATTCAACCCGCACTAAACTGAACCTGGGGATGGGAATGCACTATGAAAATAATATGGACAAGAAAAAGGAAATAATCAAGTAAAATAGGACTACACAACAAGGACAATTCCCAAAAAGAAAAATCCAGGAATGTTGTGGAGTAACGGTCAAGTCAAAAGTCTTCTAACTAAATGTGAAGAATGAAAAACGATGAAGTTCCGCAAAGACCAAACAAGATCAAACACCAAGTCCAGTTGTCAAACTAACTAAGGGTATAATGGGAAATTTTAAGCCTTAGACGTTTTTCTACCCTAATCTTAACCACGTTACAACCCCTAAAATTCCCACCTTGAGGTGAAGTAATAAACATACATCTTTCTTAAATCGCGTCAAAAAAATAAACAGAAATCCCCACTCGGGAATATCTGAAGACTGAGCACTAACCACTCAGTAGTAAGAAGTTAATCAAATTCGCAAAATTAACTAGAAAACGAAATGTTAAAATACATCGAATCCTGTGAAAACCGAGATACCAATTGGCTGGCGCTAGAAATTACTAGCGCTTCCCATGTAAGCGCTAGAAAATTATAGCACGGGAAAGCTGTGCGTTGGATTTTTTCAAACGCCTGTGCTTAACTCTTTGGAAATTTTCCTGCAGTTTTACAGAAAAAATTGAACACTTGGGGGGTACATCCATTCACATCCGATTAGTTTTATGTAATTTTGCGTAAATCAAGGTGAATTTATAATAAAAGAATAACTCAGAATCAAAAACCAGAACTACGTAAGGCCTGATTCCAACCTGGATAAGTATGCAACCCTTAAAAAGGTGCGGCCACCTTAGTGTAAATTCATTTTGGACATATATTCTGAGCAAAATGAACTCAGCCCACTCGGGCGAAAAGTGACTAAAACATGGAGCCATAACATTCAACTTAAGTCATTAAATGCAAAAGTGCTAAAAGTCTTGTTAATTTTGGCACACGATTATATTGTCAACCTGGTTACTTTGCCAACAAAATAAAAGCAAATTGCCTCTTTAGGCATAACTTCCAAAGGAAGCATTCACTTCCTGAAATAATTTATTCCTTGCCATTCAAATACATAAAGAATTTCCTTAAGTAAAGGACGCACCTACTGAAAAATAAAACGTCTTCTTAAACATTGTTAATAAAAAAACTAATTAATACAAAATCAAGCATTCTATATAGACAGCAAAGGGTAACACTTACTACCCTTAACATCCCTTGACATCTCTTCATGCAAGAATGTTCTTCGCCTTCTTGAAATTTGAGCATCTAAATTTCATCCTGAATCGAGCAACCGATATTTCTTAGAAATAATCTACAAGTACTACAACCAGCTACCCCAAGTGAAGCTTCCACAATAAAAAAATAATGAAAAAAAGAAGTGACGGTTTGATCTTAGACATACACTGAACCATCTGATCGCATTGTCAAATTACATCCTTGAAAAAGAATGTCCTCAATATACTTTTAAATAAGGACCCTACCTTCTTCCTTTTGTTCTCAAAATATTTTCAAAAAGTTGGATATGTCCTCTATATTAGTCAGTTCATTCATTTCCTTGTTAAGCAATCAAGTATGGATGCACATTCCCATGTCTAATCAAAAGAGGCAAAAAGTTTACCCTGCTTTATACTTGGGGCTAACTTAGCCAATTCTTCTCCTTAACAACTAATTGAACATACAAGACTTTTCCATTGCGAATAATTTGGAATTAAATCTGCAAGTTTTAAATGATTTCTTTCTACAGACTTGAATTTGCCAAATAAAAAAAAGATATTGTTGACTTTGACATATGCATGCGTCTTGTTTTATGTATGTTTCTTTGAGTATAAGTCGGAAAGCCTTACTCCAAATTTGGCTAGAAGAGAGCCACCTAATCTTTGGTCAAGGCAGATTTCAACCTGCTAATTACCTTGACCATAACGATGTCGCCTAATCTGACACCTACAAAGCAAAACGACGAGTAGCAATTACTACTCGTTCCTCAAACATACCTTGCACTAAACGAGAATGATTCAAACTATTCATGAACTCTTAGTAGTCGGGTGATTCATGGTCATCCAAAACGTCATAAACGTATGCCAAGCATTATAGTACGAAACCAATCCCGTAGCCATACTTGGGGGCTTGAGAAAAGCACTTCAAAATTGCACCAAACGTCGACTTTTTTGCAAATTCTCAGTGCTAATTGTACACGTACGTCATAGGGAGAAAATCATGGTGTTCAGTTTCATAAAAAGAACCTTGGTCTACTGCAATCCTCATCTAAACTCTAAGCAAGATTCACTACTTAGAACCTGAAAGTTTCTCCAAATTATTAGGGCAATAAAACGTCGTGACTTTCTAAAAACTCCAATCATTCTACTGCAGCGAACATACATGACAATATCTCTGCATACATCCATTCACACAGTTAGATCATTTCTCCAAGGGACAATGAAAAGCCAAAAAAAGTTCCTACCACAAGAAAAAGGAAAAATTGATATTGACAGTTCCAACTATGGCCGTTTAACTTTTAAAGGTCCCAACTTTTGATTATTCTAGAGTGGTCTCAACTTTAAGGTGTGTTTTCCAAGAATGGTCCTTTGGTTTATTAAACTATTAATTAAGTTGATTTAAGCATATCATACTGTTCCATTTACTTCATTTAATTAAAAAATATGATTATTGCACGAGAGATATGAGTGTTAATTAAGTTATTTAGCACTTAATTTTAACTAAGGGACCATTTTTGGAAAACACTCTCTATAGTTGGGACCACCCTGACATAATCAAAAGTTGGGACCTTTTAAAGTAAATCGGCCATAGTTGGGACCGATAATACTCGGGGGCTGAAACCCCAAGTTCTTCTACGAAAATGGGGCACACGCAACAAGTCCTTTCCGCAAACCCCAAGTACCCATGAGGCATGCCCCTCTTTACGCTACATCTTACAGGCGCTCTTCGCATCTCTTCGCATCTACAACATTGAACAAGAGAAACAAATGAAGGAAATAATGCTCTTGGTCCAAGTATGCATTTAATGGTAAGTCTAATAAATGCGGTTCAGTATTAATTCACAAGTTAATAATTCAGTGAGATCAAGTAAACTGTATGCCTAGCTAGAGGCCGCTTCAGTTCAAGTGGAATTAATGATATTAATCCACAGCTTACTCTTGACTGAACCCGTAGGGTCACACAAATAGTACGTAAACGGATCAAGTATTTAATGGCATTAAATACTCCATCTATGGATATTCGGAATCGACGGATCTTGGTTTCAGTGGGAGCTAAGATCGTCAAAGGCAAATAATGACTACTCCGGAAACGATCATATTGCCGGAAACGGAAATATGGATCGTATCGGAAATATAAATATTATCCAAGTCGTAGATGTTGTCGGAAACGGAAACATGGTACGTATCGGAAAATATTATCGGAAATGGAAATATTGCAGGAAACGTAAATATTGTCGGAATCGGAAATATTATTGGAATGGGAAAATAATTTCGGAAACGGAAATATTAAATATTTTTTCGAAACGGAAATTAATTTCGAAATCGGAAATGTTGAATATTGTTCGTATCGGAAATGAATTCCGGAATCGGGAAATTAAACGGAAGCGCGTCGTACGAATTAGCATCGGACGAGACTTGCTAGACGAAGGCCCAACATGTAGCCAGGCCCGCGTCTAGCAAGCCAACGCGCCACACAAGACAACCATGGCCACGCCAGGCCTAGCGCAAGGCAGGGCCTAGCAGGTTAAGGCTGCCAGCATGGCTGCGCGCGCATTGGGCTGCGAGCATTGCTGCTCGCGTGGGCTGCGAGGCTCGCGTGGGCCGCAAGGCTTGCGTGGGCTGAACGCCCGCAAGGGCCGTGCTCGTGTGTGTGTGTTTGTGTCCGATCCAAATCCTAAGTCAAGTAGGATTCGATTAATGATTGATTTCCTAATCCTAATAGGATAAATTAGTTAATAAGAGTTTTAATAAAATTCTAATTAAGCTAATTAGTTTCCTAGTAGGATTCCAATTTGTTTTCCATACCCCTATAAATATGTGATCCTAATTCACAATTTATATACGAGTTTCAAGTATTCAAAGTGAGTTTTTGAGAGCAAAAATTCAGTCATATATTTGCCCTATAATAGCCGAAAATTCTAGTACCTTGAGGGAGATTCTAGTTAGTCAATCTTAAGGCGGATCCGGACGTGCTGTGGACTTTCTACGGAGGGACGACACTTGGAGTCCTAAAGACTTGTTCTAGCTTGTTCGGTTCAGGCGCAGCTAGGGAGGGCACGCTAGAAAGTGTATGCATCTGAGTTATGCTAATTGTTATGTGGCAATTAATTTGGAATCCTCGCATTTATGGTTATTTCCGAATGATTTATATTCGTTTATGTATCATAACCTAACAGTGGTATCACGAGCCTCTAATTAATTCCATAATAATTTCTTAACATGGTTAAATTTTACAAATTTGCAAAGAATTAAAAGGGGTGATTAATTTTCGTAATTGTTAATTAATTGCAAATTGCGTTTATTTAATTATATGTACGCAAGTTTTCGGCAGTTTCTTCGTTACTCAACTCCGCATGTAAAAGGCATTCTAAAATTTTGACAAAAATACTATTTTTCGACCGAACCCATAATTCCCAAATTCGAATCCTAACTATGACTTTTCGGAGGTTCTAGTTTTTCGAACGCAAAACTTTGTAATTTTAAGATGTTAAATTGAATATTTGCGATTCTTGTTATTAAATCATGATTTTTTGATTGACCTATTGTATATGTTTAACAAATTTGAATGCCTAAGCTTGTAAATTATACAACCTAATTTGTAATTGTAATTAATTTGTTGAAATTCGAATAATTTAGAATTTGATTTGATTTTCAGAATTAGTTGGGTATCCATAACTAAAAACCACCATAAAAATTGTTAATTTATGATAAATTATAAATTTTTATGACCTAAATTTGAATCCATGATAATCGGAAATTAATTGATTAATAAATTTTCGATTTTTCGCCCTAAAATTATTAATTTGTCATTAATTTTGAATTAAAAATTTTAAATTTTATGACAAACGCTCATAAAAGTTGCACGCACAAAGCAATGGACGCTACGTGTTACCCTTAAGGGGTGTTGTATAGTGCGGGCACGCGACGACGAGCAAGGGAGCTTGTCGCCCGTGCGGTACGAATGCAGCGAGCAACAAAGCATGGCGCGCGCGCGAGGCTTTGGTGCTGGCCGTGAGCGTGCTGCGCCACAGCGCGCACTGCCTCGCCAGCGAGCGATGGCTCGCGTGCAGCGAGCGATGGCTCGCCAGGCAGCTGCTGCGATGCGAAGCGGGCAAGCAGGCTGCGCGCAAGCGTGGCTTGGCTTGCTGCGTTTGGCTGCTGCTAGTCATGCATGCCGAGCGATCAGTCGAGGGGCGCTGCTGCCTCGTGCACTCGACGGGGCTTGGGCGCAAGCCGAAGTGCCTCGTCTTGCTACGATTGATACGTTTTGATTTTAATTTTAGATTTTTAGTTCGGAAATGATTTTAATTAATTTTAAAATTAATAATTTAAATTGTTTTCTCGGAATTTAGTTTTGATTATTATAATTATTGTAAATTTTAATTTATAATAATTATTTTACTAAAATTAAAACCTTGAATTAATTTAAATTTAATTGTTTAATTCAACTGAAAATAAATTAAAAGTGGATTCAATTATAATTTTATATGAGCTTTAAATTTTAATTAAACTTGTATGTTTCCGGTTCGACTAGAAATACATTTTTCTGTTTAAAATTAGTAAAGCATATCAAGTTATTATTTTAAGTGAGAGCCTTTAGTCATAAACTCTTGAATAGGTCTACAATCCTTTAAGGTTAAAACAACTTGATTAGAATTAATAAGGACTAAATAATTGGTAGATTATTGGTGCCCTTGATTAATTGCTGCAAATATTTATGTGATGCATAACATGTGTTTTACTAACCAGCTATGTGGGCCATTCATGATAATGAATGGGTGAATGGTATATATTGTATATGTACAGTTTTGCAGGTTATTGAAAAGTGACTAGTATGACCCAAATAGGATAGAAAATATGGTCTGCGTACCATTAATTTGAATGTAATATTGGTCTAAAGTACCAAATTTTATTGCTTTTAAATATGGTCTACGTACCATCAAATAGTTGTAATTAGTTTAATTATAGCTTATCCTATTTGAAGAAAATGGCGCCTCCCATGGTGAAATTCAAGACGGAGTTTCCAATCCATTTTCAAGACGGACTTTGAAGTTGAAGCTTCAAGATGAAGTCGGGCCATACTAGATCACATTTAAATCTTATGCATGTTTTAAGTTATTTATTGCATTAAATATGTCTTAAATTATGCATGAGATTGTGGATTGATTATGTTGCATGATTAAGGATTTTAGTTCACTTAAAATCTAACCAACATAGTAAGAGCCTTAAGTTTCAAACTTTAAAAATTGAGTTAAAAGGTGCCATGCCAAAATAACACTTACTTGGATAACCTTTACATCAATATAGTAATAGTTTTACGCTCAGCGAGGTGTTACTTATTGATCCTAAAGGGGTAAGGTACACAAAATAATTGTAAGTACATGTTAGTTTTAGTGAAACTCAACGACATAAGTAAGGAGTCCTTTTATGTCGTGGCAAAATTGATAGGTTTACCTAATAAGTTCTTAGACGTGCCTATTAACCAAGATTAGTTTCAAGACTATTAGCAAAAGGCTTTTGCTTACCTAAAAGATTTTAGAATTGAGTCTAAATACATAATGTGCTTAATTCTTCAATGGTTTTAGGGTCTTGGAATCATTTTATTCACACCTCCCGGAACACATAACTTGAATAAAATGCTTAATGAACATTAAATTATGCATGCATGCTAGAATTTAAGTTTATTAAGAGAAACTGTGAATGGTTATTTACTTATTCTTTTTCAATTGTAGTTTTAACTATGGCAAACAACAATTCATTCAACATCCGATCAATTCTCGAAAAGGAGAAGTTGAACGGGAAAAACGTCCTTGACTGGCAAAGGAACTTGCAAATAGTTCTTATGCAGGAAGAAAAGGAGTATGTCCTGGAAGAGGCGATGCCCGAAGCCGCTGGCGACGGGGTCACTCAGGCAGCCCTCAATAGTTGGATTGATGCCAACAAGGATGTGAAATGTCTAATGCTTGCAACCATGAGTGCAGATCTACAGAAAACGTTCATAAACTCAGATGCTTTCACGATCATCAGTGAGTTAAAGAACATGTTCCAAGATCTGGCTCGAGTCGAAAGATTCGAGACTCATAGGCAAATTCTTGAGACCAAGCTTAAGAAAGGCAAGCCCGTAAGTCCACATATTCTCAAAATGATTGGACTCATTGAGAATATGAGTCGGCTGGATCAGCGATTCTCTCAAGAAATGGCTGTAGACACCATCCTCCATTCTCTTCATAGCGGGTATGATCAGTTCAAACTGAACTACAGTATGAATAGTCTGGAAAAAACGCTCACTGAGCTTTACGGTATGCTGAAGACCGCTGAAAAGACGCTCAAAAGTGATATGCAAGATGTGCTTATGGTGTGTGGGGGCAAGTGCAAGAAATCTGGAAAGAAGAGGAATGCTAAGAAAGGTGGCAAGAAGGCCAGCCCGACTAAGCAAACTGGCGCCAAGTCTGAAAATAGAAAGGTCAGTCAACCCACTTCTGAGTCCGAGTGCTTCTAATGTAAGAAGAAGGGGCATTGGAAGAGAGATTGCTTGAATCTTAAGGAAGATCAGAAGAACGGAACAGTCGTTCCATCTTCAGGTATTTTTGTTATAGACTGTATACTTGCTAATTCAACTTCTTGGGTATTAGATACTGGTTGTGGCTCACACTTATGTTCCAATCCACAGGGACTATGAAGAAGTAGAAGGTTAAGCAAGGGTGAAGTCGACCTACGAGTGGGAAATGGAGCACGGATTGCTGCATTAGCTGTAGGAACTTATTATTTGTCGTTGCCCTCTGGCTAGTTTTGAAACTGGAAGATTGTTTCCATGTTCCAAGTTTAACTAAAAATATCACTTTTATCTCTTGCTTAGATGCTAAGGGATTTTCCTTTTTAATAAAAGACAATAGTTGCTCGTTTTATTTTAAAGAGATGTTTTATGGATCTGCTAGATTAGTCAATGGACTTTATTTACTAGATCACGACAAACAAGTTTATAACATAAATACCAAAAAGGCCAAAAAGGATGATTCAGATCTCACCTATCTGTGGCATTGTCGATTAGGCCATATTAACTTGAAACGCATAGAAAGACTTCAAAAAGAAGGAATTCTACAACCATTTGACTTAAAGGATTATGGTAAGTGCGAATCATGTTTACTTGGCAAAATGACAAAGCAACCTTTCTCTAAAGTTGGACAAAGAGCAAATGAACTATTGGGTTTAATACATACAGATGTATGTGGACCAATGAGTACAAATGCTAGAGGTGATTTCAGCTACTTTATCACTTTCACTGATGACTTCAGTAGATATGGTTATGTCTACCTAATGAAGCATAAGTCTGAATCCTTTGACAAATTCAAGGAATTTCAGAGTGAAGTAGAGAATCAATTAGGCAAGAAGATTAAGGCACTGCGGTCCGATAGAGGCGGTAAATATCTGAGCTATGAATTTGATGACCATCTGAAAGAATGTGGAATTCTATCAGAATTGACTCCTCCTGGAACACCACAATGGAACGGTGTGTCGGAACGGAGGAACAGAACCTTGCTAGACATGGTTAGATCAATGATGGGTCAGACCGAACTTCCAATAGAATTTTGGGGACATGCAATAAATACAGCTGCACTTACTATAAATAGAGCTCCGTCTAAAGCTGTTGAAAAGACTCCATATGAGTTATGGTTTGGAAAGCCTCCAAATGTGTCTTTTAGATTTGGGGATGTGAAGTATACGCCAATGGATTAATTTCAGACAAACTTCATCCAAAATCTGACAAATGTATCTTTGTGGGCAATCCAAAAGGAAACAAAAGGGTATTACTTATACAATACATTTGAGAACAAGGTGTTTGTTGCTCGAGATGGTATCTTTTTGGAAAAGGATCACATTTCGAGTCGAAAAGTAGACCTCGAAGAAATTCGAGTCGAACAACAAACTCTAGAGAATGCTCAAGATGACATTCAGGATGAAACTCAGAGATCTTTAGAAGTATCTGGTGAGAATCAAGGACCATCTAGAAATGTAACCCCGCATAGATCGTAGAGATATATATCTCAACCGGAAAGGTACTTAGGTATTTTGACGAACGAGAGCTATGACGTTCTATTACTTGAAAGTGATGAAACGCGACTTACAACAAGCTATGACGAGCCCTAGCTCCAAGCAATGGCAAGAAGCCATGCAATCTGAATTGGACTCCATGTCTGAAAACCAAGTTTGGGATTTGGTCGATTTGCCAGATGGCTACCATGCCATTGGAAGCAAATGGGTTTTCAAACTGAAAAAGGACAAGGATGGGAAACTTGAAGTTTTCAAAGCTAGATTGGTTGCAAAAGGTTACAGGCAAGTCCACGGTGTGGATTACGATGAAACCTTTTCACTAGTTGCAATGCTAAAGTCTATTTGGATAATGTTAGCAATCGCTGCACATTACGATTACGAAATATGGCAGATGGATGTCAAAACCGCTTTCTTAAACGGTGTTTTAACAGAAACTGTGTTTATGACACAGCCTGAGGGTTTTGAGGATCCAAAGAATGCTAAAAAGGTATGCAAGCTTAAGAAATCAATCTACGGATTGAAGCAGGCATCAAGGAGCTGGAATATACGTTTTGATGAAGCAGTCAGTGACTTTGGTTTCATCAAGAACCCAGACGAATCTTGTGTATACAAGAAGGTCAGTGGGAGAAAAATTGTTTTTCTAGTATAATATGTCGACGACATATTACTTATCGGAAATGACATTCCTATGTTGAACTCTGTCAAGATTTGGCTTGGGAAATGTTTTTCGATGAAGGATCTAGGATAAGCACAGTACATACTGGGCATCAAGATTTACAGAGATAGATCTAAAAGGATGATTGGACTTAGTCAGAGCACTTATATCAATAAGGTGCATGAAAGGTTCAAGATGGCAGACTCAAAGCGAGGCTACCTACCCATGTCTCATGGAATGACTCTAAGCAAGACTCAGTGCCCAAAAACACTTGATGAGCGTAGACGAATGAATGGGATTCCATATGCATCATTCATTGGTTCAATAATGTATGCTATGATATGTACATGCCCGGATGTTGCGTATGCACTCAGTGCTACAAGCAGATACCAGTCAGACCCAGGAGAGGCACATTGGACTGCTGCCAAGAATATTCTAAAGTACTTGAAAAGGCACAGAGATGATTTCCTTGTCTATGGTGGAGATGATGAATTAATTGTTAAAGGCTATACGGACGCAAGTTTCCGAACCGACAAAGATGATTTCAGATCACAGTCTGGGTTTGTCTTCTGCCTCAATGGAGGTGCAGTAAGCTGGAAAAGTGCTAAGCAAAGCACCTTTGTGGATTCTACAACTAAAGTGGAGTACATTGTGTGAGGGGGTCGAAAAAGCACGAGGCTAATGCGTGACCTCGTCCCTCGTGGGTGTGACGATTCTTTTTATTCAATCAAGTGTAATTGGATTTCCTGTGAGTTTACACCCAATTGACTAGTAATATAGGAGTCGCCATTCAGTTTTTAACGATAATGAGAAAAACTGACAAAACCCGGTTATCGTGACATAAAGGAAGTGCAATTATGTTTGACCACGACGGCCGTAGGTTCCCTTGTGATCCCTGGTGTGGGGATCTCTCAACATACACCCGTAAGGTAGAGATTGAGGGTTCGGGGGACTGTAACTACCGAGAGGAGTACTTCGCTCGTCGATAACTCCAGAGGAAGGATATCCTTACTAGCTCAACATAAATAATTGAAGGCATGCGTTAACTATTAAACGAATCTGAGTTGATTTTAGCAATATGCAACATATAATACTAGATGGATCGCGATTATCTGATTTAAGTAGCATTAAGGGACTTAGCATGATAATCCAATTTCCCGAAAATATTATATTTGTTAGGCGTGATAGAAAAATCAGATTTAGTTAGTTAACAGTTCATAAAAAGGGCGAGGAAAGCAATTAAATCATCGAGAAGGGACACATTACGACGCACCCTTGACAGGTGCGTCACGGTTCTCAGAAAACTAACCACTTTGACTTTGCTATTTCTCCTTTTTATTTAACGAATCTTAATTATGGGACAGGATACGTTCTGTTCGATTTATGGATCGATTGCGACAGAACGCGTGAACAAATTTGCAGCGTGAGGCTTAGGCTAAGGGTTGGAATCAATACTCCGAATATAATTGTGTGTTGTTCTTTTCACGTCGAATTTGGAGCTGTATTTATAGGGAAGAGTTCGTGGAAAGATAGAATTGCAGAGTTCTAATCCATAACGAATTAGGAAAAAACACGTACCCAGTTATTTTCAGCGCCCAGGCCTGGGCGCCAAAGATTTCGGCGCCCAGCTCTGGGCGTTGAAAATAGGATCCAGGCAATTTCAGCTCCCAGGGCTGGGCGTTGAAATTGCTGTTTGGGTCGTTTCTTTGTCAGATTCGGATTCCTAGAATTCGGAGTGTTTGAGATTTAATCGAGTCTTTCATTGCGTATCAATTTTATGACGGAATGCGTCTGGGCCCGTTACGAACTCTAGGCTCGTTAGGATTTTAATTAATACGTAACTCTTATTTCCGAATCATATTAGGAATAGGATTCTTGCAGTTTTCTATCTCATTTAGGATTTATGTTGGAGTGCAACACCTAATTCTGACATGTTTCTATCTTTTATGACTTGCCACTTTTAGAAGCTACCCTTTACGGCAATTACTATTTTTAGCAGGTTTCCATAAATAGCAGGTTTCTATAAATAGCAGGTTTCGGGTGAAACGAGAAGGGTGATTGAGATTCGTTATTTTATAGGAGATGCGTTGTCAAGTGGAGATTTATGTTTTCATCATCGAACCTTTCCCTTTCGGGAATGGGGACAAATGTAGGTGTCTACAGTTAGCCTCCACTTTGACTGAGTCTTGGAGCAAGACGATGGTCAAAGTATTAGACGGAGTGCGTCACACAAGCCATGGTGTATGTGACCTGTTTTGCGAGGGTCTCACGAGCCCCCGAGTGATAACATTTGACTTAAGGGTCATCACTTGAAATGTCGACATATCCCTCACGTGTCATTGGGATTTGTCAACGGATAGTATAGAATACTCCCTCACTTTGTCATTGGAAGTATCTAAAGAGGCGTAGAAACTCCCTCACTTTGTCATTGGGAGTAGCTACAGATGTTTTCGAAATCAAAGCTATAAAGTGTAATTGGGCCTGGCCAAGCCCAATCACGAGGTAAAAATGTTTTTAAAGATTCTCATTTTCAGGGCTGGCTAAACGAGAAAACCCCCTTGTTTTTATGGGACGTAAAACGAAGGAAAATCCAGCACATCGTTCTTTTTTGGAAAAACGGAAAACCAATCCTTTTATGGAAAAGGGATAACCAGAAAAAATTATCGCTGCAGCGACTAAGGACCTGCGCGGCTTGTGACGCAGACCCCGCCGGCTAAAGATGGCGAGCCTGTCCGCTAAGGGTGGACACCCCGCCCGATAGAAGTGGACGAATCTATTTTTGAAATTTGAAAATAAGGACCTACGCGGTTTGTGACGTAGACCCCGCCGGCTAAAGATGGCGAACCTTTCCGCTAAGGGTGGACACCCCGTCCGATAGAAGTGGACGAATCTATTCTGAAATTTGTTTTGTGTTCATTTTTTTTGAAAATAAGGACCTACGTAGGAGCGAATTCTTGTAGGAGCGAATTCTTTGGAGCGATGCTCGGATTTAGTTGCAACCTGAAGGTGGGGTGACAACGTGTTCAGACAGACTATTGTCTTGTGGTCATCTTCCTTCATGGTTTTGAGCTAGTCCTTACGGCTCAATTTTTCCACTACCTGGGTCCTTGATTAGGGGACTATGTATAAGTATCAACGGCGACCTTTGTCTTGAGGTCGTAAACCGGTTTTATTTTTGAGACATCCAAACACGGGACTTCGTACAGCGTAGTCCGGGGATATTGTTTTTAACTTTGCATAACATATTTTCTTTCGAGCCCCCAAGCACTCGTGCTTGACGGTCATTTCTTGTCAAAGAGGTTCCTTGGGGATACGCATTCTGTAATGTCCTTGACCGTGTTTTGGATTGTGCTCGTAAGTGCGAGCGATCTTTGTAGTGGTGTGCTACTCTTAACAAAGCTGTGAGGTGCGACTTTCAGTAAAGAAATCGGCAATTTTCAAGTCAAGTGAATATGGCAGGGCCCTATAGAAGTCAAAGAGGGTCTGGGATCATTTTTGGCGCCCAAGCCTAGGCGTTAAAGATTTTGGCGCCCAGCGCTGGGCGCTGAAAATAATTCCTGGCGAGCTTTCTTGATGACAGCGTTGGCCTCTTGTTCGTTCGTTTGTTTTCTTTTTTTTTCTTTTGAACGCGTTCGTAAATGTTCGATACTTAGAAAAGATGATATGTATGTGCGAACGAGCGTTCATAGAATGGCCGCTGTGTGCGGTCCATTAATCAGTTTGTTTGAATCATATTTTTTTTGAGCAATGACTGATTTTGAATAGTTTTCTTAGAAGCTTGATAGGGTTCAGGCCCATTCACGAGGTGGGCTTAAACATCGTGCCCTTTCGATTGTTCAAACATTTGCTTCGAGATTTTTTTTTATTTTGCTATGGTCGTTTCGTAGCTTGGAGCTCCTAAGTATGCATGTTGGGATGCTTCCTTTTGGCGTACGATTTTTGTAGGTTCTTTCGAGAAAGATGCCTTGGGGTTCCGCTCGTGTAGGTGCGAGCTATCCCTTCCGTGGCAATATTTTGCTACCTTTAATCCTTAATGTAGGAGTCGTGGGGCTTGCAATTTGAATTTGGGCGATAAGCAGTCTTTGCCTCTTTTACACATGCTCTTGGTCGTGCCCGTATTAGTGCGATATGCCTTCCGCTTTTTTAGACTTTTACTGTGGGATGGTTGAACTTATGGTGCGACGTAGGCTTGTGTGGCCTAACAGCGTGTCTTAGAACATTCCTCCAGGTGTTGGGATATCACTATTATATTTTGCATTGGAGTACTTCATCACGCCTCGTTCAGGTGCTTGAACAAGTGTAGCACCTTCTGCGTGGGTTTGCACAGCTTATTACTTCGTTCGATGCGAGGATTCATAGGTGTTTCTTTCTTATTTTTATATCTGGGCAAAACGTGACTAGCAGAAAGATTCAGCGCCCAGGCTGGGGCGTTAAAGATATCGGCGCCCAGCTCTCGGCGTTGAAATTGATTTCTGGGCAGAATTTTGACAGTTTTTTTCTTTCTTGATTTTTTTTCTTTCGCTTTTGCTTTGGAACGACTTAGACTGTGTAACGGGCGCTTGTAGGGCGAGCGTTATGTGCAGTAGTTTGATCGGAGTTTTGGTGACTCGCGATTTTCAGTTACCCTTGTTAGTGGGGCGACTTTATATATTCTAAGTAGCGTTTAGAATTTGGGAGGGGTTGTAGCCATTCTAAGGTTCGTTTTACACGATCAAAGCTTAGGATTGTGCCCCTATGATGTATGTATAGCATTAGCGTCGAGAATTTGCGATAAAATCGTCATTTCGAGCATTTTTAGAGTGTTTTTCTCAAGCCCCCAATTGTACCTACGGGATTGGCTTGGTGCTATAATGCTTTGCATACGTTTTTATGCATTCATGGTGACATGGATCATGAATAGTTTGAACCAGACTCGTTTAGTGCGAGGTACGTTCGAGTAGTGATTTTGCTGCTTCTCTTGTAAATGTCGTATTGTGCGACATTGCCATGGTCAAGGTAGTCACATGTTGAAGTGTGCCTTGTCCAAAAGCTAGGTGCCTTTCTTTACCCATATATTTGGAAATCTTTTGACTTATTTGCAACATTGAGATAAACGCATACTTAGCTTAAACCAACGACACTTTATTATGTTCGAAAAAGTCTTTGAAAATTATTTGAAAATTATTTAAAATCCGAGTCCTACTGTGTACAATCCGAGGTGTCCTAAGTAGGTTGACTTATAAAAGGGTTCGTACAGGATTACATGAATGAATCAAAATACTGTTACTATTTTTGGAGTGTTGTTTAAGGATTTGCTGGAAACCAGGGTGCAGGCGTCAAGATATTACTTGTGCCCGTTTGGCATATGCTTTAGGCTTTTAGGGCCATCTTTTCCAGAATTGCGGGAATATAAACCATTTTCAAATTGACTTAGATTTACTTGGTGTATGTCTGCACAAAAGGTCAAGGTATACTTAGTTCTTTCCTTAGCTCTTTCATTTCAATTTTTTAGCCCCCAGTTGCTATTATGTCTTCCCATTAATGATGCTTTTAGATTTCGATTTTAGATGCCCGTTGTAGACACCTACTTTTGTCCCCATTCCCGCAAGGGAAAGGTTCGATGATGAAAACGTAAATATCCACTTGACAACGCATCTCCTATGAAATAAACGAATCTCAATTCCCCTTTTCATTTCACCAGAAACCTGCTATTTATGGAAACCTGCTAAAAATAGTAACTGTCGTAAAAGGTAGCTTCTAAAAGTGGCAAATCATAAAAGATAGTGTGAGGGGGTCGAAAAAGCGCGAGGCTAATGCGTGACCTTGTCCCTCGTGGGTGTGACGATTCTTTTTATTCAATCAAGTGTAATTGGATTTCCTGTGAGTATACACCCAATTGACTAGTAATATAGGATTCGCCATTCAGTTTTTAACGACAATGAGAAAAACTGACAAAACCCGGTTATCGTGACATAAAGGGAGTGCAATTATGTTTGACCACGACGGCCGTAGGTTCCCTTGTGATCCCTGGTGTGGGGATCTCTCAATATACACCCGCAAGGTAGAGATTGAGGGTTCGGGGGACTGTAACTACCGAGAGGAGTAATTCGCTCGTCGATAACTCCAGAGGCACACTAGTAGAAAAAACCCCTGTTGCAACCCCCTTGTTGCAGCGTACATGTAATAATACGCTTCAACAACCAGTAGGTCAACGCGGGTCAAACTTTATAAAGGGTTGTTGCAGCGTACAAATTAATTGCCCGCAGCAAGAGAGTTTTTTGCAGCGTACAAAATAAAAGCCCCCTGCAATAGCCCATTTATTTTGCAGCGTACAGATAAAAGCCCGCTGCAATAAAAAAATTTCGCTGCAAAGCTAATTAAGAAAAACATTTCGGATCTCAAACCTAAGGACGCTCATACTCCCTCTTCTTCCCTCAGCTTTCCCTGCGTACTCTCTCACCTCCTCATTCTTCTTCTTCTTCATCTGCTCTCTTTCTCTCTCCTAAATCCCTTCTTTCTCCGCCTGAACCACCACCTTGAATTCTGTCGCTGCCCTACCCCCTCCCATCGTCATCCCCGCAGTTCCTTCACTCCACCACACTCAATTTTACATCTTATCTTTCGCTTCAAGAAATTTGAAAGGGGTGACGTAAAAAATGGGAACCCGAGAAGTGTACGAGGAGAAGCTTCGAACTGGAAATGTGTATCACCATGATCCCACCATTAATCCTGGCCTCGGCACCCCTCGCTGCCCCCGTTGTCTCTTTCTCCTCGACTCCGATTCTGTATATTCTCTTTGACCCTTGTTAATTTTTTATTGTTTTATTGTTTTTCTCTGCCTTTTTCTATGCACATAAACTGTTCGATGATTTGTCTCTCAGAAATTTCTTGCATTTCTGACGATTTCCCTTTTTGGGTTTCTTTTTGATTTAGAAAAATGGTGAATGGACAATTACTTCTGTCTTGCACGATGCTACAGCTGTGGTATGCTCTCTCTCTTTCTCTTTGCTTATACCCAGATAAGCCTTCGAACTCAGCCGCCTTCGAAATTGAGGAGGTATAGTTTTCTAACTTTTTGTATTTGTTTTTCCCTAATTTCGTATTTTTAGGGTTTGCTTTCAGTCAATTCTTGATTTTCCCCTAATTTCGTATTTTTAGGGTTTGATAATATAAATTATTCTTATTCTTATTTTTTGTGTTACTTGATCTTTTGGTGATACCACATTACAACTATTTGAGCCACGCATCTCAAAAATATACGTTGGTAAAAATACTTCTCTGCGATAATGATTATGTTGAAACTACTGTTGATTTGAATCTTTAAGTTTTAAGCATGTCCCTTTTATGTTAGTTTATTTTTAATGACTTCGCAGTGAGTCTGTACTTCAGCCCCTCAACCAGTTGCCTCCTCCAAATGTCAAACGGGAGCTTATAATGCTTTCTTTACCGGCAATAGCTAGCCAGGCCATTGATCCTATGGCTCAGCTGATGGAGACAGCTTATATTGGCAGTTTAGGTTGAAATCTTATTCTTTATTTTGAATTTAAAAAAAACTTTGTTTTCTCTTATTAGTATTCCGTAGATTGTGTCCTTCGGTTCTTCTGGGGCTGTTATAGCAGCAGCTTCAGAAGAGAGAAAGCATGAGATGTAAGGTTAAGAATACCTTTGTTTCCCAGAGCACTATTCCCATTATGCTCATCCCTTTGATTCTTGGTGGCAGAATCGGGAGGCTTTGTTGAATATTAAGGTCTTAACTTTGAATAAATGATAATCTGGGAGGGAGTTTCCCTGGTTAGATGTTTCTATAATGGTCACACATTCACACTTGTAACATTGAATGTGCTAGCTGACTATTTGGTGGGTGGAAAATTATGGCTTTGCTAGCAGTTGTAGCTATGCCCTCCTGTAAAGTTGGTTATATCCTCACTACTGATTTGTATCTAATCACAAATCACGATCTATAGATAATTTGAAGTTGTTCTTCAGTATGTATATCTTGATTTGTCAAAAAATAGAATGTTAAATTTCTGTAAAAAGACTGGGTTTCTTTTCTAGGTAGGCATCCATCATGTATGTCTTTTGGCTTCACCATTTATGTTAATGTGTTCATCTTTTTCGCTTTACTTTTCTTGGTAACTGATGGATTTGGCACATCTGCGTTCTTCTTAGGTTCCACTTTTCAACATAATGAACAAGTTTGACGGGGAGACCATAACAGAAGTCGTGCGTCCTCAAATAGCTAGGATGCGATATCGTGTAACTAAACTGCCACCTTACATTATTGTGCACATGCAGCGTTTCACGAAGAACAACTTCTTTGTTGAGAAGAATCCCACCCTTGGTATGTATCATGTTGTGTCCTATTATTTTGGTGCTCGTGATGGGACTAGTCTGTGTCATCACAAAGTTGGTTTTTCTAATTATCTTCTTTATCTTCCTTTTAGTGCAACTTACCTTGTGTTCAACTGAAACAGTATTTTGTCAAACTTATACTTACCTTGTGTCCAATGTGTAAATCAGGTGTATACTTGCGACACTGTGTGCCTTTCCAGTTTCCACTTCTCTTATTACGTTACTTTTTTGACTCATTTGCCTAATTTTAAACTTAAACTTTGTTTTGATTTATGATTATCACAAAAGTTGAAGATTGTGAATAATGTGTGGGTTTTAACCAAATAGGAAAAGCTTCTTGGATTAATAAGCATTTGTTGTTGTCCAAAGATCCTGATTTGTGAACAATAAACCAAATAGGAAAAGCTACATATTTTCTCAGAGTATTACACTTATTACATGTTTAATATGAATAGTTTTAACTTTCTAACACTCATTCCAATCTACTTATGCAAATTTAAGGCTTGTTTGGTCGTTATAGGTCATATTAGGCTAAAATGAGGCTTTTTTGCTCCCAAATATGAAATAAAGAACCTTAGGACTCATTTTAAACATATTAAATGTTTTATATGATTAGTTTTAACTTTACAAGACTTAATCCAATCTATTTATGCACATTCATGACTTCTTTGGCCGTTATAGGTCATATTTAGGCTAAAATGACATTTTCGCTCCCAACTTTGGTCTAACGAACTTAAAAACTAATTTCAAACTTATTACATGATTCATATGATTATTTTTAACTTTTCAAGACTCAATCCTATCTATTATGCACATTTGAGACTTGTTTGGTCGTTATAGGTCATATTTAAGCTAAAATGAGACATTTTCGCTCCTAACCTTGAACTAAAGAACCTAAAGACTCATTTTAAACCCTTTACATGATTAATATGCTTAGTTTTAACTTTCTAAGACTCATTTCAATCTATTTATTCACATTTAAGGCTTATTGGGTCGTTATAGGTCATATTAAGGCTAAAATGAAGCATTTTCGCTCCCAACTATGAACCAAAGAACCTAAGGACTCATTTTAAACTTACTAAATGTTTTATATGCTTATTTTTAACTTTCTAAGACTCATTCCAATCCATTTATGCACATTTAAGGCTCATTGTGTCGTTATAGGTCATATTTAGGCTAAAATGACATTTTCGCTCCCAACTATGAACCAAATAACCTAAGGACTCATTTTAAACTTACTAAATGTTTTATATGCTTATTTTTAACTTTCTAGGACTCATTTTAGCCCATTTATGCACATTTAAGGCTCATTGTGTCGTTATAGGTCATATTTAGGCTAAAATGACATTTTCGCTCCCAACTTTGAACTTAAGAACCTAATGACTCGTTTTAAACTTATTATATGATAAATATGCTTAGTTTTAAGTTTCTAAGACTTATTCTAATCTACTTATACCCATTTAATTCTTGTTTGATAGTTATAGGTCATATTTAGGCTAAATGAGGCATTTTCGCTCCTAACTTTAAAATAAAGAACCTAAGCACTCATTTTAAACTTAATACATGTTTAATATGCATAATTTTAACTTTATAAGACTCGTTCCAATCTATTTATGCACCTTTAAGGCTCATTAGGTCGTTGTAGGTCATATTTAGGCTAAAATGACATTTTCGCTCCCAACTATGAACTAAAGAACCTAAGGACTCATTTTAAACCTACTAAATGTTTTATATTCTAGTTTTAACTTTCTAGGACTTATTCCAATCCATTTATGCACATTTAAGGCTCATTGTGTCGTTATAGGTCATATTTAGGCTAAAATGACATTTTCGCTCCCAACTTTGAACTTAAGAACCTAATGACTCATTTTAAACTTATTATATGATAAATATGCTTAGTTTAAGTTTCTAAGACTTATTCTAATCTGTTTATGCACATTTAATGCTTGTTTGATAGTTATAGGTCATATTTAGGCTAAAATGAGGCATTTTCGCTCCTAACTTTAAAATAAAGAACCTAAGCACGCATTTTAAACTTAATACATGTTTAATATGCATAATTTTAACGATCTAAGACTCGTTCCAATCTATTTATGCACCTATAGGCTCATTGGGTCGTTATAGGTCATATTTAGGCTAAAATGACATTTTCGCTCCCAACTTTGAACTAAAGAACCGAAGGACTCATTTTAGACTATTAGGACATTGTCATTAGTTTCTTGAATGTTAAAATGTGATATTTAATTTGTATTTAATCTAATGTTTAATTTAAATTTCTGTTTTTGTAAAGGTCTACACTCCGAGGATTGCGCCTTATGCGAGGAATTTGATGTGGTTCGTGAGCAATGGGCTAAGTTTTTTACCAACAAGTATTTATTATTGGCTTTAGCGCGCTTGATCGAGTTGGTTTAGTTGTTATAGAATAAATTTTATATTAAAATGTATGTTTATGTTGAAATTGGAACATATATTTAAATGTAATATGTGCACTTTGGTTTTGGGATATATAGTATACAAAACTCCAGTTGTTGTTTTTATATTTGTTATACAGGTTGCGTTATTCTATTATTGTTTTGACAGGTTTCTATATTTGGTGCAAGGCACTCTAGGTATCCCTAAACAAAATTAGAATTTTCCCGCCAAAAGTGCTTTTTTGCAGCGTACATATATGTTGTACGCTGCAACAAGGGAAAAAAATTTGGCAAAAATTCAGACTTGTTGCAGCGTACAAATAAATGTACGCTGCAAAAAATTGAGTAATTCAGACTTGTTGCAGCGTACAAATAAATGTACGCTGCAAAAAGTTGAGTCTTTTGCAGCGTACATATATATGTACGCTGCAACAAGTCCAAAATTTTGCCAATTTTTTGGCACTTGTTGCAGCGTACATCTAAAAGCCCGCTGCAACAAGTCCAAAATTTTGCCAATTTTTTGGCACTTGTTGCAGCGTACATCTAAAAGCCCGCTGCAACAAATCACTTTTTGCAGCGAACATTGTACGCTGCAACAAGTTCAGACTTGTTGCAGGCCCCCCAGTTGCAGCATACGATGTACGCTGCAACAGGGGTCTAAAAGCCCGCTGCAATAAGGGTTTTTTCTACTAGTGGCAGGATATCCTTACTAGCTCAGCATAAATAATTGAAGGGACATGCGTTAACTATTAAACTAATCTGAGTTGATTTTAGCAATATGCAACATATAATACTAATTCGATCGTGATTATCTGATTTAAATAACATTAAGAGACCTAGCATGATAATCCGATTCCCCAAAAATATTATATTTGTTAGGCGTGATAGAACAATCATATTTGGTTAGTTTAACAGTTCATAAAAAGGGCGAGGAAAGCAGTTAAATCATCGAAAAGGGACACATTACGACGCACCCTTGAGAGGTGCGTCACGGTTCTCAGAAAACTAACCACTTTGACTTTGCTATTTCTCCTTTTTATTTAACGAATCTCAGTTATGGGACAGGATACGTTCTGTTCGATTTATGGATCGATTGCGACAGAACGCGTGAACAGTTTCGCAGCGAGAGGCTTAGGCTAAGGGTTAGAGTCAATACTCAGAATATTTTATGTGTTGTTTTGTGTTCTTTCACGTCGAAAGTAGGGGTCTATTTATAGGGAAGAGTTCGTGGAAAGATAGATTTGCAGAGTTCTAATCCACAAAGAATTAGGAAAAGAGACGTACCCAGGTATTTTCAGCGCCCAGGCCTGGGCGCCGAAGATTTCGGCGCCCAGAGCCAGGCGTTGAAAATAGGGTCTGGGCAGTTTTGTTTAGTCAGATTCGGATTCCTAAAATCCGTAGAGTTTGAGATTAATTCGAGTCTTTTAGCGCGTATCAATTTTATGACGGAATGCGTCTGGGCCCGTTACGAACTCTAGGCTCGTTAGGATTTTAATTAATACGTAATTCTTATTTCCGAAACCTATTAAGAATAGGATTCTCGCAGTTTTCTATCTCATTTAGGATTTATGTTGGAATGCAACACCTAATTCTGACAGGTTTCTATCTTTTACGATTTGCCACTTTTAGAAGTTACCGTTTACGGCAGTTACTATTTTTAGCAGGTTTCCATAAATAGCAGGTTTCGGGTGAAATGAAATGGGGAATCGAGATTCGTTTATTTTATAGGAGATGCGTTGTCAAGTGGAGTTTTTATGCTTTCATCATCGAACCTTTCCTTTGCGGGAACGGGGACAAAAGTAGGTGTCTACAGTTAGCCCCCACTTTGACTGAGTTTTGGAGTAAGACGATGGTCAAAGTATTAGACGGAGTGCGTCACACAAGCCATGGTGTACGTGACCTGTTTTGCGAGGGTCTCACGAGCCCCCGAGTGATAACATTTGACTTAAGGGTCATCACTTGAAGTGTCGACATATCCCTCACGCGTCATTGGGATTTGTCAACTGATAGTATAGAAACTTCCTCACTTTGTCATTGGAAGGATCTAAAGATGCGTAGAAACTCCCTCACTTTGTCATTGGGAGTAGCTACGAATGTTTTCGAAATTAAAGCTGTAAAGTGTAATTGGGCCTGGCCAAGCCCAATCACGAGGTAAAACGTTTTTAAAGATTCTCATTTTCAGGGCTAGCTAAACGAGAAAACCCCCTTGTTTTTATAGGACGTAAAACGAAGGAAAATCCAGCACATCGTTCTTTTTTGGAAAAACGAAAAACCAATCCTTTAATTTTTGGAAAAAGGGAAAACCAATCCTTTAATTATCGGAAAAAGGGAAAACCGATCCTTTAATTTTCGGAAAAAGGGAAAACCGATCCTTTAATTTTCGGAAAAAGGGAAAACCGATCCCTTAATTTTCGGAAAAAGGGAAAACCGATAAAAGTTATCGCTGCAGAGACTAAGGACCTGCGCTGTTAGTGACGCAGACCCCGCCCGCTGAAGGTGGGCGAGCCTGTCCGCTGAGGGTGGACCCCCCATCCGATAGAAGTGGACGAATCTGTTTTGATGTTTTTGTAATAAGGACCTACGCGGTTTGTGACGTAGACCCCGCCGGCTGAAGATGGCGAACCTGTCCGCTGAGGGGGGACGCCCCGTCCGATAGAAGTGGACGAATCTGTTTTGAAAGTTTTATTTTTTAATTTTTTTTTATATTTTTTTTTGGGATAGAAATATCAAGATAACGGATTTCTTACACAAAATAGGGGAGTACGCGTGCCCGACAGCGAATATTCGCTGTCTAGGAAGCATTTTCAGCGCCCAGCAGTGGGCGCGAGAATTTCTAACGCCCAGAGCTGGGCGTTGAAAATGCGAAAGAGGGGGCTGGTCTTTAAATTCGCGGACCGTCTCCTTCACTTCTTAGTACTGATTTTTGCTCGTTTTCTTCACTTTCTTTCACGAATTCTACTCCAAATCACTTCCTAATCTTCCCAATGTAAGTAATTTTCAATAATTTCGAGCTTTTTTGTCAATTTCAGTATTTTTGTCAAGTATTTTTGTGCATGAAATTGATTTGGGGGTTTTTGATTTTGCGCCCCTTTCCTTCAATTGGATAGTTGGAAATGCTCCACATAACATGTTAATTAGTTTGTGCATGTTAATTTTTGCAAGTATGTTGATTTTTGTTGAATTTGGGCATTTTCATGCTAGCCCCCAAGTGTACCTACGACCCTAGTACTTTTTATAATGTAGGTATTCTTGGTATGTTGCTTGCGTTCCTCCTAATTCATGGGTGACAAATCATGGGGGAACTTTGATTTTGCTGGAGTTAAATTTTACTTAGGGAATTTTGCTAAGTATGAACTTAGTATCATGTTTTTAGGGAACAAAAATTGTATGACTCCATTTCATGAGTGAAATGCACTCTTTTTAGGGATCGGTATGAGTGCCGATTTTGTCAAAGGTATAATGCCTTGTTGTATTGTTGATCAGCATGTCTGACGAGTCGTTACCCCCTCCTGGTGGCCACGAGGTGCGTGGCATGACGCGTCAGTCGACTGGCCCGGGTCCCTTATGGGTGGGCCCTGAGCTTTACGATGGTCGTGATCTGCATTACGACCTAGAGCACCATGTGACTTCCCGCCTTCACGCGAGGAGAGAGACTACGGTTCGCGGCTATGGCGCCGCGACGAGTGAGGCCGTTTTTAGCTATCTGAGCTCGGACGCCCAGGCCTTGGTGAGGGCGAGCTCACTGTTTCCGGTGGTTGAGACTTTCTGGGAGATACTGCGGCTTAACATCTCCCTGTCCTTTCTGCGGTCGTTCATGAGGTGGTGGTGGGATACCACCAACACCTTCCACTTTCCTTGGGGCGAGATGACGATCACTCCTGAGGACTACACAGCTTTGACGGGCTTGACCTTTACAGGGAACCCCGTTCGTCTGAGGTCGGATGGCCCATCGCCGATTGTTGTTGAGGGTACCAGGCTCCTGGGCTCGTGGATGGGTAGTAGATTACCTTCGTACCAGCCCCGTGGGATACCTTTCGCTGACCTGATGTGGGCTTTGGAGCATGGGGTAGAGGAGTCGCCTTTGAGATAGGCTCGGCTGTTCTACCTCCATTTTATTACTTTCACTTTTCTATCGGGTCCGACTGACACCTTTGACCCGAGGTGGATAGGCATGGTGGAGGACGTGTTTACACTAGGTGACTATCGCTGGGGCGATTTGGGCTATGCGACGCTTGTCGGTTAGATGAGTTTGTCGGTGCGCGACTCGGACCCGAGTAGACGTCACTTTGTGATTACATTAGCGGGAGTGCCGCATTTGATCGAGGTATGTGCCTGGACTTTCTTTTGTTTTCTCGCTTTTATCAGGCCTCTTTTTTTAATGTTTTATTGTCCTTTTCTTTTTGCAGCTGTGGGCCTTTGAGCACTTACCTTGGCTAGCTCCCCGAAAGGGGCAGAGGCCTTTGGAGTTCCCTGCCGGTCGCCGTTGGGGTTGGAAGAAGAAGCTAACAGTGCGTCCACCGCCCGATACCGTGTGGGATCTTATCCGGGACAGGAACCCTGAGCATGTACAGAGTCTTATCCTCTATCTCGTATTCCTTTATATTTTTTTTTTATGTGCGAGATCTCACTGCGTTTGTACGAAAACAGGTGGTTTGGACCCCATGGCTCTCTGTTAGGGGTACCCATGCTTCAGTCAGGGATAGTTATGCCCTGAGCCAGATGCGGGTCTTGTTCGTTGGCCATCGGGACCCTGTCTGGTACTTGGGAGAGCGGGTACGTATGCGGACGGTCGGGGTTTTTTCGGTGCCCAGGCCTCCGCCTGCAACCATGCTGTCTACTCGCTCGATAGGCGAGTCGTGGAGGGTCCATTCGAGGACTGGCGTACCGGCGACAGAGTTGGTGATAGAGGGAGCTAGCTATTACCAGTTTATCCAGGATTCTCTTCGTCTCCCGGAGCCTGGCGCTGTAAGTTGCCTCCTCTCTTTGTATTGATTTTAGTGTTTTCATGCTCGTGCCCATGTGTTTATGCCCACTGTGTTTTGTGCAGGAGGGTCCTGACCCTTCGTTGGGGGGATGGGTGCTTCCCGATGCTCGGATCTCGTATACCGGAGAGAGTGGATCCGAGATTGTGGAGACTTTCCCGGAAGACCGGGTTTTCCATGCTCCGCTCCCTGAGGGAGTAGAGGCGGTATGCACCTTTCATTTGTGTACTCTTTTTTATATATTTTTTTTCCCTTTTTCTTGACATTCTTGTTTCAGGTTCCGGCCCGTACGGCCAATGCGATGGTGGGGGTGATCAACCGGTTGAAGTCCGCGTTGGTTCGAGCTCGGTCTGCACTTTCTTGCAGGAGCCCCCACTCTACTCGGGTAATGTGCCCTCTCTTTTTTTGATCTGTACCCTTTTGTTTGGCTTTCGGTTATTCATTCTTTTTCTGTCTCTTTTTTCTTTGCAGACGGCTGATGGGCGTGCTGGGGCCGACGACGCGGGTCCCTCGGGCAGGGGACACGGTCGTCGCGAGAGAGAGAGAGCACGGCACTCACCCCTACGGCATCGCCGTTCTAACGCGGGGGTGAGTTCTTCCGGGGAGAGGTCCGAGCCGGAGCGTAGGCGGCGTTCCGTGTCGGTGGCCCGAGAGCCTAGCCCCGAGTTGCAGTCACAACCTCATTTTTGGGGTGACTCTGGCTGGGGTCCCTCATACCACGGGGAGTGGAGTGGATGGACCGGCGAGGCTTGGAGACATGGAGCCGATGACGAGTCTTAGGCTTACCTCCTGTTTTGTACATATTTATTCTTGTATTCCGCATGTATATATGTAAATTTTTTGCGATTTTTGGTGCAAGAATGTTTTGAGCCTTCCGTGGGCTTTGTTTTGACATATTATAGCAATATTAGCTTTCTAAACCAACGACGAATTTTGAAAAGGAAAAGACTTTCGTAAAAATAATGAGTTCATATAAGAGTGCACACATATTTTTAGACTAACCGACTACTTGGGGTATTACATATGCATGTTCACTAGGGGGGGGGGATTTGTTTTTTGCCGACTCGTGCCATACTCCTTTGTTGGGCTTGTTCCTGGAAATTCTTGTGTCTTTTTCATTTTATTTGGTCTTGCCCGTGCATGGGTTAGGGTAGAGTGCCCTTTGCAATATCTTTTCTTCTTGATGCGTTGCATGACTTTATTATTTTATAATATTTATTGGACCGAATCCTTGAGAAGGATTGCCTACGTATCTTGTCAGAATCAGGTCGCGCGTAGTTCTAGCTTTTTGAAAAAAACTTTTGAAAGGGTGTTCATTACATGTCTGCTTCCCCCCAAGTGTTCGTGGTTCTTTTGAGGGTTAGAAAAAGGAGTACGAACACTTTGCAGAAGCGGGAGGGTAGGTGGCAAGAGAGAACGACGCCCGATCTAGGGCGAAGGAAATATTGGCGCCCAGGCCTGGGCGTGAAAAATAACAGCGCCCAATCCTGGGCGTTGAAGTTTTTGTCCTTCGCTTTTTCTACTTTATCGAGTTTTATGCCGTTTGTTTAGAGTAATGCGTAGAATGTTTGCTTATGAGTCGTAATGTGTTTTATTAGATGCCTTAACTCCGGACTGAATTTTATTAAATATTGTACTTTTTCAGTTGGTCTAAGTTCGTGAGGTTAGCGAATTCCGCTCCATCTATGTCGGCTAGTTGGACTGCTCCGCCGGGTAGGATGGTCTTTACAAAATATGGTCCTGTCCAGTTAGGCCGGAATTTTCCTCGAGGGTCCGTAGTAGGTGCGCGGACTTCTTTTAATACAAAATTGCCTTCTTTGATGTTTCGAGGTTTGACTCTTTTGTTGAATTGCCTTGCGATGCGCTTTTGATACACTTGCACGTGATGTAGAGCTCTCAACCTCCGTTTGTCTAAAAGGACGCGTTCGTCGTACCTAGCTTGAACCCAATCAGCTTCGGGTAGCTTGCTTTGTAGGACGATCCGGAGGGAGGGAATCTCCAACTCGACCGGTTGGACTGCTTCCATTCCGTATACCAAGGAGTAGGGTGTCACTCCAATGGAGGTGCAGATTGAGGTTCGATAGCCCCATAATGCGAAGTGTAATTTGTTGGGCCAATCCTTATAATTTTCGGCCATTTTTTCAATTATGACTTTAATATTTTTGTTGGCCGCCTCTACCGCGCCGTTCATTTGCGGCCTGTAGGGAGAGGATTTATGGTGTTTGACATGATATTTTTTGAGCAGGTGTTGGACTTCGGCCCTGAAGTGGGAACCTTGGTCGCTTATGATTTCATGTGGAACCCCGTATCGACAGAATATGTTCTTTTCTAGGAATCGAGCGACATGTTTGGCTGTTAATTTCGAATAGGAGACTGCCTCTACCCATTTAGTGAAGTAATCAATTGCGACTAAAACGTACTCGTGTCCCCCCACGCCTGTTGGTGTTACCTTGCCGATTATATCTATGCCCCAGGTGGAAAAGGGCCATGGAGAAGTGAAGGTGTATAGCTCTGAGGGAGGCAAATGGTTGAGGTTACTGAAGATTTGGCATTTTGGGCAAGTTTTTACAAAGTGATGACAATCACTTTCCATAGTGGTCCAATAGTATCCTGAGCGGGATATTTTTCGGGATAGCATTTTTCCATTCATATGGGGTCCGCAAACGCCGTTATGGTATTCTTCCATCAGTCTTTGGGCTTGGTTTTGATGGACACAAAGTAATTTGATTTTATTCGGCGTGTGTTTGTACAGTTCTCCCAGAATTATGCTATATTGTGAAGCGAGGAGGCGTAGGGCCTTTTGTGCTCGCGGGGAAGTGTTTGGGGGGAATTCCCCACTTGTTTTGTAACGAAGGATGTCCGTGTACCATGGTTCTTCTTCGGTGTTTTCAGGTTCGGAGTCTATGGCACAACAATAAGTCGGCTCATTCCTTCGCTCGACCCGAAAAGTCATTCCGTGCCATTCATTCGGGATGTTGACCATTGAAGCTAGCTTCGCTAGTGCATCCGCGAATTGGTTGTCGTCTCTTGGCAAGTACGTATACTCGATTTTTTCAAATTGCTCGACTATTTGGTCCAAGTGAGCTTGATATTTTGAGAGACTAGTGCTTCGGACCTTCCATCTTTTGGATATATGGTTGATTATTAGGGAAGAATCCCCGAAGACTTGTAGGTATTTGACTCCGAGGCTAACTGCGGCCTCTAGCCCAACTGTGCAGGCCTCGTATTCGGCGGCATTGTTCGTGGCCTCGAAGTCAAGTTTGACGGAAATTGGTATATGGGCTCCTTCGGGACTGACTAGAAGAACTCCGACGCCGCATCCTTTTTGGTTGGACGCGCCATCGAAGTATAGTGTCCAATAGTCGTCTTGTATCATCAGAAGTTCCTCTTCGGGGAGGAGGTAAGCTTCCGGGGTTTCCTCATTCGTGGCATGCTCGGCCAGGAATTCGGCTACCGCTCTTCCTTTGATTGTTTTTTCCGACATGAATTTTAGGTCGAATTCTGAGAGCATGACTAGCCACCTGGACAGGCGACCACTCAGGGCGGGCTTTTCGAACACGTATTTTAAGGGATCTAGTTGTGACACTATATGAACAGTGTGGGCCAATAGGTAATGCCTGAGTTTTTTGGATGCCCAGATGAGGGCGAGACAGGTTTTCTCAAGTTCTGTGTATCTCGTCTCGTAGTGTATGAACTTCTTGCTCAAGTAGTAAGTGGCTCGCTCGGATCCATGTACACACTGTGAGAGCATAGCTCCTGCTGCAGTATCCGTGACGGTTAGGTATAGGCGTAAAGGGATTCCAGGCAAAGGTGGGGAGAGGACGGGTGGCTTGCTTAGGTATTCTTTGATTTTATCGAAGGCAGTTTGGCATTGTTCATCCCATTCGGCCTTTTCTTCTTTTCTTAACTTCTTGAATATTGGCTCACAAGTCATAGTAAGCTTGGAAATGAACCTACTAATGTATTGCAGCTTTCCGAGGAAGCCCCTTATCTGTTTTTCAGTTTTTGGTGGGGGCATTTCGGTAATGGCTTTGATCTTCGATGGGTCAATCTCGATTCCTCGCGTACTAACAACATATCCTAGCAATTTTCCCGAGGTTACCCCGAACACGCATTTTTGTGGATTTAGTCTCATGTTATATTTCAAGATTCGGGTGAAGAATTTTTTAAGTGCCGGGAGGTGACCATGCCGGTCTTTAGATTTGACGATCATGTCGTCCACGTAGACCTCGATTTCTTTATGTATCATGTCATGGAGTAACGTGGTGGCTGTTCTTTGATAGGTGGCCCCCGCGTTTTTCAAACCAAAAGGCATTACAGTGTAACAATATGTTCCCCAAGGGGTAATGAAAGTTGTTTTTTCCATGTCTTCTTCTGCCATGAGTATTTGGTTATATCCGGCGTACCCGTCCAGAAAGGAGAGGAGCGCGTGTTCTGCGGTATTGTCTACTAGTATGTCAATGTGAGGTAGGGGAAAGTCATCTTTAGGACTGGCTTTGTTGAGGTCTCGAAAGTCTACGCACATTCGCACTCGTCCATCTTTTTTAGCTACAGGGACAATATTGGCCACCCATTCTGGGTAGTTGGAAACTTTTATAAAGCCGGCGTCTAATTGTTTAGTGACTTCTTTTTTTTTTTTTAAGGCTATCTCTGGTTTGAGCCGCCGGAGCTTTTGTTTTACCGGCATCATTTTGGGATCTAGCGGAATTTTATGCTCAGCGATTTCTCGATCTATTCCCGGCATGTCTTTGTAGGACCAAGCAAAGACACCCTCGAATTCCCGCAAAGTGGAGATTAGATCGGCCTTTTCAGTGGGAGTTAAGGTGAGGCCAATTTTAATAATTTTAGGATTTTCTTCTGTTCCAATATTTACCGATTCTGTGTCCTCAATTATAGGAGTTTTGAGTTCTTGTTCATTTACAGCTTTTATTAGTTCGGTATATTCTTCTTCTTGCTCTTTTTCGTGCTCATTAGTGGCGAGACATTCTGCATTATTATTTTGATTTTTAAGCGGCACATACTCAAAAGTTTTGTTTATCTTATTAAAGTCATGAAGCATTACATCAAAAAGATCTCTCGGAGTAGAGATTTCCGGGTCTAAACTATTTTTGGGAGGGGTTACAATTTTGCTAGGTTCGGACTCGGAGTCAGGCTTGGATTCAGACTCTAATTCTTCGTACATCGGACCCTCTCCTGCAGATATCTTGAACTTCATCCCACGAGCATTAGTCCATTTGAAAGTCTTGCGCCACCCTCGTTGGATTTGGTCATCTTTTGAGGGTGATGGAGCGATCAATTTAGTAGGATCGAACACTTCATCTTGGAGAGCTAATGCCATAATTTCTGTTTCTTTCTTCGCTCTTTTCTTTTCTAACCCAAACAATAGCCCGAAAGCATGTGAGTTAGGGAGCGTTTTTGGCATAGCACGATTCTTTGGGGCGAGTGGCCTTTGAGAACGTAAAGGGTCGTGTCCCAGAGCATACATCTCTTGGGTTTGTGCGACCTCTAGGTACTGATGTTCGGGATATGCTTCTTCCTTCGCGTTTTTTGATGGCTATCACGGGCAAGTACTCAGGGGCCCTGCATTATTGTTGTGGAGTAGGAGACACATTAGTTTGTTTCGTGAGTCGGTTTTTTAGGCATTCTATGACTACCCTTAAGTCGGACTAGTATATTTGGACTGTTACGTGTGCACTTTGAACTCTTTATGTTTTTTAAAATCTCTGCCCGTGTGACATTCATGATTATTTGCATGGTCGACTTTTAGTGTCGAGCATTGCCGTCGTAGGAGGCCTAACAACGACGCAAAGAGTTATTTATTTTTCGCGAGTCGCTTTTGAAATCGAGTGTTTTTCTTACGCCCTCGTAGCAATTTTTTTATGAACATTTTTTGCTACGTATTTTCCTATCGTGCGGGCACCGAAGCTGCTGCGCCTGACCAGAAGGCCAAGCAGCAACTTCAGCGCCCAGCTAGGGGTGTGAGAAATTCTGGCGCCCAGCCAGGGGCGTTGAAAATGCGTCCCTGACTGGTTCTCGTTTTCTGTCTTTTGTTTATGCGACTTCGACTTGCGTGCTAGCATAATAACGTCCTTTACGCGTGACAACGTTTGTGGGATTCGTTACGGGCCATCCCGAGCGTCGCTTATTTTGTGGTGATCATTCGGGTTTGGGGAACACGTGTTTCGGTATAACTCTTTGGCAAATTCGTCTATGAATGTTTGGGCATTTTTTTGAGGTCGTTGGTTTTCTAGGATAGTTTGTCACACACAACCACATATTTCGCTACACATAACTACAATACAAACATGGATTTGAAAATTAAATATGCCACGTAGTTTATGATAGGCTTCTATGGGTAGTTTATTTGCGCCTGGCTTGGTACCGCTTCTATCGTAGATCCAACACATGCCCCGGTCGAGGTAGTGTCTTCAACAGACGAATTTCGCTCAAGAGGCCAACCCGCAAGTGCAAGCCAAGGGGGCATGCAGGCGAGAGGGACCTAATGAGCGAGTGATTGGGTTCGGGATAGGTGTACTACCTGCACAAGTGCCGAGTGGGAAACATGCGCGGCGAATGCACCCCCCTATTGGCGAAAAAAGGTATCCTTAGTCCCAACTCCCGAGGGAGCCGAGATTCGTTATGCGGTTTTGCCCGTTCACATTAATATGCTGATTTTCAGGTCGTCCCAACTTGATGGGGAAATAAACGCGGGGTAGGATCGTTTCACCCTTCGGCTATTTTGATTACCTACAAGCACGAGTATTCCCTTCACTATCCCAAGTGGAGTCGCCACTGGGAGGGGGTCGAAAAAGCGCGAGGCTAATGCGTGACCTTGTCCCTCGTGGGTGTGACGATTCTTTTTATTCAATCAAGTGTAATTGGATTTCCTGTGAGTATACACCCAATTGACTAGTAATATAGGAGTCGTCATTCAGTTTTTAACGACAATGAGAAAAACTGACAAAACCCGGTTATCGTGACATAAAGGGAGTGCAATTATGTTTGACCACGACGGCCGTAGGTTCCCTTGTGATCCCTGGTGTGGGGATCTCTCAATATAGACCCGCAAGGTAGAGATTGAGGGTTCGGGGGACTGTAACTACCGAGAGGAGTAATTCGCTCGTCGATAACTCCAGAGGCAGGATATCCTTACTAGCTCAGCATAAATAATTGAAGGGACATGCGTTAACTATTAAACTAATCTGAGTTGATTTTAGCAATATGCAACATATAATACTAATTCGATCTTGATTATTTGATTTAAATAACATTAAGAGACCTAGCATGATAATCCGATTCCCCAAAAATATTATATTTGTTAGGCGTGATAGAACAATCATATTAGGTTAGTTTAACAGTTCATAAAAAGGGCGAGGAAAGCAGTTAAATCATCGAAAAGGGACACATTACGACGCACCCTTGAGAGGTGCGTCACGGTTCTCAGAAAACTAACCACTTTGACTTTGCTATTTCTCCTTTTTTTTTTTAACGAATCTCAGTTATGGGACAGGATACGTTCTTTTCGATTTATAGATCGATTGCGACAGAACGCGTGAACAATTTCGCAGCGAGAGGCTTAGGCTAAGGGTTAGAGTCAATACTCATAATATATTATGTGTTGTGTGTTCTTTCACGTCGAAACTAGGGGTCTATTTATAGGGAAGAGTTCGTGGAAAGATAGATTTGCAGAGTTCTAATCCACAAAGAATTAGGAAAAGAGACGTACCCAGGTATTTTCAGCGCCCAGAGCCAGGCGTTAAAAATAGGGTCTGGGCAGTTTTGTTTAGTCAGATTCGGATTCCTAAAATCCGTAGAGTTTGAGATTAATTCGAGTCTTTTAGCGCGTATCAATTTTATGACGGAATGCGTCTGGGCCCGTTACGAACTCTAGGCTCGTTAGGATTTTAATTAATACGTAACTCTTATTTCCGAATCCTATTAGGAATAGGATTCTCGCAGTTTTCTATCTCATTTAGGATTTATGTTGGAATGCAACACCTAATTCTGACAGGTTTCTATCTTTTACGATTTGCCACTTTTAGAAGCTACCTTTTACAACAGTTACTATTTTTAGCAGGTTTCCATAAATAGCAGGTTTCGGGTGAAATGAAATGGGGAATCGAGATTCGTTTATTTTATAGGAGATGCGTTGTCAAGTGGAGTTTTTATGCTTTCATCATCGAACTTTTCCCTTGCGGGAACGGGGACAAAAGTAGGTGTCTACAGATAGAAACCTGTCAGAATTAGGTGTTGCATTCCAACATAAATCCTAAATGAGATAGAAAACGGCGAGAATCCTATTCCTAATATGATTCGGAAATAAGAGTTACGTATTAATTAAAATCCTAACGAGCCTAGAGTTCGTAACGGGCCCAGACGCATTCCGTCACGAAATTGGTATGCGCTAAAAGACTCGAATTAATCTCAAACTCTACGGATTTCAGGAATCCGAATCTGACTAAAGAAAACAGCCCAGACCCTATTTTCAACGCCTGGCTCTGGGCGCCGAAATCTTCGGCGCCCAGGCCTGGGCGCTGAAAGTACCTGGGTACGTGTTTTTTCCTAATTCTTTATGGATTAGAACTCTGCAATTCTATCTTTCCACGAACTCTTCCCTATAAATAGGCCCCTAAATTCGACGTGAAAGGAACACACAACAACACATAATTATATTCTGAGTATTGACTCTAAACCCCTTAGCCTAAGCCTCTCGCTGCAAAAAATTTCACGCGTCCTGTCGCAATCGATCCATAAATCGAACTGAACGTATCCTGTCCCATAATTGAGATTCGTTAAATAAAAAGGAGAAATAGCAAAGTCAAAGTGGTTAGTTTTCTGAGAATCGTGACGCACCTCTCAAGGGTGCGTCGTAATGTGTCCCTTTTCGATGATTTAACTGCTTTCCTCGCCCTTTTTATGAACCGTTAAACTAAACTAATCTGATTGTTCTATCACGCCTAACAAATATAATATTTTTGGGAAATCGGATTATCATGCTAGGTCCCTTAATGCTATTTAAATCAGATAATCACGATCGAATTAGTATTATATGTTGCATATTGCTAAAATAGTTAACGCATGTCCCTTCAATTATTTAATAGTTAACGCATGTCCCTTCAATTATTTATGCTGAGCTAGTAAGGATATCCTGCCTCTGGAGTTATCGACGAGCGAAGTACTCCTCTCGGTAGTTACAGTCCCCCGAACCCTCAATCTCTACCTTGCGGGTGTATGTTGAGAGATCCCCACACCAGGGATCACAAGGGAACCTACGGCCGTCGTGGTCAAACATAATTGCACTCCCTTTATGTCACGATAACCGGGTTTTGTCAGTTTTTCTCATTGTCGTTAAAAACTGAATTGCGACTCCTATATTACTAATCAATTGGGTGTAAACTCACAGGAAATCCAATTACACTTGATTGAATAAAAAGAATCGTCACACCCACGAGGGACGAGGTCACGCATTAGCCTCGTGCTTTTTCGACCCCCTCACACCCGTGCTACATGTCTGAGTAGGGTGAGCCTTGGTTAAGTGCCAAGTCCTATTGACAATGTCTGATTTTTTTTTTCAAAGGGGATTAGCAAGCATATGAATTACCATGAGCGGGTGCCCTGAGTTCGAAGGACCGATGGGGCGATGCCGTAGAACAATCCTCTTTTTTCCAAGCTTACTGCCTTTACTACTTGTTGGCGATTATGACTGTGTCTAGTGGTGAAAGAAGGTCTTTAAGCGAACGACTATGTCTAGTGGTAAAAGAAAGTCTTTAGGTGAGTTAGTTCGCTTTAGGGAGGGTCAAGTCCAGTACTTTAGAGGTCATGGATGCTTGCGCTAGCCTCCATTCAGTTGAGGCAAAGCGATTTTTTTTGAGTCTTGGCTAAGTGCCTAGGAGTGTGAGTGCTCCTTCTGGCAAGGGTACGTGCCCTTATTATTTTTCGATGTGTGCTCATTAATTTTGGCATCTTGATGACTTGGATTCTTCCTTTGACTTAAATTTTTCTTTCAACTTGGATTGCAAGTAATTAAATTTCGATAAGGGACTCTATTTCTTATTCTTGTTTTTCTATAGGCTTTAACATTTTTGCAAATTGGTTGGACCGAATCATGGATTGCCTACGTATCCGCCTTAAATATTTTTAATTTGGAATCAGGTCTTGCGTAGTTCTTAGCCAAGAAAATGGTTTCTTAGAATGCCGATTTTAAACAAGTACGTTCCGAGGTGGAAACATATTATTTGAAATGGTAGAATAAGTGAAGTTTATTATTATTTAAATCTGCTGCCAAAATTTGTTTTATATATATATATATTTTTTTTGAGTACATGTATTTTTTGGTGGTACGTATATCTGAATACGTGTTGTACCCCTCCAAGTGTTCGTTATTTTTCCGTGCATGTGCGGATAAAATGACGAGCACTTCTGGACAAAATTTTAGCAAGCAGAGAGATTCAGCGCCCAGGCTGGGGCGTCGAAGTTTTCGGCGCCCAAATGTGGGCGCTGAAAATGTTTCTGGGCGGATCTTTTTTTTTTTGCGCTAAATGCTTCTTTTTCTTTTTAGACTAACTTTAGAGGCGCTTTGCAAAGTTTCTTTTTTATTATTATATTTTTTGTACTTTTCATTTGTCTTCTTTTTTTATTCGTGACTCAAGACGGTTTGAAAGATGGGTTGAATGAGATAGGATAATGTGTATAGGTATTGGTCGAGCATAAGGATTACATCTGCTAGGACTCACAATTTGCAGCCTCAAACTAGGGTCATGAGCTTACATCAACCGAGGCCAATGAGTAGCATGGGGACGACTCAAGGTTATATCAACAGGATGTATCCACACAAGTTATGTGGTTATTATGCTAATGGTGGTGTAAGAGCAGGTTTTGGAAATAATGGGTATGACGCACGTGTCAATGGCCGTGCGTGGTTTGCAGTTGACAACAAGTTCAGGAACAAGAGTCGAGGTAATGGTTTCTTGGGTTATGGCGATGAGAACATGGATGGGTTAAATGAGCTGAACAGGGACCCCAGAGCGAAGGCGTCTAAGAGCATAAGGATAGGAAAGGGTAGACATCGTAGAATCTTATGATTTGGATTGGTTTACTCAATTCTTTTCCTTCGTTTACTTGGGTAAGTTTCGCACTTTGGGAGGTACGGGCTAAGTATTTCATGGCTCGCTCTTTTCGCTCTCCCTTTTCTCTTTCTATTTTTCCCTTTTTGCATGGGATTTCTCCCCAACATAAATCCTTCAATCAATTTTTTGTTTGGGCTAAAAGGTAGATGGTTGTGGTCTTTGAGTCACGAGGCGAGACTGAGTGAGCCTTGTTTGGTAGGCCTATAGTGGACCTTTAACTTTAGTAGGCCTAGGGTGGACCTTTTAAATGGTCTTACTGTGCAAGCGTATTTAGTCGTTTCTTAAAATGTGCAAATAGCGTAGATTCAAAATGTTGCTTCTACCTTATTGAAATTTAACGAAAGAATTACATCGAAAATAATTTTTTGCTTTTCAGATTCCGGTTTTACGGGATTTAATTGGAAGTTGTGATTTAGACTCGAACTTTCATTAATCTTTCTGATTATAACCCGGGTATGAATATAAGGAGGTGGCCTAGACTCAAAATAATGACGTGGCGTAAGCCTATAACACTTGACCAAGCGACTCTCAGACTTAGGCTAATTGGACCATAACTTTCGTTGGTTGACACTTTAGATTTTAACCCTTGGGTGTTCATTTGTCATGCGCCATTTTGCTTAATGTTGGCAAGGTAGTTAGTTGGGGAGATCGAATTTTTATTTTTGCAAGACTAGAATCATTAGTGCGGCTTCTCTCTTAGTGTGTATTGCTTTACCCCAATGGTAGCCTTATGGCATGCAGATTTGGGTATTTTCATGGTTGGTCATGTTGCATTCATGGAAAATCTTTTAGTCCGTACTTAGGAGTATTTAAAGGAGCGAGTGGCTCGAGAAGACTACGATGGTCGTGACCCAATGTGATTATAAGCCTTGAGGCCATTAATTTTTTCTTTGCCAATGGTATTGATACCTTAGGTTCACTTTGGGGGTTGTGCGACTATGGGGGAATGATTTTCAGAATGTGACCGTTTCCATTTTGCAAATACATAACATATTCTTTTTATGGGTGAGAGAGAGTATTGAGGCCGTAGACTCTTAGCAAGGGATGACAATTACATATGGGTGCTTATTGATTTAAATGTTAGGAAGGGAGACTCAATACGGTTTAACCTTTTAGCTTGCAGAACAGTACCAAGTATTAGGACCGATCCTATGGATAAGACAACTAAGACTTAGGATTTGGATTGTATTTTGGAATAGCCTAGTCTAGACTCGGATTTATTTGAACATTTAATTTTTTTCTTGAAGACTTTATTCGAACATTATTTTTTGAATATTTTGCCCATGTGACATTCAAGGTCGTTTAATTAGCATGCTCGGTTTTGGTGCCGAGCATTGTCGTCGTAGGAGGCCTAACAACGACACAAAGAGTTATTTATTTTTTTTATTTTTTTAGTCGCTTTTAGAGTCGAGTGCCTTTTCATGCGCCCCTGCAGCAATTTTTACGAAAAGTTTTGTTTTTTGCTACGTATATTTTTTCATGCGCGGGCACCGAGACTCCTGTGCCTGACCAAAAGGCTAGGCAGCAACTTCAGCGCCCAGCAGTGGGCGTGAGAAATTTTGGCGCCCAGCCAGGGGCGTTGAAAATGCGTCCTTGGCTGGTTCTCGTTTTCTGTTTGCGTATACTTTTGTTTTTGCGACTTTAGTTTTGCGTGCTTGCCTTATAACGTCCTTTACGCGTTGTGCAGCGTTTGTGGGATTCGTTACAGGCCATCCCGAGCGTCGCTTATTTTTGTGGCGATCGTTCGGGCTTGCGGAACACGTATGTTGGTATAACTCTTTGGCCAATTGGTTCATGAATGTTTGGGCAATTTTTTAGGTCGTTGGTTTTCTAGCATTATTTGTCTAGCATTATTCGTACGCACAATCATAACATAGTCACATAGTTCGCTACACATAACTACATTACAGACATGGATTTGAAAATTAAATATGTCACGTAGTTTATGATAGGCTTCTATGGCTAGTATTTGCGCCTGGCTTGGTACCGCTTCTATCTTAGATCCAACACATGCCCCGGTCGAGGTAGTGTCTTCAGCAGACGAATTTCGCTCAAGAGGCCAACCCGCAAGTGCAAGCCAAGGGGGCATGCAGGCGAGAGGGACCTAATGAGCGAGCGATTGGGTTCGGGATAGGTGTACTACCTGCACAAGTACCGAGTGGGCAACATGCGCGGCGTGTGCACCCCCCTATTGGCGAAAAAAGGTATCCTTAGTCCCAACTCCCGAGGGAGCCGAGATTAGTTATGTTGTTCTGCCCGTTCACATTAATATGCTGATTTTCAGGTCGTCCCAACTTGATGGGGAAATAAACGCGGGGTAGGATCGTTTCACCCTTCGGCTATTTTGATTACCTACAAGCACGAGTATTTCCTTCACTATCCCCAGTGGAGTCGCCACTGTGAGGGGGTCGAAAAAGCACGAGGCTAATGCGTGACCTCGTCCCTCGTGGGTGTAACGATTCTTTTTATTCAATCAAGTGTAATTGGATTTCCTGTGAGTTTACACCCAATTGACTAGTAATATAGGAGTCGCCATTCAGTTTTTAACGACAATGAGAAAAACTGACAAAACCCGGTTATCGTGACATAAAGGGAGTGCAATTATGTTTGACCACGACGGCCGTAGGTTCCCTTGTGATCCCTGGTGTGGGGATCTCTCAACATACACCCGCAAGGTAGAGATTGAGGGTTCGGGGGACTGTAACTACCGAGAGGAGTACTTCACTCGTCGATAACTCCAGAGGCAGGATATCCTTACTAGCTCAGCATAAATAATTGAAGGGACATGCGTTAACTATTAATCGAATCTGAGTTGATTTTAGCAATATGCAACATATAATACTAGATCAATCGCGATTATCTGATTTAAGTAGCATTAAGGGACCTAGCATGATAATCCAATTTCCCGAAAATATTATATTTGTTAGGCGTGATAAAACAATCAGATTTAGTTAGTTTAACAGTTCATAAAAAGGGCGAGGAAAGCAATTAAATCATCGAGAAGGGACACATTACGACGCACCCTTGAGAGGTGTGTCACGGTTCTCAGAAAACTAACCACTTTGACTTTGCTATTTCTCCTTTTTATTTAACGAATCTCAATTATGGGACAGGATACGTTCTGTTCGATTTATGGATCGATTGCGACAGAACGCGTGAACAATTTCGCAGCGTGAGGCTTAGGCTAAGGGTTGGAGTCAATACTCAGAATATAATTGTGTGTTGTTCTTTTCACGTCGAATTTGGGGCTGTATTTATAGGGAAGAGTTCGTGGAAAGATAGAATTAGGAAAAAACACGTACCCAGGTATTTTCAGCGCCCAGGCCTGGGCGCCGAAGATTTCGGCGCCCAGCTCTGGGCGTTGAAAATAGGATCCAGGCAATTTCAGCGCCCAGGGCTGGGCGTTGAAATTGCTGTTTGGGCCGTTTCTTTGTCAGATTCGGATTCCTAGAATCCGAAGTGTTTGAGATTTAATCGAGTCTTTCATTGCGTATCAATTTTAAGACGGAATGCGTCTGGGCCCGTTACGAACTGTAGGCTCGTTAGGATTTTAATTAATACGTAACTCTTATTTCCGAATCATATTAGGAATAGGATTCTCGCAGTTTTCTATCTCATTTATGATTTATGTTGGAGTGCAACACGTAATTCTGACAGGTTTCTATCTTTTATGACTTGCCACTTTTAGAAGCTACCCTTTACGGCAGTTACTATTTTTAACAGGATTCCATAAATAGCAGGTTTCTATAAATAGCAGGTTTCAGGTGAAACGAGAAGGGTGATTGAGATTCGTTATTTTATAGGAGATGCGTTGTCAAGTGGAGATTTATGTTTTCATCATCGAACCTTTCCCTTTCGGGAATGGGGACAAATGTAGGTGTCTACACATTGCTGCACATGAAGAAGCAAAGGAAGCTATATGGCTAAGGAAGTTCATAGGTAGACTTGGTGTAGTCCCCTCCATTAAAGGACCAATATCTCTATATTGTGATAATAACGGAGCTATTGCACAGGCAAAGGAGCCTAGACACCACCAGAGAGTCAAGCATGTACTTCGTTGATTTCACCTTCTACGAGAGTCTGTTGAAGGAAAGGAAGTCAAGATAAGCAAGATTGGAACTGATGATATCATCTCAGATCCATTGACTAAACCTCTGCCACAAGCGAAGCACAACTCGCACACTGCGGCAATGGGAATCAAGCATATTGGAGATTGGCTTTGATGTACTAGTTTAATGTTTTAAAGTTTTAGAGTTTAATACTTTGTAAAACATTATTGGTTAACCATTCACATAGATGAATTGAATTCATTTTTCCATTTAATTTGTGGTTTATTAAATGATGAGTCCCTTCAATTTGACGATATATTTAAGATAGACTGCCAGGACCAGTCCTGTGATTAAGAAATGTCTATAAAGTGAACTTGAATGTCAAAGATTGAAAATGGTCCCTGGTCGGAGTTTTCTATAAAGATGGACGCATAGAAAACGTTAGACGACTAGAATGCAAGATGACTAGTAGTTCTGATTCTTGAACTATGTGGACATGGCAATGTCGTAATCATTTGCATAGATACTTACTTTGGGAAGACTAGTATCAGGCAGACCTATGAAACTTTACTGTAAGAGATGAAAATCTGTCATAAGTAAATTTCATTAAAATTATTAGACACTAATCCTCAATACCTGAGTGATTTGAGATTACTTGTTTGAGAACTGGTTACTTTGACGTTGTCAACCGTCGCATCGTAAAAGGAGGCTATAAAGGCAACGCTCGGTTAGTCACCTATTAAACGATGTCTAATCTCAAGATCACAAGATTGGGATTGTCCTCCCATAAATCGGGATGAGATGCTGAAAAGTCGTACAAGGCCACTCGGAGAGCTAGAAACTGTAAAATGCATGGCCGTGCTCAGATGAATCATAGGCTATGATTATCTGTTTATTTGATCAGTTGAACTCTGAAATCGAGAAACACCTCTAGAGATAATAAGGATGACAACTCTTACCTTATGTTCAAGAGCAAGCATCCAGGGACAAGTGGGAGAAGTGGGAGACTGAAGGAAATAATGCCCTTGGTCCAAGTATGCATTTAATGGTAAGTCTAATAAATGCCGTTCAATATTAATTAACAAGTTAATAATTCAGTGAGAGCAAGTGAACTGTATGCCTAGCTAGAGGCCGCTTCAGCTCAAGTGGAATTAATGATATTAACCCACAGCTTACTCTTGACTGAACCTGTAGGGTCACACAAATAGTACGTAAACGGATCAAGTATTTAATGGCATTAAATACTCCATCTTGGTTTCAGTGGGAGCTAAGATCGTCAAAGGCAAATAATTAATACTCCGGAAACGATGATATTGCCGGAAACGGAAATATGGATCGTATCGGAAATATAAATATTATCCAAGTCGTAGATGTTGTCGGAAACGGAAACATGGTACGTATCGGAAAATATTATCGGAATTGGAAATATTGCCGGAATCTGAAATATTGCTGGAAACAGAAATATTGTCGGAATCGGAAATATTATTGGAATCGAAAAATAATTCCGGAAACGGAAATATTAAATATTTGTTCGAAACCGAAATTAATTCCGGAATCGGAAATGTTGAATATTGTTCGTATCGGAAATGAATTCCGGAATCGGGAAATTAATCGGAGGCGCGTCGTACGAATTAGCATCGGACGAGAGTTGCTAGACGAAGGCCCAGCACGAAGCCAGGCTCGCGTCCAGCAAGCCAGCGCGCCACACAAGACAACCTTGGCCACGACAGGCCCAGCGCAAGGTCAGGCCCAGCAGGCCAAGGCTGCCAGCATGGCTGCGCGCGCATTGGGCTGCGAGGCTCGCGTGGGCCGCAAGGCTTGCGTGGGCTGAACGCCCGCAAGGGCCGTGCTCGTGTGTGTGTGTTTGTGTCCGATCCAAATCCTAAGTCAAGTAGGATTCGATTAATGATTGATTTCCTAATCCTAATAGGATAAATTAGTTAATAAGAGTTTTAATAAAATTCTAATTAAGCTAATTAGTTTCCTAGTAGGATTCCAATTTGTTTTCCATACCCCTATAAATATAGGATCCTAGTTCACAATTTATATACGAGTTTCAAGTATTCAAAGTGAGTTTTTGAGAGAAAAAATTCAGTCATATATTTGCCCTATAATAGCCGAAAATTCTAGTACCTTGAGGGAGATTCTAGTTAGTCAATCTTAAGGCGGATCCGGACGTGCTGTGGATTTTCTACGGAGGGACGACACTTGGAGTCCTAAAGACTTATTCTAGCTTGTTCGGTTCGGGCGCAGCTAGGGAGGGCACGCTACAAAGTGTATGCATCTGAATTATGTTAATTGTTATGTGGCAATTAATTTGGAATCCTGGCATTTATGGTTATTTCCGCATGATTTATATTCGTTCATATGTATCATAACCTAACAACAAACAGTTAGAATCTCGCATAGAACGAGACGATACAAAGTAAGTAGATCATTACACTTACCTGGCAATGACTCATAGTCCCAGACAACTCTAAAATCGAAATCCATGCATTTTCTATCATTCATAGACTATGAATAACGCAAGAAACAAAGCCAACAGTACCTACATTGCATCCCAAGTATCAATTCGTAGGTATACTTGGGGGCTAGTTCAACCAAGCCAAAAGTTAATGAAAATTAAAATTGATATACTTGCAAAAAATGACATGCACAAACACATGCTATAAACATTTTATTCAAGCAACTGATTATAAGAAATTGGGTCAAAATCGAAAAGCCCCAAATCAATTTGAGCATAAGTTTCATATAAGATTTCCTCAAAGTTAAGCCAAGACCTCAAGAAAATTTGAAATTACTTATGTTCTAGAATTGCTTATGGGTAACTTTGGTGAAGAAATCAATAAGAAAATCCGAGCAAAAAAAGAAAGCAAGAAATGTTGAGAGAACTCATGAAAATGTCGAACAAAGAAGCAACAGCAGAAATGACTATTTCTGCAAAACTCGGTTTAAAAAAATGTGGAACGCAAGAAAATTCTTGCGCCTAGACCCATGCGTGAAAGGATTCTTGCACACAACAGAAAGGCGCGACAAAAGTGTTTCAACCAAGAAGTATTCTGACAAATTCTTTTCGGGCCACTTAGACTTCGCCCAACTGCAAAAACAACCGTTGGCTTTACAATTTCCCTCCCGCGGGAAAAAAACGGTTTCCTAAAACTATTATTTATTCAAAAAAATAACAAATGAAAATTGTGGGTCCATTAACAGGCCTAGGCGCCTCGGGAAATAATCGTGATCCACTAACCGGTCCCGACCCCAATCATTTTCATCGGAATTTCTTATTCATAGTTTACCGCTTTCTTTTCAAAAAGGCAAGATCCAAGTTTTCCGCGTTCTTTCCAAAAAGGCGAGATCCAAGTTTCCCGTCTTCTTTCCAAAAAGGCGAGAGCCAAGTTTTCCGCCTTCTTTCCAAAAAGGCGAGAGCCAAGTTTCCCGCCTTCTTTCTAAAAAGGTGAGAGCCAAGTTTTCTGTCTTCTTTCAAAAAAGGCGAGAGCCGAAGTTTTCCGCTCTCTTCCCCAAAAAACAAAAAGCAAGACCGCCCAATTCACAATCCACTTAAATTCTATAGAACAAATCTAATCAAGTTTGTGAAAAAACTCGGCCTTTATTTGAACGCCTCCAATGACATTGTGAGGAGGTACAAGTTCATTCAACAAAGTATCCAATGACTCATGAGGAGAAATGTTGAAATTCCTAGTGATGACTCTTAAGTTAAATGTTGTCACTCGAGGGCTCGTGAGACCCTCGTATCTGAGTCAATTTCCCAAAATTAGATTTACTAGACGCACTCCTTCTACCAATACTTTGATTTTCGTCTTAAACAGACTCAATCAAAGTGGGGGCTAACTGTAGAAGCCTACATTTGTTTTTCGGCTAGAAGCGATAAGTTCGATGATGAAACAAAACATCCACTTGGCAAACGTATTCCTGATTGACGAACATTCTAAGAGTGACTGACTCATTACTCAAACCCAAGGTTTCTATGTATAGTAGCTGCCTATCCAAGTATCTGCTAAAATAGTAAACCGTCCAGGATAGATTTATGTCAAAAAAAACCTAATTGCATTCAAATTTAAATTCTAAAGCATATAGGAAATTTAGTTGCACTCCAATCTATATATTATACTAAAACAGAGGAAATCAATATGGTGATGACAAATGTCACTCATTGATTCGCCTCTCCTTTAATATAAATAATTAAACTTAAAAAAAACTTACAACATCAAATATTTTACAGCCCAACTATCTCCCTAAATAATATAGGGATTCCAAAAATAGTGGCGAGAATCAATTGCAAATGATTCATTACTTTTTACCAAATATAATATACATATAGACACTAAATTTGCTACTATGTATAATTTCCATGATTGTTAACTTCGACTATGGAGTATAAAAATTTCACTAAAAATCTAGCTATTGCCTATATATACTACTTCGTTGCATATCTATTAGCTAACATACAAGAAGATCGGTTGCACAGCTACCACGTGTCTCTAATTAAAATAATATTCTATCTCTTAAAAATTATCTAGATATTTATGTTAATTTATAATGTTCCTAAAATTACATTCACTGTGGGATCTTTCATAATTAGAATTTGTGATGAGTTTTTTTTTTTTTTTTGACATAATTTGCATATATAAAGAAAGTGTACATATTATAACTTACTAAAACTAAAACAACCTAAATTACTAGGGTCATTAAAACCACCTACATAAATTACGAGTCCGGATCCTCTAGAATTTTAATAAAACTCTACAAGGTAGAGTTATATCTAAACCATACATTTTAAAATTAATGGCTCATATTGATGAGAAAAAATAGGGGAAATTTTATAAAGATAATATATCAACCATTGATTTTTCATTTAATGGTTGATATGCTCTAACTCTACCTTGTAGAGTTATTTTAGAAATCTAGATGATCCAATACCATAAATTACACACCGAACTACCAACAAAATATTAAAAACTGAAGGAATAAGGTATTCGTTATACTAAATATGTTAGAGAATATATAAATCATACTACATATATATATATATATATATATGATTGTATGTTTACACAATTACGAACTCTAACAAAGCTATTAAAGAAACAAAATAGGTACTTTATAGATTATAAAATTGAGTTTTATTTATATCGGTTCTATATGTGTAAATGCTACATCGCACTTGATGATGGAGCGAGTTTGAATTTTACATTGGGATGACGACAGAGATAAAACACGTAGATTATTAACTAATGTTGACTAACAATTATATATTTTATGTTGGTGGACGGTTATAAAGATACCAACCTTTGTGATGAGATGAGTTTGAATTGATTGGATTTGAGAATACTCACCCAATCCTAATTATGCATGTCACTTTTAAATAAATTTATCAATATTATAGTTAATACAATCAAATTTAATATTTCGTAATAAACTTATGTAAATATATCTAAAATTAGTTGAAAAGAAACGTGGATTATTTATGGAATATAGGGATGTCATATTGTCAGTGATCGAGGCAGTTTTTTTGGGAGATCCCTCGTGCATCTGTCCAAAGTGGGCGGGGATGGAGGAATGTTAAGCGGGAGATGTATTTAAAAAATGTATTCGTCGCGGGTGACGAGGCGATGATGGATTTTAGATTGGACCCGCATGTTTCGCAAATCCATCATCTAATTGATTACGAGAATATAAAAAAAAAATTACTACTAACTTACATATTATAATATTTTGTTTAATTATTCAATTACTCTAACCAGAAAAACAAATTGTCAACGACTCTAGAATAGAGTTTTAAAATTTACAATTCAAAAACGAGTCTAGGTGTGGGAACGTTTGAGGCGGGTGTGGATACACCGGAGGGGGGTGATGAAAAGGGGATGAATTTTATTTTGGGAGGGGTGGGTATCGTTCTTATCGCAGATGGAGAGGATCGGATGAGAACTGTAAGCGGGTACGAGTGTGCAGGTTCAGGCCCTCCTCAAAGTCATCTCTAACTGGAAAAAGTAAATGGTGCGGGTAGGAAAGTTTGGATTTTAGATTGGGTTCACAAAAAAAATAAACGTAGATGATTGACTAATGTTGACTAACAATTAGATATTTTATGTTGGCGACTGGTATAAGGATAACATATATGTACCAACAATGGTGATGGGGCAAGTAGATTTGAGAATACTTACCCAATCCTAATTATGTATGTCACTTTTAAATAATTTATCAGTATTATAGCTAATGTGATCAAATTTAATACTTCTTAATAAACTTATATCAATATATTTAAATGATAGTTGAAAGTAAAAGTGGATTATTTATCGAATACGGGGATGTCACATTGTCGCTGGGGCAGACTTTTTGGGAGATCCCCCGTGCATCCGCCTCCCTTTGAGCGGGTGGGTACGTTTGAGGCGGGTGTGGACAACGGGACGGGGGTGATGAACAGGGGATGGATTATATTTTATTTTGCATGTACCTCCCTAGAAGGGGATTAGGAAGGGTGGGTACCGTTCCTATCGTAGATGGAGGGGATGAGGATGAAAACTGTAGGCGAGTATGAATGTGCAGGTCCATCAGCGTCTCAAAGTAATCTCTGACTGAATAAAGTAAATGATGTAGGTAGGTATTAAATGATTGTGTAATGAATTTGACGGGGGCAACAATGCGAGTATTAAGTGGGTATTACAATCGTAGTACGTGAATAGTAGATGAGATAACTTTATGCTTGACACAAGTGGTGAATGGGAATGAAAATAATTTTGTCTTTGTACCCTTATTTGTTTTAATTCCTTTAATTAATAAATAAGACACCGAATGAGCAATCACAAACTTACCCATCATTAATTTTAATTTGGAGAATATCTATAAGCTTTATTTTAATGATAATTGTCTACCATGTTTCATATAAATTTATATTTAGATTATAATATTTAGATTATAAATCGTGCATCGCACGGGTAATATACTAGTACTCTACTAAAACACAGGGCGCTCAGTCTAGAGCTAACAAGTGTCCCTGTGTAATAATTTTTATTATTTTAAAAAAAGTAAATTCTACCAAATTTACATTATTAGATACGTTATGTATTTTTGGTATAATCTTAGCCTATAAAATCTACTATAATCTACTATAAAATCTACTATAATCTACAATAGAATAATAGATTTTACCATAAAATTTTCATTATTAGATACGTTATGTAATTTTGGTATAATCTTAGCCTATAAAATCTATTATAATCTACTACTCCGTATAAAATCTACTATAATCTACTATAGAATATTCAATTATTACTTTTTTGGTTGTGTGTAGCAAACTTACATGATTGTATACGTTAAAATATAGTTAGCAAATCTTTTGATTTTAGAATATATTTTATACGGTATATGATTTTGATATACTATTGATTTAAGTGCTATTAAAAAATGGAAGCAGACTTAAAATTGATCTGACCAAATTCATATACCGTATAAAATATTTTGATATTGTCGTACAACTATATGCCAATAAAAAACTGATACCAACTAATAAATTATATTGAATCGTCTAGGGTTTGCATCGTACCACGTACTCCCATAAATATATAAGACGCGTCTATTAGTTATTGAGTAGCATCTATATATCTGTATATCTATATACCCTACTAAAAGACATGGCACTAGACATGGCACTAGCTATGTCCATATCTTTTATTATTTTTTATTTCCATTTTTTAACTTACATATATATCAAATAATTATTTAAGTTAATCAATATCTTTTACAAATCTATTTTTTCCAATACTCTGTATATGATAAAATAAAGAGTATTTGAAAAAACAAAGCAATTATATTAGTTTATCATACTTAACAAGAGTTTCCTAATATAATGATCTATTAGTTTGTCAACCTTAACTAATTATGATTCCAAACAAATTTAAAATGATAATATAACATTTTAAAAAATAGATGCGACCTAAAAATACAACTATTGAATGTGGAATAAGTATTACGGAATATGATATATATTGCTTGAATTACGTAATAATCCAACTATTGAATGTGGAATAAGTGTAGAATCAACATAATAATCTAAATACCCTGAATCTACTTTTAAAAAAATAATAAATAGGTAGTATACTTTTAAAACGTAGTTTCACGATTACTATATAATACATAATAAATAGGTAACATATTACATTTTAAAACATACTTTTATTTGTTTATCTTATTATATATATAAAAAAAGTATATATTACACACAAAATAATTAATAGATATATTATTGTCCGATTAGGCTGGATGCATTTCATGATAACAATGACTTATTAATATGGGAAATTTCAAGAAATACGTTAATGTTTTACGTAGTCAATCTCATGCACAATATCTTAATCATATGGATTACTACCTCACATAATCCTATCTTAGTATATTTTACCTATATAACGTATCATGGACATTTTATTTGGAATGCTATTTTGTGTACTACTTTTATACACAATAATATTATTGACAACATTACATACATACATACATACATACTCCTTTAATCATTTATTCAATCTCATGATACATTCTCACGCATTTATATGTACAATAGAATTATATATCAATATCTTTGCATATATAAAAAACAAGACCTGTGCGATGCACGACTTACAAATTTTTACTGTAAGTGCTACGATAAATTTTTTATGGAAAAATATATAAATCGATCTGACAACTAAAACAATTAGGTGTTAGTCATACTTTTCTATTGGCTACTTTAATTTTTACCATAAAAGTCTTAAGAATCATGTAGTTGTTGTGCTATTTGTTAACGTAATGGAGACACATCAATAAGATATGATAAGTATCACCAAATAAATTCACTAATATCTAAAATCTTATAACTTTACGAGTGCGGAGTATTCTCAATTCCATTGATATTTATCTCCAAAAATATTTTATATCACAATTAAGATTATAAAATAGGTGAAGCGGGTTGAATGAACATTTGTCTATCTCCAACCCGTTAGACTTTTGAGAATATATAAATAGTGATTCAACGAGTGGTGAAAATTTATAGAGATAAAATTGTATTCTTCGTGGTGATGTGGTATGTGGATTTTCTTTGGTTTTGCCTTTTAGCATACATAAAATATTTCTTTCATAAATACTCCACACAGTATAATCAATTATTTATTTATTATTTCGACCACATGTATAATATAGGTGAGTGAAACAAAGAAAAATGGAGGTTGGGTACATTCCCTTCACCTTATTTGAAATAAATTTTTTGAATTTATCTGAACTTATCTAAACTTAATGGACTTGGAACTGATTAAATCATTTATGTATTTGATCAAACCTGATTTCAAGAGAATAAACTTGAGATTGGACCGGTACTTAAAATGGGTATGGGTAACACAATAAAAAAAAGAGATAGTATTTGAACTTAATATCGGATCTGAAATGGGTCGGGTTGAATAGGTATAGTTAGGTTACATCGGGGTTCATGTTTTTATCAATATGTTCATACAATGTGGATAAATCAGTAGCGAGATGAAATGGATAGAGGGTTTTACTTCGGGTTAGGTGAATTCGATTCCAAATTATAAAGTCAAAATTTTTAATACGTTTATAAATTCTAATATTTGAGGCCTTAATTAGGGGAGAAAGGCAATAACTAACTTTTAAAAGTGTGAAGAATTTAAGATCAATAGCGGGATTGAAAGGGTTATGGATTGTAAACGATTCGAATTAAACGGGTTGTAAACGGTTCAGATTAAGCGGGTTACGCGTTAAAATAGTTCGTTAAACGGGTTACGAGTCGTAAACTGTTCAGATTAAGCGGTTCAAACGGTTTGGATTGAAACGGATTGGGTCATTAATGGCTTTCAGATCCATTGGGTTCGGTTGAAACGGATCTGGTTGCTGCGGAACAGGTTTATTATCGGGTTTCGGATATTAATTGGGTTAATATTTTCCTGTCAGTTCGGGTTGGTCGAATATAATTGAATCGGGTCTTGGGTTCCAGCTCTCGGAGTATTAACGGTTTGGGTTCTAAACAATCGGACTAACCTTGCGGGTTCAACGGTTCAGCTTGAGAATTGACATCTCATAATACAAGATGATATTGATTTTTATACCTAACATGAAACTATGGGTGGTGCGTGAAAATGAATAAAAAAAATCTACGTATTTTTCTATGTTTTTTTTTCTAAATTAATTTAACTTTGCACTTAAAGTTAAAATATATAAACCGTGCATCGCACGGGTCCTTTACTAGTTAATTTCCTAAATAAGATTGAAAAGCATTAACGAATTCGAGTCGCATTCCGATTAAATTCCTAGAGTCCTGAAAAGTAGAAAAAAAGGATTTAAAATAGAGTTCTAGTTTTAATAAACTGGAAAATAAGGATTGAAAGAGTTCCAATACGGCATGAAATCGAAAAAAACTCTAAATAAAAGAGAATAAACGCATGAAAACAAATTTGTGCACAGGGCCCAGCACAACTAATCTCTCGCGCCAATATTCATGCGCAATAATATTCTCGCGCAAACATCCTAATTAAGCTCAAAAACAAACTCTGGAACAAACTCGCGCCCAAGTGCTATGCGCTAAAGATGTATTGCGCCATGATGCTTTTCAACGTACCTCATATGCTAACAGTTCGCATCTTCAATGACACTTATTTCTTATAAATAGAGGCATTAATCGGCCAAGTAAAGGGCACAAATCATAATCTCATACTATACCCAAGCTACAAGCTACAAGCCTAAATTCTCTATATGTTCTTACTATCGCCCTGTACACTCGGTATTCTACGAGTTCCGCCATATTAACTCTTGTCAAGCGGAACTCTGCCGGTATAAACACTCAAAATAAGCCTAGATCCTACCCAAGAGTCTAGTCAAGTTTAGGAAAGTTCGTTGAATAAAAGGAAAACGAGTAAAGCTAAGTGGTTAGTTTTTTTACAACCGCAATGTAGCCAAAAACTATATTGGAAGTTTGTAATGTAACGTGCCATAGTCTGATTTATTGCTTTAATCACCATTATAAAAATGACAAACTTAATTTGGTTATTTATCATGCCTTATAAGATATTCCTTGGACAATACGGATTATTGTTAGGTACCTTAAATCAATCTCAATCACCCTTACTATTGTTAGTTAATATTTGTACATTAAAAGCAACTCATATTAGTAATATAGTCTAACACGTGTCCCATCTTCGTTAAATTGAACAAGGAAGGACCGCTTCATGGGGTAATGCGTGGCACTCCCCGTATTAGTAAATGTCCTCCGAACCCTCAATCTCTACTCCACTGGATGTATGTTGAGCGATTCCCACACCATGAATCACAAGGGCACCTAAGACCGTTGTTGTAAAATACATTAAGCATGGGTCTCAAAAGCTTATACTCACGTATCACAACAACCGGGTTTTATCAGTTTTGTAAAAATGAATGGCGACTCCATAAACCAGTAAAAAGAGGCTAATTGCCCACATTTAGTCTGATTTTACTTAATATTGCTTGTCACACATCCTCGAGGGAAGAAGTAAGAAAAGATCCTTAACCCATCTTTTTCGACCCCCCTCACACTTCCCCTATTGTTTTGGGCTAGAAGGGGGGCATTCTCACACGCGCGCCGCCGCTGCCGTCCGGCCAGTTCGGGTCGTGTTCGTGACACGTGTGCCGTGTGGTGGGGACTCTTTTTGGGCCAAGTCGTAAACTGACGGTCCAGTTATCATGAGACCGTTCAGTTACGTAGCTCACTCCACACTCTTAATTAAAGTCGTAATTGTCGAAAACTCTCCCTTGATTTACATCTCCGTTTTGATTGCAAAATTGATTTCTGATTTTCGGTTACAAAAATTTTGATTATGTAATTGATTTCTGATTTTGGTTACAAATGTTGTTGCCTTTATGATCAGGTTTTGGGAGCTCAATTGAACACACCAAAAATATTCATACTCTTCTTCTATTTCTGTTTTTCAAAACCTATTATTCTGAGCATATTATTAGTTCTTACGTTCGTCTTATTTGAGTGCACATTAAGACGAATTGTTGTGTAAAATCTTAGGGTGAAACGCCTATTCCGATTGCACATAGTGGGGGAGAATTTTGCTTCTAAGACAGTGTTCTATAACACGTCGCAATTTCACATATATACATAAAATATTCAGCCCACATTTCCTTAATCATCTCGGATTTTACAGTATCATTTACTACAATTTAGAAGCAAAATTTCAACTTTGAAATCGGATTATGGATTCATCTCTTATAAAAACACTTCATAATCTTTCCTAATTGTAACCTCTCGACAGTAACAATTACAAGCTATATGCTCAGAAATTGCTAATCTTTTTTAAGCAATTGGAGGTTGCCTACATTTGACAGGCTAAATTCGTATCACCTAGTCAAAGATAAACCTAAAATCCCCCACTAGCTAAATAGCAAGGGAAGTCAGGATCAAATCCACACGGAAACAACGTTCTTTCTACTACTAAATATAAGGTCTAGACTACTGGGGAACAAAAATATGGGTTGATTTGTATATTAAAACTACAACGATAATAAAAAAAAAGAATAAATCAGATATTAAAAGGTCTAGGGCATAGGTTCACCAATGAACAACAATCCAGGACGATAAACGATATTAAAAATCAATAAAACAATTAATTAGAATAGCATGCTCTCTCGAATCGATACCAATCATAGACTTAGAATTAACGGGCTCTCGCTACGTATTAATCCCAATTTTACCTATTGAAACAAGCCTAAACATCAAATTGCATCTCTCGAATCTTAATTTGATATTGCTAGACTAATACAACTAGACCTGCTCAAATCTAATCGCAAAGTAAATGGAAGCAATCCATAGGAATTAACAGCTAATACCAACAATCATCAATAATTAATCATCCCTTCATATTGGTTCATGGATTCCCAAAACCCTAGAATGGAACTACTCACACATATTTGAAATAACTAAGACAAACGTATTAATTGGAAACTTGACTAAACCAAAATAATAAAGCAAAGTAAGAAATAATAACTAAGGGAACGAAGAACGAATAATGAAAGCTTGAATTTTTGATTGAAAATAAAATCAAGTGTTTTGCAACAATTTAGAGAATAAACTAAGTAATAAAAATAAACTAAGTTCTCTAAGCTAGAAAAATAAGATTCCCAAAATTAACTAAAGGCTTGGTTTAAATAGTCTTGCCCAAAACAAAGCAAAAAACCGGAAATAAACTAAGCGAAAAAACGCTAGAGGTTGTCGTAACCCGATCGGGAAGACGCTTGCCCGGTCGGGCTTTTGGCTCCAAATCAAGTTGATCGTGCGAAATTCTGCCCGATCGAGCGGGTGAGAAAAACTTCTCAGTAGGTGCAGGATGGGCGCCCGATGGGCACCAAGCAAAGTCCGCCCGATCGGGCACGTGCTGAAGTGATTAATCTTCCTTTTTGCTTGCCCGATTATCTCCGTTCGCCCACCCATCGTAAGGCGATCAGCCAAATGCACCGTTCTTCACTTATAGTGCCAAGTCTAACTCTGGGGGCTCAATCATAGACATCCTAGGCTCCCAAGGGTCGACCATGATCATCCCGAACCTACTCGGGAACCGTGTAATGGCCCATATCATCTCGAAACGAGCCTAAAAAGGCCAATTTCTCATTAAAAAAACTTGAAACTCAAGGCACACTCATAACACAAATTAGTAAAAAAAATGGCTCCTAAGAGCTCATTTAACGCAGAAAAGTACTAAAGGTTGGGGGTAAAAACTATGTATAAAATGCACATATCAAACACCCCCAAGATAAACCTTTGCTTGTCCCTAAGCAAAGAGCATCAATAAGACATAGACGATTAACTCACCCCAAAATCAATGTAAAAAGATGGATGATAAAACAAGGATCAAATCAAGGCAAGCAAATATCATGATCGAAATCTCTAGTCTCCACAGTCACACATCAACCTGTACAAATTCAAGCAAGGCTCACAAGGCATACGCATTAAATCAAGATTGGTCCTCACCAAGTGAATCACTCCTCTCGTTATGTGGCGGGCTAAGCCAACCAAATGTGGCCCGTTCACTCACCTTCCCATTATGAACATGCATACTATCAAATGAATAGTAGCCCCTCCCAACTCACAACACTAGTGTGTTTGAAGGTTCTCCTAAACACTTAACCTACGCCGGAGTCGACTCGAAATGCACATATACTTTTTGTCCCTTGATAAACGACTATTTTCAACTTATTGTTATGCACACATTGAAAGATGATAAAAAAAAAAAGGTCTTTATATAGGCTTGTAGTGTTGGCCGAGTATAAACAAGGGGTAAGGAATATTCTTGATATGTGAGGGTAGAAAGTATAAATCGGGGAGCAAAAACAACCAATATTACCAATGAAACCGTATCCGAAAACTATAACTCATCATCAATTGCCAAAATATAACCATAAGAGAAGAAGTAACCAACAAATTTGAAGTATGAACCAACTTCTACCCTTTTCCTTGCTTTTCTAAACTACAAAAATAAATGACATTTTTTTTTTCTTTTGATTTTTTTGATTTTATTTTTTTGAACTAAGAAAACGACGAAAATGAAGAACTACATATGTACAAACTATAATACCCTTCCTTGCTAACTGTTAGGTTATGACAAATATAAAACATATATTTCATGCGGAAAAACCATAAAGCCAGGAATCCAAATTATTTGCCACATGGTCAATTAGCATAATTTAGGATACATACATGTGACGCGTGCCTTCCCTAGCTGCTCAAGGAACCGAACAAGAATAAGTTTAGGACTCAAAGTGTCGTCCCTCCGTAGATAGTCCACAGCACGTTCTGATCCGCCTTAGATTCAATTAACTAGAATATAGTCTAAGGTTTTATGTTATTCGAAACTTAATTATATTGGAAAATTATTATGTTAGTTTAATCTTAAACTATATGAATACTTGTGATTGGTGTATATAAATTGTGATTATGTATCACCTATTTGTAGGGAGGAAATATCGGACTTAGATTTCCACAAGGGTTCAATTTACTAATTCGATTAGAATTCTAAATAAATTAATCCTTTGATTTTTAGTGTTTAATCAAACAACTAACTCTAGTGGATTTAGGAAAACAATTAATCGGACAATCTTAGGCGTCTAAGGATTCGTAGCGTTGCACGAACACACACACACGCGCAGCCCACGAAGGGGCGCGCTGTGCGCGTGGCTCGGCCAAGCAACGCTGGCAGTCACGCGGCCCATTCCTTGGGCGTTGCTGCCACCCTGCCTTGCCTTGCTCGGCTGGGCCTTGCCTTGCTTCGTGCTTGGCTGGGCCTGCCTTGCTTGGCACGACTGGGCTTGCTCGCTGCTGCTATGCGCGCGGGCTTCGCTAGGCGCGGGCCTGGATTCGTGTTGGGCCTTGCGTCTAGCAAGCTCGTCCGATGATTATTTCGTACGTCGCGCTTCCGATTCATTTTCCGATTCCGGTATTCATTTCCAATTCGAAAAATATTTAATATCTCCGATTCCGGAATTTATTTCCGTTTCGAACAAATATTTAATATTTCCGATTCCGGAACTTATTTCCCATTCCGATAATATTTCCGATTCCGACAATATTTCCGTTTCCGTCAATATTTCCGATTCCGACAATATTTTCATTTTCATTAATATTTTCCGATACGTACCATGTTTTCGTTTCCGGAAACATCTACGACTTGGATAATATTTATATTTCCCATACGCTCCATATTTCCGTTTCCGGCAATATCATCGTTTCCGGAGTATTCATAATTTGCCTTTTGACGATTTCAGCTCCCACTGGAACCGAGATCCGTCGATTCTGAATATCCATAAATGGAGTATTTAATTCACTTAAATACTTGACCCGTTCACGTACAATTTGTGTGACCGTACGGGTTCAGTCAAGAGTAAGCTGTGGATTAATATTATTAATTCCACTTGAACTGAAGCGGCCTCTAGCTAGGCATTCAGCTCACTTGATCTCACTGAATTATTAACTTGCATAATTAATTAATACTGAACCGCATTTATTGGGCTTAGCATTGAATGCATACTTCCACCAAGGGCATTATTTCCTTTAGTCTCCCACTTGTCCTTAGGGACAAGTGTGCATTGCCTAATTCCTTTGTCGCTTGATGCTTTCTCATGAACATAAGGTAAGAGTAGTCATCCTTATTATGTCTAGAGGTATTTCTCGGTTTCTGAGTTCAACTGATCAAATAAACAGATAATCATAGCCTATGTTTCATCTGAGCACGGCCATGCATTTTCAGTTTCTAGCTCTCCGAGTGGCCTTGTACAACTTTCAGCATTTCATCCCGATTTATGGGAGGACAATCCCAATCTTGTGATCTTGAGCTTAGAATTCGTTTGATAAGTGATTACCCGAGCGTTGCCGTTATAGCCTCCTTTTACGGTGCGACGGTTGACAACGTCAAAGTAACCAGTTCTCAAACAAGTAATCTCAAATCACTCAGGTATTGAGGATTAGTTTGTAATAATGTAATAAAATTTACTTATGACAGATTTTCATCTCTTACAGTAAAGTTTCATAGGTCTGTCTGATACTAGTCTTCTCAAAGTAAGTATCTATGCAAATGATTGCGACATTGCCATGTCCACATAGTTCAAGAAACAGAACTACTAGTCATCGTGCATTCTAGTCGACCAGGGAACTTTTTCAACTTTTTACATTCAAGTTCACTTGATAGACATTTCTTAGTCACAGGACTGGTCTTGACAGTCTATCTTGAATATATCGTGAAATTGAAAGGACTCATCATTTAATACTAAACCAAGATTAAATGGAGTATGAAAATACATTTCATATATGATAAATGTTCAACCCTAATGTTTTACAACCATGGGCCTCTAACCCATGTTTAAAACAGTTCATGAAATTCAAAGCTATGTTTGATTTCCGTGCTATAATGTGAGTGTTGCTTCTCACTTGTTGCATAGGTTTAGTTATCATGCTTTGCCAATCTTAATATCCCTTTCATCGAATATCTTTCGAGATAGGATGATAAGATCTTTTGAGTTTGTTTATTATGTGATCTAGTCTTTCTTACTTCAATAGTGGTTCTACGAATTTTGTAATGAAGAACCATCAAGTCAGCAGACATGTGATCCACCCAAGTTTAGTGAAGAACTCTTTAATGTAAACAACTCTGTTTTATTGCTTCTTAGGCAATAATTACTTTTACTTCAACTGTTTAGGTTGCTAGTGATGCTTTGTTTGGATTTACTTATCCAAGTAGTTCACAGATATGCGGAGGACTTTCCAACTATATCTTAGAACACAGAAATTAATATTTAATTTCCCACGTAACAACTCATGGTATTCAATCCATGTTGCCATTTTAAAACACGATGCTCTATATCTCGTCCTTGCCAATGGTTAACTCCAAAGGGATCTTGCTTGATCCTTTGCCAGTGTTTATGCGTGTAGCATCAATTATTTAGCATATCTTCACTTCCTTGAATCAAGAACTAATCTTATGTACCTTTTCAAGTACCATAAGTTTTTCTTGGTCTCAATATACTTGATCTTCACTTAGGTCAATAGAGATTGGTATATGTTCGTCATGCCTAAAGCCATACGATACATTTTTGGCGATCCTCATATTATATCATACATGATAAATTCTTTTGCATAATAATTCTCAATTGTATTCTATTCATGTTACTTTAGCTCATCTAGCTTCAGTAGATACTAAATCCAGCTAAATTTTTTGATATATTATATAGGTTTAAGAATCTCATTTTGACTCTTTGATGTTTAACTTAGTAAATGCTTATACATAGTTCAAAACATTCTTTACTTAGATTTATTCATATGGGTCGAATATCTCCAATGGAGTCTTTCGTGTTTGATTTAGTAAATGCCATTAATTAATCTAAAAGATGTCATAAGATCTTTGTAAATAGATCTTAATACCCAGTATGTACTAAGTTTCGCCTTGGTCCATCATTGATGAATAATTTAAAATCTAAGTCATTAGCATTTGAATGTTATTTCACAATAGAGAGATATGTGTGTGATACACATAGAACCAATTAAGTTTTATGTACTCCCACTAAACTTCTTATACATCTATAAGAATCATGTACATTTTATGAAACTAAAATACTTATTAGCTTTACTAAAATACAGTTCCAATTCCCAATTGCTTGCTTAAATCTGTACTTAGATTTCATAAGCTAGCTTTCCTTTTCAAGTATTTATTTGGATCCACAAATCATATGACATGCCATGTACATAGTTTCTTCCAACATTTGATTGAGGAATACGTTTTTTCATCCAATTTCCATATGTACCAATATGCAATCATTGCTTGATTTATAGCTTTGAGCATTACGATTTTGCATGAGGTTTCAACACAATCCATGCCAAGAATTTGCTTGTAACCTTTAGCAACTAATCTAGCTTTGTGTGTGAAAATACAATTCCTATTTGATGGTTTTTATCCTTAACACCAATTTGCAACCAATAGGTGTGAAACTATTCTTGCAAATCAACAAAATTTAAATTTTGTCATCAAACCATTGGTTCTGTTTTATGGCCTTTAACCATCTAAACATTTAGTCCATATATGGCCTCTAACCATTTTAGGGAATCTTTATTTCGTCATAGCTTTCTTACAAGTCACAAACTCATTATCATCTTGATAATAGTTTGACTGTAAGTTGTAGGTTTCTTCACTATCTAATAGAATAATCTCATAGTTACAGTGACCCGAACTCTATATTTCTTCACTATCTAATAAAAGAATCTTATAGTTTCAGCGACTTGAAATCTATGTCTACATGGGTATAGAACATCAAACAATAGAATATCAATAGACACTTGAAAGTCCTTTGAATATTCTGTTCTCCTTGAAGCACTTGTAAAATCTTCTAAGAGATGTCCATTCTTTAAAACCACTTCTAAAGTCCTTAAAGAATAAGTGTTCGGATTTTCTGAAGAACTTCTAAAAGCCTCCGGAATGTCCGTTTATGTTTGTTGTTCGCCTTGAAGACTTTCGAGGTCTATTTTCTCCCACTTGTCATTTTGGAAAAGAATCCCAAAAGGACACTTATTTCGAGCAAACAAACATTATGTTCTCAAAATTCGTGTTAGAAACAATACCCTTGTGTCTCATTTGAATAAATCACAATGAAACATATATCTATAATTGGGCTTTTTTTTGTTGAATAACAAACACTAAGCTCCCACTGAGTTTAGGAACCCTTTATATATATTATGAAAAGATATTCTGAAATTACTTTTCAATAGCTTTGACGAATTTAGTTTAGTTTGGTGGTAGTTGAGCATTTTGTTTAAGAAATTTTAGGAAAAGTCTTTATGATTCATCATTGATCGAATCAAGTACTAATTGATTTCGATTATTCCAACGTAGATATGCCATATCTTATGGAGCTAGATCTTGAAATTACAACACACAATAATTGATGATCATTTTTGGTCTCAAGTAATCATCAACATGATCTAACCTAGATCTTTATGATTTATTGCCAAGTGGGATTTATACTTCTGAATCTTTGAACTAGCCAAACAGATTCAAACTTATATCACATTGAGTAAATAAATCCATATTCACTCAAAACCATGTGAAATAATAAAGTCATAAAATCTTTCTTTAGCTTTGAACTCTATCGTCTAGAAATTCTAACAATAGTTCATATCTTTTGTTACTTTCAACAAGTAAGACTAGATTGTCTTGAATTGATCTAGAAATCAACCAACCTTTAGCATTGTTGCTTAGACCATGTTAACTTGTTGAAACTCAAATCAAGAGATTGATTTGGACCTAGTAAAGTTCTTATTGTTAAAGATTTGTTTATTTTAATCAAGCATATTGACTCAACCCGTAAATGACCATTTTATTCAAATAAACAAACAAACAAACATTGTTTTTGTTTTTCTTGAATGTGAGTCTTTCTGTGTTTGAAAACAGAAGTTTAGGTATGCTGATTATGGAACAAGATAGCCATTAGGTTCCAGCCTTTGAAAGGACTTAAAACAAACTAGATGACCCTACAACTAATGTAGCATTGCCATGCTTCATTTCCCACTTGTAGGTCATTAGTGTATCCCAACTTCCATTGTTTGAGTTATTACCAAAGTAAGAACCTCAAGCGGTATATGATACCAAGGAAGTTTGATTGCTAGGTTACTTTTTCATTAAACATAAACTTATACATAGAAACGGAATTGTAAGTTCCTTTCACTTGTTCCTTGTTTTTCCTATTTCTTGTACCCTTTCTTATAGTCATAAGAATTGACTTCTCTAGTGTTGACTTTTATACTTTGTTAGACATGTCCAGTGTCATTCCAATAAGGTTCTTACCATTTAATTTATGTTGATTATTTTTCTTCAACTAGATGATCTTACCAGAAGCTTCCAAAGTTCTCTAAGCATCGATCTATTCGAATATCTAGGGGTTGGACTCATTTGAGAATTAAATGGATAAAAGATATTAGGTTGTTAACCATTGGTAAAGCTGAGCGTTTAAACTCAATGTTTTATGATCTCAAAACTACATTGTATTTTGAATTCACAAGCACCAATCGGTTTGCCATTCGACTTTGATACTCGAAAACAACCATAAAAGTCGCTATAAGAAACGTACATTTTAAATTGCTCATTTTCTCTCATTTCCCTGAATCGTTCTTGGATTCACAACCAATCGAGGAAATTTACTGTTACCTTTCTAAAAGGATTTACTGCAGTGCAAGATTTTTAATTATAAACAATAATTAAAACATACATTGAATCATGCAAAGTCTAAACATTTATCATGAGTAATAACTTGAAAATTAAAGCAATCATGCAATATAAACAAGTTATTGGCATTTTATTCGAATTTATTGTTCCGCCAGGTGTGAATAAAATGATTCCAAGATCCTTAAATCATTGAAGAATTAAGCACATTATGTATTTAGACTCAATTCTAAAATATTTTAGGTAAGCAAATCCTTTGCTAATAGTCTAGAAACTATTCTTGGTTGATAGGTACGTTTAAGAACTTAATTATTAGGTAAACCTATCCCGTTTTCCACGACATAAAAGAACTCATTACTTATATCGTTGAGCTTCACCAAAACTAACATGTACTCACAATTATTTGTGTACCTTACCCCTTTAGGATCAATAAGTAATACCTCACTATGGCGGAAAACTATTACTAAGATTGATGTAAAGGTTATCCAAGTAAGTGTTATTTTGGCATGACACATTTTAACTCAATTTTTAAAGTTTGGAACTTAAGGCTCTTACTATGTTGGTTAGATTTTAAGTGAACTAAAATCCTTAATCATGCAACATAATCAAGCCACAATCTCATGCATAATTAAGGCATATTTAAAGCAATAAATAACTTAAAGCATGCATAAGATATAAATGTGATCTAGTATGGCCCGACTTCATCTTGAATCTTCAACTTCAAACTCCGTCTTTAAAATGGATTGGAAACTCCGTCTTGAATTTCACCATGGGAGGCGCCATTTTCTTCAAATAGGATAAGCTATAATTGAAACTAATTACAACTATTTGATGCTGCGCAAACCATATTTAAAATTAAAACTCTTGATGCATTAGACCAATTTTACAATCAAATTAATGGTACATAGACCATATTTTCTATCCTATTTGGGCCATACTAGTCACTTTCCATAACCTGCAAAACAGTACATTTACAATATACCATTCACCCATTCATTTATCAATGAATGGCCCACCTAGCAAGTTAGTAGAACATATTATGCATCACATAAATATTTGCAGCAATTAATCAAGGCTTCCAATAACCTACAAATTAGTCAATCCTTATTAATTCTAATCGAGTTTTTTTAACCTTAAAGGAATGTAGACCTAATCAAGAGTTTAATGACTAAAAGCTCCCACTAAAACCAAGAAATTTACATACTTTACTAATTTTAAACATAAAATTGTATTTCCTAGTCCAACCGGGAACTTACAAATTTAAAGCTCATATAAAATATTATTTAAATCCTTTATTTTATTTTCAGTTGATTAACATTAATTAATTTAAATTTTATCAAGGTTTTAAGTTTAGTAAAATAATTAGTATAAATAAATTTATAATAATTAAATTATTTAAAATTAAATTCCGAGAAAAAATTAAATTACGAAATTTAATTTAATTAAAATTGTTTTCAACTGAAAGTTTTTAAAACGAACCAACGGGCCAAGACAAAGCCATAGGCTTGCGCCCATGCCTCGTCGAGGCCTTGTAGTAGCACCGCCAATGGGCCGCGTGCACGAATGCAGCGCCCATGGCCTGCCACTCGCATTGGTCATAGCACAAGCACGAGCAGCCACGCGTAGCACGCAGCAAGCCGAGTAAGCCACGCCTACGCAGAACATGCTCCCTCGCTGGGGCGGGGTAATGCTCGCGAGCCAGCGCTCACTGCCCGCACTGCGCGGCCTTAGGTACTCGATGCCTTCCTCTCGCCTTTCGCCCACGTGCACACAGCACACACCGCACAGCAAGACTGCCCACCCGCACGTGTGTGCCATGCCTTGCTCGCTGCATCATACCGCATGGGCGACGAGCTCCCTTGCTCGTCGTCGCATGCCCGCACTATGCAACACCCCTTAAGAGTAACACGTATCTTCCATTGCTTCGTGCGTGCAAGATTTGTGAACGATTTTCATAAAAATCAAAACTTTTATAATTTAAATTTATTGACAAATTAATAACTCATATTAATTTCATAAATTTAGGCGAACAATCAAAAATTTATTATTCAAATTAATTTCCGATTATATTTATTTTCATGGATTCAAATCTAGGTCATAAAATTTTAAAACTTTTAAATTTCAACAAATTTTATGGTGGTTTTTAATCATAGGATCCTAATTAAATTGCTAATTGATTATGAAAATCAAATCAAATTCTAAATTATTCGAATTTCAACAAATTAATTAAATTACAAATTAGGTTGTATAATTAACAAGATTAGGCTTTAAAATTGTTAAACATATACAGTAGGTCAATCATAGATTCAAGATTTACATACAAGATTCGCAAATATTTAATTTAACATCATAAAAATTATAAATTTTGCGTTCGAAAAACTAAAACCTCCGAAAAGTCATAGTTAGGCTTCGAATTTGGGAATTCAGGATTCGGCATCAAATCTTTGATTTTAGTCAAAATTTTAAAACGTCGTTTACATGCGAAACTCACTATAATATTATACGATTCCGACCATTATTGACTAAACTGCCGAAAATCCTGCGAACATATATTTAAATAATCGCACGAATTTGCAATTAATTACTGTTTGGGCTCTTAATTGGACACCAATTGGGCCACTAAGTCCAAAGCCCAATGGTTCAATGCAACAACATCAAACCCACTTCTACTCAACATGGCTGGTCAGCCACCAACCAAGGCCCAAGGCCCAATAGCAATAAATGACCTATGGGCATTTATTACACAAACACTATAAATAGGCCTCCAAGGCTCACACCTCAAGGTACGTCCAATTTACTTCCTTAAGACTACTCTCTAGAGAACTTCTCTCTAGAATCCGAGCATCGTTCTTACTTAGGCATCGAAGGGGTTTTCCTCGGAAACACCCCCGAGGCTAGTGACTTTGTCATTGTGCAGGTGAATTCCGACACGACTCATTCAAGCAAGCAAGATATTCAACACAAACCAAAAAGGCCTTCATACGAATCCCATTGTTGCAACACCGTAACAATTTGGCGCCGTCTGTGGGGAAGAACACTTCAAAGCCTTGAAAAAATCAACCATCGGTTCTCTGAAAATGGATAACAACAATATCAACAACGGTGATAATGACATGATAGTTTGCACAGATTCAGAATCTGAAGCGGAGGTGCAACCGCGGTCGGTGGCGAGGTCACAGCCAAGTAGGGCTACGACCGCCACGATCGCAAGACCCCAATTCCATCCCGGGAAGAACTCAACGCGGCCATGACCATCATGCAAAACTTCCTCTTCAATGAGAAGGAGCAGGGATTGGCAAACGACCGCCGGGAGGAAAGGAGAACTAGGCAACAACTGAACATGCCGCCCAATGAAGAGGTTTCCAGACCAGAACGAGAACTTCCTTCCATGACATCGAGGTGGATGGAAAGCACGTGGGATACTCAGAAAAGGGCTCAACAGCAGCCAGATTGGTTTGCAAGGCCAACACCTACTCCATCAGCTCTCCAAAGCAAATCAACCGCCTCGAACACTCGGATCGGAAGCTCGGTACTCAGGAGGTTGAGGCCATCGATTCACGACAGGCTAGGTGAGTCAAGTAGATCCAGCGAACGACCCGAGGTCAGTAGCCGATCAGTGAGAAGGAGAGACAGGAGGAGTGATCGAACCCCTAGCCCCCGACGCACACCCGAGCGTTCCAACAACAGAACCTCGGCAAGTGGAGGTATCAGAGCGAGGCTAGGTAGAAGAATCATGACCCCAACGTCCTCCCCATTCACAGAAGAGATGATCTTGGAGGAGATCCCAAAGGTTAGGCTGCCAGCGCACCTAACATACAACGGGACCACGGATCCGAGGAATCATGTCATCTCCTACGAGCAGCAAATGTTCCTAAGTCCCTACTCTGAAGCTTGTTGGTGCAAGTACTTCCCGACCACGCTGACCGGAGTAGCGAAAGAGTGGTTCAGATTGCTGCCAAAAGGATCGATTAAAAGTTGGAAGAAATTGAAGAAGAGATTTTGCGTACAGTTCGTGAGCAATAATCGCCCCGAACGGACTACGGCAGAACTGACCTCCATCCAGCAAGAAAGAGACGAGAGTCTACGAGACTTCATGGCCAGGTTCATGAAGGAATCAACCAACATCCCAATTTTGCAGCCTGACGTGGCAATCTTCGCTTTGAAGCACGCACTCCAAGAGGGGAAGTTCCGTGATAAACTGTCAATGAAGAACCCCTCCAAAATAGCTGACGTGCTCCAAATGGCAGATGCGTTTATCAGAACGGAAGAGTTCAACAAGGCCGCTGCAAGATTGAAAGGATCTTCGGATCCGAGGGATACAAGAACAAATTAGAGCAAGCCCGAGGGCACTCAAGAAAAGGGAAAGAGAAAGTGGGTGTGAGAGACGCGAGCCCGAAAAAAGACGGGATAAAGGGTGAACTTCAACCCAAATATACTAACTACACTCCACTCACTCTGCCTCGAAAAGAAATTTTCATCCTCCACATGAACGACGAAAAGTGGAAGCTACCAGGGAAGCTCAGGTGCAACCCGAATCGGAGGAACAAGAACAAGTGGTGCGAGTTCCATGACGACTTCGGGTATCACACCGAAGAATGCAACACGCTAAAGGATAACATTGAGGACCTCGTTCGCCGAAGCTACCTAAAACAATACTTGTTGGACCGAAAGGAGGAAAAGGAAAAGGCCGCAAGAGGCAAACCGCTAGAGCAACCCCAAAAAAGGGTATACAAGCCCGCGGGGAAAAAGAAGAATGACATATTGGTGGTGTTCGGAGGGCAGAAATCTGGCCACGCCAGCAAGAAGCACCTAAGAGCTCTCTCCCACCGAGTGAACTTCAGCGCCGTAGGTGAGAGTCAGCCCCATCCTCCGAACATGTCTTTCACTGCCGACGATTGCCTTGGAGTCCAGTACAAGCATGATGATCCCTTGGTAATCTCCATGGATGTCAACAACCACAACGTACATAGAGTGCTAGTTGACGGAGGAAGCGCCGTCAACATCATCTTCAGAAACTGCTTCGAGCAGCTGATCCTCGAGGAATCAGAGGAATCGCTAACAAAAGTCAGCTACCCCCTGATGGGATTCAACGGATCCGCGGCGATTCCTCGAGGGAAGATCACCCTACCAGTCACGGTGGGCAAAGGTGAAGCAGCAAGAACCCTCCGAGACGAATTCTTAGTGATGGATTGCGATTCAGTGGACAATGTCATCATGGGACGAGCCATGATCCACAAGATGCAAGCAATCCCATCCACGTACAATCAAATTATGATATATGTCTCGGACGCAGGCTTCGCCGAGCGAGTTAGGGGTGACCAAGAGGTCGCAAGAACTTGCCACACCGCCATCCGAAAGCCAAGGCTAGGGGACGGTCCCGAAGATGAAGAAGGCAAGAGAGATCCCTCAAGGGAAGAAAATCAGGCGAAAAGGAGAAAGGCAGGGATGAACAGTCTTGTGAAACCTGCAGAGGTTGATGCTAGGCCTAAAACCCTCTTTCCCGAGCCAGACCAAGAAATGGAGGATATCTTCCTCGAAGATGATTCAGACCGGAGTGTCCGAATAGGCAAAGGCCTAAGCTCGGGACTCCGAATCGATTTGATCCAACTGCTCAGGGATCACAAGGATATTTTTGCATGGTCGGTGGCTGACATGCCAGGGATAGACCCGAAAATGATGTCACAAGCTGGATGTCAACGCCGAGCCCGACCAATCAAGCAAAAAAAGAGGAATTACTCCTCGGAGAAAAACAAAGCCATCGCCAAAGAGGTGAAAAAGCTGCAAGAGGCTGGATTCATCGAGCCATGCATGTATCCCAAGTGGTTAGCCAAAGTGGTGATGGTCAAGAAAGCAAACGGCTCATGGCGCATGTGCGTGGATTTCACAGATTTGAACCGAGCCTGCCCCAAGGACTGCTATCCCCTGCCGAGGATAGACCAATTGGTAGATTCCACGAGTGGCCATGCACTACTCAGCTTCATGGACGCCTTTTCAGGGTACCATCAAGTATTCATGCACCCCGATGACAGGGCGAAGAGAGCATTCATCACAAGTGCAAGAGTGTTCAACTTGATGCCCTTCGGCTTGAAAAATGCCGGAGCAACCTACCAAAGGCTAGTTGATCATGTCTTCGCTGATCAAAAGGGAAGGAACGTCAAGGTTTATGTGGACTGTTCCATAGTGAAAAGCATCAAGGAAGAAGACCATGTCAAAGACTTGGCCGAAACCTTCGGAAATCTGAGCAAATACAACATGAAACTGAACGCGAAGAAGTGTGTCTTCGGGGTCAAGTTAGGAAAGTTCCTCGAATTCATGGTGAGCGAAAGAGGAATCGACGCGAACCTGGACAAAGTCCAGGAAGCATTGGATTTACCAGAACCCAGGACAAAGAGAGACGTGCAGAGGCTAACCGGCAGGTTAGCCGCATTGTCGAGATTCATATTGAAAGCCTCGGACAAGGGGGCTCCCTTCTTTAAAGCTCTGAAACCAAAAACCCTCCCAGGATGAGAAGCAGAACCAATCAAGAAGAAAGGCGTCCCGAGGAAGGTGGACCCGGAGCTGACATGGGAGCAAGAACAAAAAGACGCGTTCCAGCAGCTCAAGGCTCACCTGGCCCAACTGCCGACACTGGCCAGGCCGAAAGAGGGGGAAACCCTACACTTGCATGTCGTAGTCAGCCCCAGGACTATAAGCGTAGTACTCCTTCGGGAAGAAGAGAAGAAACAACAACCAATCTACTTCACCAGTCGAACGCTAACAGGTGCCGAAACTCGGTACCCACTCATTGAGAAAGTAGCATATGCAGTGGTGATAGCTGCACGGAAGCTAAGACCATACTTCGACTCTCATCAAATCACTACTACAAAATAGCCTAAGAAACCGGGAAAAACAAGGCAAAGAAACCTCACTTTATACGGTGCCTAGGTAGTAGGTCTCTTAGCATAAGAGACCGGAGTTTTCACCTGGTTTCTTTGATATATCTGAGAAATCGATTTTCACCGAAAACTGGTTTCTTTGTTCATTTTCTGTCAATTTAAGTACAAAGAATACGAGACCAAATTGATGAAATATGCGGTTCCTTTGACTGTACTAGGAAACCACTTTGTTACAAAGCGCGGTTCCTTTGATATTTTTTAAGAGACTGTAATTTAAGCATCTACGGTTTCTTTGATACTCTTTTGGGGTATGAACGTCTGCAGTCTAAGAAACCAGATTTATTAAATATCTGGTTTCTTTGATTTTTGTTAATTTTTTTTATTAAATTTTAAATGGCTGCTAAAACCAATGAATTATTGACAGATAATATATTTTCAAATTATATGGTACATGTTAGATGCCATCCAATATCCAAACTGTCTCAATTGACATTTAATATTCCATCTACTCTATATATATTCATAAAAATTCTCCAAATCGACCAATGTGCCAACTTCTTGTTCTCCAAAACAATTTATAAACTAAATAAAACTACTGTGAGAATAACAAGTTCGAATCCAAAGTACTTCAAATGTATTAACTTGCTACGAGATTCCCATAAAAAATGTTAGAAAGTTTCAATATGCACTAATTACAAAGATCATTCATGACCAAAGTCCAGAAGATCTTTTTCTTCATCTTCTTCAATTCGATCATTGATAACTTGTTTTTTCTTGAAAAAATATGTAACCAAAGTATCTCGTGTCTCGTCAATTGTCGCTTGAGAATAAGTGGCAAGTTGAGGAAAGTACTACATACAAGACATAAAAATGATTCGAATAGGTAACAACCGCCTTGGCATAGTGCATTACCAAAGGCAACAACCCTTAAAGATCTTTGTCCTACTGCAACTCTTCTTTTGTCTTGGCGTCAAAAGCTTGAGTATTGTTGTTAGGTATTCTTAGTTGTTGTTGGGTATGTAAACTGAAGTATGTTTAGATGATGTATGTATTGTACCAAATATTAACTTACTGCATTGCGCGCTGTTTGGATTTGTTTTTGCATTATTAACTTCTCAAGGTACTGCTGATATTTGCTGTATTTTTTTGTCTACTTAACTGTTTTATTCATTCTAAGAAATTCTGTTCATAATCTTCTAGATCACATCTTTGTACGTCTTCAGTAGATGCAGGACCATGAAATCAACCAGCCTTCTTAGAACAATTTTCCAGCCTAAATAGTCAGGAATGATTAACATACTACAAGACATAATGAATTTTCCTAAACTCATGAGGTGTCGAAGATCATTACCTGCCCGGATTAACCAACAGCAAACCTTCTATTAATGTGTAATGTAAACTGGAAATTTAAAACTGTCATGCATTATCAGTGGATGAACGGGATTTGTTCAGCCTATGCATTATCAGTAGGTACAAAGGATTTGATCGTTGTGGTTTATTGGTGGGATTTCTAGCTGATTAAGCAATTTTATTGTACCATTTTTTAGAGAAAAAGTTGCAGGCCTTCTGTTTACATGAAGTATTTTTTAGGAGATGATTATAAAGGTATTATTACAGGGCATATAAATGTAAATGAGTTGCAGGGAGTTGAAGGGGTTCATGCAAGGTGAAAACTCTTTGGTTGATCAAGGCCTATTAGTTTCCTAGAAATCCTAGAGCCTTAGGGGAGAATCTTAAACTTTCCACTTTGATACCCTGAGGTTTTACACTCTTTCACTTTGGTGCCCGACTGCCTGTATTTTCACTATTTTTCATTTGGTGCCCTGGCGTTTACATTTTTTAACTTGAGTGCCGCATAGTTAACTCAGTTAAGAGCTATGTTTAAGTATTCCTCTTTCCTAAAGATTCTTGTTAAGTAATCTTCTACTTTATTTTAATGTCAATCAAATTCTTTACATATTTGGTTTACCCTGCTATAAACATACAGGTTAAGACAATCAAAAAGATTGTTTAGTTTATTTAATATTGTAGTGTATTATACCCAACAAATGCTTACTCAAAGGTTTTGCAGGACTGCTAAGACAAGAAATGACAGTAGTACTGTATTTTGTGCTTGGATCAATTTTTTTACATTAATAAGTAGGATGGAGAATTTTGAAATCAAGATAAGGGCTAGAGTTGTGTCTGTCAGTAATCATTTTTCATAGCACTTCATTGTCAAGCACCAGTGGAAGGGCCTAATCATCATTAAGTTCAAAAATCTTCCAAAGCTACAAAATTTCAAGGTTTGTGGAAAGAATAGAAGAAAATGTCGTGGCTGAAACTCTTTCTATCAGAATGGGTTTAACAATGGAAAAAGATAGGGGTGGAATCGGGTTATCTTAGCTTCTGATAACAAGGAAAGCATCAACATGATCAATCATCCTCAAAGTAATGCAGATGAGTTAACTAATTACATAATTATGGATTGCTAGGGAACTGAAAATACTTTTTTCAGAGATGTGGCTCAGTACCAGGGTAGGAAACAAACTAACTAGTTGTCTTGCTGACAAAGGATGCAAAGGAGGGAAATCAGGAAATGTTCACGACTATTATTATGCAAATCCCAAGCTTCTATTGTAATTAAATATTTATATGAAGCTGAACTTCATAGATGTTTACCTAATGGGTCTGTAACTTAAGCCTTACAACTATTTGCACTATTCATGGAGGAACTTTGTAACCTTGTTATTGTTGTTTTAAAATAATTTATAGCCCCTTTTTCTACCAGAAAAATACATTACGCGCACACATTCCTATGAATATGCAAGCAGCAAGCAATTTACGCTAGTAAAAAAATTCATCAAGTTATTAATTGTTAAATGATTAAAATAAAAAAGAGGAGACAAAGGGATAAGGAATTAAATATACTCACCTAATTCAAGCGCGGACACCAATTAATAATAAAAAAAATTATAGAATCAAAATATTAATTATATGTTACTAGAGCATAATCACTTATATAATGAATTTTGTCTTTTCATGTTTAATGTATAATGTTAAATTCAAAATATGTTTAAAATCTTCATGAAATAAAGCAAAAATTGCCATAGACGTGATAAATTATACTATACCAGCATAATATAAATTCAGACCAGATAGCCTTATTTCAAGCAACTCGATTTTGAGATAAAATGAGTAGGAAAAACTATATCTTATTGATTAACTAACCTTAAGTAATGGAAATCGTATGTCTTTTGATGATTAGGTAAATATTGATAGTGGTTTCGAGCTTTAAATATGGCGACTCCATTACTATATCCATGAGTTTCAGTTCTGAGTTCCATGTTGTTCAAGAAGGTTTCAAGTGTTCATTTTCAACTCCCAGCAACAACATTATTAGCAGGAATAATACTAGCCTTTTTTCATCTAAAGACCATATTTCGAGTACATTGAGGAAAAAGTTGAATAGAAGATTGAGTTTTTCGAAAGAAAAAGATCATGGAAAGTGGTATAATCAGTGTTTACAAACTAGTAGAACAGAAATTTCATGTCCTACTTTTTATGCTTCAGAGTCTGATTTCACCAAAAATTATAAGAGTTCATTAGAAATATACTTGGAAAAACTTCACAATCAAGAAAACAAGTTTCACAGGATTATGTCAGTGATGCCTCTGATTTGGATGATCAAACTAATCAACTGTTAGCAAGAACGGAGCTGGGATTACTCGAGAAATATCTTGACTCACTCAAAGAAGGTAATCAACTAGAATTAAAGGCTTATTCGACTTTTAAGTCTTAATATGAGTTTAGTAAAGGCTTGTTTCATGAAATCTTACTCTCTTATCTCATGAAGAACCCAAACAAACAGGAAGAACCCGACACACCTCCTCAGCTTAGGAGCTCTGATCTCAATTTTTCTAACCACTCAATCTACCTAAAAGACACCTTCCTAGGCAAACAAAACAAACTCTACTGTTATAATTTTCCAAACTACAATACAAGGAGGAACAATAGCTAAATTCGAGATGGCGTTACAGTTCACTCCTTCATGAAGAGTTTAGTAACAGTACGACAATGACATCAATGGCAAAAGAGGCGTCGTGAACATCCTATCTAATAGATATACTATCATCCAATGTCAGGGGATTTCTTCCAAATGAACCTCTATTTGAGTCAGGAAAATCACAATGACTACGGAATACTGTTGTTCTATGTTTCCAACATCATAAGAGTAACATAAAGAATATTTTCTAACCTACAAAAATATCAATTCCACCATTCCCCCTGAATTTCACTATTAATCGATAATCACTTAAATCCAATACACTACCTTTCAAATATGAAAGAACGTGAAGATACATTGAAAGATTTTAAGAACAAAAAAAGAAAGTTAAGCACAAATTAACGCTATATAGTATATACTCAATCTATACAAATCAAAACCTAATTTAAAGAATGAAATAAAAATTGCATAGATCTAAACCAATAATATAGAAAGAACGTAAGTCAAATGATAAAATTAAATTGCAAAGAAATTCTTAAAAACCACATTCATAATATGAAAAAAGAAAGAAAATTATAAAAATCGAGAGGAGAGACAAAGAAATAAAAATCGCAAGGAAGACAAACTAGAAGATAGGTGAAAGAGCTTACAATATCACTGAGAGGATACCTTGAAATTCAATTTGAAAAATTCGTCGTGAGAAGGGTAGCACCCGCCGATAAAGGAAAGCGCCGTCGGGTTAGGGGAATCGCCGTCGGGAGAGGGGAATCGATGCCGTGTGAAGGTTTTGGTAGGCTGGTTTTGCCGCTCCGGTTATGATCTACGAAATATTATTATATTGAGAGTCTTGACCGTAGAATCAAAGGGATTTCAATCCAGGGTAGGAGAAGAAGATATTCTATGGAGTAGGCGGTTTTCTTATTTTTTTTCTTAATCTTTTATTTCAAAATTTTACAACTTTATTGTTGTTTATGGGTTAGGATATGAGTAAGAAATTGGTTTTGAAAGATCTTCGGTTCCTTTGATTCTTTATTAAATATAATATTATCTAAGAAACCATATATTTCAGGTATGAGGTTTCTTATATTCTTCCAAAGAAACCACACTTCTAAGATAATTGGTTTCTTCATCTAAGAAACCTAATAACTGACTTATGCGGTGCCCTAGCAATGGTTCTTTATCCCATTTTTGTAGTAGTGAATCGTAGTATTGACCGACCAACCGCTCGAAAAAGTACTTGATAAGATAGAAAGGTCGGGAAGATTGGCTGCGTGGGCCTTCAAATTATCAGAGTTCGGCATTAAGTACCAGCCGAGGACAGCCATCAAGGCACAAGAACTCGCTGACTTCTTGGCCGAATGCTCATACCAAGAGATGTTGGATGACACAAAGAGCACTTGGGAGGTCTACATTGATGGATCTTCCACAATAAATGGCTCGGGAGCCGGAGTCGTGTTGATCCCGCCAACAGGAAAAAAGCATAGAGTATGCCCTGAAGTTTGGCTTCAAAGCAACTAACAACGAGGCCGAATATAAGGCTGCAATCGCCGGGATAGAACTTTGTCTATCTCTGGAAGCCGAACATGTTTGTCTCAAGACTGATTCACAGCTTGTAGCCAACCAGATCCGAGGGGAGTATGAGGCCAAATGGCCCAGCATGACAGCTTACCTGTGAGGGGGTCGAAAAAGCACGAGGCTAATGCGTGACCTCGTCCCTCGTGGGTGTGACGTTTCTTTTTGTCAAATCAAGTGTAATTGGATTTCCTGTGAGTTTACACCCAATTGACTAGTAATATAGGAGTCGCCATTCAGTTTTTAACGACAATGAGAAAAACTGACAAAACCCGGTTATCGTGACATAAAGGGAGTGCAATTATGTTTCACCACGACGGCCATAGGTTCCCTTGTGATCCCTGGTGTGGGGATCTCTCAACGTACACCCGCAAGGTAGAGATTGAGGGTTCGGGGGACTGTAACTACCGAGAGGAGTACTCGCTCTTCGATAACTCCAGAGGCAGGATATCCTTACTAGCTCAGCATAAATAATTGAAGGGACATGCGTTAACGTACTATTAAACTAATCTGAATTGATTTTAACAATATGCAACACATAATACTAGATTGATCGTGATTATCTGATTTAGATTGTTTTAAGGGACCTAGCATGATAGTTCAATTTCCCAAAATATTATCTTTATTAGTCGTGATAGAACAATCAGATTTAATAGTTTAAAAATTTATAAAAGGGCGAGGAAAGCAATTAAATCATGCGAAGGGACACATTACGACGCACCCTTAAGAGGTGCGTCACGGTTCTCAGAAAACTAACCACTTTGGCTTTGCTATTTCTCCTTTTATTTAACGAATCTCAAGTTTCCGGGCTTAATTCTTTAGCTAAAAGGGACAGGATACGTTCTGTTGGATTTTTGGATTGATTGCGACAGAACGCGGGATCAATTTCGCAGCGTGAGGCTTAGGCTTAGGGGTTGGAGTCAATACTCGGAATATGAATTGTGTGTTGTGTGTGTTCCTTTCGCGTCGAATTTGGGGCTGTATTTATAGGGAAGAGTTCGTGGAAAGATAGAATTTTAGAGCACTAATCCAAGAAGAATTAGGAGAGAACACGTACCCAGGTAATTTCAGCGCCTAGGGCTGGGCGTTAAAGATTTCGACGCCCAGCTCTGGGCGTTGAAAATGGGATCCAGGCAATTTCAGCGCCCAGGGCTGGGCGTTGAAAATGATGTTTGGGCCGAGTTCTTTGTCAGATTTGGACTCTTAGAATCCGGAGTGTTTGAGACTTTATCCGAGTCTTTTAGTGCGTATTAACTTTATGACGGAATGCGTCTGGGCCCGTTACAAACTCTAGGTTCGTTAGGATTTTAATCAATACGTAACTCTTATTTTTGAATTATACAAGGAATAGGATTCCTCTTGCAAATTCTATCTCTTTTAGGATTTATGTTGGAGTGCAACACCTAATTCTGACAGGTTTCTATCTTTTATGACTTGCCACTTTTAACAACTACCTATTATGGCAGTTACTATTTTTAGCAGGTTTCTATAAATAGCAGGTTCGGGTGAAATGAAAAGGGTGATCGAGATTCGTTATTTTATAGGAGATGCGTTGCCAAGTGGAGATTTATGTTCTCATCATCGAACCTTCCCTTTCGGTAATGGGGACAAAAGTAGGTGTCTACAGTTAGCCCCCACTTTGAAAAAGTCTCGGGATGAGACGATGGTCAAAGTACTGGACGGAGTGCGTCACACAAGCCATAGTGTATGTGACTTGTTTTGCGAGGGTCTCACAAGCCCCTGAGTGATAACATTTGACTTAAGGGTCATCACTTGAAGTGTCGACATATCCCTCACGTGTCATTGGGATTTGTCAACAGATAGTATAGACACTCCCTCACTTTGTCATTGGAAGTATCTAAAGATGTGTAGAAACTCCCTCACTCTGTCATTGGAAGTAGCTACAGATGTTTTCGAAATCAAAGCTATAAAGTGTAATTGGGCCTGACCAAGCCCAATCACGAGGTAAAATATTTTTTAAAGATTCTCATTTTCAGGGTTTAGCTAAACGAGAAAACCCCCTTGTTTTTATGGGACGTAAAACGAAGGAAAATCCATCACATCGCTCTTTTTTGGAAAAACGGAAAACCAATCCTTTGATTTTTGGAAAAAGGGAAACAAGAAAAAGTTATCGCTGCAGCGACTAAGGACCTGCGCGGTTAGTGGCGCAGACCCCGCCGGCTAAAGATGGCGAGCCTGTCCGCTTAGGGTGGACACCCCGTCCGATAGAAGTGGACGAATCTGTTTTGAAGTTTGTTTGTTTTTTTTTTGAAAATAAGGACCTACGCGGTTTGTGATGTAGACCCCGCCGGCTAAAGATGGCGAGCCTGTCCGCTAAGGGTGGACACCCCGTCCGATAGAAGTGGACGAATCTTGTTTTGATGTTTTGAAAATAAGGACCTACGCGGTTTGTGACGTAGACCCCGCCGGCTAAAGATGGCGAGCTTGTCCGCTAAGGGTGGACACCCCGTCCGATAGAAGTGGACGAATCTATTTTGAAATTTGTTTGTGTTGTTTTGAAAATAAGGACCTACGCGGTTTGTGACGTAGACCCCGCCGGCTAAAGATGGCGAGCCTATTTTGAATTTGAAGATTTTATTTTTCGAAAACTGAGGATCTGCGCGGCTTGTGACGCAGACCCCGCCCGCTGAAGGTGGGCGAGCCCTGTCCGCTGAGGGTGGACGTCCCTGAATTCGTTTTTTCGATTTGGAACTCGCGTGGTTCGTGGCGCGATCTTGCCCGATTAAGGTGGGCAAGTCCCTATTTCATTTGTTCTTGTGATTTCTTTTGAGAATTTCTTTTTATTCATTCTTGTAGGGAGAATTCTTTCGAGGGATGCTCGGATTTAGTTGCAACCTGAATGTGGGTTGACAACGTGCTTAGACGGACCATTGTCTCGTGGTCATCATCTTTCATGGTCATCTTTCATGGTTTTGCCACTACCTGGGTCCTTGAATAGGGGACTATGTATAAGTATCAACGGCGACTTTTGTCTTGAGGTCGTAATCCGGTTTTCTCTTTTGAGTTTATCCAAACACGGAACTTCGTACAGCGTAGTCTGGGAATATTGTTTTAACTTTGCATACTCTCTTTTGAAATATATATTTTCTTTTGAGCCCCCAAGCATTCGTGCTTGACGGTCATTTCTTGTCAAAGAGGTTCCTTGGGATACGCATTTTGTAATGTCCTTGATCGTGTTCGGGATCGTGCTCGTAAGTGCGAGTGATCTTTGTAGTGGTGTGCTACTCTTAACAAAGCCGTGAAGTGCGACATTCAGTAAAGAACTCGGTAATTTTTGAGTCGAGTGGATACGGAAGGGCCCTATAGAAGTCAGGGCTTTATTTTCGGGCCTGGGTTCATTTTCGGCGCCCAGGCCTGGGCGTCAGAAATCATTCACGCCCAGGTGGGGCGTTGTAAATGTTTGGCCTCTTGTTCGTTCGTTTATTTCACTTGGAAATTCTACGTATTCTCTTCTCTTTTGTTTTTCTTTATTTTTGGAACGTAGAATTTTATTAGAGATCACAATGAGTCGAGTGATCGTGATGATTTCTCGAGAAGCGGTAGCCGATCGGTGGACTACGGTGTTTGTCGCTTTGGGGCGATTCTTTAAAGGAACTGTCGCTCTTAAGGCGTACAGTTATTGCAATAGTTGGGCGAGTCTATATGGCCCGAGGAACATACCTTGAGGCGTAAGACTTTGATCGCTCTTGTATATACTTTTTCTTTTGAACGTGTTCGTGAATGCTCGATTCTTAGAATGATGATATGAATGAGCGTTCATAGAATGGCCGTTGCGTGCGGTCCATTAATCAGTTCGCTTGAATCATTTTTTTTTTAGCAATGACTGATTTTGAATAATTTGCTTAGAGGCTTGATAGGGTTCAGGCCCGTTCATGAAGTGGGCTCAAGCATCGTGCCCTTTCGATCGTTCAAACATTTGCTTCGAGATTTTTTATTTTTCTATGGTCGTTTCGTAGCTTGGAGCCCCCAAGTATTCATGTTGGGATGCTTCCTTTTGGCGTACGATTTTTGTAGGTTCTTTCGAGAAAGATGCCTTGGGGTTCCGCTCGTGTAGGTGCGAGCTATCCTTTTCGTGGTAGGTAATATTTTGCTACCTTTAATCCTTAATGTAGAAGTCGTGTGGCTTGCATTTTGAATTTGGGCGATAAGTAGTCTTTGCCTCATACTCTTGGTCATGCCCGCATTAGTGCAATATGCCTTACTCTTTTTTTAGACTTGTACCGTTGGATGGTTTGATTTATGGTGCGATGTAGGCTTGTGTGGCCTAACAGCGTGTCTTAGAACATTCCTCCAGGCGTTGGGATATCATTATTATTTTTTGCGTTGGAGTACTTCATCACGCCTCGTTCAGGTGCTCGAACAAGTGTAGCACCTTCTGTGTGGATGTGCACGGCTTATTACTTCGTTCGATGCGAGGATCATGGATGTTTCTTTGTTGTTTTTATACCTGGGAAAATTGGGCAAGCCGAGAGAATCGCCCAGGTTGGGGCGTTAAAGATATCGGCGCCTAGCTCTGGGCGTTGAAAATGATTTATGGGCAGAATTTGACAGTTTTTTTTCTTGATTTTTCTTTTGCTTTTGCTTTGGAACGACGTAGACTGTGTAACGGGTGCTTGTAGGGTGAGCGTTATGTGCAGTAGTTTGATCGGAGTTTTGGTGACTCGCGATTTTCAGTTACCCTTGTTAGTGGGGTGACTTTATATATTCTAAGTAGTGCTTAGAATTTGGGAGGGGTTGTAGCCATTCTAAGGTTCGTTTTACACGATTAAAGCTTAGGATTGTGACCCTATGACGTGTGTATAGCATTAGCGTCGAGAATTTGCGATAAATCGTCATTTCGAGCATTTTTAGAGTGTTTTTCTCAAGCCCCCAATTGTAGCTACGGGATGGGCTTGGTGCTATAATGCTTGGCATACGTTTTTATGCATTCATGGTGACATAGATCATGAATAGTTTGAACCAGACTCGTTTAGTGCGAGGTACGTTCGAGTAGTGATTTGCTACTTCTCTTGTAAATGTCGTATTGTGCGACATTGCCATGGTCAAGGTAGTCACATGTTGAAGCATGCCTTGACCGAAATCTAGGTGCCTTTCTTTACCCATAATCAAATTTAGAAATCTTTTTGACTCACTTGCAACACCGAGATAAACATATACTTAGCTTAAACCAACGACACTTTATTATGTTCGAAGAAGTCTTTGAAAATTATTTGAAATCCGAGTCCTACTGTGTACAATCCGAGGTGTCCTAAGTAAGTTGACTTATAGAAGGGTTCGTACAAGATTACATGAGTGAATCAAAATACTGTTACGATTTTTGGAATGCTGTCTAAGGATTTGCTGGAAGCCAGGGTGCAGGCGTCAAGATATTACTTGTGCCCGTGTGGCACATGCTTTGGGCTTTTAGGGCCATCTTTTCCAGAATGGCGGGAATATAAACCGTTTTCAAATTGACTTAGATTTGCTTGGTGTATGTCTGCACGAAAGGTCAAGGTATACTTAGTTCTTTCCCTAGCTCTTTCATTTCAATTTTTAGCCCCCGAGTTGCTGTTATGTCTTCCCATTAATGATGCTTTCAGATTTCGATTTTAGATGCCCGTGTCATCTGTCTGAGTAGGGTGAGCCTTGGTTAAGTGCCAAGTCCTATTGACAATGTCTGTTTTTTTTTCAAAGGGGATTCGCAAACATTTGAATTACCATGAACGGGTGCCCTGAGTTCGAAGGAACGACGGGGCGATGCCGTAGAACAATCCTCTTTATTGCAAGCTTATTGCCTTTACTACTTGTTGGCGATTATGACTGTGTCTAGTGGTGAAAGAAGGTCTTTAAGTGAGTTATTTTTCTTTAGGGAGGGTCAAGTCGAGTATTTTAGAGGTCATGGACGCTTGCGCTACCCCCCATTCAATTGAGGCAAAGCGATCTTTTGAGTCTTGGCTAAGTGCCTAGGAGTGTGAGTGCTCCTTCTGACAAGGGTACGTGCCCTTATTATTTTTCGATGTGTGCTCGTTTTGGCATCTTGATGACTTGGATTCTTCCTTTGACTTAAATTTTTCTTTCGACTTGGATTGCAAGTAATTAAATTTCAATAAGGGACTCTATTTCTTATTCTTGTTATTCTATAGGCTCTAACATCTTTGCAAACTGGTTGGACCGAATCATGGATTGCCTACGTATCCGCCTTAAATAGATTTAATTTGGAATCAGGTCTTGCGTAGTTCTTAGCCTAGAAAATGGTTTCTTAGAATGCCGATTTTAAACAAGTACGTTCTGAGGTGGAAACATATTATTTGAAACGGTAGAATAAGTGAAGTTTATTATTATTTTAATCTGCTGCCTTGCCGTAAGCCAAAATTTTGTTTTATTTTTTAAGTACATGTATTTGCATAAAAATCTTTTCATGTGTTTTTTGGTACGTATATCTGAATACGTGTTGTACCCCTCCGAGTGTTCGTTATTTTTCCGTGCATGTGCGGATAAAATGACGAGCAGTTCTGGACAAAATTTGGCGAGCAGAGAGATTCAGCGCCCAGCTGTGGGCGCTGAAAATGATTTCTGGGCGGATCTTTTTTGGTGCGCTAAATGCTTCTTTTTCTTTTTAGACGAACTTTTAAAGGCGCTTTGCAAAGTTTGCTTTTTTATTATTTATTATTTTTTTATACTTTTCATTTGTCTTCTTTTTTATTCGTGACTCAAGACGGCTTGAAAGACGGGTCGAATGAGATAGGATAATTTGTATAGGTATTAGTCAAACATGAGGATTACATCTGTTAGGACTCACAATTTGCAGCCTCGTGCTAGTGTCATGAGTTTACATCAACCAAGGCCAATGAGTAGCATGGGGACGGCTCAAGGGTGTATCCAAACAAGTTATATGGTCATTATACTAATGGTGGTGTAAGAGTAGATTTGGGCTTAGGAAATAATGGGTATGACGCACGTGTCAATGGCCGTACGTGGTTTGCAGTTGACAACAAGTTCAAAAACAAGAGTCGAGGTAATGGTTTCTTGGGTTATGGCAATGAGAACATGGATGGGTTAAATGAGCTGAACAGGGGCCCCAGAGCGAAGGCGTCTAAGAACATCAGGATTAGAAAGGGTAGACATCGTAGGAATTTATGTAGTTTTTGTGGCATGATTTGGATTGGTTGACTCACTTCTTTTCCTTCGTTTACTTGGGTAAATTTTGCGCTTTGGGAGGTACGGGATAAGTATTCCGTGGCTTGCTCTTTTCGCTTTTCGCTTTCCCTTTTCTTTTTCTCTTTTCTCTTTTTTTTCTTGGGATTTCTCCCTCTTTTTATTTGGGCTAAAAGGTAGATGGTTGTGGTCTTTGAGTCACGAGGTGAGACTGAGTGAGCCTCGTTTGGTAGGCCTATAGTGGACCTTTAATTGTCTTACTTTGCAAGCGTATTTAGTCGTTTCTTACAATGTGCAAATAGCGTAGATTCAAAATATTGTTTTTACTTTATTGAAATTTAACGAAAGAATTACATCGAAAATAATTTTTTGCTTCTTTTCAGATTTCAGTTTTCGGGATTTAATTGGAAGTTGTGATTTAGACTCGAACTTTCAATAATTTTTCTGATTATAACCCGTGTATGAATACAAGGAGGTGGCCTAGACTCAAAATAATGACGTGGCGTAAGCCTATAATACTTGACCAAGCAACTCTCAGACTTGGGCTAATTGGACCATAACTGTTGTTGGTTGACACTTTAGATTTTAACCCTTGGGTGTTCATTTGTCATGCGCCATTTTGCTTAATGTTGGCAAGGTAGTTAGTTGGGGAGATCGAATTTTCATTTTTGGCAAGACTAGAATCATTAGTGCGGCTTCCCTCTTAGTGTGTTTTGATTTACCCCGATGGTAGCCTTATGGCATGCCGATTTGGGTATTTTCATGGTTCGTCATGTTGCATTCATGGAAAATCTTTTAGTCCGTACTTAGGAGTATTTCAAGGAGCGAGTGGCTCGAGAGGACTATGATAGTCGTGACCCAATGTGATCATAAGCCTTGAGGCCATCAAAACTTTTTTGTTTGCCAATGGTATTGACACCTTAGGCCCAAGGAATGATTTTCAGAATGTGACTATTTCCATTTTGCAAATTCTTGAATTACATAATATATTCTTTTTATTGGTGAGAGAGAGTATTGAGGCCGTAGATTCTTAGCAAGGGATGACAATTACATATGGGTGCTTATTGATTTCTTTTAAATGTTAGGAAGGGAGACTCAATATTGTTTAACCTTTTAACTTGCAGAACGACACCAAGCATTAGGACCGATTCTATGGATAAGACAACTAAGACTTAGGATTTAGATTGTACTTTGGCATAGCCTAGTCTAGACTCGGATTTATTTTTTATTCGAAAATTATTTTTCCTTGAAGACTCTATTTGAACATTATTTTTTGAATACTTTGCCCATCTGACATTCAAGGTCATTTAATTAGCATGCTCGGTTTTGGTGCCGAACATTGTCGTCATAGGAGGCCTAATGACGACACAAAGAGTTTTTTATTTTATAAGTCGTTCTTAGAATTGAGTGCCTTTTCGTACGCCCTTGCAGCAATTTTCACGAATTTTCTTTTACTACTACGTATATGTTTTTTATGCGCGGGCACCGAGGCTGCTGTGCCTGACCAAAAGGCCAGGCAGCAACTTCAGCGTCCAGCGGTGGGCGTGAGAATATTTGGCGCCCAGCCAGGGGCGCTGAAAATGCATCCCTGACTGATACTCAAATTCTGTTCGCGTATATTTTTTTGTATATGCGACTTAATTTTGCGTGCTTGCCTAATAACGTCCTTTACGCGTTGTGCAGCGTTGTGGGATTCGTTACGGGCTCTCCTGAGCGTCGCTTATTTTTGTGGCGATCGTTCGGGGTTGCGGAACACGTATCTTGGTATAACTCTTTGGCCAATTGGTTTATGAATGTTTGGGAAATTTTTAAGGTCGTTGGTTTTCTGGCATTATATGTCACACACAATCACATAATTCGCTACACATAACTAACATTACATCATGAGGCAAAATAATAATATGTCATGTAGTTTATGATAGGCTTCTATTGGTAGTATTTGCGCCGGCTTGGTACCGCTTCTATCGCAGATCCAACACATGCCCCGGTCGAGGTAGTGCCTTCAACAGACGAATTTCACCCAAGAGGCCAATCACGATGTAAGCCAAGGGGGCATGCACCAATGAGAGAGACCTAGTGGGCGAGCGATTGGGTTTGGGACGGGTGTACTACTAGCGAAAAGTGCCGAGTGGACAACATTCGAAGCGTCTGCACCCCCCGGTTGGCGATGGGTATCCTTAGTCCCAACTCCCGAGATGAAACATCCCAGGGAGCTAAGATTCGTCATGCGGTTCTGTCCGTTCACATTAATATGCTGATTTTCAGGTCGTCCCAACTTGATGGGGAAATAAACGCGGGGTAGGATCGTTTCACCCTTCGGCTATTTTGATTACCTACGAGCACGAGTATTTCCTTCACTATCCCCAGTGGAGTCGCCACTGTGAGGGGGTCGAAAAAGCACGAGGCTAATGCGTGACCTCGTCCCTCGTGGGTGTGACGTTTCTTTTTGTCAAATCAAGTGTAATTGGATTTCCTGTGAGTTTACACACAATTGACTATTAATATAGGAGTCGCCATTCAGTTTTTAACGACAATGAGAAAAATGACAAAACCCGGTTATCGTGACATAAAGGGAGTGCAATTATGTTTGACCACGACGGCCATAGGTTCCCTTGTGATCCCTGGTGTGGGGATCTCTCAACGTACACCCGCAAGGTAGAGATTGAGGGTTCGGGGGACTGTAACTACCGAGAGGAGTACTCGCTCTTCGATAACTCCAGAGGCAGGATATCCTTACTAGCTCAGCATAAATAATTAAAGGGACATGCGTTAACTATTAAACTAATCTGAATTGATTTTAACAATATGCAACACATAATACTAGATCGATAGCGATTATCTGATTTAGATTGTTTTAAGGGACCTATCATGATAGTTCATTTCCCAAAATATTATCTTTATTAGTCGTGATAGAACAATCAGATTTAATAGTTTAACAATTTATAAAAGGGCGAGGAAAACAATTAAATCATGCGAAGGGACACATTACGACGCACCCTTGAGAGGTGCGTCATGGTTCTCAGAAAACTAACCACTTTGGCTTTGCTATTTCTCCTTTTATTTAACGAATCTCAAGTTTCCGGGCTTAATTCTTTAGCTACAAGGGACAGGATACGTTCTGTTCGATTTTTGGATTGATTGCGACAGAACGCGGGATCAATTTCGCAGCGTGAGGCTTAGGCTTAGGGGTTGGAGTCAATACTCAGAATGTGAATTGTGTGTTGTGTGTGTTCCTTTCACGTCAAATTTGGGGCTGTATTTATAGGGAAAAGTTCGTGGAAAGATAGAATTTTAGAGCACTAATCCAAGAAGAATTAGGAGAGAACACGTACCCAGGTAATTTCTGTTAGGTTATGATACATATGATATTACATAAATCATGCGGAAACAACCATTAACCCAGGATTACATATTATTTACACATAATCATATAGCATAATTTAGATGCATACTCTTTGTTGCGTGCCCTCCCTAGCTGCGCCCGAACCGAACAAGAACAAGTCTTTAGGACTCCAAGTGTCGTCCCTCCGTAGATAGTCCACAGCACGTCCGGATCCGCCTTAAGATTGACCAACTAGAATCGCCCTTAAGGTACTAGAATTTTCGGCACTTTTGAGCAAGATGTGTGGCTGAATTTTTCTCTCAAAAACTCACTTTGAATACTAAAAAACTCGTTATAAATTGTGAACCCAGGCCACATATTTATAGGGGTATGGAAAGGGAATTGGAATCCTATTCAGATACAAATTAATTAAACCTAGAATTCTACAAGAACTCTAATTTAATTAATTTATCAAATAGAATTAGGAATTTAATCATTAACCGAACTCTGCACGTTTTAGGAAACGTGCACGAACACAAACACTTACACACGCACACACGGCAGCCACGATGGGCCGCCCATGCATGCGCACGAGCAGCAGCCCACGCAGCGAGGCCTGCGAGCTGCAAGCCCACGCAGCTCCCGCGCGCGCTGCGCGCGCTGTGCGCGCTGCCCCGGCCTGCTGGGCCTGGCCTTGCGCTGGGCCTGGCGTGGCTGTTTGTGCGGCGCGCTTGGCTTGCTGGGCGATGGCCTGGCTTCGTGCTGGGCCTCGTCCGGCAGGCCTCGTCTGATGCTTATTCGTACGATACGCTTCCGATTAAATTTCCGATTCCGGAATTCATTTCCGATACGAACAATATTTAACATTTCCGATTCCGGAATTAATTTCCGTTTCGAACAAATATTTAATATTTCCGTTTCCGGAATTATTTTCCGATTCCGGTAATATTTCCGATTCTGACAATATTTCCGTTTCCGGCAATATTTCCGATTCTGGTAATATTTCCATTTCCGATAATATTTTCCGATACGTACCATGTTTCCGTTTCTGGCAACATCTACGACTTGGATAATATTTATATTTCCGATACGATCCATATTTCCGTTTCCGGTAATATCATCGTTTCCGGAGTATTCATTTCTTGCCTGTGACGATCTCAGCTCCCACTGAAACCAAGATCCGTCGGTTCCGAATATCCATAGATAGAGTATTTAATGCCATTAAATACTTGATCCGTTTACGTACTATTTGTGTGACCCTACGGGTTCAGTCAAGAGTAAGCTGTGGATTAATATCATTAATTCCACTTGAACTGAAGCGGCCTCTAGCTAGGCATTCAGCTCACTTGATCTCACTGAATTATTAACTTGTTAATTAATACTGAACCGCATTTATTAGACTTAACATAGAATGCATACTTGGACCAAGGGCATTATTTCCTTCAGTCTCCCACTTGTCCTTAGGGACAAGTGTGCATTTTCCTAATTCCTTTGTCGCTCGATGCTTGCTCTTGAACATAAGGTAAGAGTTGTCATCCTTATTATGTCCAGAGGTGTTCCTCGGTTTCAGAGTTCAACTGATCAAATAAACAGATAATCATAGCCTATGATTCATCCGAGCACGGCCATGCATTTCACAGTTTCTAGCTCTCCGAGTGGCCTTGTACAACTTTTAAGCATCTCATCCCGATTTATGGGAGGACAATCCCAATCTTGCGATCTTGAGATTAGACTTCGTTTGATAGGTGATTACCTGAGCGTTGCCTTTATAGCCTCCTTTTACGGTGCGACGGTTGGTCAACGTCAAAGCAACCAGTTCTCAAACAAGTAATCTCAAATCACTCAGGTATTGAGGATTTAGTGTCTAATAATTTAATGAAATTTACTTATGACAGACTTTCATCTCTTACAGTAAAGTTTCATAGGTCTTGTCCGATACTAGTCTTCCCAAAGTAAGTATCTATGCAAATGATTATGACATTGCCATGTCCACATAGTTCAAGAAACAAAACTACTAGTCATCTTGCATTCTAATCGTCTAACGTTTTCTATGCGTCCAATTTTATAGAAAACTTCGATTAGGGACCATTTTCAACCTTTGACATTCAAGTTCACTTGATAGACATTTCTTAGTCACAGGACTGGTCCTGACAGTCTATCTTGAATATATCGTCAAATTGAAGTGACTCATCATTTAATAAACCACAAATTAAATGGAAAAATGAATTCTTTTCATTTATTGTGAATGATTAACCAATAATGTTTTACAAAGATTTAAACTCTAAAACTTTAAAACATTAAACAGAGACATCAAAGCCATTCTCCAATATGCTTGATTCCCATAGCTGCAGTGTGCGAGTTGTGCTTCGCCTGCGGCAGAGGTTTAGTTAATGGATCTGATATGTTGTCATCAGTTCCAATTTTGCTTATCTCGACTTCTTTTCTTTCAACGAACTCTCGTAGAAGGTGAAATCTACGAAGTACATGCTTGACTCTCTGGTGGTGTCTAGGCTCTTTTGCCTGTTGTTATTCGGATGGAACACGTACAAGAGGGGGGGTGAATTGTAATTTGGAACTTGCTTCTAACTTTTTGCGGAATTATAAAAGAAACTTAAAAGCAAGTATAGAAAATAATGCAAGAGAGAATTTAGCGTGGAAATCTTCTTGAAAATTATCAAGAAGACAAAACCACGACCACGGGGGATTTTAACGACGAGCTCTCATTCATCAAGCGAACGACCCTGTTACTAACTTAATTGGAAACTCTATCAACCCAAGTTCCCCGTGAACTTAGGATCCCATACAAAGAGTATAACATTCACGCTTAGTTGTGTTTAATACTCTCTCAAGACTTCACTCAAAGCCTTTCCAAATACAATAGGAACTCACTCAAGTTCCTAACCCAAACCTGTTACAATATATGAGAAGCGTAGAAGAACTGTAAAGGAACAAGAACTTTAGTGTAGGAACTGAAGGAACTTAGAACTCAGGAACTGACTCATAAACGTGGAACAAATATATTTTCTTTAATTACCTTCCACGTAAACCAGACTCTGTGGAATGACTGAGAAGTCAGACACCTTGGAATGAATGCTAAGATCCTCTTTTATAGTGTTGGAACTCCTAACTGCTTTCCCCATAATCTCTTCAACTATCAGCCATATTCCCATGTTCCTAGGCATGTACCCATGACCTCTATAGTTGATGAGAACGTGGTATATGAACGTGGATATAATGTACTTGGGGAACAAGCTAATACCAAGTAATGCATCCTAGTTTCTAGGCGTGATCCTAACATCAATAACTAATATGTCAGTTATATTTAACGTGTTATATTAAACGTGATTTAATAACTGATTTCATAGGATTCCTAAGTTAATAGGAACCTACCTAATTAATCTACTGATAAACGTATATTAATATTTGACTAACCTAGGATACCCAAATTAGTAGGACTCTAATTAATTAATTAGTTAATTCCAAGATACCCAACTTAACAAGACTCTAATTAATTAACTAATTAATTCCAAAATATAAAACATATTTATCTTATTAAGAATCCTAGACTTAGTCAATTACCTATTTATTTAAGGACTTTTAATCAAATTAAAACTCTTAAATAAACTATCCTAAATCACGCTTACTGACAATTAGATTAATGCATATTGACATTATACTTAGGATGCATACCAAGTTCCTAGACACGAGTTCCACGAGTTCCTTTTAATACCTTGTTCCATTACCTTTCACGTTTCCACATACTCACATGAATCCTAGAAAATAAACTCTTGTTTCTTGTCTTCATGTTTCATGCTGCTCCGCATGTTGGTTGTTCCTCAGGAACAAGTGCTCCGCATGTTGGTTGTTCCTCGGGAACAAGTGCTCCTCGGGAACAATGGTTGATCCTCAGGAACAAGCATCTTTAGGAACAGCCATCTTTAGGAACAACCATCTCTAGGAACATCCATCTTTAGGAACAACCGTCTTTAGGAACAGCCGTCTTTGGGAACAGCCGTCTTTGGGAACAGCCGTCTTTGGGAACATACGTCTTTGGGAACAGCCGTCTTCGGGAACAGCCTTCTTTGGGAACAGCCATCTCTATTGGGATTCCTCTAGCTCATCTGGAGTTCTAGTTCTTCCGCATGAACTTTAAAACTCCCAGCTTCTCTAGAGTTTATCCTTAGGAACTGCTCTGCAATTCCAGCTCTGGATTTTATGCTTCTTTGTTATAAGCATCTCACAATCATCAACTTCCAGTAAGCTTTATTATTGATGACTTGGGCACAACTATTCATTAATGATCCTTGCACACATACAACTTGAAAACCACGTTAGTTGATTACGTTAGTTTGTCATCATCAAAACCATATTGGCTCAACAATTTCCCCCTTTTTGGTGATGACAAACCAAGGCAAAGTAATAATAAAACTAACAGAAACTTAGTAGCAAGATCATTATTTAGTAGAGAATAAAACATAAATAACTATTAATCATCTTATAAAAGTAGGAAATAAGTATCTTTGCCTTTTCTCTTCCCCCTTTGACATCATCAAAAAGTGTACTTCGTTTCAAGGATTTATAAACAATCTTCTAGATGTACATTGACACCACACCACCAAGAACATATAGTTAATGGTCAAACATGAGGCAAAAGAAAGTATTAATTTGCTCAAACGTCAATCTAGTAATATTAGCCATCCTCACGCATACATCAATAAATCAGTCAAAGAAGCTAAAGTGTAGTTGTCAACAGTATAATCTCATTTTCACCAAAGTGCAACACATTAATAAGAATAAGTCAAATGTCCAATGAGTTCCAAAGAAAATAGATAATTGATGGAAAAATTTATGAAGAGATAAGCAGGCTAATGGGATGAATAGATTTATTCCTTTGTCACTTGTTTCTCAAGCATGCCTCCCTTTTTCTCACAATTTCAACTGAAGTTCCTCCTCATAAAATACATTGTTGTTCCTTCTCTTTCTTTTTCTATTCTTCTTTAGCAGTACATAGTGTCCTTTTCTTCTTCATATAGTTTATTTGAAGCTTTTTGATAGTTCCTTCATTCGATAATTTTTGTAGGAACTTACGTTTATGGTGTAAGTTCCCTTGTGAATCATTAAAGAACTTGATATTTTTTAAAGATAATTCTTTGAGATACTGAAACCTTCATTTTTTTTTCAACTTGGAAACTTAACTGCTTGTAGGAACTTCTTATCCCTTCTATTTCTTCCTTCACATAGCTCTCCTTTTGTTCCCCTCTTTTTCTTTTTTTTCTTTTTTTTTCATTTTTCTTCTGCCTTCCTTTTTTTTTTCATCTCCTTTAATTTTACCTTTCAAAATTACATCTCTATTAATCACCTTCCTCATTTGTTCCCCCTCAACAATTGCTACATCATGTAAGTGACAAAGGAGGAATATTTAGTATAGAATTTTTATACAGTGATGAATTTTTTAAAATGTTTATGAAAAGAAAATAAATCAATGTGTGATATTAATTGATTTGGATCTCTAATATGTTGTAGAGATACGGTAGGAAAAGTGTAGGAAATATTTTTGTGAGGAACAAGAGTTTAATTGGTGGATATCATGGAAGAAAGAAATTATCACACATTACAGGATTTGGACATTCTTAATAGTGCACATGGATCGAATGAAAAAGCCTTATTTTGTTCCATAAGGAAATGGAACTTCACTTTTTGCTTCTTTTTCCTTTTTATTAACGCATAAGCAGTTTGGAAACTAAGGGTAATATTACAAAGGCATCAGTGAGTCCTTAATTCAATTCTAGCTCATGACTACGTACAAGACATAGAAAAATTGTAGTGTCAATTTTATAAGGAAGACTATTCACATAAACTCTACACCTATAATACACAATTCAATGAGTCTTAAGGGAAATTCAAAGAAAATTCAACGAATTTCAAACTTATATAAGATTTTCCTACATTATTAATAAGCCTTTTAGTGAGAGAATAAAATATATTGCTAATGAATCACTAGGAACAACTAGTGCCATGCGTTGTTCCCCCTCACTTAAGCATTCATATAGTCTAGTTATTAAATCAAGGAACACTACTTTTCTTGGGTTCCGTATTGAAACAAATAACAGACTGTTGAAATAAACATACCTCAGATTCGACTTAAAGTCAAAATTTTTCATTAAACATAGTTGTGAATCTTGAAGTGTTCCTTTGTCCGAAAGTTCCTCTTCGGATTTTGATCTATATTCCCATTTAAGGTGCTGATGTAATATGCCATCTAAAATGCCGCACCATCATGAGTTCCTAAGCATAAGTCACGGGTCATCAATGAACCAGCGAGTTCCTCAATGTTGAACTTGAACTTGCAGGAACAAGGAAGAAACTGGTGCGTCAAGTTTCTGACAGATTAGTGTGCACCTTTGTTTGTTCCTGTACCAATTCCTTAGGCAAGGGAACCCAACATGATTTGGGTCCCTTCTTGTTAGTAATGACTGTTAAAAATATAATTAAAACAACTACTACTACCAAGATACAATATGCATTCATATAAATGATATTCAATATATTCAGGAAGCATATAAAATAATAATTCTTAGGCAAAAAAAAATTAGCAGTGTATAACGTTGCCGAAAAATTAAAAATTTCAAGTTCCACAGATTCTTGTGTGCATTTTCTCAAAAGTCGTTTCCTTGAACTAATTTAAATATACTGGAGTTTTAAAAATAAATTGAAAAATCGGCTATTAAAAATAGATTTTAGATTTTTCAAATTCGATTTTAAATCAAAATAAAACAGTAGTTCCATTAGAAACAATGCAAGGAACAAGCAATAAATTAATGTATGCACATAAATAAAGTCTAAAGGAAGATATATTTACCTTAGAAGATTGTCTGTTACACCTTGACTGGCCTTTATTTGACAATGAAATTCAGATCTCCCTTGTTCCTTTGAATATGTAGGACCGAGTTCCTTTCGTCAAGTTTCTTGTAATTGTTCCTCCTTCCAGGAACTTAACTCAGCAGGGTTGCCTGCTTATCAGCGAGTTCCGGCTCTGATACCAACTGTTATTCGGATGGAACACGTACAAGAGGGGGGGTGAATTGTAATTTGGAACTTGCTTCTAACTTTTTGCGGAATTATAAAAGAAACTTAAAAGCAAGTATAGAAAATAATGCAAGAGAGAATTTAGCGTGGAAATCTTCTTGAAAATTATCAAGAAGACAAAACCACGACCACGGGGGATTTTAACGACGAGCTCTCATTCATCAAGCGAACGACCCTGTTACTAACTTAATTGGAAACTCTATCAACCCAAGTTCCCCGTGAACTTAGGATCCCATACAAAGAGTATAACATTCACGCTTAGTTGTGTTTAATACTCTCTCAAGACTTCACTCAAAGCCTTTCCAAATACAATAGGAACTCACTCAAGTTCCTAACCCAAACCTGTTACAATATATGAGAAGCGTAGAAGAACTGTAAAGGAACAAGAACTTTAGTGTAGGAACTGAAGGAACTTAGAACTCAGGAACTGACTCATAAACGTGGAACAAATATATTTTCTTTAATTACCTTCCACGTAAACCAGACTCTGTGGAATGACTGAGAAGTCAGACACCTTGGAATGAATGCTAAGATCCTCTTTTATAGTGTTGGAACTCCTAACTGCTTTCCCCATAATCTCTTCAACTATCAGCCATATTCCCATGTTCCTAGGCATGTACCCATGACCTCTATAGTTGATGAGAACGTGGTATATGAACGTGGATATAATGTACTTGGGGAACAAGCTAATACCAAGTAATGCATCCTAGTTTCTAGGCGTGATCCTAACATCAATAACTAATATGTCAGTTATATTTAACGTGTTATATTAAACGTGATTTAATAACTGATTTCATAGGATTCCTAAGTTAATAGGAACCTACCTAATTAATCTACTGATAAACGTATATTAATATTTGACTAACCTAGGATACCCAAATTAGTAGGACTCTAATTAATTAATTAGTTAATTCCAAGATACCCAACTTAACAAGACTCTAATTAATTAACTAATTAATTCCAAAATATAAAACATATTTATCTTATTAAGAATCCTAGACTTAGTCAATTACCTATTTATTTAAGGACTTTTAATCAAATTAAAACTCTTAAATAAACTATCCTAAATCACGCTTACTGACAATTAGATTAATGCATATTGACATTATACTTAGGATGCATACCAAGTTCCTAGACACGAGTTCCACGAGTTCCTTTTAATACCTTGTTCCATTACCTTTCACGTTTCCACATACTCACATGAATCCTAGAAAATAAACTCTTGTTTCTTGTCTTCATGTTTCATGCTGCTCCGCATGTTGGTTGTTCCTCAGGAACAAGTGCTCCGCATGTTGGTTGTTCCTCGGGAACAAGTGCTCCTCGGGAACAATGGTTGATCCTCAGGAACAAGCATCTTTAGGAACAGCCATCTTTAGGAACAACCATCTCTAGGAACATCCATCTTTAGGAACAACCGTCTTTAGGAACAGCCGTCTTTGGGAACAGCCGTCTTTGGGAACAGCCGTCTTTGGGAACATACGTCTTTGGGAACAGCCGTCTTCGGGAACAGCCTTCTTTGGGAACAGCCATCTCTATTGGGATTCCTCTAGCTCATCTGGAGTTCTAGTTCTTCCGCATGAACTTTAAAACTCCCAGCTTCTCTAGAGTTTATCCTTAGGAACTGCTCTGCAATTCCAGCTCTGGATTTTATGCTTCTTTGTTATAAGCATCTCACAATCATCAACTTCCAGTAAGCTTTATTATTGATGACTTGGGCACAACTATTCATTAATGATCCTTGCACACATACAACTTGAAAACCACGTTAGTTGATTACGTTAGTTTGTCATCATCAAAACCATATTGGCTCAACACCTGTGCAATAGCTCCGTTATTATCACAATACAGGGCTATTGGTCCTTTAATGGAGGGGACTACACCGAGTTCACCTATGAACTTCCTTAGCCATATAGCTTCCTTTGCTGCTTCATGTGCAGCAATGTACTCCGCTTCAGTTGTAGAATCCGCAATGGTGCTTTGCTTAGCACTTTTCCAGCTTACTGCTCCTCCGTTGAGGCAGAAGACAAACCCAGACTGTGATCTGAAATCATCTTTGTCGGTTTGGAAACTTGCGTCCGTATAGCCTTTAACAATTAATTCATCATCTCCACCATAGACCAGGAAGTCATCTTTGTGCCTTTTCAGGTACTTCAGAATATTCTTGGCAGCAGTCCAATGCGCCTCTCCTGGGTCTGACTGGTATCTGCTCGTAGCACTGAGTGCGTACGCAACATCCGGGCGTGTACATATCATAGCATACATTATTGAACCAATCAATGATGCATATGGAATCCCATTCATTCGTCTACGCTCATCAAGTGTTTTTGGGCACTGAGTCTTGCTTAGAGTTATTCCATGAGACATGGGTAGGTAGCCTCGCTTGGAGTCCGCCATCTTGAACCTATCAAGCACCTTATTGATATAAGTGCTTTGACTAAGTCCAATCATCTTTTTAGATCTATCTCTGTAAATCTTGATGCCCAATATGTACTGTGCTTCTCCTAGATCCTTCATCGAAAAACATTTCCCAAGCCAAATCTTGACAGAGTTCAACATAGGAATGTCATTTCCGATAAGTAATATGTCGTCGACATATAATACTAGGAAAGCAATTTTGCTCCCACTGACCTTCTTGTATACACAAGATTCGTCTGCGTTCTTGATGAAACCAAAGTCACTGACTGCTTCATCAAAACATATATTCCAGCTCCTGGATGCCTGCTTCAATCCGTAGATTGACTTCTTTATCTTGCATACCTTTTTAGCATTCTTTGGATCCTCAAAACCTTCAGGCTGTGTCATAAACACAGTTTCTGTTAAAACGCCGTTTAAGAAAGCAGTTTTGACATCCATCTGCCATATTTCGTAATCGTAATATGCAGCGATTGCTAACATTATCCGAATAGACTTTAGCATTGCAAATGGTGAAAAGGTTTCATCATAATCCACACCGTGGACTTGCCTGTAACCTTTTGCAACCAATCTAGCTTTGAAAACTTCAAGTTTCCCATCCTTGTCCTTTTTCAGTTTGAAAACCCATTTGCTTCCAATGGCTTGGTAGCCATCTGGCAAATCGACCAAATCCCATACTTGGTTTTCAGACATGGAGTCTAATTCAGATTGCATGGCTTCTTGCCATTGCTTGGAGCTAGGGCTCGTCATAGCTTGTTTGTAAGTCGCAGGTTCATCACTTTCAAGTAACAGAACGTCATAGCTCTCGTTCGTCAAAATACCTAAGTACCTTTCCGGTTGAGATCTATATCTTTTCGATCTACGCGGGGTAACATTTCTAGATTGACCATGATTCTCACCAGATTCTTCTAAAGATCTCTGAGTTTCATCCTGAATGTCATCTTGAGCATTCTCTAGAGTTTGTTGTTCGACTCGAATTTCTTCGAGGTCTATTTTTCTCCCACTTGTCATTTTGGAAATGTGATCTTTCTCCAAAAAGACACCATCTCGAGCAACAAACACTTTGTTCTCAGATGTATTGTAGAAGTAATACCCCTTTGTTTCCTTTGGATAGCCCACAAGGATACATTTGTCAGATTTTGGATGAAGTTTGTCTGAAATTAATCGTTTGACGTATACTTCACATCCCCAAATCTTAAGAAAAGACACATTTGGAGGCTTTCCAAACCATAATTCGTATGGAGTCTTTTCGACAGCTTTAGACGGAGCTCTATTTATAGTGAGTGCAGCTGTATTTAGTGCATGTCCCCAAAATTCTAATGGAAGTTCGGCCTGACCCATCATTGACCTGACCATGACTAGCAAGGTTCTGTTCCTCCGTTCCGACACACCATTCCATTGTGGTGTTCCAGGAGGAGTCAATTCTGATAGAATTCCACATTCTTTCAGATGGTCATCAAATTCATAGCTCAGATATTCACCGCCTCTATCAGACCGCAGTGCCTTAATCTTCTTGCCTAATTGATTCTCTACTTCACTCTGAAATTTCTTGAATTTGTCAAAGGATTCAGACTTATGCTTCATTAGGTAGACATAACCACACCTACTGAAGTCATCAGTGAAAGTGATAAAGTAGCTGAAACCACCTCTAGTATTTGTACTCATTGGTCCACATACATCTGTATGGATGAAACCCAATAGTTCATTTGCTCTTTCTCCAACTTTAGAGAAAGGTTGCTTTGTCATTTTGCCAAGTAAACATGATTCGCATTTACCATAATCCTCTAAGTCAAATGGTTCTAGAATTCCTTCCCTTTGAAGTCTTTCTAAGCGTTTCAAGTTTATATGGCCTAATCGACAATGCCACAGATAGGTGAGATCTGAATCATTCTTTTTGGCCTTTTTGGTATTTATGTTATATACTTGTTTGTCGTGATCTAATAAATAAAGTCCATTGACTAATCTAGCAGATCCATAAAACATCTCTTTAAAATAAAACGAACAACTATTGTCTTTTATTAAAAAGGAAAATCCCTTAGCATCTTAGCAAGAAACTGAAATGATGTTTTTAGTAAGACTTGGAACATGGAAACATTCTTCCAGTTCCAAAACTAGCCCGGAGGGCAACGACAAATAGTAAGTTCCTACAGCTAATGCAGCAATCCGTGCTCCATTTCCCACTCGTAGGTCGACTTCACCCTTGCTTAACTTTCTACTTCTTCTTAGTCCCTGTGGATTGGAACATAAGTGTGAGCCACAACCTGTATCTAATACCCAAGAAGTTGAATTAGCAAGTATACAGTCTATAACGAAAATACCTGAAGATGGAACGACTGTTCCGTTCTTCTGATCTTCCTTTAGCTTCAAGCAATCTCTCTTCCAATGCCCCTTCTTCTTGCAGTAGAAGCATTCGGATTCAGAAGTGGGTTGACTGACCTTCCTCTTTGCAGATTTGGCGCCAGTTTGCTTAGTTGGGCTGGCCTTGTTGCCACCTTTCTTAGCATTCCTCTTCTTTCCAGATTTCTTGAACTTGCCCCCACGCACCATAAGCACATCCTGCTTATCACTTTTGAGCGTCTTTTCAGCGGTCTTCAGCATACCGTGAAGCTCAGTGAGCGTTTTGTCCAGACTATTCATACTGTAGTTCAGTTTGAACTGATCATACCCGCTATGAAGAGAATGGAGGATGGTGTCTATAGCCATTTCCTGAGAAAATTGCTGATCCAGCCGACTCATATTCTCAATGAGTCCAATCATTTTGAGAACATGTGGACTTACGGGCTCGCCTTTCTTAAGTTTGGTCTCAAGAATTTGCCTATGAGTCTCGAATCTTTCGACTCGAGCCAGATCTTGGAACATGTTCTTCAACTCACTGATGATTGTGAAAGCATCTGAGTTGATGAACGTTTTCTGCAGATCCGCACTCATGGTGGCGAGCATTAGACATTTCACATCCTTGTTGGCATCAATCCAACGATTGAGGGCTGCCTGAGTGACCCCGTCGCCTGCAGCTTCGGGCATCGCCTCATCTAGGACATACTCCTTTTCTTCCTGCATAAGAACTATTTGCAAGTTCCTTTGCCAGTCAAGGAAGTTTTTCCCGTTCAACTTCTCCTTTTCGAGAATTGATCGAATGTTGAATAAATTGTTGTTTGCCATATTAAAAACTACAATTGAAAAGAATAAACAAATAAATAACCATTCACAGTTTCTCTTAATAAACTTAAATTCTAGCATACATGCATAATTCAATGTTTATTAAGCATTTTATTCAAATTATGTGTTCCGGCAGGTGTGAATAAAATGATTCCAAGATCCTAAAATCATTGAAGAACTAAGCACAGTTTGTCGACTTAATCCTAGAACATCTTAGGTAAGCAAAAGCCTTTTGCTAATAGTCTAGAAACTATTCTTGGTTGATAGGTACGTCTAAGAACTTATTAGGTAAACCTATCGATTTTGCCACGACATAAAAGGACTCCTTACTTATATCGTTGAGTTTCATCAAAACTAACATGTACTCACAATTATTTGTGTACCTTGCCCCTTTAGGACCAATAAGTAACACCTCGCTGAGCGAAAACTATTACTAGATTGATGTAAAGGATATCCAAGCAAGTGTATATTTTGGCATGGCACCTTTTAACTCAATTTTTAAGTTTGGAACTTAAAGCTCTTAGTATGTTGGTTAGATTTTAAGTGAACTAAAATCCTTAATCATGCAACATAATCAAGCTTTTGATCTCATGCATTTTAAGACATATTTAAAAGCAATAAATAACTTAAAACATGCATAAGATATTTGTGATCTAGTATGGCCCGACTTCATCTTGAAGCTTTAACTTCAAAGTCCGTCTTGAAAATCTCCGTGGGAGGCACCATTTTCTTCAAATAGGATAAGCTATAACTAATTACAACTATTTGATGGTACGCAGACCATATTTGAATTGAAAAATAACTTTGGTACTTCAGACCAATTACATTCAAATTAATGGTACGCAGACCATATTTTCTATCCTATTTGGGCCATACTAGTCACTTCATAACCTGCAAAACAGTACATATACAATATATACCATTCACCCATTTATTATCATGAATGGCCCACATAGCTGGTTAGTAAAACACATTATGCATCACGTAAACATTTGCAGCAATTAATCAAGGGCACCAATAATCTACCAATTATTCAGTCCTTATTAATTCTAATCAAGTTGTTTTAACCTTAAGGATTTGTAGACCTAATCAAGAGTTTATGACTAAAAAGCGCTCCCACTTAAACCAATAAATTCATATGCTTTACCAATTTTAAACATAAAAATGTATTTCTAGTCTAACCGGAAACATACAAATTTAATTAAAATTTAAAGCTCATATAAATTTATAATTGAATCCAAAAAGTTTAATTTAATTTCAGTCGTTATTTAAATTAATTCATGATTTTAATTTTAGTAAAATAATTAGAATAAATAACATTTATTATAATTACAATATTCAAAATTAAAATCCAAGAAAATAATTTAAATTATTAATTTTAAAATTAATTAAAATTACGTGAACTGAAATTTTCAAATTAAACATTCAAAACGATCTAATCGTAACGCAAACACCCTACGCATTGCACGCCCATGGGCCGCTCGCACACAGCCATCGCTGGCCATGTGCGCGCAGCCCATGCGCTCGTCGCATAGCTGCTGCATTTCCATCGCAAGCCATCGCACGCTGCGCGCGCGCCAGCGCTCGTCGCACGCGAGCCATCGCTCGCAGTGCGCGCGAGCCATCGCTCGCTGTGCGCGCGACATCGCTCGCTGTGCGCGCGACATCGCTCGCTGGGCGCGCGACATCGCTCGCTGTGCGTGCGAGCCATCGCTCGCTGGGCGCGCGACATCGCTCGCTGTGCGTGCAAGCCATCGCTCGCTGGGCGCGCGAGCAACGCTGGGCGCAGCGCTCGTGGCACGCGAGCTTGCGCTCGCTGCTCGCGAGGCTGCGCGCTCTTGCGCGAGGCAGTGCGCGTTGTGGCGCAGCTCGCTTGCTGCCCACACGCGACTGCCTTGGCTCGCCCTTCGCCCATGCCCATTCGTCCATTGCTCGTGGCCCACGACATAAGGCAGGGCTGCTGCCTTGTGCACGTGCACCATGCCTTGCTCATTGCATTCGTGCCGCACGGGCGACGAGCTCCCTTGCTCGTCGTCGCATGCCCGCACTATACAACACCCCTTAAGGGTAACATGAAGCGTCCATTGCTTTGTGCGTGCAAGTTATATGAACGAATCGCATAAAAAAAATTTAAAATTTATAAAATTAATGACAAATTAATAAATATTATTAATTTCATAATTTTAGGGCGAAAAATCGAAAATTTATTATCCAATTGATTTCCGATTGTTATGGATTCAAGTCTAGGTCATAAAAATTTAAAATTTATCATAAATTTACAATTTTTATGGTGGTTTTTAATCATAGGTTTCTAATTAAATTATAATTAATTATGAAAATCAAATTAATTCTAAATTAATCTAATATTCAACAAATTAATCATAATTACAAATTAGATTGCATAATTAACAAGGCTAGGCATTCAAACTTGTTAAACATATACAGTAGGTCAATCAAAAATTCAAGATTTATCAACAAGAATCGCAAATATTTAATTTAACATCTTAAATTTACGAAATTTTGCATTCGAAAAACTAAAACCTTCGAAAAGTCATAGTTAAGCTTCGAATTTGAGAATTCTGGGTTCGGCAGAAAAATATTAGTTTTGTCAAAATTTTAGAATGCCTTTTACATGCGAAATTGACACAAAAATCACTCGATTTGGATGAGTAACGAAGAAACTGCCGAAAAACTGCGTACGTATAATTAAATAAACGCAATTTGCAATTAATTAACAATTACGAAAATTAATCACCCCTTTTAATTCTTGCAAATTTGTAATATTTAACCATGTTCATGCAATTTTAGATTATGAAAATAATAAGGGGCTCGTGATACCACTGTTAGGTTATGATACATATGATATTACATAAATCATGCGGAAACAACCATTAACCCAGGATTACATATTATTTACACATAATCATATAGCATAATTTAGATGCATACTCTTTGTTGCGTGCCCTCCCTAGCTGCGCCCGAACCGAACAAGAACAAGTCTTTAGGACTCCAAGTGTCGTCCCTCCGTAGATAGTCCACAGCACGTCCGGATCCGCCTTAAGATTGACCAACTAGAATCGCCCTTAAGGTACTAGAATTTTCGGCACTTTTGAGCAAGATGTGTGGCTGAATTTTTCTCTCAAAAACTCACTTTGAATACTAAAAAACTCGTTATAAATTGTGAACCCAGGCCACATATTTATAGGGGTATGGAAAGGGAATTGGAATCCTATTCAGATACAAATTAATTAAACCTAGAATTCTACAAGAACTCTAATTTAATTAATTTATCAAATAGAATTAGGAATTTAATCATTAACCGAACTCTGCACGTTTTAGGAAACGTGCACGAACACAAACACTTACACACGCACACACGGCAGCCACGATGGGCCGCCCATGCGTGCGCACGAGCAGCAGCCCACGCAGCGAGGCCTGCGAGCTGCAAGCCCACGCAGCTCCCGCGCGCGCTGCGCGCGCTGTGCGCGCTGCCACGGCCTGCTGGGCCTGGCCTTGCGCTGGGCCTGGCGTGGCTTTTTGTGCGGCGCGCTTGGCTTGCTGGGCGATGGCCTGGCTTCGTGCTGGGCCTCGTCCGGCAGGCCTCGTCCGATGCTTATTCGTACGATACGCTTCCGATTAAATTTCCGATTCCGGAATTCATTTCCGATACGAACAATATTTAACATTTTCGATTCCGGAATTAATTTCCGTTTCGAACAAATATTTAATATTTCCATTTCCGGAATTATTTTCCGATTCCGGTAATATTTCCGATTCTGACAATATTTCCGTTTCCGGCAATATTTCCGATTCTGGTAATATTTCCATTTCCGATAATATTTTCCGATACGTACCATGTTTCCGTTTCTGGCAACATCTACGACTTGGATAATATTTATATTTCCGATACGATCCATATTTCCGTTTCCGTTAATATCATCGTTTCCGGAGTATTCATTTCTTGCCTGTGACGATCTCAGCTCCCACTGAAACCAAGATCCGTCGGTTCCGAATATCCATAGATAGAGTATTTAATGCCATTAAATACTTGATCCGTTTACGTACTATTTGTGTGACCCTACGGGTTCAGTCAAGAGTAAGTTGTGGATTAATATCATTAATTCCACTTGAACTGAAGCGGCCTCTAGCTAGGCATTCAGCTCACTTGATCTCACTGAATTATTAACTTGTTAATTAATACTGAACCGCATTTATTAGACTTAACATAGAATGCATACTTGGACCAAGGGCATTATTTCCTTCAATTTCAGCGCCCAGGGCTGGGCGTTAAAGATTTCGGCGCCCAGATCTGGGCGTTGAAAATGGGATCTAGGCAATTTCAGCGCCCAGGGCTGGGCGTTGAAAATGATGTTTGGGCCGAGTTCTTTGTAAGATTTGGACTCTTACAATCCGGAGTGTTTGAGACTTTATCCGAGTGTTTTAGTGCGTATTAACTTTATGACGGAATGCGTCTGGGCCCGTTACAAACTCTAGGTTCGTTAGGATTTTAATCAATACGTAACTCTTATTTTTGAATTATACTAGGAATAGGATTCCTCTTGCAAATTCTATCTCTTTTAGGATTTATGTTGGAGTGCAACACCTAATTCTGACAGGTTTCTATCTTTTATGACTTGCCACTTTTAACAACTACCTATTATGGCAGTTACTATTTTTAGCAGGTTTCAATAAATAGCAGGTTCGGGTGAAATGAAAAAGGTGATCGAGATTCGTTATTTTATAGGAGATGCGTTGCCAAGTGGAGATCATCGAACCTTCCCTTTCGGGAATGGGGACAAAAGTAGGTGTCTACATTACCTAGCAAAAATTAAATCCTTAACGTCAAAGTTAAGATCTTTCGAAGTCATCCTTATTCCCAGAGGCCAGAATACACAAGCTGACGCACTGTCAAAACTTGCAAGCTCAACACTCATCGATCTAAACAGGTCGGTCCATGTGGAAGTTCACCAGGAACGGAGCATCGATTTTCCACCCCCTATAGTATGCAATTTATGTCCCGAGCCGAGCTGGATGGACGCAGTAATGGCATACAAGGAGAGGGGAGAACTTCCCGAAGACAAGCTACAAGCAAGAAAGCTGAAAAGGTTCAACAGATGGTTCATCATCGATGCCAATGGGGAGCTCATGAGGAAATCATTCTCAGCCCCATTGCTAAATGTGTCGGGCCAACCGATGCTGACTACATCCTAAGGGAGATCCACCTCGCCATATGTGGAAATCACATTGGAGGCAGGGCCTTGGCACATAAGGCGCTTCGGCCGGATACTGGTGGCCCACCATGGTTTCCGAAGCAAAGCTGATGACAAGGAAGTGCGAGAAATGCCAGAAATTTGCACCGGCTATCCACCAACCAGCTCAATCCCTACAATCTACACTCTATCCCTTACCATTCGCACTGTGGGGGTTGGACATCATTGGTCCCTTCCCCTCAGCTGTGAAACAGAAGAAGTGGTTGATAGTAGGAGTCGACTATTTCAACAAGTGGATTGAAGCCGAAGCAGTTTCTTCCATCACTGAGCCACAAGTCCGTCGATTCATCTGGCAAAACATCATCACAAGGTTCGGCATACCGAGGCTGATGGTCTTCGACCATGGAAAACAATTTGACAACCCCCCGCTGCAAAAGTGGTGCAAGCAGTTCGGTATCCACCTAGCTTACTCAGCAGTATGCCATCCTCAAAGCAACGGGCAAGCCGAAACCGCAAACAAACTCATCCTCAACGCACTCAAGAAGAGAGTTGAGGACGAGAAGAACAAGTGGCTAGAGGAGCTTCTTGGAACATTATGGTCCCTTCGGACCACCAAGAAGGAAGCCACTGGACAAACACCCTTCCATCTGGTATACGGTTCCGAGGTTGTCATCCCTGTAGAGATCGGAACAGAAAGCTTGAGGATCCAGGCATACAACAAGTATGTTGGAGTCCACGGAGAAAGCAACGACCAACTTCTGTCTGAAGCTCTCGATCTACTAGATGAAGCTCGGAACGACGCCAGAACTCTCAACGCTGCCTACTTAAAAAGAGTCAGCAAGCATTACAACCGAGGAGTCAACGCCAGACCCCTGAAGGCTGGCGACCTAGTACTCAGAAACGCCGCCGCAGTTCAGAAAGGAAGGATCCATGGGAAACTCTCAGCAACCTGGGAAGGACCATACATCATCCACTCTGAAAAGAGGGCTGGCAATTTTATGCTTAAACAGTTAGATGGAACAATCTTGAAGAACCATTGGAATGCCGATGTTCTCAAGAAATATTTTTTATGATCTTACCCTATCTGTAATCCAAGTAAGTCGTTTAATGAGAAGAGGAAAGCGTTTGGCACCATGAGTTTCATTAAACCATATCTCCCTTCTTTTTTTATCATTTCATCATATATATGCATGCAGTCTCGGATCTGATCAATCCGAGACTAAAATTCAATCTGAGGTAACCATTCCCTGGATAAAAATACAAGAAATAGTGAACTCAAAAAACCAACGACCCGAGGTATCGTCCAAAATTCCCGGATTTGCGACACCTCGGAGAGCCCTGTTCGCAACAACAGTCTTTCGAATCAAGTTATAAAGACCCCGGCTCAGATCTACGGATCGCCGAAGTCATAACTAAGTCAGACTAGCGATTTCTTTCCCAGGTGTCCGTACCACAAAAAACTGAAGAAGAAATCGAGCCTCTTAGCAGATCGACGGATCTGAAGAACTCGAAAACAAAGAGTCTCTTAGCAAATCTTCGGATTTGAAGAACTCGAAAACAAAAAGTGTCTCTTAGCAAATCTTCGGATTTGAAGAACTCAAAAACAAAAAGAGTCTCTTAGAAAATCATTTGATTTGAAGAACTCGAAAACAAAAAGAGTCTCTTAGCAAATCTTCTGATTTGAAGAACTCGGAAACAAAGAATCTCTTAGAAAATCTACGGATTTGAAGAATCCGAAAACAAAGAGCCTCTTAGCAAGTCTACGGATTTGAAGAACTCAAAACAAAGGCAAATCCCAAACTTGGCTAAAGCAAGTATTCAAAGCTAAATGAAAAGCAGTCAAATAGCAAATCGAAGTCATTTTTCAATCAATATTCGGGGGAAAAGAGTGATTACAATCAACTAAAACTCGGCACGATCCGAAGAATCCTCGAAAATTGAAAACAAAATGACCCTACAGCTAAAAATCGGCAGCCATCAACAGATGATATCAGCCTACCAAAGTACAAGAAAGAAAAAGAAAGCTAAAAGTTAGGAGGTACATCGTAGAACTGAAGCCAAAAAGGAGCAAGAAATATTAAGCACAAGTTCGGTTGCCCTCAACTTGAGCCAACAGACTCTGAAGAAGACGATTGCCCGAGTCCCTAAAGGTGAGAAGCTTCGGGAGCAACACTTAGAGGGGCAGCCTTAGAGGAACCACCAACAGTGGTGTCACCCTCAGAAGCCACTTTTCGGGCCCGAGCTTCCTCAAGAGCCTTCTGGCGCTTCGCTTCAGCTTCGTCACGATCAGCTTGGCACTCCTCCAAATGATCCTTGTCCTTTAGCCAAACTGGAACCTTCTCATTCCAAGGGAAGTGAGGAATATGTTTCGCAAACATCCGCCGAGCACCCAAGATGCCATTCCAGTACTGCTCTCGGCATTGATCAGCAGTATAAAGCTCAGCTCTCTCCTGCTCCAACTTCCGAATCTGATCATCCTTCTCTTGAATCCGAAGTTGAAGAACAGGGACCTTGTTAGCTTCATTCTGAATCAGCTCTCAATTCTCCACGAATCGAGTAAGTTTGGCCTCCTCCTCCTTGAGAAGCTTGTCATTCTCTTCCAGCTCGACCTCGAACTTAGCAGACATCTCTTTCTTCTCCGTCACAAGGCGAAGAATTTTCCCAGCATCCTCTTTGACTCGGAAGGTGAGCTTGCCAAACTCGTTCCCAATCTCCTCCACCATGGCCCGAGCCTCACGACTGTACTTAAGGTACATCTTCTTGACACCCTCAAGCTGGGAGATCAGCAGGCTGGCTTTCTGGTCGAGGACAAGGATTTCACGAGCATAGGCCTCCTGGTACTTCTTCAGCTTCCTCTCCTCCCAAAAGCTGCATTTCGCAGCGAACGAGGACCAAAAAGTGGCCTGGAGTAGGAAGGAGCAATCGAAACTCAATAAAAGAGAGAAGCGTAGACAAAGAAAAAGACAAGTGTGACACTTACCTCGTTCAGGTGATACTGAGCCATCAGAGTTGGATTTCTCTCTTCAGCTCCAGGAACACGCCACTGCGGATTGGCCAGAAGCATGTTCTCTCTCGCAGCTTCAGGACCCACCAGAGAAGCTGCGTGAGCGGAAGGATCCTCACCCATGACCGAAGGCCTAGAAAACTGAGCCATCGTCTCCCGAACTTCCTCGGGAATCCTCTTCAAAGGAACTTCCAAGCAAGGGTCGGCATGGATCAACCTGTCCAAGGCCGAAGTAGAAGTAGATCCCAGTGTCTCACGGCGCCACTTCGTCCCATGCCCCAGTTCAGCTTGCTTACCCGCGAGAACCGTAAAGGGGACATCTTTGTCGCTCGGCCGACCCAGGATCAGCTACAGCCGTTTCAGACTCAGTAAGCTCCACCACAACCTTAGGAGGAGTCTTCGGATCCTCCTGTAAAATTCCAGCAGCTTCACCCTCTTCGAGGACGATGGCTCGGAAGTGCTAGGCGAGGCATTTAACTTGGTTGTTGTGTTTGAGTCTCGTCGCTGCACACAAGTGCACTCACAGCAACAGCTCGAGTGGTACAGTGCATCAATACCCCACCTACAGCTACTATGCATACGAACAACAACGAGCCACAGCAACAGCAACTTTGCTCACACCTTGTAGCAATCCTTAGGCTGTTGTACAGCCCCTTGATTGCCACACCTTGTAGTATGGGACAGCAATGCACACAACCTTGCAGCAAGACAGCAAAGCAGTGAAGCACATCTACGAGCAAGAGCCATAGCACAACACGCAGCAGAACAGAAGCAGCCATAGCAACACGCAGCTCCTACAGTCTGTGCTGTCGAACAGACTTCTGTGCTGTCGAACAGATTCAAACTGTGTGGTCGCACAAATTTTGTGTGGTCGCACAAACTGCAAACTTCAGACAGAATATCCCGATTTCGGAAAATGATCGCACATGATTTCAGATTCGACCGCACACAATCTGTGCGACCACACAAGACCTCTTGTGCGACAGAATGGGGCTGCGGGCTGCTACTATAAAGCTTAAAATCGCAGCATTGTCGAAGAGTTAGTTTTCACGTAATTCATTTCTAATTTTCAGATTTTAGGCTTAGCTTATAATTCTCTCTCTAGAATTAGTTTAGGGCTTAGATTAGTGATTAGGATTAGGATTCATTGCTTCAAATTCTTGATTCTAAATTCAATTCAATCATTAATTTTCAGATTTCTTTTTTCTCTTTCACTTGAGTTTTGTTCTTCATTTTTGTGCTTCAAGTTTGATGCAATTTCTTCATTTCAGGGTATAATTCTAATTCTTCTTTTGATTTGTTCTTTAATTCTTTAATTGCTTTATTAATTTCGCTTATGCTTTGATTTCATGCTTGAATTCTAGAATTAGTTTGATATTTTGAATTTCATTGATTTTTCCCCAAATTTTGTGGTTTGAATTTTCTGATTTTTGTTGATTCAATTAGCTTCATTAATTCAATTAGTTTCATGATTAGGATTAATATTAGTTTAATATTGATGTTAATCATGCTAGTTGAGTAGTTTAGTCTAGAGGTTAGGGATGAAGCCTTGGCATTGAATTTGGGGAATTTTAGGGAAAATTCATGATTGATGTTGTGATTAAATGTGATTTAGTGATAGGATTTTCCATGATCAATTGAGTAGTAGTTGCAAATTCTAGTTGATTGAGTTAAATTGGAATGTATGATTTAGGTTTGGCAAGACATTGTGAGCCTAATTCATGCAAGTGAATGATAGTTCCTATTATATGCGAGCTAATCTAGCTTAGGACTATGCGAAAGCTTTTCTATAGGCTAGGTTGCTTCGCGTGCTCTATCCGAGAGGTGGCGAGCACGTCATTAGTTTTCATTCCCCTATTTTCTATGTCGTTGCATATTCATGAATGTCTTGACCTTGTTATTTCTTTGATTCGATTTCCATTGCCGATTCCCGAAATCTCTAGAGCTTCCTTTATTTGTTTGCTTTTCTAACTTTGATTAGTTTAGTTCAAAAACTCAAATTCCATCCGAACTAACTTGTGAACGCATAGATTGATAAGTCAAACATATCCATTCCTATGGGACGATCCCTATACTTGCCGCTATAGTCAATATAGCCGGTAGTTTAGGTGTTTTATAAATTTTGTTTGGTGAGGTGATTTTCTATTCAACGACGGAAAAACACCTTATCAATTTTGACTGGGAGGCATGTTGTTTGGGCTCTCAATTGGACACCAATTGCGCCTCTAAGTCCAAAGCCCAATGGCTCAATGCAACAACATCAAACCCACTTCTACTCAACATGGCTGGTCAGCCACCAACCAAGGCCCAAGGCCCAATAGCAATAAATGACCTATGGGCATTTATTACACAAACACTATAAATAAGCCGCCAAGGCTCACACCTCAAGGTACGTCCAATTTACTGCCTTAATACTACTCTCTAGAGAACTTCTCTCTAGAATCCGAGCATCGTTCTTACTTAGGCATCGGAGGGGTTTTCCTTGGAAATACCCCCGAGGCTAGTTACTTTGTCATTGTGCAGGTGAATTCGGACACGACTCATTCAAGCAAGCAAGATATTCAACACAAACCAAAAGGGCCTTCATACGAAGCCCATTGTTTCAACACGGGAACAAATACATACAACGAAATTAATCACCCCTTTAATTCATTGCAAATTTATAAAACTTAACCATGATAACTATAATTGATTATGGAATTAATTAGAGGCTCGTGATACCACTGTTAGGTTATGACAAATATAAAACATATATTTCATGCGGAAAAACCTTAAAGCCAGGAATCCAAATTAATTGCCACATAGTCAATTAGCGATACATACATGTGACGCGTGCCTTCCCTAGCTGCTCCCGAACCGAACAAGAACAAGTTTAGGACTCCAAGTGTCATCCCTCCGTAGATAGTTCACAGCACGTTCGGATCCGCCTTAGATTCAGATAACTAGAATATAGTCTAAGGTTTTATGTTATTCGAAACTTAATTATATTGGCAAATTATTAAGTTAGTTTAATCTTAAACTATATGAATACTTGTGATTGATGTATATAAATTGTGATTATGTATCACCTATTTATAGGGAGGAAATATCCGACTTAGATTTCCACTAGGATTCAATTTACTAATTCGATTAGAATTCTACTTAAATTAATCCTTTGATTTTTAGTGTTTAATCAAACAACTCTAGTGGATTTAGGAAAACAATTAATCGGACAATCCTAGGTGTCTAAGGATTCGTAGTGTTGCACGAACACACACACACACACACACACACACACAGCCCACGAAGGGGCGCCCTGTGCCCGTGGCTCGGTCCAGCAGCGCTGGCAGTCACGCGGCCCATTGCTTGGGCGCTGCTGCCAGCCTGCCTTGCCTTGCTCGGCTGGGCTTGGCCTTGCTTCGTGCTTGGCTGGGCCTGCCTTGCTTGGCGCGGGTGGGCTTGCTCGCTGCTGCTGTGCGCGCGGGCTTCGCTAGGCGCGGGCCTGGCTTCGTGCTGGGCCTTGCGTCTAGCAAGCTCGTCCGATGATTATTTCGTACGTCGCGCTTCCGATTCGTTTTCCGATTCCGGAATTCATTTCCAATTCGAACAATATTTATTATTTCCGATTCCGGAATTTTTTTCCGTTTCGAACAAATATTTAATATTTCCGATTCCGGAATTTATTTCCGATTCCGGTAATATTTCCGATTCCGGCAATATTTCCGTTTCCTATTTCCGATTCCGGCAATATTTCCATTTCCAATAATATTTTCCGATACGTACCATGTTTTCGTTTACGGCAACATCTACGACTTGGATAATATTTATATTTCTGATACGATCCATATTTCCGTTTTCGGCAATATCATCGTTTCCGGAGTATTCATAATTTGCCTTTTGACGATTTCAGCTCCCACTGGAACCGAGATCCGTCGATTCCGAATATCCATAAATGTAGTATTTAATTCACTTAAATACTTGATCCGTTCACGTACTATTTGTGCGACCCTACGGGTTCAGTCAAGAGTAAGTTGTGGATTAATATTATTAATTCCACTTGAACTGAAGTGGCCTCTAGCTAGGCATTCAGCTCACTTGATCTCACTGAATTATTAACTTGCATAATTAATTAATACTGAACCGAATTTATTAGGCTTAGCATTGAATGCATACTTGGACCAAGGGCATTATTTCCTTCACTAACCTCCCATATAACACAGATGCACAACCTTGAGTAACATGGGCCTATAAAGCCAACCATCTCAACCAAAAGAACCGGTACCAACAAATGATAGGTCCCCCAAGCTAGACTTGGCATAAGTAACCAACGGGGCTAATAAGGGCTATTTTGTGGAGTTAAATAAAAGAATGGTCAAGGCTAAGCATGGAAAAGAAAAAGCAGGAACAAATGTATCTAAGATCGTCTGAAAGCTTCCTAAAGAATGGCCTTTCATCATGCGCAAAGTACAAGTGTGTTAAGCATACTAATAGTAAAAAACCAAAAACTCAGATCAATGCAACACCAGGAATTAAGCACTCAGAAGAATCAAGGCTCAAAACCTCACAGCTAATTACAATCCAGCAATATACATATGAAAAGTGGGACAGAGTTGACATTTAACAAGAGTCAATGTAATTGTAGTTCATATAAAAAACAATCAATCCATGATGCACACCTGTCTTATAACCTTGAATCATCAAATAAGAATTTTGAACCAAAGGGGCACAGGGAATTAATTGTCTCAATATCATTGATCAACACGTATATTTGTAATTTTTTTTCAAAGTGGTAAATCTTACCTATAAAGAAGTAAACACACCAAAGAAATAAACACACACAAAAGCGGTGAATAGAAAAATAGAAAAGAAAGCATACCTAATATATACAAGGAAGTGAAACAACCCCCCAAGCTAAATCAGACAATGTCCACATTGGCTCAAGGGGTACCGAACCCATCATCATCATCATCGTCATCATCATTGATGGCCCTGGCCATCATCATCCACATCATCATCACGTCCACCGTGACCGCTAGGGCCCTCCCCATACCCACCATAGTAGTGAGTGGGTGTGAAGGTACTCATGGCACCAGGAACACCATATCCCTTTGGGGGATAGCCAAACCACGAAGGATGTTGAGCCGTCTAAGGCACGACACCTTGCCTAGCAAAGTGATCGTAGATGGGGAACATGGATCTCTGGTGATCACTCTCAAAGTGATGGAATCTGATCTCGAGCCTATCCAAATGCTCCTCAATAGAGCGTTGCTCCCCCGCTGGAGCTGGGCCACCCTGTGGCCTCCCCTCTTTCTCACGAAGCCCTCTCTAAAAGTAAGTACGAGGCTCGGGTTCTTACTGCGGAGGCTTAGGCTCGGGCTGCTGAGGCTCCTGCTGCTGGGCTATGGGAAGAATGTTCTCACCCACATATAGGTAATGTACTTGGCCAGGTTTAAAGCGGGTGCGGCCCTGTGGGTCAGGCAAGGTGAAAAGCATATCTCCCCCAAACATCCAATACATAGCACCCGGGCGGAGTAACTGATGCTCGCCTTGTAGGTGGCGGAGTGATGCAGAATAGGTTAAATTCAGCAAGTTACTCCCTCGGACCGGGGTCTGATTGGCCTCAAAAAAGGTAACCGTGGCCATGGAAATGTGGGTGATCAACCCACCAAGAGTAATGCGAGTTTATATGGGCTAATGGCCACTTATTTGAAGTGCAAAGCCATGTGGTGGGCCAAGTTCATCATGTATCTTTCCTCCCCCTCAAGAACATAACCACCAAGAATTCCCAATTCTGTACTCCTAACATTCTGGGGCTCATCCCTCCAAAAAATAGTAAAGCCTAAAAACCTGAAGAAAACAATGGGGATGGGGTGTTGAACATGGGAAGCATGCAAATGTTGCATACTAGGGGGTGCACCATTCCCAGTCAATTTTCCCCACAGAGTGGAATTATTATGAGCATCCCCGGCTTGCCTCCTAGGCTCAGTTGATAATCCAAAAATCCTACCAAACTCCCTAATAGGTATATGGACATCTTGATTCATAAATCGAAAAAAAAACATGAGTTACGTCCTTATAGCCATTTTTATCTACTTCAAAGTAACTCATAAATTCAAGTGTCAACCTCCTAAATGTCAAACGCAACATGTTATACATAGACTTCATGCCGACACCATAAAATAAATGTTTCACATCTTCTTCTATTCCCATACCATGTAAAGACTTTTGACAAGCACCGGGACCACATTTGCCGGCGAGTCACCGTCATCGTCCGATGATACCCCCTCCTCACTAGTCTCCAGTGATCTTAGGGTGAACCCTCAGTTGTTGCAAAGCAGGTTGCTGATCACAATTGTGCCTAGAGGCCAAGAAGCAGCAGCACTCGTACACTAGAAGGATGAATCTAGTGGGAATTACCTCCCTCAATTTGAGTTGGAGAAGCCGATCATGTTGTCCCTCCGAGGTGAGAACGATCTCTGGAAAATTCGGGTCGGATTCGATTTGAGGTGGTGGTGGTGGCGGTGTTGGAGCCCTAGCCCGACTTGTAGATGCTTCATGTTGGTTCCTTGGAACCCTAGTACAGGTTCTGTTTGGTTTATTTTCCATTGAAGATGAGGAATCTGAGTTTTTTAGTTTTGAGGGTTTTTGGGAAATTTGGGGGTTTTGTGGAGAGTGGAAAATGGTGGAATTAATTGGGTGGAGGTTGTAGAGGATGATGAGAGGATGAATTTGATGCAAAGTTTGATGGATTTGGTGGATGACAGAATGAGATATGAGGGTTTGAAGTTATGGGTGTTTTGGGGTTTAATGGTGGAAGAGAGAGATTTGAAGGAGAAGATGAAGTGAAGAATGAAAGAAAGAAGGAACTTGTACCTTTTAGTCGCTGAAATCGCCAACCGCCCGATCGGGCAGATGCTCGCCCGATCGGGCAGATGCTCGCCCGATCGGGCGAAAATATAAACTTTTCTTCGAATTGAAACGCGCCCGATCGGGCGGAGCTCGCCCGGTCCACACCGGGCGCTTGATATTTTCTTCTTAATCCTTCCCCTTAGCCAGATTTCATGCCTTCAACTTCAAAATGACGTTATCGCCATCCGCCCGATGAGGCAGATGCTTGCCCGATCGGGCATTTTTCTCGCAAATGGGTCGATCGGGCCCTCCTTTTTCCTTTCGGGCGAAAATAACCATCAATTCTTCTTTCGACACGCTCCCGATCGGGCGACGTTCGCCCGGTCTCCACCGGGTGGTTAGCTAAGTACTCTGTTTCGGCTATTTTGCGCTTTTTTCGAGCTTGGAGCCTTGAACTTGCACACCACTAAACGTCCAAACAGTAAAATTCCCTCTTCTCACCCCTCCAATGCTAAAAATTATACTAAAATATAAAAAAAATATCAAAATTACACTACTATAAGCAACAAAATACGGGTTGCCTCCCGCAAAGCGCTGGTTTATTTTTAGGTCCCGCTCAACCTTTTTACCTCAAATATGCATATCATGGGGCAGAAGGGTGGAGGTATTGAACCTCAACCACTCCTACAATAGCCCCATCTTGGTACAACTTCAGACATTGCCTATTAACCTTGAATCTCTCACCCATGTTGTTCTCTACTTCAACACATCAAACTTGCTAACCATGGTCACAGTGAACGGCCCAGACCACCTAGACTTTAGTTTTCCGGGGAATAACTTAAGCCTAGAATTGAACAATAGGACCTTGTCGCCCACTGCAAACTCTCTCTGAAGGATATGACTGTCGTACCACCGCTTAGTGTTTTCCTTGTAGATACTGGCACTGTCATAAGCTTGCAATCTAAACTCATCTAGCTCATTCAACTGTAGTAGCCGCTTCTAAGCATCCATGTTGAGTTGTTTGATCGCCCAATAAGCCTTATACTCCATTTCTACCGGCAAATGACATGCCTTATCATACACCAACCGATACGGGGAAGTACCAATAGGTGTCTTGAAAGCAGTTCTATACGCCCATAGAGTATCATCAAGCTTGTCGCTCCAATCCTTCCTAGATTTCGCCACCACCTTCTCAAGTATAGGTTTGATCTCCCGGTTAGAGACCTCAACTTGCCCACTCGTCTAAGGGTGGTAGGCTAATCTGGTGCGGTGGTAGACCTCTTATTTGCGCAGGAGCGCATCTAGATGCTTCTCATGGAAGTGTGACCCTCCATCACTGATCAATGCCTTAGGTACTCCAAATCTGGGGAAGATAATGTTTTTGAACATGGAGATGACCGTCTTAGCATCATTAGTAGGAGAGGGTCGTGAGGAAATGGCTTCCACCCACTTGGACACATAATCTACAACAATAAGGATATACAGATTACCCTTGGATGATGAGAATGGTCCCATATAGTCTATCCCCCACACATCAAAAACCTCAACCTCGAGAATTCCGTTCTGTGGCATCTCATGCCTCCTCGAGATAGTGTCGACCCTCTGGCACGCATCACAAGCCATAATAAAATCTTGTGCATCCTTGAACGTCGTAGGCCAGTAAAACCCCATTGTGACAGTTTAGCATGAATTTTCAAGGGTCCATGGTGCCCTCCATATGGCGAAGAATGAATCATGTTAATTATACCATGTACCTCCCATTCCGGAACACACCGCTCATACAAACCATCTGCAGTCTCACGGAACAGATGTGGATCATCCCAAAAGTAGAACCGAACATCGTGCAGGAACTTCTTCTTTTGTTGATATGTAAGATCGGCCGGAAGAGTACCCCCCAAAATGTAGTTCACATAGTCTGTAAACCATGGTGACTGACTGGCAAGTGCAAGTAGGTGATCATCTGGAAATGAATCATCGATAGGTGTAGGCACTTTTGAAGGAAATATTGTTAGGTTATGATACATATGACAAAACATAAATCATGCGGAAAAACCTTAATGCCAGGAAACATATTATTTACACATAATCATTTAGCATAGTTTAATACACTTTGTTGCGTGCCCTCCCTAGCTGCGCCCGAACCGAACAAGAACAAGTCTTTAGGACTCCAAGTGTCGTCCCTCCGTAGATAGTCCACAGTACGTCCGGATCCGCCTCAAGTTAGACCAACTAGAATCGCCCTTAAGGTTACTAGGAAATTCGGTTAAGTGTTTGCAAGTGTTTGGCTTATTTTTCTTTCAAAACTTACCCTTAGAATACTTCAATCCCATGTACATAAATTATGACCCTAGGCCTTTATTTATAGAGGTTTGGAAAGGGAATTGGTATCCTAGTAGGATACGATTTTATTAAACTTAGAATCCTACAAGGACTCTAATTATTTAAATAATCCTTTTAGGAATAGGAATTTAATCATACACCAAATCTTAATAGATTTAGGAATTGTGCATGGACACAAACACACACACGCACGGCAGCCACGAGGGCCGCCCATGCGCGTGCGCTTGGCCCACGCTACGCAGCCCACGCTACGCAGCCATGCCTTGGCGCGTTGGGCCTGCCTTGCGGTGGGCCTGGCGCTGCCATGGGGTGTGCGTGTTGGCGTGCGTCTTGCTTGCTGGGCGATGCCCCGGCTTCGTGTTGGGCCTTCGTCCGGCAGGCCTCGTCCGATGCTAATTCATACGATACGCTTCCGATTAAATTCCCGGTTCCGGAATTCATTTCCGATACGAACAATATTTAATATTTTCGATTCCGGAATTAATTTCCGTTTCGAACAAATATTTAATATTTCCGTTTCCGGAATTATTTTCCGATTCCGATAATATTTCCGATTCTGACAATATTTCCGTTTTCGGCAATATTTCCGATTCCGGCAATATTTCCATTTCCGATAATATTTTCCGATACGTACCATGTTTTCGTTTCCGGCAACATCTACGACTTGGATAATATTTATATTTCCGATACGATCCATATTTCCGTTTCCGGCAATATCATCGTTTCCGGAGTATTCACTTGCTTGTGACGATCTCAGCTCCCACTGAAACCAAGATCCGTCGATTCCGAATATCCATAGATAGAGTATTTAATGCCATTAAATACTTGATCCGTTTACGTACTATTTGTGTGACCCTACTGGTTCAGTCAAGAGTAAGATGTGGATTAATATCATTAATTCCACTTGAACTGAAGCGGCCTCTAGCTAGGCATTCAGCTCACTTGATCTCACTGAATTATTAACTTGTTAATTAATACTGAACCGCATTTATTAGACTTAATATTATATGCATACTTGGACCAAGGGCATTATTTCCTTCAAATATGTCCTTCAACCAAGGTGCATTTAGTCTAATACCAAGGTTCAAATTAATTGCGAACAATTAATTCAGTGAGATCAAGTGATCAGAACAGCTAGCTGGAGCAATGCTTCCGATCAGTGAGTTCTAATGAATATTAAGCTCACAACTTACTCTTGACTGAACCTACAAGGTCACACCAATGGCACGTAACAGATCACCGGATTAAATGAATCGGAAATTCATTTAATAGCTTTTCGGGAAATTAGTTCGGAAAAACATAATTATACGATTAAACATTGGATCGTGAAATCGTATATCGTATTGCTTATATTCGTAAGCTAGGCGAGACGAATAATCGTATCGCACGACATTGGATCGTCAAGTACGAAACGATAAATAAATTGTCGAAGGAATCGTAATACGAAAGCAACCCACAAGCCGGAGCGCACAAGCGCAAGGCCCATGGGCGCAGCGTGCATGACAATGCAGCGCTGGCCCATAAGCCTTGCTGCTGTGTGGCGCGCGCGGACAAGGCACAAGTCAAGCAAGCAACTCGTGGCCCGCGGCCCATGTTGTCTAGGTGCGCGCATGATGCCCGTCGTGGGCCTGCTGGCCGGCCAATGGCCTTAGGCCTTGGTCGGTTAGCTAGCTTATATGTTAGGTTATTCTAATAACCAAAACATAAGTTTTTCTCAACACAATTCAGATTACACATCAAACCCTAAGGAGGAGAGAGAAACCCTAATTCTCTCTAGCCTCCATGGATGTGTTCTTCCCAAAAGAAAAAACTCTTGAATAATTGTCTAAGCTACGATTATTAAGACGGATCTGAACATGTCGGTGAACAAAGTAGAGGAACGACAAGTGGAGTTCTTTGTTCGTGTTCGTTGACGGATTTGTGGAAAACACGCTTCAAACGTAAGTATGCTTAATCTGTGCTTTATACATGCTTCCTGTCTTTGGGGATTGTTTCCGCACATGTTATTATGTTTAACTGTATTCCCCTACAACTTTACCATCATCATATCTCAGTCAAGACAAATGGTCTGCAACCACATTCTCAGCCCCCTTCTTGTCGCGGATCTCTGGATCAAACTCCTGTAGCAGTAGTATCCATCGAATAAGCCTAATCTTGGCTTCTTTCTTAGAGAGCAGATACTTAAGGGTCGCATGGTCAGTGTAGACTATCACCTTGGACCCAATCAGATAAGTGCGGAACTTGTCCAAGGCATAGACTATGGCTAGAAGCTCCTTCTCAGTAGTACCATAACTAACCTGAGCTTCATCCAAGGTCTTACTAGCATAGTAGATAGCATACAAGACCTTTTCCTTTCTCTGACCTAAAACTGCCCCTACGGCGTAGTCACTTGCATCACACATTATCTCGAACAGGAGATCCCACTCGGGAGAACGGATGATAGGAGCCGAAATCAGTGCCTGTTTAATCCTGTCAAAAGCCTCAAGACAAGCATCAGTTAACACAAATGGGGCGTCCTTGAGGAGGAGTCGGGTTAGTGGTTTAACAATTTTAGAAAAATCCTTGATATAGCGGCGATAAAACCCCGCATGACCAAGAAAACTTCTAACGCCCTTCACATTAACTAGAGGGGGCAATTGTTCAATCACTTGGACCTTAGATCGATCCACCTGGATGCCCTTATCAGATATCAAATGTCCCAAGACCACCCCTTCGGTAACCATGAAATGACACTTTTCCCAATTTAAGACCAAGTTACATTCTTCACACCTTTTCAACACTTTAGTTAAGTTAACCAAACAAGAATCAAAAGAAGTACCGTAGACGCTAAAATTATCCATAAACACCTCCATAATAGACTCTATAAACGCAGAAAAGATGCTCATCACGCAACGTTGAAATGTAACAGGTGCATTACATAGACCAAAGGGCATCCTACGATATGCAAAAGTACCATAGGGACAGGTGAAGGTGGTCTTTTCCTGGTCGTCTGGATGTATGGGAATTTAGAAAAAGCCAGAATAACCATCCAGATAACAGAAAAACTTGTGACAGGCTAGCCTTTCCAACATTTGATCAATATAGGGAAGGGGAAAGTGGTCTTTTTTAGTAGCAACATTCAGACGCCTATAGTCAATACACATGCGCCACCCTGTAACTACTCTAGTTGGGATCAACTCATTCTTTTCATTTCTAACCACAGTCGTCCCCCCTTTCTTTGGGACTACCTGAACAGGACTCACCCACTTAGAATCAGACACAGCATAAATAATACCTGCATCAAGCAATTTCATAACTTCATCTTTCACAACATCTTCCATAATGGGGTTCAAACGACGTTTGGGTTGGATGAATGGCTTTTTATTATCATCTACATTTATCCTATTCATGCAAAAATCTGGGCTAATACCCTTTAAATCGTCAAAACTGTACCCAATGGCCTTTTTGTGCCTTTTCAACACAGTAAGAAGTTGGGATAAGTGGTCTGCATCAAGTGCAGTACTGGCGATCACAAAGCAAAGTTGTTTATCATCCAAAAATACATATTTCAGATTGGCGGGAAGAGGTTTAAGTTCGGATTTCTTTACCTCTTTTACAGAACAGACCAGCCGAACTAACCTCCTCACCTTGGCGCTCTCCTCGGGTTCAAGCTCTCCACCATCAAGAGATAACTCTAGAGCATCCACTTCAGCACTCCAAGAACTGTTATCACCTGCAGAAGATTCACAATAAAGCACTGCCTCCAAGGGATCCCTTTCGAGGACTTGGGAGACGTTAACTCGCATAGTAAAATCAACCACATCAATACGATAGCAATGTTTTTCCTCTAACATGGGACTCTCTAAGGTACTATTCAAATTAAAAGTAACCTTATCATCCCCAACAGACAAAGTTAATTTCCCACTTTTAACATCAATAACTGCCCCTACCGTGTGAAGGAAGGGTCTACCTAAAATAATGAGAATTTGATAATCCTCTTGCATATCTAGCACTACATAATCCACAAGTATGTAAAATTTACCTACACTAATAGGAACATCCTCTAAAACACCTAAGGGGTATTTAACAAAACGGTCGGCCATTTGTAGAGTAATATTAGTAACCTTAAGCTCACCCATGTTTAATTTAGTGCAGACAGACAAGGGCATAACAGACACACTAGCACCTAGATCACATAAAGACTTATCAATAAAAATGGTGCCAATGTTACATGGGATGGAAAGAATCCCGGGGTCTTTAAGTTTGGGTGGAGACTTGGTTTTGCAATAAAGCGCTACACTCCTCAGTAAAAGTTACAGTCTCCACCTCACAAAAATAACGTTTCCTGGTCAAAGTATCTTTCATAAACTTAGCATATGCAGGAACCTGTAAAATTAATTCAGTAAAAGGAACCGTTACCTACAAGATTTTGACCACATCCAAGAATTTGCCAAACTGTTTGTCTAGCTTACTCTTGAGTTGCCGGTTTGGGAAGGGGAGTACAATAGATGGTACTTGAATACCTACTCCCTTCTTTACCTCAGTTGTAACCCCTTTATCACAAACTACCTTTTCAGCTTCCTTATCAACCAGACCACTAGCAGACAGCTCAGAATCAACCTCGACGGGCATAGAAGGGCCGCCATACCCTTTTCCACTCCGCAAGGTAATAGCATTAGCAGTTTCTCTATTCTCAGGCTGTGAAGGGAGTTGACCCTGGGGTCTCCCTGCAAGATTAGTAGCCATATGTGCCAACTGAGTATCAATGACCTTGTTATGAGCGGCAAGGGCATTAATTTTAGCATCCTTTTCATTCAGAGACTTCTACATCTGCATCATCATGTTTCTCATCTCCACTAGCATAGGATCAGACTGTGTGGGTTGAGGCTGTGGTGGTGGAGGTGGTGTCTCTTGTCTAAAGAACCCAAGTGGTCCACCAGACTGTTGGTTATAATTACTCCGTGGTTGATATTGTTGTTGTGGTGGTGGGGGATGTTGAACCTGTTGTGATTCTGAAATTAGTACTCATGTAGGACAGTAGGGGATTATTTTTATACCACTCATTGTAGGAATTAGAGTACGGATTGTTCTGCTTATAGGCCTGAAATGTATTACATTGGTCAATGGAGCTCCTACACTCCTGTGCCTAATGACCAGACACCCACAACTATCACAGACATTAACAGCTTGAGAATTCATTGCAGCTACACTAACAGGTTGAGAAGATTGAGAAGTTGTTGCTTGCATATTATCAAACTTGTAATGTAAAGCAGTCAATTGGGTAGTCAGTTGTTCTATGGAATTTAGGTCATGCTTACCACCCTTGTTAGATAGACCCCTAGGATTCCCATACTAGGCATTGTGAATGGTCATCTCCTCAATCACCTCCATAGCTCTAGTCACAGCAAGTTGCATGAATCTTCCACTAGCAGCAGAATCCAAAATAAGCCCAGAATCATTACCCAAACCATTATACAATTGTTGAATCAAGAACCACGGTTGCAGACCATGGTGTGGGCACTCTCTCTGCAAATCCTTGAACCTTTCTCAGACCTCGAACAAACTCTCATATGCCTGTTGAGTAATAGAAATGATCTGACTCCTCAGACGAGTTGTCTTCTCAGGTGGGAAGTATTTCACATAAAATGCAAGGGCCAAAGACTCCCAGTTAGTAATTTTCATTGCCACTCGATTCAACCCATTGATCCACAACTTTTCTTTTCCACTCAGAGAAAATGGGAAGAGCATCTCCATAGTTTGTTCCGGAGTCACATTCTATTGCTCGCTATGTGTGCTTGTCTTTTGCTGTGCTTTTGCTTTTAGTTTCTGTCGTTGTTTGTTGTACTTCGCTTGTAGGTTGGTTTGGTTATGCTGCTGACTCTGTGTAGGCTGGATGTTAATCTGCTGCTTTGTTTTTTGTTTTACTGAGGGTGCGTTTTTGCTCCCTTAACTGGTGTTTGTTGCTTCTGTGGTTGGATTTTGATTATTTTCTACCTTTTGTTAATAAAGTTCGCTATTTTACTCAAAAAAATAGGGATGATGTATATTTTTTTCTTTAGATGAACTTTGTGAACAAATTTGCACTACAAGAAATTGTACTATTAACGACGGGAAATCCCGTCGCGAAAGGCCAATAATCATTCATTAACGACGGGATTTCCTGTCGCGAACCCGTCATATAAAGGGGCCGTCGTTAATAGAAATCCCGTCGTAAATCCGTCGTAAACCCGTCGTAAAAGACATTTGCGACGGTTACTCCCGTCATTGTTTGGTTGTTAGCCCCGTCGCAAAAGGCTTTTGCGACGGGATTTTTGACCCGTCGTAATTAGGTTGTCGTTAAAGATACAAATTCTTGTAGTGTTTGTGGCATATTATTTTAGGTGATTAGTTGCAATAAAACAATTTAAAGTTATGGTATTACCTCACATGCGTCGCTTGCATATAATACTAGTAGTATAGAAGTAAACATGGTTTGATATTTGTGGAACGGAGTACTTAAAGAATCACGAATAGTGCTCGTAATAGTTTGCATGACTTGCGAGGTGATACAAAGTATGCTAAAGTTATGACTCGGTGGAACTGGATTTGGCTTAATATATTCTCTGCCTGTTTTTCCCCTAAAAATAAAAAAAGTTATGACTCGTTACAATGTGATTCAAATTGCTATTACCACTTGTCTGAATAATAAAAAAAAAACTATAATACTTGATCAAATCTAAACCAAAAATTATAAGTCAAGATTTTGTTGGAGCTCCTTGTTTGAGATCTTCGTTCGCCTGCACCACATTAAAAATAAAATTCAGAAATATCAAATTAAAATAAATAAATTAAATAACTACAACGAAAATAGATAAAAAAAACGAAAATTACATAAGAAACACGAAATCAGATTAAAAAAACGAAAATCAAATTAAAAAATAAAAATCAAAAAGATTTTGTCAAATTAAAAAACAAAAATCAAAATCAAAAACGAAAACAAAAACAAAAATCAAAATAAAAAATATTTTGTCAAATTATAAACCGAAAATCAAAATAAAAAAACGAAAATCAAAATCAAAACCGAAAATCAGATTAAAAATCGAAAATAAAATAAAATACGAAATAAAAATAAAATATGAAAATCAAATTAAAAAATGAAAATCAAAACAAAACCTGAAAATCAGATTAAAATCCGAAAATAAAAATAAAAAACGAAAATCAAAATCAAAAACGAAAACGAAAACGAAAATCAAAACAAAAACCGAAAATCAGATTAAAATCCCAAAATCAAAATAAAAAACGAAATCAAAATGAAAAACGAAAATAAATCCCCAAATCAATTTAAAGCCAAAGAAATTACAAATTTTATGACGAAAATTTGAGGAACTTTTATGACGAAAATTTGAGGAGAAGAGATTAAAAAACCAAATTTTATGACAAAAACAAATAAAACCTAGACAAATTTGAGGAGAAAAGATTAAGAAAAAACACAAATAAAAAAAAACCTACCAATTTTCGTCGATGATGAAGATCTACAAGTTGAGAGATCGATGATGATGAAGATCTTCGAAGATTATCTACGGTGATGACTGATGGTGATGATCATCTACGGTGATGATGATGAAGAGAGGAATGAGAGAGAATTAGAAATGAAGAGGGAGGAGAGAGAAGGAAGAAACGGCTGAATGAAGTAGGGTTAGGTGGGTTAGTGTTTTGTGTTATACGTGAAAGCCCAAGCCCATTTGTTTTTAATTTAAAAAAAAATACCGACTACTATATTAGTCGGTATTAATTGAAATTTCCGCCTACTATAGTAGTCGGTAATAAATTTTATTATTTTTAAAACAATACCGACAACTAAATTAGTCGGTATTTATTGAAATTTCCGACTAATTTAGTAGTCGGTAATAACTTTTTTTTTTATTTTGAAAAAGGTTGGAACTTTTTTTTGGCCGATATTTTATCGACTACTTTTGTAGTCGTTAAATTAACGACCAACATCAAAGTAGTCGGTAAAACTTATTTTAACGACGAACCTTAAAAGTGGTCGGTAAATTCCGACTACATTTAAGTAGTCGGTAAAATATTTAGTCGGTAAAAGTAGTCGGTAAGTTTTTTTGAATATTAGTTTTGGTCGGCTTAATTCACGACTATTAAGTAGTCGTAATTTATCTGCAAAGTGGTCGTAAATTACCGACCACTTAATGTTAGTCGGTAAAAAATAATATTTACGACTACTATTTTATTAGTCGGTAAAATTATTTTTTACCGACTACTTTTCTTACGGTCGGAAAATTCAGTCGCTAAATCACCGTTTTCTTGTAGTGACCGAGTCAAAAATGTAATCCTTGTACTACATTAAAAGGTCTTGCGCGCATAAGGTGTAAAATAAATTTATTATACACCAAAAAAAGTTTTATGCAATTTTTCAACTTTAACTTAGTTTTTATAATTTTTATATTATAAAAAAAACGTTGATAGATAAACATTTTAAAGGGTTAACTGATTAATTTTATACATTATTAGTGATTTTGAAGAAATCTTTTTTATTAATTAAAATGAAAATTTTAGCAATAAAAATAGATAACTTATATATATATATATATATATATATATATATATATATATATATATATATATATATATATATATATATATATATATATATATATATATATATATATATATATATATATATATATATATAAAAAGGTAACTTTTAAGTATTTTGATTCAACTTTTACTCCGATTTACAATATTTATTGTACACCACTTATAAATAAGAATTTGTGATAGTACATACTGTGCATTGTGCATTGTGCATTGTACATTGTACATATATATTACTCCAATATATTATAATCCTCTTAGATAAACCAAGATACTAATGAAAACAACTAAGACAATCCAAATATCCCGCTAAACCTTTTTCTCAAAGAAAGTCAAAGTATAACTATAAACTATAATTATCATAAAGTATGGACCATAGAGTATATAAGCATTTTAATTAGCTTACCTCTTAAGTAAATTGTTTATTGTAAGAGTAGGTTGAGTATGAAACCATAAAAATGGGGTAAAAAGCAAAAGATACCCAATTTGGGCCATTTGTCCTCAATATTTAATCAATATTATCAACTTTATTATGGCCCATATACGATCGAATCACCAATATTCCACATTCGTCGCATCTCGCATGTCCTACAGTTAGTCGCAAGGGTGTCATAAAAAACCGTAACCGCAAACCGTATTGAAAATCGGAAAAATTGGACTAAATGGTCGGTAAATCAAACCAAAAAAAATAACATAAAGGGTTATGGTAACCGAACCGGGAAAAAATGACGGTTAAACGGGTCGGTTACGGTTATAATTTTTTACTAAACGGTTAACCGAAAATATCAAAATTTATTTTTAAAAAAATGTTCAATTTAATTTAGTTGGAGGTGACAAAATCACAAATAAGTTAGAGAAAAGGTTTGGTCAATCAGAAGTATTTGTGGCTTCGATGCTCATGGAAAATGACGGTGTTCCACAGTCTGCAACACGTGACACCCTCCTCAAAGAAGACCGATTGGGGAGCTGAAGTATGTTTATCATCTTCTTGGTTTCAGCTTTTCGTGTTCATCTTTCTGATTGAGAATTGATAGGGCCCTATTAGTATATCAATTACCCACAAGAATCACCTCCAAAACAATCAACCAAACATTACAACTCCAATTCACCACAAATAATCCACCAAACAAATAACCTAGCAATCAACCAATATTGGACAGCAACAATAATCAAATGCAGAAGAACAGAACAATCAACACACAAGAATTATACATGGAAAACCCCGTCGATGTGAAGAGTAAAAATCACGAGACTTGTGAGGAGTATACCCGTGTCACCTTCTCTTATTATGATAAAATTAAGGTCAAAAGAACCCAAATCAGACATACAAAGGTTCACAACCCACCAACACTTCCATACATAAGAAATGAACAATTAAGAGACAAGAGATGAAGAATATCACCCATAAACATAGGTTCTGACCAGCAGCGACCACGGATAAAACAGAGATCAAAACGACGATCCAACCGTTCAAAATGAGGCCCTGTGTTTCTTTAACAAGCTGACCAAAAATCAGCACGATCCGATCGTTGAATCTCCGGTAAACAGCAGTTTTCTGATGACTTCCCTGAAAGTTATGAACCCCTCTCTTCTCTTTCTCTCCTCTCCTTTTTGTGTGTGTTTTCTGATCACTTGAACCTCATCGCGGAAAACTTACTACAAAGCTCAACCTTGCTTACGGGAACTACCTTTGTCAACATATCTGCACCATTTTTGTCGGTGTGGACTTTCTTCAGTTTCATTCTCTTCTATTCAATCACATCTCGCAACCAATGATATATAATGTCAATGTGTTTGGTGCGAGCATGATACATTGAATTCTTTCTCAAATCCATAGCACTCTGACTATCACAGAATACTACATACTCACCTTGCTTCAAACACAACTCTTGAAGGAACCTCTTAAACCAAAGAATCTCCTTGCTCGCTTCCACTACCGCAATATACTCTGCCTGAGTTGTGGACAAAGCTACACATTTTTGTAGCTTGGATTTCCATGAGATGGCTCCCCCTGAAAATGTAAACACATAACCTAAGGTAGATTTTCTATTATCTAGATCACATGCCATGTCTGCACCAGTATAGCCTTCAAGTATAGGTTTGCCACCTCCATAACATAGACTCAATTGAAGGAAATAATGCCCTTGGTCCAAATATGCATTTAATGTTAAGTCTAATAAATGCGGTTCAGTATTAATTGACAAGTTAATAAATTCAGTGAGATCAAGTGAGCTGAATGCCTAGCTAGAGGCCGCTTCAGTTCAAATGGAATTAATGATATTAATCCACAACTTACGCTTGACTGAACCCGTAGGGTCACACAAATAGTATGTAAACGGATCAAGTATTTAATGGCATTAAATACTCCATCTATGAATATTCGGAATCGACGGATCTTGTTTTCAGTGGGAGCTGAGATCGTCAAAGGCAAGTAAATGAATACTCCGGAAACGATGATATTGCCGGAAACGGAAATATGGATCGTATCGGAAATATAAATATTATCCAAGTCGTAGATGTTGCCGGAAACGGAAACATGGTACGTATCGGAAAATATCATCGGAAATGGAAATATTGCCGGAATCGGAAATATTACCGGAAACGGAAATATTGTCAGAATCGGAAATATTATCGGAATCGGAAAATAATTCCGGAAACGGAAATATTAAATATTTGTTCGAAACGGAAATTTATTCCGGAATCGGAAATATTAAATATTGTTCGTATAGGAAATAAATTCCGGAATCGGGAATTTAATCGGAAGCGTATCGTACGAATTAGCATCGGACGAGGCCTGCCAGACGAAGGCCCAGCACGAAGTCGAGCCATCGCCCAGCAAACCACACGCATCCATTACACATAGCCAAGCCCCGCCAGGCCCAACGCAAGGCCAGGCCCAGCAAGGCCTTGGCGCGCGCGGAGCAATATGGGCTGCGACATTTGGGTTGCGAGCGAGTGCAGCTCGTGTGGGCCGCAAGGCTTGCGCGGGTGGTGCTCGTGTACGGTTGTGTGCAATAAAAATCCGAAAGCTATTAGAATTTGTTCTATGATTAAATCCTAATCCTAGTAGATAGATTTTATTTAATAAGAGTCCTAACAGGATTCTAATTAAACTAAATTGGTATTCTAATAGGATTCTAAGTCCTTTTCCATAACTCTATAAATATGTGCCTAGGGTCACAAATTTATTGACGTAAGATTCAAGTATTCAAAGGTAAGATTTTCAAGCAAAAATAAGCCACAAACACTTGCCCTATTAGCCGAAATTTATAGTACCTTAAGGGCGATTCTAGTTGGTCAAGCTTAAGGCGGATCCGGACGTGCTGTGGACAATCTACGGAGGGACGACACTTTGAGTCCTAAAGACTTGTTCTTGTTCGGTTCGGGCGCAGCTAGGGAGGGCACGCTACAAAGTGTATGCATCTGAATTATGCTAAATGATTATGTGTTAATAATATGTTTCCTGGCTTTATGGTTTTTCCGCATGATTTATGTTTATTCATATGTATCATAACCTAACATCAATTTGGAGGTGCCCCGCAAGTATCTGAAGATCCACTTCACTGCTTCCCAGTGAGCCTTACCCAGATTGGATAAGAAACGGCTCACCAAACCGACTGCATGTGCAATATCAGATCTTGTACACACCATAGCATACATCAAAGAACTAACAACAGAAGAGTAAGGACTGGATACCATAGCTTCTTTCTCCTTCTCTGTTGTAGGACAAGCTCTCTTACTTAGCCTGAGGTGAGTAGCCAATGGTGTACTAAAAGGCTTAGCATGCTTCATATTGAACCTTTCAAGCACCCGTTCAATGTACTTCTCCTGGGATAACCACAATTTCCCAGCTTTCCTGTCACGAGCAATCTTCATGACTAAGATTTGCTTTGCAGGACCCAAGTCTTTCATGTCAAATGACTTGGACAAGACTTTCTTCAAACTTTGAATCATATTTGCATCTTGTCCAACTATCAGCATATCATCTACATATAAAAGAAGGATGATGAATTTACCTCCAGGGAACTTTCAATACACACAAGTATCAACTGTAGTTCGTTTATAACCATTGCTTGTCATAAACGAATCGAATTTCCGGTACCACTACCTTGGTGCCTGTTTGAGCCATGAACACTATGCTTCAACTTGCAAACAATTTTATCTTTCCCTTTTTATTCAAAACCTTCAGGTTTCTCCATGTAGATCTCTTCATGCAAGTCACCATGTAAAAATGCAATTTTTACATCAAATTGCTCCAACTAAAGATCAAGACTTGCTGCTAAACCCATCACAGTTCTGATAGATCTTATTTTGACCATAGGAGATAAGATCTCATCAAAGTCAATGCCCTTTTTTTGGTTGCATCCATTTACCACCAATCTGGCTTTGCGCTTCACTATCTTCTCACCGTCTTTCTTGTTCTTGAAAATCCATCTGTTTCTCAAGACTTTCTTGCCCTTGGGAGGCTTCACTAGCTCATAGGTGTCATACTTTTCCAAGGAATCCATATCCTCCTTAATTGCATCGAGCCACTGATTTTTCTCATCATGAGACAACACCTCTTGATAGTTTTATGGCTCTCCATCTTCACTAACTAGAATGAACTCTGAGCTTGGATACTTTGTTGAAGGTTTACGCTCTCTAGTGGACCTTCGAACATGTGTATCCTCCACTTGAGGGGTAGGTTGCTCCCCCTACTTATGAACCTCTTCATGAACCACTTCTTCGATCATGCACATCTTCCTCGTGGATTTCTTCATCAGATGAAGACACGTCAAGATCATCATCATCAGCAACACGATCTGGTACATTATCATCAGGTTGTACCTCACCAAGATCATCATGTACATCATCAAGTACATCCTCAACATTCTCATTTGCTATCTGAATAACAGAAGGAGTAGAAAAGAACAATTAGTAGTATCAAAAGACAAATATGAAGTAAAAGGGTACCTTGTACTCAGAAGATCTGCACCCTTCTCGGGCTCAAAGAATATGACATCTCTGCTTCTCACTACCTTCTTATTTTCTGGATTATAGAGCTTGAAACCATACTCTTCATCCCCGTACCCAACAAATACACATGGATTGGATTTCAAATCAAGCTTTGACCTTTGTTCTTTATGCACATGCATGTATGCCTTGCTACCAAAGACTCTCAAATGAGAATAAGTGGGATCACGTCGATCCCTTCCATGCTCTCTCTGGAATTTCAAGACCAAGAGGAACCGATGGAGATCGATTAATCAAATACACGGCACATTCCACTACTTCGGCCTAGAATGTCTTAGGAAGATCATACATTCTAAGCATGCACCTCACCTTCTATACAATGGTTCTGTTCATCCTCTCAGAAACTCCATTGTGTTGTGGTGTGCAGGACTCTGTCTTCTCATGTCTAATGCCATGTTGTGGGCAATAATACTGAACTCATTCGAAGCATACTCAACACCATTGTCAGATCAAAGACACTTCAACTTTCTTTCGGTCTCTCTTTCTGCCATTGCATGAAACTTTCTGAAAATCTCGAACACTTGGCTTTTTGTCTTTAACATATACACCCAAGTTCTTCGAGTAGCATCATCAATGAAAGTGACAAAATATCTATTGCCACCAAGATACTCTACCTCAATAGGAGCACAAGAATCGGAGTGAACTAACTCCAACTTTTCTTGCCTTCTAGTGGACTTCCTAGAAAAAGAAGCTCTATGATGCTTACCTGCCAAACAATGATCACAAGGGTCAAGAGAAACCGATTTATCAACAGGAATAAGAGATTTACCTGCTAATAATTTGATCCCCTTGTCACTCATAAGCCCTAGCCTTTGATGCCACAAATTTGTAGAATTCTTTTCTTCAACTGCATTCAGCTCACCAGAACATACACTCAAGTATGTCTTATACAAAGAGCAACACAACTCGCCACAAGCAACTGTCATCGAGCCCTTAGATAATTTTCACTTACCATCACCCCAAAGGTATGTCGGAATCCATTTTGGTCAAGGACATTTGCAGACAACAAGTTAAGGCGTAAATCTAAGCATGCACCTAACACTTGTCTTCACACGAATATCACCTAACCCAACAATGCTAGATGATAGTTTGTGAAATACTCCCTTTTGGGAACACAATGACATGAACCACCTGAATCTACGTACAAGCTACTTTGTGTCTGAACTATCTACATGGTGACACTCACTAGTTGAACAAATTAAAGGATCTCATCATCACTCTTAGAAGCGGTTGCTGCAGTATTTTTATCATCTCCTTATTTTTGTGAGTCTTGCTTTTTACCTTGTTCTTTCTTCCAACGGTAGCAAAACTTTTTTATATGGCCAGGCTTGTTGTAGTAATGACATGTCCTAGTCTCTTTGTCTCTAGACTTGGACCTCCCTTTTGAGTTATCACAGCCTTTGGGACCCTTACTCTTGCTTCTTCCACAATTCTCAACAACAAGAGCATGTGAATTATCAACTCCCATCTCCTTTCTTCTAATCTCTTCATTGAACATGCTTTCTTTGATCAAATCCAAAGATAGAAAACCTTATGGAGCAGAGTTACGAATAGTCACAACCAAGGTTTCCCAACTATCTGGCAAAGAACTCAACATGAACAAAGCCTGCAATTCATCATCAAGAACAATCTTCATAGCAGTCAGCTTGTTAATAATACCCTGAAAGTCACTCAAATGCTCAGAAAGAGACTTTCCACCTTTCAATTTCAAATTAACAAGTCTCTTGATTAATGAAGCTTTGTTATGTGCGGTCTTCCTTTCATAATGACCTTCCAATTTCTTCCACAAATCATAAGGGTCGAACTCCTAAGACACATGGTTGAAAATGCTAATATCAACCCACTGCCTAATAGTCCCCAAAGTTTTCCTCTTTAACTTTCCCCAATCTTTCTCTTGCATTTTCTCTGGTTTTTCAGGTTTAGAAATGGTGTCATTGGCTTTTATGGTTGTTTCAATTGGATCATACAGATCTTTGCAATATAGCAAATCATCCATCATAGGTCTCCAGATGGAATAATTGGTTAATGTCAATTTATCCATTTAACTACCTCCACTACCACTAATAGACTCCATAACAATGATCAAATTAAAACTCCGCTATGATACCAACTGTAGGACCCTAGTAGTATATCAACTACCCACAAGGATCTCTTTCAAGACAATCAACCAAACAATACAACTTTAATTCACCACAAATAATCCACCAAACAAATAACCTAGCCATCAACCAATAATGGACGGCAACACAAATCAAATGCGGAAGAACAAGTACAATCAACAACAAGAATTATACGTGGAAAACCCCTTCGATGTGAAGAGTAAAAATCACGAGACTTGTGAGGAGTCCACACTTGTCACCTTCTCTTATTATGATAAATTTGAGGGCAAAATAACCCAAATCAGACATACAAAGGTTCACAACCCACCAACACTTATACATAAGAAATGAACAATTAAGAGACAAGAGATGAATAATATCACCCAAAAACGTAGCTTCTGTCCAGTAGCGACCACGGACAAACTAGAGCTCAAAACGACAATCCAACCGTTCAAAATAAGGCTTGTATATCCTCAACAAGCTGACCAAAAATCAGCATGATCTGACCGTTGAATCACCGGCAAACAACAGTTTTCTGATGATTGCCCTGAAAGCTACGAACCCCTCTCTTCTCTTTCTCTCCTCTCCTTTCTGTGTGTGTTTTCTGATTTTCTCACACTCCTTTGCTGCCTCTCAAGCCAGCCAAAGGTTACCCTAAACTTCCCAAAGAAGCTTCAACATAACCTAACATTAGGTCACAACAATAAGTGGAATATTGGGCTTCCACTAATATTCCACTTAAAACACAAGTACAAATATTAACATAACTTATGAATAAAAGTGGGATGGACCCACAACAAGAATAATAATCCTATAAGCCTCTTGCTCATGGCCAGCGCGTTGTAGTATATTTTATATTAAAACGAGTTAGCAATAATACAACTGGGACTTAAAACTAACAAGTTAGCAATAATACAACTAAGACTTAAAACTTCAGTGACACGGATGTGAAATACTTCGTATATAATATATGTTGGATTTTATGTTTACCTATGTTTGTTTGTGCACTGCTAGCCTATTTAGTGTACTTACTTCTTAGGCTCTTAGCCCATTAGTCCATTTTTGAAACAATGAATATGTGATTTCGTAATTTTGATTGAACTTGTGTAATTTTATAAATTATTTGGACTTATTTTTGTTTGACTTGATCTTCTATTTAAAAATGTTATTTTTTGTAAAAAAATAATACGATATTTGCGATACAAAATAAAAATAAAATAATGAATAGCGGTTTATGGTTAATAGGGTAACCGTACTGAAACTGCGGTTAACCGTTTAAACGGTAGCCGGTTTAAACGGTACGGTTACGGTTCATGAAAATGTCGAACCAAAATTTTCGGTTACCGAACTGAATCAAGTTTCGGGACGGTTAACCACCCATGAACACCTCTAGTTAGTCGCACTAAATTACTCAATTAACGCCTCCATCAATATTTTTTTATTTTTTTACTTCCTTGGTCTCTTTTTATTCTTTGCATATTTCATTTCGGATGTTACATTTTACTTTTTATATTTCCTTTTATATTATCTGATAATTCTTTAATATTTTATGTGGTCAAAGAGTATTTTAACCAATAAAATTCTTTGAGACATTTAATCTCTCATACTTTTTCATTGTGTCATTAAATCTTTCTCATTTTCCCAATGTCATATATTTTATAAAAGTGAAAATATTATAAATAAGCGTAGTTTGCCTTGTTTAAATAAATAAAATAGAGGAATCTCAATGAACATTAATTAGTCGTTAATTGCGTGTATAATATCAAACATAAATAACAAAAAGAGACGAAAGGAGTACAATTTACTTTATTTTCTCTCTCCTACTCTTCATTTTGATTACCTTAACATGCATGAAATTAAATTCTGGTTAAGGTCCCCCTTTAGTTCAACTTGTTTATCATGATCTAATTTGATCTAAATTCTTTTTTTTAATTGGGTCAGTGTAATCGAAATTTATTTTTCCTAATTTAATCTGGTCTGATTTAATTTGATCTGATTTTTCAGGACCCTAAACATTAAAATAAATTCTACAATTATTAATAGTATTTTAATTAATTAAATTCATAATCAATATTACTTGTAAAATAAAGTTCATTCAAATTTATGATATTGTTATTATAAATTAAACATTATTAATTTGAATTTACTCATAATTTAACTAATTCTTATATTAGATAGACCTTAAGTACTTCATCTAATTTTTTTTATTATTATATATGCGTACACTAAAAAAGTAAAATGTATTAACATGAAGTTTTTGTATTAATATTATTATTAATGAACAAAATGAAAACGACAAGCGAAAAACTTCCTTTCTCTCTGTACCTTTCCTCTCAAAGAAGGAAACCCAGTAACTTCCAAACCCCAACTCCACCGCCTAGTCTCGTTGGCGGCTGAGGACCGCTCTTCTCGGGTCGCCGGCTAGATACTCTCCTGTGTGTCGTCGTTCAGTTAGCAAGGTTCTTGCCGGCCAAAGTATGAAATCAACTCAATCGGGTTTTTTCAACCAGATCTAGTAGGTGAAGGTTGAATTTTGAGCGGTGAAATTTTTGCGATTGAATTCATCTACAACTCTTCGCGGTGCCGACGACGGTGGTAGGCTTCGCCTGTTTTGTAGCCGGTTAGTTTGGTTCGAATATCAATTTCATCGTGGTTAGAAGAGGAAGAAGGTTCCAGATCCCTTTTTAAACAACACCTTGTCTGGTTCCAGATCTTTCCCGTACGCCGCCGTTGATAATCTCACCGGTAAAGGTAAAGTGTGGGGTAAGGTTACTAGTTTGGAATAGGATTTTCGATTTTAAAGATTGGTAATTTTGGACTTTTAATACCAAAGCTAACTAATTCGCCGACGTCTCGTAGTGTCGAAAAACCCCGATCTTGACGGTAAAGGTAAAGAATTAGACAGGGCTTCTGTTTTGGTATTAATTTTGTTGTTTAATGGAGGATCTTGCTACTGAGTATGTTGAATTAGTGGTGGGATTAAGGCTTCCCTTTTTGATGATGGGTTGGTATTTGTTGTGTTTGTTCAGTGTGTTTAGATTTCAAGTTTTTTATAATAGTATAGTTCGTAGCTTGTAATTTGGGTTAGTTAAGCCTTTAGGCTCCTTGTGGTTAATATTTGGTTGGTTAATGTTTGAATGTTCATGGTTGTTATGTTCAAGGTTGACGATGGTAGATGTTATGGTTTTGGGCTTCGTTGTGACCCTGAATGGAGTTAAAAAAAATGTCAGTCATGTTAGGTTGTGGTAATAGTCTTGATCTTGAAGGTAGATTGTTGGGTCATATAATGGAGGAAGAATGTAGTTTGAATAGGTGTGGAAGGAGTGTTGGTTGTGCAGTATAGGTTCGTGAGGGGTGGTCCTTTTGATCTACTCACTCTCAAAATTTCTTATCTGAAGACAACTCCCCAAATTCATTGTTTGGGGGTTCTTAACTTGTCCAGTAAGTGGAGTTTCTCCTTGTTAAATAGGAGGCACTCTGCGTATCCATTTATATGGATACCGAGTCATCTTTGGTGGCTCTGTTTGTGTGTGAGTTTTTACTCACAATGTCGAGTCAACCTTCTCGTAATTTTACCTTCCTTTTGTTTCTTTCTCCTTCGTTTAAAGTCCACGGGTTTAAGGATTCTTCGTGGTGAAAATTTATCAAGCTACAACACAAGTGGAAAAGAGAATGGGGATGTGCAAGATGAGGACATCATTCAAAGGCCAACAAACAAGACAACTTCTATCTCCGTAGTTTATTTTGTTTTTGCAAGCAATGTATTAGTTAGCAGAACTCATGTTAGCAACTTTGGATGTGTTTGGGTTTTCTTTGGCCCCCAAAGTCTAGCTAATGAGTTTTGTTGTAATTTTTAAACTCTTTCGTTAATGTAAGTTTATCCTATGTCAAAAAAAAAAAAAAAAAAAGAGTTTACTTATTTAATTGTCTAAGAAAATGTTCGACATCCATTGCACTCCATATACTCCCTTCATTCTTGAATGTTAGTCACTTTTTGAATTTGAAACAATCCAACAAAAGTACAATTGTCACGTAAATTTTAATAGATATAACCCATGTGGGTAGGAGATATAATAATTAATGGGTTTAGGATAAAAGCTTACTTGAGAGTAAACAAGTGGACCATTTGGATATATATAAGGGTATAAAGGAGATAAATGTTGGACAAATAGGAAAAGATTTCAAGATTGACTAATAAAAAAGAACAACTCAATAAGAAAAGGGGACTAACATTCAAAATATGATGGAGTATTCTTTAGGTGCATGTTCTACGCACATATCTTTCTAATATGGACGTGATTTGGACAAATGGATTCTAATCTGGACGTTGATTTGAATATGTGGGTCTTGATATGGACATGACTGGACATATCGGTTATATCTTGACATATTGGTTTTACTTTGGACATGATCTGGATAAATCAATTTTGATAGTGACATATGGGTTTTGGTCTGAACATGATATGGACAGACCAATTTTTATCTGGACATGGTCTGGACAAATCGATTCTGATATGTACATGATCTAGACCAAATCGGTTCTAATTTGGATATATTGGTTTTGAACTGGACGTACATGATCCGGACATATTGGTTCAGATTTGGACATACATGATCTGCATAGGTTAGTAATTCTGATCTGGAAATATTGGTTATGATCTGAACATTATCTAGATAGATTGATTTCAATCTGGACAAATCGATTGTGATTTGAATATGACACGGACAAATCCATTCTGATTTGGACATGATATATCCAGGAAAATTGATTTTAATCTGGACATGATCTGGACATATCAGATCTGATATGGATATGATCAGGGTATATCATTCTGATCTGAATAGATCTTAAATCTATTATTATTTTTACGGAAATTTCATGAAATGTCCTCGAGTTTTGCCATAATTCACCAAACGCCCATCAAGTTTCAATAATTCATAAAATACCCCTCACAATTCGTACAAATACCCAACATACCCTTACTAATAACGGGCCGTTAGTCCGCCGTTAGCCAAGTTTCCAATTCACCCAAATGCCCCTATTCTGAAACTTATTTCACCAAATGCCCCTATTAGGAAACTTATTTCACCAAATTCTCCAAATTTAAATATAGCTATTCTGATGTTCAGACGGCTAGTTTTTGTGTTTGAAAAGTGGTTCTTGGTCATGGTTGGCTATAAAAACCCCTTTGCTGAATGGTTCTTGTATTTTAGATGTTATTTTACTTTACTTTGCTAATTTCATAAGATTTGTGTCATGAGTTTTCTTTCAAAATCATCTTCCACACCCAATCATTCCACATATATTAGGGTACCTAACAAATTTTGTTATTGTGGTAGGAATGGAGGTTGAAGTGGTGTTCCACAAGCTCTTCTGGATAGCTGCTAATGCTTTTTGGGGTAGTTTTTTGCACATCTGTTTTGATCTTGCACATATTCGTTGAGTAGAAAATAACATTAAATGTAGTTGGTGCAAAGATGTTTTGTAAGTGAAGCTAAAAACAGAAATGCTTCCCACTTTGGTATTTTGTGCAGATTATGCAACATCAATTATTTATGAAATGTGAATTTGTTTCTCATTACTTGTGTTTACTTCATGATTACAAACAGTAAAATTACAAACATCAATATCCCCATTTGTATTACAACTTTGACTACTTTTTGTTGTTGTTTTAGCTTCTTCTTCATTTGCTTCAATTCTTCTTGCATCTTACTGTTTCGCCTGTTTTCAATACTTTCTCATTCGTCTAAGCTTCCCCCGCATTGTCCTTCGTGTTGTTGCCCCTTGTTTTTTTGCTCAACTACTCCCTTTCACCATCTCAGATTGTTTCAAGGATCACACTTGTAGTACAACCTTTGTGGATTGAGTGTTGTATTAGAGCTTCGAATGACAAATTTCCTACCACAATAACAAAATTTGGTAGGTACTCTAATATATATGTGGACTCATTGGGTGTGGATGATGATTTTGAAAGAAAACTCATGACAAAAATCTTATGAAATTAGCAAAGCAAATCAAAATAACATCTAACTTACAAGAACCATTCAGCAAAGGGGCTTTTATAGTCGACTGTGACCAACAACTACCTTTCAAACACAAAAACTAGTCGCTGAAACATCAAAATAGCTATATTTAAGTTTGGGGCATTTGGTGAAAAAAGTTTCACAATAGGGGCATTTGGTGAAATAAGTTTCAGAATAGGGGCATTTGGGTGAATTGAAAACTTGGCTAACGGCAGACTAACGGTCCGTTATTAGTAAGGGTATGTTGGGTATTTGTACGAATTGTGAGGGGTATTTTATGAATTATTGAAACTTGATGGGCGTTTGGTGAATTATGGAAAAATTCGAGGGCATTTCATGAAATATCCGTTATTTTTATATGATTTGGACAGATCAGTTATGTTATGGACAAACTGATTATGTGCATTTGAATATTTTATTAATGTTTATTTTAGTATTCCTTACACAACAAATCACAATTACGCCACCACTGACAATAATAAATTCAATAATATTAATAACAATAAAAAAAATTACTTCATCTGTCTAAAAAAAATTGCAACACTTTTGACTAACACGTTTGTCAAGATATAAGTTTGACCATAATATCTCTAATTATCTTGTTCTAAAAGAATCTTAAAATTTAACATTATAAAAGTATATAATGGGATCAATTCAACAACATTTTACTTGATAGTATTTTCTTTTAATAGATTAGTAAAATACATGTCAAAGTTGGTGTATAAATAGTGACAAAACTAAAAGTATTACAATTTTTAAATAAACGGAGGAAGTAATAATTTGATATGATATGATATGATATGATATGATATGATATGATGTAATATGGTCTGGTTTGATATCATGCAAACTTATTTTGTATCTGATCTAATCTTGTCTGATTTGTTCTGAAATAAGTATTAAGATCCTGATTTAAGTAAAAAGATTCAGAAATAAGGTGAACTAAACAGAGCCTAAATTGCCACTCCTATTTCATAAAGTTAATTTCATTTGCAATCTTGACACTATTTATAACGGAAGATAATCTTCTAACAAAGTAGGTCTTACACGCAACCTTTGTACAATAAATTTATCGTATATTGGAGCAACTTTTACCTTTTTTTTTGGTAATAATATGCATGTTTTGATTAACTTTTTATATTATGAATTAATTTTTATGGATAAACTTATTAAGTTTCACATGGTTACCTTTATAAACTATGACTTATGAGTAATTTTGAAGAGATATTTTTACTTAAAAGAAAAAAAAATTAGTATCATTAAAAATAAATAACTTTTACTAATATGGGATAACTTTTAATTATTTATGGTAACTTTATATTTGTCTTACAATATATATTTATTTTATATCAGGTGTAATTAAGAATTAGTGGTCTTCTAAATTATTTCCAAGGTATAAGAAAAAACACAGTCATGTGGGGTCTTGCTTGACTCGTCTCAATAATTACTTTAACAATATCAAAATTTATAACTTTTACTAAAATGTATTTAAAGATATTAACGATACAAAATGTGAATTGACAAATTCATGTACCCATTGTAAATGATCGACAAGAAATTTCAGGAACGGAGGGAGTACCTCATTACTTTAATAAACACTGGATTAGATCCCGTGCATGCATGGATTTTGATCATCTTTTTTACAAAATATTTAACTGAATATCTTCCAAACTACTACGTAGTTATAACATTTTTAACATACTCGTTTAAATTTATTCATCTAATATACATATTTATAATGCTTATATGGTAATTTGGCTATAATATTGAGTGATATATTTTTCATTATTAATATAGCGATTTGACTAAAATATTACCAATTTAGAATAATTATTATTACGCCGTATCTATTATTGCAATAATTTATAAACTAAATTTTGTTTCCATACATAAATAGTTTATATAAAAGGTAGAGAATAAATATAAAATCAAACGGATACACTTTTTTTTGGGAAAGTGGTTTTTGGCGGGAAAAAATCGCACCAAGAATTGACACGTGTCATTCACGGTGTCTCTTTTAGTATATAGTAATATATAGATTTTCAAATATCTTCAACTATACTACCTCCGTTTCAAAATGATATTTACTCTTTTCGTTTTTGTCCATTTTGTAATGTTCTATAAACTTTGTTTTATTCTATTTTTGGAAATGAAAACTATTATCTAACCCTTCTTACCCCACAATATTTACAATTTTTCACTCACTTTCTCTTACTTTATTATTTTTTTCTTAAATCCACCCACCTTTTTACACATGTCTCTTGCTTTATCCATATTTTATTACTCCATCCGTCCCAGATTAGTTGTTACACTTCTAAATTAGGAATGACCCCACTATTATTATATTGTCTCTTTCTTCCCATTAATTTTTTTTTGTCCCCACACCCTCTCTCATTCAATTAAAAAAAATACCCCACTAACTCCTATCACATCTACTTTTTCAATAAAATAACAATTGATAACCACACTACTACTTATCGCATTAAACTGTGTGCTCAGGAGAGTGTAACAACTATTTTGGGACGGAGGGAGTATATTCAACAACTTTTCTACTTTTATTTTAATATTTGTGCAAATATAACCATAAAAATTTTATGAAACAGAGGTAGTATATGAAAAAAAAAAGTTAGAGTAAGATAAGATATAATTAATAAAAATAGGGTTACTCAAAGGGGTGCAAGTAAGCCAAGAATCACAATATGCAACAGATTGCATTCGGATAAATCTCGTCCATATACACAATTTTCATTATACATAAAATTATATATTTGACTTTTAACCATCAAAAAGTAAGTGTAAATAAAAAAAGTAAATATTTTACTTTTGAGATGTTCAAATGTTCAAAACTAATTACTCCCTCCGTTCCAAAATGTTTGTTACGTTTGGACTTTTGCACGTTTATTAACGTATAATAAAGATTCTTTTGGTTTTTTATTAAAAAAATAAATCAAGTAAAACCTCAATCCACTAATAATTACAACAACCAATAAGATTGTTTTATTTATCAAAATGAACCAATAATGGAAAAGCACAAAGATTGCTAACTTAACATACTTGGGAAATTGTAAAGAAATTTAATGAGTTGAAAAAATTGGACCAATTAAAATTAAAAGTTGGCACAAAAAATAATATTATAATAAGTTTATAAAAGGAAAGATTCCCCCATGTAACAAACATTTTGAAACAACCTAAAAGGAATACGTAACAAACATTTTGGAACGGAGGGAGTACTATTTTATGAAAAAAACCTCGCTTATTAACTAGGTTAATTAATAAACGAGCTTGTCATGTATCGTTCATAAATAGAAAATCCCCTTAAAGAAACGAGTTTGAACAAATTTGTATCTCGATTAATTGAAAGATCATACTCGAGCCCAAACTCACCCAAATTGAATGAACAAGAACACGGGCATGGTAGTACCTAATTCGACTTGGCTCGTTTACATTCCTTGTTACACGACTACAATTTGTTACTAAGACTTTGTTATATTCGAGTTATTTTGTCTGAACTTATATATTATGGAGTATCTGAATTTATTTTATTTGGAAAAAAAAAACTTATTTTGATATGAAATGAACTTATTTTTGTGTGAAAAATATATGGAAAAACATAGTTATCTGAGCTTATTTTGTCTGAAGGATACACTACAAGAAATTGTACTTATTAACGACGGGAAATCCCGTCGCGAAAGGCCAATAATCGTTGATTAACGACGGGATTTCCTGTCGCGAACCCGTCATAAAAGGGGGCCGTCGTTAATAGAAATCCCGTCGTAAATCCGTCTTAAACCCGTCGTAAAAGACATTTGCGACGGTTATTCCCGTCATTGTTTGGTTGTTAACCCCGTCGCAAAAGGCTTTTGCGACGGGATTTTTGACCCGTCGTAATTAGATTGTCGTTAAAGATACAAATTCTTGTAGTGATAATTACACATAAATTTTTTAAAATCGGATAAGTAAAATCTGGTGAATATAACACATAAGATCCTCCACATGAGTATGGTGGTTCTTATGTTCAAGTATATAATGATAAAGCATAATTACTCAAAGGTCAAAATTTTCTTTAATAGGTTTTGTGTGCCCTCACATATTCGTACAATGATTTTACTGTACCTTGGGCACCTCACACATAACACGAGGTAGGCTACATCGCAGTCCACCAGCGATAAAAAGATCTCATACCCAGGGTAAAATTGTATTTTCGCTACATGAGTTGAAAAGTCAAATAAATTACTAAATATCGGCAATATGACAGTAATTGATACAACAATGACAATATTTTAATACAACAATGACAGTATTTATGTAAACGATGATAATACTTATATAACACGTGTATTCATACTTTTGTCCATTCATTTAATATGCAACACTTTTATCCATTCATTTAAGTGGTCCCTTTATTTTTTCTATTTCATTACACTTATATACATAATTTCCTTTTTTGGGTGATTGTGACAGTATTTTAATACAACAATGACAGTATATATATAACAATGACAATACTTATATTACCGATGACAGTATATAACAAGTTAGCAACACTTGTACACATTTATTTAAGTGTGGACCATCTTTCCATTTTTTTTTTTTTTTTTTATGGGTGGATATGAATTTTTTTTGTCGCTGGTGGACAGCGATATAGCATGCCTCTAACACCACATAACACCGATTTCAGCAAAGTATCGATACAATTATCTTGATCTAGGATAAAAATGACCATTATTAAATCTAATAGTGACAATGGGTATCTAAGGTGAGAAGTACCACTACTCTTTCACCCCCTTATCCCCACTAATATATTTTTAAATCAGCAACTTTCCTGTCAGACGGCCTGACACACACGCGTCTGTCAGACCACCTGGTTTCCCACGCGCGAGTGGGAACACGCGCAGTATATTTTTTTTTAAAAAAAAAAAAAATTCATTTCAAGCCTGAAGTTCCCCTCTCCTCTCTCCTGGTTCAAAATTACTGAAAGCCTCCGCCTCTTTCCTCCTCCTGTGCGCTTCCCCTCTCTCTCCTCAAAGTCGTCGCCTTCCATGGAAGCTTTCTCCGGCTACATCGATCTCGACGCCGACCTCTCTCCCTCGTCAAGTTCGCCGTTCATTTGGATTTGATTTGGATTTAGGATTTTGATTTAGGTTTTTAATTTTAGGTTTTTGATTTTAAGATTTTGATTTAGGTTTTTGATTTTAGGATTTTGATTTTGATTTTGATTTTGATTTAGATTATTGACCAGCTGCCGACTGCCCATCGAGAATCATCGCTACCTGAGCTTCTCCCTTTTCGACCGGAGATCTTGCGGTGCGGTGGCCAGCGAACAACGAGAGAGGAAAGAGAAGGGCGCTGAAGGAAGGAGAGTCGGCGAAGAACTAGAACCTGAAGATCGGCGAGGAGAGCATGAATAGAGAAGATCGATTGATGGAGACAATGTTACTGCAAAAGGAGGGAGGTTGTAGCGGGGAAGATTGGAAAGTAGCTACTAGTCTACTAGCTAGTGTCTTGAGATTGAGGTTTTAGTGGAGAGTAAATTCACGTGATTGGATTTGTACGAGCTCCATTATTTACTTACTACTAAAAAAAAGTACTTCCTTCAACTAAAATGTATAACTAAAGACCCTCATTTTGTTATTAATATTTACTATTTAGCATTAAAATTTGATTATTTTAATAACTATTTAACTAAATGTTTAACTAATTAGTTTCGTTGCTTAACTAATTTGTTTCTTTGCTCAACTAATTAGCCTCATTGCTTAAATAATTGATTCCATTGCTTAACAAATTTGTTACATTGGTTAACTAATTGGTTCCATTGTTTAACTAATTGGTTTTATTTATTAACTAATTGGTTTCACTGGTTAACTAATTGGTTCTATTGTTTAATTAATTGGTTTCATTGGCTAACTAATTGTTCTATTGGATAACTAATTGGTTATATATTAACTAATTGTTTCCACTGCTTAATTAATTGGTTCTATTGCTTAACTAATTGGTTCCATTGGTTAACTAATTGGTTCCATTGCTTAACTAATTGGTTCCATTGCTTAACAAATTAATCTTCACTATAGAGTACAAAAGTATAACTAAATATGGAAAAACATTAACTAATTTTTACTAAATGCAATAAAAGCATAACTAAGTACAATAAAATCATAACTATCCCAACAAAAGCATGAACATATTCATAAGTAAACACAACATTAACTACTATAACTAAATATTCTGGTTTCCACATTTTGTCACCATCATTGCATAGAAACATAGTATCTGTAAACTTATTGGTTCCATTGCTTTAATTAATTCGTATCATTGCTTAACTAATTTGTTATTAGTTAAGCCCAAAATTCAATTAGTTAAGTTTAGGTACCAATTAGTTAAGAAATTAAATCAATTAGTGAAACATTGAAACTCAATTAGTTAAGCATTTGAACCAATTAGTTAAGCAATCGGACTAATTAGTTAAGATTTGAACCAATTAGTTAAGCAATCGAACTCATTAGTTAAGCATTTGAACCAATTAGTTAAGCCTAATATTCAATTAGTTAACTCTAATATTCAATTAGTTAAGCCTAACATTCAATTAGTTAAGCCCAAAATTCAATTAGTTAAGTTTGGGTACCAATTAGTTAAGCAATTAAATCAATTAGTGAAACGTTGAAATTCAATTAGTTAAGCATTTGAACCAATTAGTTAAGCATTTGAACCAATTAGTTAAGCCTAATATTCAATTAGTTAAACCCAAAATTCAATTAGTTAAGTTTGGGTACCAATTAGTTAAGCCATTAAATCAATTAGTGAAACGTTGAAATTCAATTAGTTAAGCATTTGAACCAATTAGTTAAACAATCGAACTAATTAGTTAAGCATTTGAACCAATTAGTCAAGCCTAATATTCAATTAGTTAATTAAGCCTAACATTCAATTAGTTAAGCCCAAAATTCAATTAGTTAAGTTTTGGTACCAAATAGTTAAGCAATTAAATCAATTAGTGAAACGTTGAAATTCAATTAGTTAAGCATTTGAACCAATTAGTTAAGCAATCGAACTAATTAGTTAAGCATTTGAACCAATTAGTTAAGCCTAATATTCAATTAGTTAAGCCTAAAATTCAATTTATTAAGCCCAAATTCAATTAGTTAAGTTTTGGTACCAATTAATTAAGCAATTAAATCAATTAGTGAAACGTTGAAATTCAATTAGTTAAGCATTTGAACCAATTAGTTAAGCCTAATATTCAATTAGTTAAGCCCCAAATTCAATTATTAAGTTTTGGTACCAATTAGTTAAGCAATTAAATCAATTAGTGAAACGTTGAAATTCAATTAGTTAAGCATTTGAACCAATTAGTTAAGCAATCGAACTAATTAGTTAAGCATTTGAACCAATTAGTTAAGCCTAATATTCAATTAATTAGTTAAGCCTAAAATTCAATTTATTAAGCCCAAATTCAATTAGTTAAGTTTTGGTACCAATTAGTTAAGCAATTAAATCAATTAGTGAAACGTTGAAATTCAATTAGTTAAGCATTTGAACCAATTAGTTAAGCCCAAAATTCAATTAGTTAAGTTTGGGTACCAATTAGTTAAGCAATTAAATCAATTAGTGAAACGTTGAAATTCAATTAGTTAAGCATTTGAACCAATTAGTTAAGCAATCGAACTAATTAGTTAAGCATTTGAACCAATTAGTTAAGCCTAATATTCAAGTAGTTAAGCTTAAAATTCAATTTATTAAGCCCAAATTCAATTAGTTAAGTTTTGGTACCAATTAGTTAAGCAATTAAATCAATTAGTGAAACGTTGAAATTCAATTAGTTAAGCATTTGAACCAATTAGTTAAGCCTAATATTCAATTAGTTAAGCCCCAAATTCAATTATTAAGTTTTGGTACCAATTAGTTAAGCAATTAAATCAATTAGTGAAATGTTGAAATTCAATTGGTTAAGCATTTGAACCAATTAGTTAAGCAATCGAACTAATTAGTTAAGCATTTGAACCAATTAGTTAAGCCTAATATTCAATTAGTTAAGCCTAAAATTCAATTTATTAAGCCCAAATTCAATTAGTTAAGTTTTGGTACCAATTAGTTAAGCAATTAAATCAATTAGTGAAACGTTGAAATTCAATTAGTTAAGCATTTGAACCAATTAGTTAAGCCCAAAATTCAATTAGTTAAGTTTGGGTACCAATTAGTTAAGCAATTAAATCAATTAGTGAAACGTTGAAATTCAATTAGTTAAGCATTTGAACCAATTAGTTAAGCAATCGAACTAATTAGTTAAGCATTTGAACCAATTAGTTAAGCCTAATATTCAAGTAGTTAAGCTTAAAATTCAATTTATTAAGCCCAAATTCAATTAGTTAAGTTTTGGTACCAATTAGTTAAGCAATTAAATCAATTAGTGAAACGTTGAAATTCAATTAGTTAAACATTTGAACCAATTAGTTAAGCCTAATATTCAATTAGTTAAGCCCCAAATTCAATTATTAAGTTTTGGTACCAATTAGTTAAGAAATTAAATCAATTAGTGAAACGTTGAAATTCAATTAGTTAAGCATTTGAACCAATTAGTTAAGCATTTGAACCAATTAGTTAAGCATTTGAACCAATTAGTTAAGCAATGAAACGAATTAGTTAAGCAATGAAACGAATTAATTAAGCACTGAAATTAATTAGTTATTCAATCGAACTAATTAGTTAAGCATTTGAACCAATTAATTAAGCAAGGAAACCAATATAGTTAAGCACTGGAATTAATTAGTTAATCAATCGAACTAATTAGTTAAGCATTTAAACCAATTAGTTAACTAAATTTCAAGAACCGGTAACAAAAGCAAAAAATAATGTTCTAAACTGAAAAAAATTATAATAAATAAAGCAAAATTATTATTATTAATTAAAACGAAATAAATCATAACTAAAACGACATTATTAATAACTATTGTGAAAAACGACATTATTCATAACTATTGTGAAGAATGACTAATTGAAGAACAACCAGAACTATTTTAAAGTATAACTAATTGAAAGAACAAACAACGCCAAAGCATGTTCCCTGCACCGTTGCTCAAGAGCAACGACCAACCACGTCGCGGCGGCGGCGGCTACAGAAACGTAGGCAAATAAGAGTACGATAGTCGTTGATGCATCTGATGGCGAGCAGCACCGAGCACTGGAACCTCTAGCATCAGGCGGCGGCTTCGAGGCGAGAAGCTTCCCACCTCATCCCTAACCACCTCACCTAGTCGCCTCCAACACTGTCGCAGCCGCCTCAAACACTGTCGGTGGTTGTGGTTGTGCCGGCGGCTCTTCCCTTTCGTCTCCTTCCTTCGCCGCTCTTTCGCTTCCTCGATCGTTGTTCGCCGGCCACGACAACGGCTACTGTTGATGTTACCAAATCATTCGCGAAACCCTAAACAAAAACAAAATCAAAACAAAAATTGAAGCACCTAAATGTAAAATCAACCAAAATAATTAAGAAAGGAACTGAAATCAAAAACCTAAAACTAAGATGGAGGAGAAATATGTTAGAATTACCTTGTTGTTGCAGCCACAAAATATCTCCGGTAGAAGAGGGAGAAGCTCACGGCGACGGAGAGAGAGAGAGGCGACAGAGAGAGAGAGAGAGAGCGGGGAGATATTGAGGGAGAGAGAAGGGGCAGAGAAATCTTGAGGAGAGAGAAAGTAAATTATGGTCTGAAGTTTGGTGAAAACTAGGGTTTTATACGACCCGAAAATTAAAGCCTACAACCCGTATCCGCGTATATTGACCCGCGACACACCCATGGGCTGGGTGGTCTGACAGGTCCGACGGACTTTTCTAAATGTTTGTATTTTTAAATAGACATGGTCCACACTAAATTTATTGTGGACCACGTCTAAAATTTTTTTAACAACTTACATCTAATTTATTTTGATGTGTTTATTAGAATTAATACTTCATGACAAATTTATCAAATTGGTGTCGTTAGCACATGTTGTGCTTGAATAATATGATTATAAGTCACTGTTCTCTTCTAAAAACATAGGGTTACTTTAATTCATAAAAGGGTTACTATATGGCCTACTTCGAGGGCCTAACCTAGTTTTCTCTCCGTATAAAAAAAAATAAAAATAAAATAAAAGGGTTACTATATCTTAGAAAATTGATGTTTAATTTATTAGTCACCATGTGAAAATTAAAAATCACTACATATGTAAAATGAGTGCTAGAGTAACTGTTGGCTTTGGGTCCTAACAATATTATTGTGGATCAGGTCCACACAAGAATAATCCATCTCTATCTCTCGATGCTCCCCAAATCCCTTTCTGCTTGTCCAGTATTTCTCTTTGGAGGTTCCTTTCAGATTGCTCCATACTTTAAAGGATTTTTTTCAAAATTACCACATTATAAAGTCCATTTTTTCAAACTTACCACCTTATAAAATTTTAATTTTTAATTACTACCTTATAAAATCACAAACTTTCAAAGTTACCACTTGTTAACGAATTCTGTCAATTTTTCCGTCAATAGGTGATAACTTTGAAGGTTTATTTATGTTTTTTCTTCCAAAATTTTTGAGTTTAACACTACCACCTTATAAAATCACAAACCTTCAAAATTACCACTTGTTAACGGAAAAATTGACAAAATTCGTTAATAGATGGTAACTTTAAAGGTTTGTGATTTTATAAGATGATAATTTTAAATTAAAATTTAACAAGGTGATAAATTTAAAAATTTGGACTTTATAAGGTGGTAATTTTAAAATTTTCCTACTTTAAATGGAAAATTTTTCAACTTACTTTTTCTCTATCGCTTCCCACATGAGAGTATGAGACCACTCTATATCTCTATCAATCCATAAACACATTCAGCGCGTCTCCTGTGAGACCAGTCACACCATCAACTTGATGGTGTGACGAGCGCGAAGCCAATAGCGTACCTCCCCTAAAACTATTAAAAAAAAAGTAACAGATCTAAACTATAGAAGTAACATACCTAAACTTAAAAAAGTACCTCCTCTAAAATTATATAAAAAAAAAGTAACATGTCTAAACTATAGAAGTAACATACCTAAACTAAAAATGTACCTCCCCTAAAATTATTCCGTATAAAAAAAAGTAACATGTCTAAACTATAGAAGTAACATACCTAAACTAAAAAAGTACCTCATCTAAAATTATATAAAAAAAAAAAGTAACATGTCTAAACTATAGAAGTAACATACCTAAACTAAAAAAAAATACCTCCTCTAAAATTATTAAAAAAAAAAAGTAACATGTCTAAACTATAGAAGTAACATACCTAAACTAAGAAGGTATCTCCCCTAAAACTACTCCGTATAAAAAAAGTAACATGTATAAACTATAGAAGTAACATACCTAAACTAAAAAACGTACCTCCTCTAAAATTATATATAAAAAAAAGTAACATGTCTAAACTATAGAAGTAACATACCTAAATTCACAAGTATGAACTGGTCTCACCATCAGTTGATGGTGAGGACAGTCTCATATAAGAATTTGGAAAACATATTTTACAGTTTTACACCAAATTTTTAATAACTTGGTTTGTAATAGGGCCAAACAAAAAAGGATAGAGTACAACTCCTGATACGAAATAATTAAGTTAAACAAGAGGATGAGAGTTTTTTCTTTTCTTTTCTTTTCTTTTCTTTTGAGGGGATGACGGAAGGAGTAGTTAATTAACACCTCCATCATTCTTTCACTGTTTTTTTTAACTATATTTTCTCTCTCATCCTCACTTTTTTGTATTCTCGTAAAAAAAAACTCACTTTTTCGTATTTGCTTCACAATTTCACATGTTATAAAATCGTGATTTTGCACTAAAATCTCTAGTCTTAAAAAGCAGGCGTGTGAACTTACTTAACACTTCCATTTTCTCTCTCCTCTTTTTTCTCTTCACTTTCTTAAACCTCAATCCGATACGCTTTCCTCAATGTGAATGTAACTTCTTAACAAATTCAATGAACAAAAAAAATTATAAACGTAAAATTGTTTTCCCATTTAAGGTTTGATCCTCCATGCCACTTCTTTGCCCAGTTCGAAGTTGCTGTGATTTGCAGAGTTTCTGCAAATATAATAAAAAAGATGAAAAATTTAGATGTCTTTTTTTTCGTTCTTGGTTGTGCAATCAGCTGTTTTTGTAGCGTTTCCGCTGCGTTCAATCATCGACAACCTTTCAACCCCATCAACTCCATTCTGGGTAATCATCTAATTTTAAATTTGCTCATTTATTTCTTCTGGATTATCATTTTATTGGTTAATATTTGATTTTTGTGGTTTCTTTATTTGTTAATTTTGATATTTGGGATATGGTGTTTTACTGTTCTTGAAATGGGGTTTTCTGGGATAAAGAATGTTATTATATTATTGATCATTTTACTTTTTGTTTGTTGATGATAATGCTTGATTTAGGTCTGAATTATTGTTAAGAGATTTTGTCCTATTTTGTATATTAATTAATTGTTAGTGCTTTTTATGGGACTGATATGAAAGTGAAAAGTAATTTGCATTTTTTATTTTTAGGCAATGGTGGGGGTGTTGTTGGTATAATGATATCATTTTAGTATGGAATAACATCAACTATAGTGTTACAAAAGGAAAGCAAGTTGGACATAAATAATTAACTTCAAATTAATAATAGTTAGATAGTAGCTATCAATGTACAAAGTATTTCTGTTAATTACTGGAATTTGATGCTTCTTACCTGATCAACTACCTAAATTGTCTATAATTTTCTTGATTTGGTATGTACTATTTCTGAATCAATGATCAATTTCTTATCTGGATCTGAGGAAGGAAATTTTTCTGTTGTGCTCATTGTAATTATAATCACTATCTGAATATCATGCCTTTCCCTTACTCTTCCAAAAATGTTGTACAAGAACTATGATGGTGTTGATTTGAAGAACATTGTTCTGAATTTTGTTGGTTCTCTGCTACTGTACAGGCAATGAGAATTTGGGTCCATTGAAAGATGGAATCTTAGGTCAAGCCCAAGCACCGGGGCCTGCATTTGATGAGCCTAAGATACCTTTGATGTTGGCTGGGAATCGAACAAAGAGACCTGATATACTTCGAAAGTTTAGGATTTATCAAGATGGATGGGACATTTCAAATAAGCATTACTGGGCTGTAAGGGACTTTTACTTATTTAATTTTCTGGTTTTGATTCAATTTAAGGGTTTCTCAGTGCCGGTCAGTTCAGATATTGATGAATGTAAATATGTAATAATATTAATTTATTTTTGGTTGTCTATTTGTTAGTTTGTCTTTGATCTTCTGTGAAATGTTTAGTTAAGGAATGTATTTGTTATGATCTTAGATCAGCTTATCACTCCTGAAGTGCTGACGTCCACGAGTGGTTAAATACTTTTGTATATGCCTGATTGTTTATTCCTTATTGCACTAGTTTACCTGTTTAGGTATGTTCTAATTCCAACTAATCTGAATCCTGGTTTGTTCTGTTTTATTTGTTTTCTAGGGGGTGGGAATGTATGTGTACGGACATAGTTGTTTATTTTAATTTTCCTTTTTCATACTTCTGTTTGTAACTTTCATCTTATTTTCTATGAAATATTACATCAGTAGGATGACACTTGATTAATATATTTTAAATTTTATGTCGTGCCTTTCTTTAGTGGGGTTGTTTTGGTATTGTCCACCAGTATCTAAGATAAGCAGCATCATTAGCATGAGATTTCTGATATTTAAAAACTTTTACATAGAGATCAGTTTATAATTTTGATAGCACGTGCTAATAAACTTGTATTTTGAGATCTAGATCTTTGACTACATAATTAGACTTGGATCTTGAACGGAAACCTTATGAATATCTCATGGAATAATTATCTGTAAATATTTTCTATTGTGTGTGTAGGAAATGTTTGTAACATTTATGAGAAAAATTCTGGGTACATGAGACTAATAATGGTAAAAGAATAACATAGAATAATCCTATTATGGTTATGTTGACTACGGACAACTGATCCGTCGTATTCTTAAAACATGTGTTGAATGGTGATTGCACAAGTCTTACGTGTTTATGGCGATGTTATGTCAGAACTAACCTATCTCACTCATAAATGCAAAGGTCGCTGATGGAAGTTTCTGTCGTGGTTAACTTCGATTTGCTATTTCCTGAGTATAAGCATGTGTGAACTTTATGCTCCTGTCAATCGTATGATGTTGTGTTCCAGTTGGAGTTGCAACCAATTTTAATATGACTTTTCTCTTGCAGTCTGTTGTTTTTACTGGTGTTGCTGGTTTCATCATCACACTCGTATGGTTGGTTTGTTTTGGTATAACGCTGGTTGTTCACCATTGTTTTGGATGGAGGATAAGCTTCAAAGGGAAAGGATCACCGCATTCCCAAAAGATTCGTCTTGTGCTGCTAGTACTTTTCTCATGTGCCTCCATGTAAATGACCTGAACTCTTCCTATAGTCGTTGAAAGTTACATAATTTTTATGTTTTCATTCTGGTTTACATTTTTATTAGTCTAATGTTGTTAACTTGTTAAGTCGAACATCCGCGCAATTGTTTCTATCATTTGAGTTGAAATGCTGTCTTTGTCTCTGTGGCATAATGTTGCCTTCAATCTGCCAAATGATGATGAGCCATGAGCCTGTATGAAGTGAAGTATTTGGCATTTTGGCGGTCGTTGTAGTTCTTTTGTGTAATCCTTAACCTGATATCCCTTGATTCTGTTTCCTTTTGATCCTTTTGGCTACCCATGCCGATATGCCAATATATCCTAGTTTATGCTTTTCTCTTTAAGTATAAAATTAGATAAGTGTACATTTGACAGTTTTTGTTCAGTACTTCAATTTTTCAGTGTCAGCTACTGTGGTTTGACTGTATAATTTGTTTGCAATAATTTTTTTCTTATGTTTTGGTTATTTTTTCCTGAGAGGCAATTTGTTTGGGATAAAGCAGAAACTGCACTGGTAAGCAGAAAATGGTTAAAAAGTTCTGGAAAAAGTAAAAAAAGATCGAGAGGCAGACAACATGAAAGATTGTAGTATACACCCAGAACAAAAAAATATAGGAAGTTTCCCGCTTTGTTTAGCATCTTTCAAATGCACAATACCTGTCTCTAATTTAAGGTGCAAAGTATAGTTTTATAAGTGTCATCCTGATTTTCTCTAATATTTTTCTTTCCTCACAGGGTCGGTTGTATTCTGTTATCTGTTGGCCAACTTGAACTTCATAGTGAAGGCTTGCGGACGTTGAAATATGTTGTAAACCAATCAGACTACACGGCTCAAATGCTAAGAAATGCATCGGACTACTTATCTCTGGTAAAGTCTGTTGATGTGCCTCAATTCAACCTGCCACAGAGTACCATGCAGGAGATCGATGATCTAAATTTGCGCTTGAGTTCTGGTGCCGACACATTAAACGAGAAAACAAATAAAAATTCCGTTAAAGTTAGAAGAGTCTTCAATACCGTGTATGAACTCATCATAATATCATATTCCCCAATTATTTTCACTTTCCCAGTAGTTTCAAGGTTCTCATGGTTTTAATTTGAGGTAGTGTTTTAATGTTAATTTTCTGATTCACCGCCGTTGTTCCTTGTTGCAGACGATCAGCGTTAATTACTGTGGCTTCAGTTATGCTTGTTTTGGCCATTCTGGGTCTTGGTATGTAGTATCGATGCCATTCATTTCCTTAAGTGATATCATCTTTATGGTCATTTGATTCCAGGGGTGACATAATACTTTTTTTTGCTGTGCAGTGCTTTCACTCCTTGGGCGCCAAAATGTGATTCATATGTAAGCCTTTGTAATGTGAATTATTTTGTCCTTCCTATCACCAATGTACACTTCAAGATAACATTTGTGTTTTTTCTTTTTATGCTAATTTATGTCTCATACCTTGGCTGCAGATTCATTTTCAGTGGATGGATACTCGTGGCAGTTACTTTGACTCTTTGTGGAACTTTTATGATCTTCAATTCGTAAGTTAGATTCAAGAAACTTTGTTTTCTTTTATAAATGCTGTCATTGTGGTTCTCTGTCTGACTAATGGTGAATGGAATGAACTTGGTGTATGATGCAGTGCTATTTCTGACTCATGTGTGGCAATGCAAGAGTGGGTTGATAATCCACAAGCCGAGACAGCTCTTAGCAACATTCTTCCATGTGAAGATGAGAGAGCAACCAACAACACACTGTTTGAAAGCACAAAAGTCGTTAGCATGCTTGTAGACACTGTTAATACCTTCATTTACACTTCAGCAAACACGAATCGGCCACCATCTGATCAGTTCTACTACAATCAATCTGGACCTTTGATGCCCCCTCTTTGCTATCCTTTTGATAGTAAAATGCAAGACCGCGAGTGTTCATCACAAGAGGTGTCCATGACAAATGCTTCCACGGTATGTAATTCTTTTAGTTCTTTTGTCTTTTGTCTTTTTTCTAATTGTTGGTGATACCCGAGTAAGATTGTTTAATGGACAATTATACCAGTATAATTGTATAACATAGATTCTACCTGAACTATACTGCAGGTATGGGCGAAATACATATGCACGACATCCGTGGATAATAAGAATTGTACAAGCGTTGGGAGGTTGACACCAGAGGTATATATTCAACTAGTGTTGGCAGTAAACGCAAGTTACGCTGTGCTGCATTACACCCCTGGGATGCTCAACCTTCAGAACTGCAATTTCTTGCGGGACACATTTATGACAATTACAAAGAGGTTTTGCCCGAGTTTGGAGCATAACCTTGTAATTGTGATTATAGGATTGGGATTCATCTCAGCTGGTATAATGCTCTGTCTTATTCTTTGGTTAGTATATGCAAACCGCCCCCAAAGGGAGGAAGCGTTTGTGAAAAACCCTTCTATAATAGGCACTATCAACCAGCTGAATGAAAACAACAAGGAAGGTCGTCTTAATATCAGAACTTTTGTAGTAACTTCTCCAGCTAGAGTTGCTCCAGATATAGAAAAATAGTTCGTCTCAGATTTTACTTTTCCAATTTATGCCAGAGAAACCGAGGTGGCGCCAATTTGATATACACCATCTTGAGTTGAGTGGTAGGATCTAGGAAATGTATGATTAATGTATACCGTTTTGTAATTAGTATAATGCTCCATAAATTATTTATACACGATTAGAAAATAAACTGTCATTAATTTATTATTGTTTTTAACTAAGGTCCCGCTTCGTTCACCTTATTTTTACTAACTAGTTAGCACCCGTGCATTATTCATTAAAAGGTTTAATAACTAGTTTATTCAAAAGTTATATTTATATGAGGGGCAATGGATAATTTTAAAGTGGATATTAGTTAACAATATTGATTTTTTATGTCAACTACTAAAAAAGAAGTAGTTGTATTTAGATGTAATAAATAAAAGGGAGTCACTTCGTAATTTACTCTGCACTAAATATTTTACTATCACTATTGTTTTCGAAAATTATAAATGAGTGGTTGCACTTAATTTCAAAATGAGCATTAAATTGAAATATATATAAAAAAAAAAAAATTTAAAAATCATGTAAGGTTTTGGTGGAAAAAAGAATTGTGCTTTAGTATACTCCGTAGTATATAGATATCATCCGGTATGATCTAATCAAAATCTGAACTTACTTTTTTTCTGCCTGGTTGGGTCCAATCTGAATTTTCAGAACTATGATTTAAATAAAAAACATCTACCGTCGTTATTAATAGATTAAATGACTAACGTCATAATCAATTAATTTTACTCAGTAAAATTATTCAGATTTATAATACACATTGTTTGCCTGCTCATGGTTTAACTACAATACTATTACAGTAGATAGACCTCGAGTTTTTCATCTAAATATTTTTCAATTACAAATACATTCGCTAAATAAAACATATTAACATGAAATATTGTATTAATATTAATACACTATCAAATATTGGTGAAACAAAATGGGAAAAACGACAAAATTTACCTAGTTTTTAAAGGTCAAAAAGAGGTTTTCGACATCCATTTCACTCCACATATTCTTTAATGCATGTTCTACGCACATAAGTACCGTTCTGATTAGGAAGTGATATGGGCATCTGTATTCTAGCCTAGACATATTGGTTCTGATCAAGACATGATCTAGACATGATCTAGACATAGCGATTCTAATCTCGACATGATCTAGATAGATCGGTTAAGATCTAGACATAATATGAAAAGATCAGTTCTGATCTGATCATGACATGAACATATTGGTTCTGATCTGGACATGTCTAGGTAGATTGATTCTGATCTAAACATGATGCAGACAAATTAATTCTTATTTAGACATGATCTAAGTATATCGTTTATGATCTGGATATAATCTGAACAAACTAGTTCTTATACTGACATAATCTAGGAAACAAATTGATTATGATACGAACATGATCTAAGTAGATCAATTCTTATCTTAGTAGATCAATGCTAATTTGTACATGATTTGGACAGATCGGTTCTGATCTTGATATATATTGGTTCTGGCCTAGACGTACATGATCGATCTAGAGAAAACAATTTTGATCTAGACATAATCTTGAGAAATTTATTCTGATCTGGAGATGATCTGGATAAGAGGTTTTGCTCTAGATATGATCTGGACAGATCGGTTGCACACATCTAAATATTTTGGTACATTTTTTGTACCTAAATTACACATTGGCTTATAATGCACCTCATTTTGGGAAAATACCCACTAAGACCAAAGGTTATAGAGGGTTGTCAAAAACTGACCCGACCTAAGAAGACCGAAATGAATAGGTCCGAAAATATGGATCTCGATACCGATCCGAACAAATCTGATATTGACCCGAAATCCGATTTAACCCGTAATTCAACATATGAACCTGAACCGCTAGCAACTTGAGGAGACCAGCAATCCGATTGCATCTAATAACTTTTAACCTAACCGAATCCGCTTCCGACCTGATAGCAATTCGAAAACTGGCTTTACCAAATAACAGTTGTAATCGACCCCAACCGATAAAATCGACATCCTATTTAGCCCGACCCGTGTCAAGCCGAATTCGAGATTAACCCAAACCGAAACCGACTCGAACCCGAAATAGTATATGACTTGACTTCATCCGAATTCAAAATCATCCTAACCGATCTAAATTGACCCAGATAAAATATTGACCGGCATTATCCGATTTCGGCTTGAGCAACCATTTATAACCGATCCGAAACCGATTAAATGACTAGATTTGATAGCCCTACGGTAGTACAGACAATTACTAGCATTAGTATGTACGTAATTCCATATGTGTGGATGTCTATTACTCTTAAGAAGAGTATGCTGCATGTAGAGCAGGACATGTACCGGATTCACAACGTTTTGGCTACACCCAGGTATTAACCCCTCCAAAACGACTTCTTTTGTGTTGTTCAACATGAACATTTATATATAAATTTTAAAAATGCACATTTTACTGATTTGAAAATGATCATTTACTTATTGATTTAGAAATGAACATTTATTATTTTGAAAATTAACATAGTTAAGTACTGTATGAATATGTATTACTTTGAAACATATATATATATGTACATATTGTGCAAAAATTCCAAATAGATTGTTACGGAGTACTAACAAATTCAACATGTTACTTTAACAGTTTTATAAGCTGAAAATAGTACGGAGTAAATAATTTGATATAAATGAATACTACTGAGGAACATATATTGTTTTTGAAAATGATGAACAAAATGTTTAAAGGATATTGAATATACGAGGGTAATAACAATGTATTAAGCTTGAATATTCAACCTTTTACAAATATGTAATAACAATGTATTAAACTTGAATATTCAACCTTTTACAAACGGTTTTTTCATGAAATGCCCCTGAGGTTTGCAATAATGCACCAAATACACCTGCGCGTTTCAAAATTCATAAAATACCCCTATTTACTCAAAACTGTTCACCAAATACCCCTATTATGACTTTTCGTTAGTCCTCCGTTAAGTCATGTTTAAAATTCATAAAATGCACCTAAATATAAAGGTTTTGCATAGTATACACCTATTTGTAAAGTTCTTTGCACCAAATACCCAAACTTCATAATTTGAATCCAACGGCTAGTTTTAATTCAATATAGCCGTTATGTTCATGCTGCCTATAAGTAAGGCTGTTGTTCACTTGACTTGCTCCATGTTTAGCCCTCTATTTCCTAAATAGCTATGAGTTCTAATTCAAAAACCGGATCCTCTTCCATCCCAAGTTTGTCATACCTAAGAGTTCCAAATAAAAACTGCAATTGTGGGAGAAGATTTGCAATTAGGAGCTCGGAAACGGCTAAAAATCCGCAAAAGCTTTACTACAAGTGTGATCCTTGTGATAATTTCAAGTGGTGCAAAGGTTTTGTTGAGCAGACATTTGATGAAGCTCAAAGCAAGGGAAACAGAGCTGATGAAAACAGGGGAATGCAAGAAGAAAATAGGGGAATGCAAGAAGGAAGCAGGGGAATGCATGAAGAGTTGAAGCTATTGAAGAAGAAACTGAAACAACAGAAACAACAATTCAAGTTTGCAATAAAAATTGGTGTAATAATGTTTGCATTTCTAATTTGGATAGCAATGAAGTAGAGTTGTAACAAATTTCAAGCAATAACATCACTTGTTTAAGCATATGAGCTTTACAAAAACTGATTTCTAAGTGGACAAATGCCACTGAAACTGCACAAAAACATCTTGTCTAAGCAATTGTGTTCTTTCCAAAAAGTGATACTAACTGTAAATTGCCTAAGCTATTTTAACTTTGTGCACCTACAATTCACCAAAAACTGACTAACTTTTAACTTTGTGCATGGTTAAGTTGCTGTGTTTGCTCTTTTCCTCCCCCTTGGACCCCCTTGTGATGTACTTGCTCCTGCTGCTGCTGACGTGCTTGGTCCAGTGCTTGGTCCTCCATTCTTACATGTCCTTGAGTTATGACCAAACTCCCTGCACTTTCCACATTTCACATTGCTGTTCCTCTTCCCCTTCCTGGGTTCATTTGGTCCTCTCTTTCTCTTCTTAGCAGGTCTGCCAGCTTGTCTTTTGATGACTGGAGGCTGAATGGTAGGGAGAGAAAAGTTAGGCCACTGTGTTGGGTCTGACATGGGGTGAATGTGGTCTGCATATGTAAGCTTGTATGCAGCAGACTTGAAGAATGGGGAGACAAAATCAATGGGGTTCAGCCTTTGGTCATAAATCACCCTGAGTGCATGCTTGCAGGGGATTCCAGAAATTTGCCACTTCCCACACCCACAGCTTCTAGTTGATAACCTGATGGGGAAGTTCACATGTGCGTCTCTGACCTCAAATTCCCCCCCCACCACAGGCTGTAGCATAGCAGAACCTAGACTCTCCTGTTCTTTCATCCACCTCTTTCTTGGCATACTCAGTCAACTGACCATCCTCCATATCAATTGCCATGTCAAATCTTGCCCCAACCCTCTCCATACACCACTTTCTGATTGCTGTACAACAACACAACAACATACAACATTATACACAGAACATCACAAACATCACAAAATAAAGGAACAGAACATGAAGTGGTGAGCTATACCTTCCAACAATGAGAATACAGGCATGTCTCTGTATGGTTTTGTGCATGCATTGAATGACTCCACAAAGTTTGTTGTGTTGTGATCACAACAAACAGCAGGGTCAAACATATGCCTGGACCACTGCTCCTGGCATGTGTCCAAGTATGCAACAGCATTTGGATCATGAGCAGTGATCTTCTCTAATGCTTTACCATACACATACTCATTGTGTGCATTTGCAGCTATCCAAAACAGTTTGAAGAAAGCAGATCCACTAAATCCATTGTTTTTGCAATTCATGTACAAGTGTTGGCAGCAAACTCTCCTAGTAGCTCTAGGAAAAGTATCTCTCACTGCCAAGTCAACTCCCTACACAGGATATGTTCATTTTAGGCCAATCATATCTGTTGCAATATTATAAAATTGAAACAAAAAAGGAGCAAAATAAACATATACCTTCATCCTGTCACTGATGAAGGTCCAATCATCTTTGTTGCAACCCTCTTGCTCAAACATCTGCCTCAAGCATCTCATGAAATATGTCCAACTATCACAGCTCTCAGTGTCCACTATCCCATAAGCCAGAACAAATATTTCATTGTTCCCATCAATGCCAACAGCTGTGAGTAGGATTCCCTTGTAAAACCCACTTAGATGAGCCCCATCTATTCCAATTATAGGCCTGCACCCCCTCAAAAACCCCTTGACTTGAGCAGCAAAGGAGAAGAAACAAGCTCTGAACTTGGGGTTCACATCCCCACTTGTAGCACCCCATGAAATCAGTGTATAACTTCCTGGGTTTGTCTGTTTAATCATCTCAGCATACCTAGGAAGCAACTCATAAGCCTCAGCCCAACCACCATGTATCTTCTCTACTGCCATACTCCTTACTTTGTACAACAATCTCTTTTTAACCCTCAATTGAAATGTCTCCTGTGCATACTTTCTCAATGTCTCAACAGGAATTTCAGTGTTGGCCTCAATTAGACTCATCATTTTCTTACATAGCCACTCAGAGGTCACCACAGGGTTCTCCTCCAATCTCCCACAAGTTTTGTGGCACCCACTGATCCCCTTAATAGCCCAACTGACACTGTCAAACATCTTACTTGCATGTATCCTCCAGTCACAAGTTTCTATTGCACACACTGCAGTGTACCTCTTACTGTCAGCCCTCTCAACACTAAGTCCAAACCCATCTTGTATGAAAAAACTCCTCAAAACATCTAGGAAAGTGGACTTGTCTGGAAAGATCAACCAAGGTTCTAATTTGATGGACCCATATGGTTGATGAGTCCATATCTTTCCATTCTTGTAGGCCTTATCCATCTTACTAGAACCATCCAAACATTCCTCAAACAATAAGTCAGGCACATCATCTGTTATCACCTCAGCCTCCACATCAGAGTCAACCCAATCATCAAGTTTATCCTCCTCTAGTTCAGAGTCTGGTTCAGATTCCTCCCAATCTGAATCCTCACTCTCCTCTTCTGAACCTATATCCTCAACATCAGTGAACACCCTTGCACTCTTTGACCTCCCTGTACCCTTCCTACCTATGCCCTTCCCTTTGGATACCCAAGTTCCAGCTTTCTTGGCAGTCACTTTGTTCACCCTGAACCCTGTAGGTCTAGTTCTGCCCCCCTTCCTTTTAACAGCTCCAGACTGATTCTGTGTTGGTGTTGAATGGGGTGGCTGATCATTTTGGGTGTTCTGTGGTGGTGGGGAATGGGGTGGTTGATCATTTTGGGTGTTCTGTGGTGGTGGGGAATGGGTGGGGTGTGTTTGTGGTGATGGGTTGGGTTGCTGTGGTGGTGGGATGGGCTGCTGTGTTGTTGGGGTGGGTTGCTGTGCTGGTGGGATTGATTGTTCTGGAGTTGGGGTGGGTTGCTGTGGTGTTGAGGTGGGCTTTTTTGTTGTTGGGGTGGGTTTTTTTGCCTTTGGTGTGGCCTGTTTTTGAGTTGGGGTGGGTCTCCTCTTAGGGGTCAGTTTCTTGGCTTTAGGAACCTTAGGAGCTTTTGGAGTAGTTGGCTTGACTTTGGCCTTTTGTTTTGGTTTAGGAGAAGTAGGTTTTTTGGAGGGTGAAGATTCTTGTGTGGGTTGTGGTTGAGAGGCTCCTGGAAACACCTCATCAGCACCATCCTTGCTTATAATCCTCACATACTCAGTGCTTAAGTCCTCACAATCAACCACAGGCACCTTCACAGCTATTGTGTACTCCATTTGTTCTTGAAGTTCCCTTAAAATGTCCTCTCTCTCCTGTTTTTTCCTCATTTCCTCTTCCTCCTTTCTTTGAGCCCTAAGAAGTTCATCTTGTCTCTCTTTGAGCTTTCTCTCACTCTCCTTCCTATGATGCTCAATTGTGGCAACAACATTTCTAAACACCACTCCTGGTTTGTCTGTACCCTCAACCCATATTTCAGCAGTGTCCTTACCCCAATTCCATCCCCACATTAGCTTCATTGTCTTATCATCTACCAACTCAACTCTACCACAGGGAGACTCAATAAACAGGGCAAATGTACTAGGTAAAAACACATCCTGCCTAACAGATTCCTCAAAAATATCCAAAAACAACCTCAAAAGACGATACTTTTCCATGTCTGTAACTCTCACATCAAAGCTATGTGATCCATGATGCAATAACAACCACATTGCAGTCATCCTAAAGGGAAAATTTAAGAAAAAAAAACATGAATTTCGATTCAACCAACAACAATTCATCAATAAACAACCACAATCATGATCACAATGAAATTCAACAGGTCACAATCACAACTTACAACTAACCAAACAATTATTCACAACAAATCCAAGGAATAACTAACTTCTAACCAATCAATTAATCTCAACTGACAATTTCAAAAAATCACTGACAATTTCGCAAAACCCTAACCCTAATCAATTTCGCGAAAAAAAGTGTACTTTACAAGCAAAATAAATCAGCGAAGAAGGGATTATTACCTTGAAGTAGATAATCCAACTAGGAAAAGGGCCCTTGTTCGTCCACTACACCCGAAGCTCTAAATCGCCTCCAAGTTGCCCCCTTTTTGTCGCGAATTCACCAAACGAACACCCACGAACTCGCCAAAAGAGAACGCAACAAATTTCACTAAATTCTTGAAGATCTACCCAGAATTTTGTCAGTTACAGTAGAATTGATGAGGGTTGAAGAACAGGGGAAAGGAGAGAGAAAGAAGAGAAGTTGAGAAGTTTTTTTTTTTTTGGAATTTCAGTCACAATTGTTACCTAAATCGCGCCAAACAACAATTAAGGGCAAATTGGTAAAACGTCACTAACGGCAAGCTAACGTCCGTTAAATCCAGGAGCATTTAATGAACAGTACGGAACTTTAGGGGTATTTTATGAATTTTGAAACGCACAGGTGTATTTGGTGCATTATTGCAAACCTCAGGGGCATTTCATGAAAAAACCGTTTTACAAATATACATATTCAAAATGAATTTTAACGTGCTTTTGAACTACTATAATACAATACAAGCACTAAACACATGAGCATTAAATCATTTTATAAATGAATATAATACGAATTTGTGATGTATACGTACTAACTTGATAATATGAAATGTATTTTTGATGATAAACTTAAAACTTACCTAAAAACTGAAGGAAATAATGCCCTTGGTCCAAGTATGCATTCTATGTTAAGTCTAATAAATGCGGTTCAGTATTAATTAACAAGTTAATAATTCAGTGAGATCAAGTGAGATGAATGCCTAGCTAGAGGCCGCTTCAGTTCAAGTGGAATTAATGATATTAATCCACAGCTTACTCTTGACTGAACCCGTAGGGTCACACAAATAGTACGTAAACGGATCAAGTATTTAATGGCATTAAATACTCCATCTATGGATATTCGGAATCGACGGATCTTGGTTTCAGTGGGAGCTGAGATCGTCACAGGCAAGAAATGAATACTCCGGAAACGATGATATTGCCGGAAACGGAAATATGGATCGTATCGGAAATATAAACATTATCCAAGTCGTAGATGTTGCCGGAAACGGAAACATGGTACGTATCGGAAAATATTATCGGAAATGGAAATATTGCCAGAATCGGAAATATCGCCGGAAACGGAAATATTGTCAGAATCGGAAATATTATCGGAATCGGAAAATAATTCCGGAAACGGAAATATTAAATATTTGTTCGAAAAGGAAATTAATTCCGGAATCGGAAATATTAAATATTGTTCGTATCGGAAATGAATTCCGGAATCGGGAATTTAATCGGAAGCGTATCGTACGAATTAGCATCGGACGAGGCCCGCTAGACGAAGGCCCAGCACGAAGCCAGGCCGTCGCCCAGCGAGCCAACGCACACCAGCGCACGCCAAGCCTCGACCAGGCCCAGCGCAAGGCCAGGCCCAGCCAAGGCCTTGGGCGCGCGCGCGCGGAGCGCAGCAATGGGCCGAGCGCTGTGCGCCTAGCGTGGGCCGCAAGGCTTGCGCGGGTGTACGGTGCTCGTGCAATGCTTGTGCGAGAATCCTGAAGCAATCAGAATTCGAAGTGTGATTAAATCCTAAAACTATTAGATAATGATTATTTAATTAGAGTCCTAGTAGGGTTATAATTAAATAAATTAGTATCCTAATAGGATTCCAAAACCCTTTCCATAACTCTATAAATACGTGCCTAGGGTCACATATTTTCAGAGATTATTCAAGTATTCAAAGTGAGTTTTTGAGAGAAAATTCAGACACATTTCTTGACCATAAGTGCCGAAATTCTTTAGTACCTTAAGGGCGATTCTAGTTGGTCAATCTTAAGGCGGATCCGGACGTGCTGTGGACTATCTACGGAGGGACGACACTTGGAGTCCTAAAGACTTGTTCTTGTTCGGTTCGGGCGCAGCTAGGGAAGGCACGCAACAAAGAGTATGCATCTAAACTATGCTATATGATTATGTGTAAATAATATGTATTCCTGGCTAAATGGTTTTTCCGCATGATTTATGAATTGTCATATGTATCATAACCTAACAGTGGTATCAGAGCCCCTTATTATTTTCATAATCTAAATTGCATGAACATGGTTAAATATTACAAATTTGCAAGAATTAGAAGGGGTGATTAATTTTCGTAATTGTTAATTAATTGCAAATTGCGTTTATTTAATTATACGTACGCAGTTTTTCGGCAGTTTCTTCGTTACTCATCCAAATCGAGTGATTTTTGTGTCAATTCCGCATGTAAAAAGCATTCTAAAATTTTGACAAAAATAAAATTTTTCTGCCGAACCCAGAATTCTCAAATTCGAAGCCTAACTATGACTTTTCGAAGGTTTTAGTTTTTCGAATGCAAAATTTCGTAAATTTAAGATGTTAAATTAAATATTTGCGATTCTTGTTGATAAATCTTGAATTTTTGATTGACCTACTGTATATGTTTAACAAGTTTGAATGCCTAGCCTTGTTAATTATGCAATCTAATTTGTAATTATGATTAATTTGTTGAAAATTAGAATAATTTAGAATTAATTTGATTTTCATAATTAATTATAATTTAATTAGAAACCTATGATTAAAAACCACCATAAAAATTGTAAATTTATGATAAATTTTAAATTTTTATGACCTAGGCTTGAATCCATAATAATCGGAAATCAATTGAATAATAAATTTTCGATTTTTCGCCCTAAAATTATGAAATTAATATTATTTATTAATTTGTCATTAATTTTAAATATAAATTTTAAATTTTTATGCGATTCGTTCATATAACTTGCACGCACAAAGCAATGGACGCTTCGTGTTACCCTTAAGGGGTGTTGTATAGTGCGGGCATGCGACGACGAGCAAGGGAGCTCGTCGCCCGTGCGGCACGAATGCAATGAGCAGGGGCATGGTGCACGAGCACAAGGCAGCAGCCCTGCCTTGTGTCGTGGGCCACGAGCTATGAATGAATGGGCATGGGCGAAGGCAAGGCATGGCAGTCGCATGTGGGCAGCAAGCGAGCTGCGCCACAACGTGCACTGCCTCGCGCAAGCGCGCGCAGCCTCGCGCGCAGCGAGCGCAAGCTCGCGTGCCACGAGCGCTGCGCCCAGCGTTGATCGCGCGCAATTGCTCGCGCACAGCGAGCGATGGCTCGCGTGCATCAAGCGCTGGAGCGCGCACAGCAAGCGCTGGCGAGCGCGCACAGCGAGCGATGGCTCGCGTGCGTCGAGCGCTGGCGCGCGCGCAGCGAGCACCTCTTGTGCGATGGCTTGCGATGGAAGATGCAGCAGCTATGCGACGAGCGCATGGGCTGCGCGCACATGGCCAGCGATGGCTGTGTGCGTGCGGCCCATGGGCGTGCGATGCGTAGGGTGTTTGCGTTGCGATTAGATCGTTTTGAATGTTTAATTTGAAATTTTCAGTTTACGTAATTTTAATTAATTTTAAAATTAATAATTTAAATTATTTTCTTGGATTTTAATTTTGAATATTGTAATTATAATAAATTTTATTTATTCTAATTATTTTACTAAAATTAAAATCATGAATTAATTTAAATACGACTGAAATTAAATTAAACTTTTGGATTCAATTATAAATTTATATGAGCTTTAAATTTTAATTAAATTTGTATGTTTCCGGTTAGACTAGAAATACATTTTTATGTTTAAAATTAGTAAAGCATATGAATTTATTGGTTTAAGTGGGAGCCCTTTTAGTCATAAACTCTTGATTAGGTCTACAAATCCTTAAGGTTAAAACAACTTGATTAGAATTAATAAGGACTGAATAATTGGTAGATTATTGGTGCCCTTGATTAATTGCTGCAAATGTTTACGTGATGCATAATGTGTTTTACTAACCAGCTATGTGGGCCATTCATGATAATGAATGGGTGAATGGTATATATTGTATATGTACTGTTTTGCAGGTTATGAAGTGACTAGTATGGCCCAAATAGGATAGAAAATATGGTCTGCGTACCATTAATTTGAATGTAATTGGTCTAAAGTACCAAAGTTGTTTTTCAATTCAAATATGGTCTGCGTACCATCAAATAGTTGTAATTAGTTTTAATTATAGCTTATCCTATTTGAAGAAAATGGTGCCTCCCACGGAGATTTTCAAGACGGACTTTGAAGTTAAAGCTTCAAGATGAAGTCGGGCCATACTAGATCACATTTATCTTATGCATGCTTTAAGTTATTTATTGCTTTAAATATGTCTTAATTATGCATAAGATTGTGGCTTGATTATGTTGCATGATTAAGGATTTTAGTTCACTTAAAATCTAACCAACATAGTAAGAGCCTTAAGTTCCAAACTTAAAAATTGAGTTAAAAGGTGCCATGCCAAAATATACACTTGCTTGGATATCCTTTACATCAATCTAGTAATAGTTTTCGCTCAGCGATGTGTTACTTATTGGTCCTAAAGGGGCAAGGTACACAATTAATTGTGAGTACATGTTAGTTTTGGTGAAACTCAACGATATAAGTAAGGAGTCCTTTTATGTCGTGGCAAAATCGATAGGTTTACCTAATAAGTTCTTAGACGTACCTATCAACCAAGAATAGTTTCTAGACTATTAGCAAAAGGCTTTTGCTTACCTAAGATGTTTTAGGATTAAGTCGACAAACTGTGCTTAGTTCTTCAATGATTTTAGGATCTTGGAATCATTTTATTCACACCTGCCGGAACACATAACTTGAATAAAATGCTTAATAAACATTGAATTATGCATGTATGCTAGAATTTAAGTTTATTAAGAGAAACTGTGAATGGTTATTTATTTGTTTATTCTTTTCAATTGTAGTTTTTAGTATGGCAAACAACAATCAAAACATCATCATATGGTCAAGCTGAACCTAGCAAATTTTCTTGAATGGGAAGCTAAGCTAGTTGAAATAGTCAAACTCAATGGACTTGAGTATGTACTATCACATCCCATGCCAAGCTACTATGCCAGAGACATGACCCCTGAGAGATTTTACGCCTGGGATGCGGATCTCAAAAAGGTTATGAGTCTCATGCTGAACAATATCCCTGATGATTGGGCTAGAAGGTTTGTAGCCTATGAACCTTTTACGCTCATCAAGAATCTGAGGGATATCTGTCGTGGAAGCACAGAGGACAGGGACCTGAACGTCCATGAGTTGATTGAATCAATGTCTGGTCTAAAGGTTAGTTCTCCCAACAGGTGTTATAGGATGGAGGTCCAAGAAACACATGTTCAGCTCCTTCGCACTAAACAGAGGGTAGGCGTCCCACTGAGGTTCCATGTGGATCTTATGCGTTCATACTTTGATCGCCTAAGTCTACTAGGAACACCAATAAGCGAAAGGATGGCAGTCTCTATCTTGCTCAATTCACTACACAGTGGGTTTGGTCGCTTCAAGCAACTATACCTAAGTGAACCAAGAGAAGAAACAGTTGCAGAATTTGTTCACCTTGTCAGAAAGGCTGAAATAATACTGGACTGTGAAGCCAAAGATTTACTCAAGGCTAGAAGGAGACCGTTCAAGAAAAGTGGAAAGTCCAAGGGCAATGCTACATCAAAGCAGGACAAGTCCACATCAAGCTGTCTTTATTGTGATGGAATAGGCCATTACAAAAGAGAATGTCCAAAGCTAAAGGAAGATCAGAAGAACGGAACAGTCGTTCCATCTTCAGGTATTTTCGTTATAGACTGTATACTTGCTAATTCAACTTCTTGGGTATTAGATACAGGTTGTGGCTCACACTTATGTTCCAATCCACAGGGACTAAGAAGAAGTAGAAAGTTAAGCAAGGGTGAAGTCGACCTACGAGTGGGAAATGGAGCACGGATTGCTGCATTAGCTGTAGGAACTTACTATTTGTCGTTGCCCTCCGGGCTAGTTTTGGAACTGGAAGAATGTTTCCATGTTCCAAGTCTTACTAAAAACATCATTTCAGTTTCTTGCTTAGATGCTAAGGGATTTTCCTTTTTAATAAAAGACAATAGTTGTTCGTTTTATTTTAAAGAGATGTTTTATGGATCTGCTAGATTAGTCAATGGACTTTATTTATTAGATCACGACAAACAAGTATATAACATAAATACCAAAAAGGCCAAAAAGGATGATTCAGATCTCACCTATCTGTGGCATTGTCGATTAGGCCATATAAACTTGAAACGCTTAGAAAGACTTCAAAAGGAAGGAATTCTAGAACCATTTGACTTAGAGGATTATGGTAAATGCGAATCATGTTTACTTGGCAAAATGACAAAGCAACCTTTCTCTAAAGTTGGAGAAAGAGCAAATGAACTATTGGGTTTAATCCATACAGATGTATGTGGACCAATGAGTACAAATGCTAGAGGTGGTTTCAGCTACTTTATCACTTTCACTGATGACTTCAGTAGGTATGGTTATGTCTACCTAATGAAGCATAAGTCTGAATCCTTTGACAAATTCAAGGAATTTCAGAGTGAAGTAGAGAATCAATTAGGCAAGAAGATTAAGGCACTGCGGTCTGATAGAGGCGGTGAATATCTGAGCTATGAATTTGATGACCATCTGAAAGAATGTGGAATTCTATCAGAATTGACTCCTCCAGGAACACCACAATGGAACGGTGTGTCGGAACGGAGGAACAGAACCTTGCTAGACATGGTCAGGTCAATGATGGGTCAGGCCGAACTTCCATTAGAATTTTGGGGACATGCACTAAATACAGCTGCACTCACTATAAATAGAGCTCCGTCTAAAGCTGTCGAAAAGACTCCATACGAATTATGGTTTGGAAAGCCTCCAAATGTGTCTTTTCTTAAGATTTGGGGATGTGAAGTATACGTCAAACGATTAATTTCAGACAAACTTCATCCAAAATCTGACAAATGTATCCTTGTGGGCTATCCAAAGGAAACAAAGGGGTATTACTTCTACAATACATCTGAGAACAAGGTGTTTGTTGCTCGAGATGGTGTCTTTTTGGAGAAAGATCACATTTCCAAAATGACAAGTGGGAGAAAAGTAGACCTCGAAGAAATTCGAGACGAACAACAAACTCTAGAGAATGCTCAAGATGACATTCATGATGAAACTCAGAGATCTTTAGAAGAATCTGGTGAGAATCATGGTCAATCTAGGAATGTTACCCCGCGTAGATCGCAAAGATATAGATCTCAACCAGAAAGGTACTTAGGTATTTTGACGAACGAGAGCTATGACGTTCAATTACTTGAAAGTGATGAACCTGCGACTTACAAACAAGCTATGACGAGCCCTAGCTCCAAGCAATGGCAAGAAGCCATGCAATCTGAATTAGACTCCATGTCTGAAAACCAAGTATGGGATTTGGTCGATTTGTCAGATGGCTACCAAGCCATTGGAAGCAAATGGGTTTTCAAACTGAAAAAGGACAAGGATGGGAAACTTGAAGTTTTCAAAGCTAGATTGGTTGCAAAAGGTTACAGGCAAGTCCACGGTGTGGATTACGATGAAACCTTTTCACTAGTTGCAATGCTAAAATCTATTCGGATAATGTTAGCAATCGCTGCATATTACGATTACGAAATATGGCAGATGGATGTCAAAACTTCTTTCTTAAACGGCGTTTTAACAGAAACTGTGTTTATGACACAGCCTGAAGGTTTTGAGGATCCAAAGAATGCTAAAAAGGTATGCAAGCTAAAGAAGTCAATCTACGGATTGAAGCAGGCATCCAGGAGCTGGAATATACGTTTTGATGAAGCAGTCAGTGACTTTGGTTTCATCAAGAACGCAGACGAATCTTGTGTATACAAGAAGGTCAGTGGGAGCAAAATTGCTTTCCTAGTATTATATGTCGACGACATATTACTTATCGGAAATGACATTCCTATGTTGAACTCTGTCAAGATTTGGCTTGGGAAATGTTTTTCGATGAAAGATCTAGGAGAAGCACAGTACATATTGGGCATCAAGATTTACAGAGATAGATCTAAAAGGATGATTGGACTTAGTCAAAGCACTTATATTAATAAGGTGCTTGATAGGTTCAAGATGGCGGACTCCAAGCGAGGCTACCTACCCATGTCTCATGGAATGACTCTAAGCAAGACTCAGTGCCCAAAAACACTTGATGAGCGTAGACGAATGAATGGGATTCCATATGCATCATTGATTGGTTCAATAATGTATGCTATGATATGTACACGCCCGGATGTTGCGTACGCACTCAGTGCTACGAGCAGATACCAGTCAGACCCAGGAGAGGCGCATTGGACTGCTGCCAAGAATATTCTGAAGTACCTGAAAAGGCACAAAGATGACTTCCTGGTCTATGGTGGAGATGATGAATTAATTGTTAAAGGCTATACGGACGCAAGTTTCCAAACCGACAGAGATGATTTCAGATCACAGTCTGGGTTTGTCTTCTGCCTCAACGGAGGAGCAGTAAGCTGGAAAAGTGCTAAGCAAAGCACCATTGCGGATTCTACAACTGAAGCGGAGTACATTGCTGCACATGAAGCAGCAAAAGAAGCTATATGGCTAAGGAAGTTCATAGGTGAACTTTGTGTAGTCCCCTCCATTAAAGGACCAATAGCCCTGTATTGTGACAATAACGGAGCTATTGCACAGGCAAAGGAGCCAAGACACCACCAGAGAGTCAAGCATGTACTTCGTAGATTTCACCTTCTACGAGAGTTCGTTGAAAGAAAAGAAGTCGAGATAAGCAAAATTGGAACTGATGACAACATATCAGATCCATTGACTAAACCTCTGCCGCAAGCGAAGCACAACTCGCACACTACAGCTATGGGAATCAAGCATATTGGAGAATGGCTTTGATGTCTCTGTTTAATGTTTTAAAGTTTTAGAGTTTAAATCTTTGTAAAACATTATTGGTTAATCATTCACAATAAATGAAAAGAATTCATTTTTCCATTTAATTTGTGGTTTATTAAATGATGAGTCCCTTCAATTTGACGATATATTCAAGATAGACTGTCAGGACCAGTCCTGTGACTAAGAAATGTCTATCAAGTGAACTTGAATGTCAAAGGTTGAAAATGGTCCCTAGTCGGAGTTTTCTATAAAATTGGACGCATAGAAAACGTTAGACGATTAGAATGCAAGATGACTAGTAGTTCTGTTTCTTGAACTATGTGGACATGGCAATGTCATAATCATTTGCATAGATACTTACTTTGGGAAGACTAGTATCGGACAAGACCTATGAAACTTTACTGTAAGAGATGAAAATCTGTCATAAGTAAATTTTATTAAAATTATTAGACACTAAATCCTCAATACCTGAGTGATTTGAGATTACTTGTTTGAGAACTGGTTGCTTTGACGTTGACCAACCGTCGCACCGTAAAAGGAGGCTATAAAGGCAACGCTCAGGTAATCACCTATCAAACGAAGTCTAATCTCAAGATCGCAAGATTGGGATTGTCCTCCCATAAATCGGGATGAGATGCTTAAAAGTTGTACAAGGCCACTCGGAGAGCTAGAAACTGTGAAATGCATGGCCGTGCTCGGATGAATCATAGGCTATGATCATCTGTTTATTTGATCAGTTGAACTCTGAAACCGAGAAACACCTCTGGACATAATAAGGATGACAACTCTTACCTTATGTTCAAGAGCAAGCATCGAGCGACAAAGGAATTAGGAAATGCACACTTGTCCCTAAGGACAAGTGGGAGACTGAAGGAAATAATGCCCTTGGTCCAAGTATGCATTCTATGTTAAGTCTAATAAATGCGGTTCAGTATTAATTAACAAGTTAATAATTCAGTGAGATCAAGTGAGATGAATGCCTAGCTAGAGGCCGCTTCAGTTCAAGTGGAATTAATGATATTAATCCACAGCTTACTCTTGACTGAACCCGTAGGGTCACACAAATAGTACGTAAACGGATCAAGTATTTAATGGCATTAAATACTCCATCTATGGATATTCGGAATCGACGGATCTTGGTTTCAGTGGGAGCTGAGATCGTCACAGGCAAGAAATGAATACTCCGGAAACGATGATATTGCCGGAAACGGAAATATGGATCGTATCGGAAATATAAACATTATCCAAGTCGTAGATGTTGCCGGAAACGGAAACATGGTACGTATCGGAAAATATTATCGGAAATGGAAATATTGTCAGAATAGGAAATATTGCCGGAAACGGAAATATTGTCAGAATCGGAAATATTATCGGAATCGGAAAATAATTCCGGAAACGGAAATATTAAATATTTGTTCGAAACGGAAATTAATTCCGGAATCGGAAATATTAAATATTGTTCGTATCGGAAATGAATTCCGGAATCGGGAATTTAATCGGAAGCGTATCGTACGAATTAGCATCGGACGAGGCACGCTAGACGAAGGCCCAGCACGAAGCCAGGCCGTCGCCCAGCGAGCCAACGCACACCAGCGCACGCCAAGCCTCGACCAGGCCCAGCGCAAGGCCAGGCCCAACCAAGGCCTTGGGCGCGCGCGCGCGGAGCGCAGCAATGGGCCGAGCGCTGTGCGCCTAGCGTGGGCCGCAAGGCTTGCGCTGGTGTACGGTGCTCGTGCAATGCTTGTGCGGGAATCCTGAAGCAATCAGAATTCGAAGTGTGATTAAATCCTAAAACTATTAGATAATGATTATTTAATTAGAGTCCTAGTAGGGTTATAATTAAATAAATTAGTATCCTAATAGGATTCCAAAACCCTTTCCATAACTCTATAAATACGTGCCTAGGGTCACATATTTTCAGAGATTATTCAAGTATTCAAAGTGAGTTTTTGAGAGAAAATTCAGACACATTTCTTGACCATAAGTGCCGAAATTCTTTAGTACCTTAAGGGCGATTCTAGTTGGTCAATCTTAAGGCGGATCCGGACGTGCTGTGGACTATCTACGGAGGGACGACACTTGGAGTCCTAAAGACTTGTTCTTGTTCGGTTCGGGCGCAGCTAGGGAAGGCACGCAACAAAGAGTATGCATCTAAACTATGCTATATGATTATGTGTAAATAATATGTATTCCTGGCTAAATGGTTTTTCCGCATGATTTATGAATTGTCATATGTATCATAACCTAACAAAAACAAACGTATTACATATGCATTTATGTTAAGAATATCATACCTTTTGATTTTTAAAAAGTTAAAACGAACAAGATCTTTAGTTCAAGTAGTTAATAACATGTTCTCTTTTTATTATGAACATACAATTATTTGAAAATGAACATATCTTTATATTAAATAATATTGGGTTAAAAGTTAAAACATATACGGAGTAATTACGTGTAGTAATTGCAAAATAATTGCAACTTTGTCATTGAAAAACTACCCATACAACCACATATATCTAATAGAATACATATCCGTACATTCTCAAGTAAGTCAATGTTCAAAGAAGATAAAAACAAAAAAACATTTTCGAACATATATTCCGTATCTAATTAGAGATCGATAGTCACAATCCAATATATTTTGTTTATGAATATATTATCTTTTTATTATGAACATAAAAAATTTTCATAATTTATTTTTATTTTTTTGTTATTTTTTTTATTTTTTTTGACAAAAGCTGCACTATCCAAGCACTAAACACAGGAAAAACCTAGAAACCTACATTTTGTTGCCACATTATGGGCCTTTGTCACCTCTGCCCTTGGAACTTTGAGTATAGTACATTGCCGGAAAGTAGAGCCTACAGCTTTGATTTCTGCTATGATTCCCATAATTGTTATATCTACTATCTTTGCAGGGCGAAGATTAGAGACCAAAGCGGACGAATCAGTATCAATTCGCAGACGCTCAATCTGCTTTCCTGAGGCCCAAGTTAGGCCCAGAAGGCACGCTTTTGCTTCTGCATGATCTGAAGAGACTGCCCTGCCATAAAGTCCTGCCACTTCCTCCGACCCATAATTACCGGACATAGTCATTCCCCATCCCGCTTTCCCTGTCTTTTTATCCCACGATCCATCAATCTGCAAAACAAATTCGTTATGAAACACCTTTTCTTGTCCTATATGCACCATGTTGAATCCTGGAGGTTCTAAAGGCCCATCGATAGAAGGTTTTTTGTTCCTTTCCAAATGAATTTCTGCCTCCTTTAGATGGTTAACCCATGCCCCTAAGACAGCCCCTGTATGTCCCCCTTCCCCTCTAAATAGTCGTGCATTTCTCATCTTCCATAAGCACCAAAGCAAAGCAATATATTTCCTAACACGGTCTCCATTCCACCCATCCTCGCTATGAAAGAGCAGGATATATCTCCGTACCCAATCCTTTATTGGGCACGATTCATTTTCTGAGGGGTCAATATGAAGAGAACAAGTAGTCCAACTCAAATGAGCCACCGAACAAAGTCTCAACACATGATTCAAATCTTCCTCCCTACTTCCACAATAACTACAAACCGGATCACATTCCATTCCTCTCCTTACCAAATTTGCCTTGACAGCAAGCCCATTATAAAAGATCTTCCATATAAAAAGTTTCCACTTTGGCATTATGTTCATCTTCCACACTATTCGAAGAGCCACCAATTCATTATCATCCAAAATCCGTGTGTCTTCCGCATATCTTTTGAAGAGAAAATCATAGCCTGATTGTAAAGTAAACCTCCCCGACTTGGTATACTTCCAATATTTGAAATCCTCCATCTCTCCTTTCGGAACCTCCATTGCTAAAATAGCACAAGCATATTTCCACACAAACCTACTTCGAACTAAATCTGGTTTCCAAGCCAACAAACCCCTGTCAATAAACTCACTGACCCTCCATTTTGATGATGGTCCTATAAGTTGGTTGGAACGGACCTCCGGGATCTTACCTCTTACCCAAGCCATCCTTGACGCAAGTACTTTGTTTCCTGTACCTATTTTCCACACCAAACCCTCATGAAACTTACTTTGGGCCGTATATAAACCCTTCCTTCCCCAAGAAGCTCCCTTCCCACTCCCTTTATCCCCTCCAAGCACATTATTATTACGCCCATCAAAGCTGGATATGACTCTTGTAACTAACAGTTGGGGGTTTTGCACCAATCTGTGGACTTGTTTAAACAACATAGCATCATTCAAGACTTCCACTGCTCTAATCCCCATCCCTCCTTCATTTTTTGGCCGCTGGATAACCCCACGACTCACCCAATGCATACCCTTATTTCCCTTCCCAGCCCAAAAGAAACGAGTTACTAAGGCATCTATCTTGTTAGTCACTGAAGCAGGCACCTTCAAGCATCTCATTACATGTGACACAACACTAATCAAAATCGATTGAATCAAGATCACCTTCATCGGTTAAAAAAGGTTCAACGACGACCATGCAAGCACTTTATTTTGAATTTTATCAATGATGAACTGGAAATCCTCCTTTTTCTTCTTACCTAAGTCAATTGGGGCTCCCAAATGGACTCCTAGCTTTCCACATTCCCCTATCGACAAGATAGTCTTAAGCGTCACCCTCAAACTATTATTCAAATATGGCGAGAATTTGACATGGGTTTTCTTGTAATTCAACTGTTGGCCCGAAATTCTACCAAAATCCTCAATGATTTTCATAATGTTCTTGCATGACTTCTCATTTGCCCTAAAGAATATCATTGCGTCATCGGCAAAAAACAAATGGTTAATCGAGGGAGCACGACGACTTACCTTTATTCCCTTGAAAAGCCCAATACTTTCCCCAGGAGAAGCATACGCAAAAAGACATCCATACAGAACAGGAATAAATACGGTGATAGCGGGTCACCTTGACGGAGACCACACCTAGGCTTGAAACCTTTAGTCGTTCTCCCATTGATAAGAGCCTTATAAGTAACTGTAGTGATACATTCAGAAACCAACCCAACCCACCGGTCCGAAAAGCCGTATCCCTTCAATACCTTCAACAGAAAAAGCCAGTTAACTCTATCATACGCCTTTGACATGTCAAGTTTAATTGCTCCCACATCTCCTCTCTTATTCGAGTTAATATAATTTAACATCTCATGACAAAGTAATATATTGTCCTCAATGTATCGACCCGGAATGAATGCATGTTGGTAATCCGAAATTAACGAAGGAAGCACCTTCTGTAACCTCTTGACCATACACTTGGACACGCATTTAAATATTGTGTTACATAATCCAATTGGTCTAAAATGCGAGGCTACCTCGGGTGATGCCACCTTTGGAATCATAACAAGCAACGCTTGATTCCACTCCTTTAAAATATGTCCACTTAAAAAGAAACTCCTCACCCCCTCCATTACCTTTTCCCCTATCTTATCCCAAAACAGATGAAAGAATTCAGCAATCATGCCATCCGGGCCTGGTGATTTGTCCTTTCCAATGTCAAACATAGCACTTCTAATTTCCTCATCCGACATAGGAGCATCCATCATCCTAGAATCTAACATTGATATTTTTGGAAAATGCATATAAACATCCAATAAAGAATCTAGTAAAACCCTCGAAACCTCCTCTTGTCCTTCCACCCATTCATCATCACCATTTTTAATTGAGAAGATTTCATTCCTTGCTTTCCTAACCTTAACTCTCCTAAATAACAAGGAGCTTTCTAATTCCCCCTCTTTGACCCAATTTTCTTTAACCCTTTGCCTCCAATAGTCAAAACCTATTCTACACTTAGACTCCCAATCCTTTAACTGATCCAAGAACAAATCCCCTTGATTCAAACTCAACATTTCTTCCGTAGCTTTTTCAAGTGACTTTGTGACCAATCTCCAGTTTATACCCCAAAATTTCCTATTCTCCAAACACCACTTTTGCAAACTAGTCCTAACATTCCTTTGTCTACAAGCCAAGGAGAACATACTTGATCCTTGATATCTTTCATTCCATGCTGCCATGATCAAGTTCTCCACTTCCTTGAATCTAAATACCCATTTTCCAGCTGATATGGTCTGTTCGAAATAGCTCCCCTTGGTTTAGAATCATACATAATTGCAGCATGATCTCAGCTTGAGATCGGTTCGTTAAAGACTTTCCCATCAGGGAATTTATCCATCCAATCCGAAGAAGCATATGCCCTATCCAATCTTTCCATAATCAAATCATTGTTATACCTCTTGTTTACCCACGTAAATCTTGGTCCCACAAACTCTATTCCTTGCAAACCCAACCTTAGCCTAAAATCTACAAAGTCATCAATCCTCCTAATAACATTCGCACCCCCATACTTATCACTCATGCAATCCAATTGATTAAAATCCCCAATAACCAAACATTCTGACAGAGACTCTAAAAGATTTGCCATTCTATCCCACACTACCTTCCTATATTCAAGAACAGGATCCCCATAAACGAAAAGGACATGCCTACTACTTCCATTACTTTCTTCTATTTTACAAAGTACATAATTTCGAGTGGAGACAACACAACTAACAACAGAACTACCCCACGACAAAATAAACAAACCCCCTTTTGACCCATCCGCATCCACCCCAAAATAAACCCTTGGGTTTAAACAAGCTAACTTCGATGACATATCTACAACTGACATTTTAGTTTCAGACAAAAACATAAAAGTAGGACTTTTAACACGAGCCAGCCAAACTAAGTAAGGAAAAGCAGGGGTTCGCTGGTCATTTAACCCCCTACAGTTCCAAGCCACAATCTTCATAATTTCTCTGGGGGCTGAACAGGGCCAGCCTCCACACCCATCTCCACGTCTTTGATAGACTCCATGATTGCTTGTTGAAATTCCACCTCCATTTCATCAACATCTTCCCTCAATCTGGAAGTTACCTCCACACTCCTTTGCCTCTTTTTATTTCGGGGTGTACTTCCATTACTATCAACTTTCACCCTCTTACCTTTCATTCGGGTAGCAAGATCCTCATTGACCTCAGCACCCCATTGCCTTGCAAAATCGACATCAGTTATCGCTTTTGATATCATCCTCCTCTTCAAGCTCCTTACACCCTCCTCTTCTTCATCTCTTTGCCATACAATGAACCCACCCTTATCTGCCCATCTATATAAAGTTGCATTCCTCTTTCTATGGACCCAATCTAGGTCTTCATCACACTTTCGAATTGAAAAATCTTTCTCCGAGTGCACCTTCTTGTGTTGACATAGCTCCACCTTCTTCTTCTTTTCAGTTTTATCACCTGAGAACATCGACAAGTCAATGGACCCAATAGGAGACACAGGAGAATTTGGTGGGTCAAACTCTGTCAAAGGAACATTTGGGATCCCCTCCACCTCATAATCCTGCACTGGGTGCACCCTGTTAGCTCGAAATGGGCCTCTACAATTCCCCAAAGTCGAAGCTATTTTACGAGTTACTTCTACCATCCTACTCGTAAAATTCCTATCACCATTCCCTCTTTCTTCATACCTTGGCCTGATCACTCCATCCACTAGCCACGTACTTGGAGGTGGCAATGACTGTGGTTCTGGACCTAACCACCCTCCTCTTGTAATATCCTGCAGCAACCCCGTGTTCCTGTCACCCGCTTGAGTTTCGATCATTGGAGTCGAAGTTGCCCATTCCTGGATCCCCAAAGTTTGAAATAGATTCCCTGAACCATTCACTCTCTCCTTTCTCCTAACACCCGCTGCCACTAAAGACTCCCCAACTTCATACGTTGATTTGGCTAACTCCGGAACCGTAATTGGAGGTAAATCATCCGGCAGGTTCGGAAATCTTGTACAAAACCCACTCACTAAGGGTCTCATCCACCCTTTTCCTGCTCTCACCTGACTAGGCCCCAGGTCATTAGTCAAAATACTTTGTGTTATTGTTCTACTAGAATCTTGACTAACCTGATTAATTGGGATATTTGATGTAGGGACCATACCCCCGAGTGGTTGAAGTAGATTAGGGAGAAAATTTGCATTTGGGTTAGTGTTTGGATGGTGGGCCAGATTAGGATTAGGGTTAGGGTTAGGGTTAGGGTTAGGGTTAGGGTTTACAAATTCAGAAGCATTTCTTGAATTGACAGTACCTTGAAAGTTTCTGGAACCTGTAAACACTTCATATGGGTCATCCATCAATCCAAAGCGAACCCCTGGTTGCCTTCTCACATTCAACCTCTGGCCATTAACATCGCCCCCTCTTTCCTCTGATCTTTCATCATCAGCAAACTCCTCATTTCCAGAATAAAATTCATCCGAACTAATGGGGAAGTACCTTGCATCACAATCAGAACTCTCCTCTGATTCACTCCTACTCGCACCTCGCCTTTGATATCTTCTACTGAGAGGAATGTCCTCTGGCTCCTCATATCTCATCAGATCGACCCATGAGTTCCTGTTACCAAAACGATCGTCCAATCCCTCAATGTTGTTGGTGTACACTGGATAATCCGTTGGCCCAAAAAGAACTCGAAGCCCACTCCCTTCCATTCCTTGCAGTCTATTTCGAATCCTTCGTTCAGCCACCCCTTCATCCACCACACATCTCGCCGTTGAATGACCAGCACATCCACATTTCTTGTAAAATCTAAAAACTCCTTCATACTTCAGATACACCCATTGAACTCTATCCCCTTCTAATGGGATATAACACCCAGGCAACAAAGGTTGCGATATATCAACCAAGATTTTTGCCCTTAACTCAGCATTTGATGGTCGCTCTCCATTGACATTATCCGGCCTATTAATGTATCCCACTTGTTCAAAGATTTGTCTCGCCCATCCTTCTGTTAAATAGGGCAAAGGTAACCCATGCACCCTCACCCACAAGCTAGTGGTGTTGAAATTAATCAGATCTGGGCTATCCAGACTCTCAAATCTCCTAAAATTGATCAATCTTCCATCTATCACCGTTGTGTGTTGACGAATAATTGCTTCCATATCCCCTCTGTCTCTACATTCGAACAAGAAAAAGAACCCAAATTGATGAACCCTAATTTCACTTCTACTTACCCATCTTGTTCTCACAATGTGTTGAATGAGTGAAACCTCAGGAGTACTTCTTCCAACAATTGAACTGCTATAATTAATTCTCCCTCTTGACGAAAAATTCGGAGGAGGCTGAATCAGCGGCCCCATTCGAAAGATCCCTCTACGCTCTCTCAGATTTGGTCTAAATTCTCCAGGGTTTTGGCGAGTATTGCCATTTTGGGAAGGTTGGTGGGGAGGGCTTTGATTACTCATGATTGAGATAGAAAGAAGGAAGCAACTGCACACACTAAATAACTCAGAGAATAAAAGGAGAGATTTCAAAGAGATGTGGGTTGTTGATCTTTAAACCTTGCAACATTAACACAATAAATAGCCGAAAAACAAAGGGAAGTTGAAGAGATTTGATTTGCATGCAAGCCACTTGGCTAAAACCCTCTAATGATTTTCTTTACACTCAAGAGAAAACCACTGCCTCTTCCGAAACCTTTCGGAATACTTCACGTAAGAAAACAATTGGCTAAAATTAAAAGTTGAAAAAAAGGAAACCAACTTTTGAAAAGGGAGATTAAGAGTTAACCTTTAGAAAACTCAGAAAATAAGAAATTGATTGGCTCAAGGAAAAAGTAATGATGGCTTCTATTAATGAACCAATACAGATAAATGCATAACACAGTAATTAATATGAAAACCCAATCACTACCAATCTGATTGGCCCAAAGATTCGCAGAAAACCAAGAAAAAGATCTTAAGATCAGAAGATTTAGAAGGTTTTTTGGTTAAGGAAGACTTGGAAGAAAAACAGAAGTCTTTTAGTCTTGCATGCTACAGTACCACTCAAGTGTTTCAACTTGCCTAGAGCTCACATAGTGAGAGATGCTCTAAAATTTTAGAGAGAGAAAAGATCAACAAGATCTTATGTAAAAAAAAAATAAAAAAAAATTCATAATATGATGAGCACTATTTGTACTTTTTCAAATATGTAAATAAAACTTTACATAAATGAACATCATTTCTTTCAAAATGAGTATGATCAACAATAGTATGAATTGATATTGTAACATATGAAATCATTGTGTATTTCACTTGAATTTTCTTTTTATTAAGTTGTTTCTTGTGGAATAACTTAAATTTTAAAATTAAATGGTTGAAATGAACACTATAGTCTATTTAAAAATAATTTTATGCAAATTTAACAACTTAACAATAAAAATATCATAATATATATCCCAAAATAAACATAATGTTTACTTCTGATTTTTAACATTTTGACAACTCTCTAAATTTTATAAAGTTGTAACTATGAATACCATGTACATAAAATTATTTGTAGGAAAAATGACAAAATTATACGTAATGCACAGAAAAATGAACATTTTATTATCTGATAGTGACCATTTTATTCTTTGAAATTGAACTTTTTTTTAAGTTACAAAACTTAATAAATGAATATATATATTTAATACTATTATAAATTAGATATATGACCATTATAATCTCAAAATAAACTTCAAAATTTTTCGAATGTACCATAATGATATATTAATACGAGCATTTAAAAAAATCTAGATAAAAAAAAGAAATCTAGATCTAAAACTTTTGGAGAAATTTGTTAAGAAATTGGAGAAAGAAATTGGAGATCTCAACCAGAACTTTTTAAAATAGCTTACGTATTAGCAATGTGAATTTTAAGACAAAAGACAATATTATACACAACAAAAATGAGCAATTTATTCTCAGAAAATGAATACATTGTTTTCAAAAAAAGAACATTATTATATTCCATCATTTAATCAACAAGCATATATTCAATCTTCCTAAGAAACATATATGAATATTAGTATGTATTAATATAAACTTTGAAAAATATAGATCTAAACTAAAAGTAAAATTTCAGATCTGGATTTCTCAAAATTTGACAAGAAAAATGAACAGGTAAACCAGAAATTTTTTTAACCCCTTAATAATTAACAAAATATAAGTAAAGAATGTTTAAATCACATTTATTTTTGCATTTTTTCATCTAAAATCTTGCCCAAGTTGATTTTCTTTCAAACATCAACTGTGTTCTTCCTTAATTTTGCTTGAAATCTCAAAAACTTTTGGTGATATGTGTTTCTTTTTTTTTTCCCCAAATTTGATGCATATTTCGACGAATATTAGTGTTTTGTGAGTGGTTGTGGGGACGAAATTGATGAAAAAAACTTGTTGGAAGTTTAATGGAGATTTTTGGAGAGAGAAAATTTCTGGTTTTTTTAGAGAGATATGAATTTTATATAGAGAGAAGAATTTTTGGAGAGAGAAATAAATTTGGAGAGAGAAAATTTCTGGTATTTTTTAGAGAGAAATTAATTTTAGAGAGAGGAACTTTTTGGAGAGAGAAAGTGGGGTTTTGAAATGAATTTTTTATTTTATTTTATTTTAACAGCCCATATATAAGCCTTTTTATTACATGTGCTTGGCACATGGGGGTATACCAATAGAAGGCTATACTCGGATACAACTATTACAGATACTACCGGAGTAACGTGCCTTTCGGTGGATCATGTTCGAAATGGGACAACAAGAGTCGATTCAGAATTGTGCCTAACTTGCACATATGAGGCTCATGCACGGTTGTGAAGGGGTCGAAAAAGGACGAGGCACTTTTCCTAAAGAATGGCTCGAATCGATTGTCCTCAAGGATGTGGCAATCATATTAAGTAAAATGGGACTAACAGTGGACAATAGCCTCTTTTTACTAGACTTCGAAGTTGCCATTTGAAGGAAATAATGCCCTTGGTCCAAGTATGCATATAATATTAAGTCTAATAAATGCGGTTCAGTATTAATTAACAAGTTAATAATTCAGTGAGATCAAGTGAGCTGAATGCCTAGCTAGAGGCCGCTTCAGTTCAAGTGGAATTAATAATATTAATCCACAGCTTACTCCTGACTGAACCCGTAGGGTCACACAAATAGTACGTAAACGGATCAAGTATTTAATGGCATTAAATACTCCATCTATGGATATTCGGAATCGACGGATCTCGGTTTCAGTGGGAGCTAAGATCGTCAAAGGCAAGCAAATGAATACTCCGGAAACGATGATATTGCCGGAAACGGAAATATGGATCGTATCGGAAATATAAATATTATCCAAGTCGTAGATGTTGCCGGAAACGGAAACATGGTACGTATCGGAAAATATTAATGGAAATGGAAATATTGTCGGAAACGGAAATATTGCCGGAAACGGAAATATTGTCTGAATCGGAAATATTATCGGAATCGGAAAATAATTCCGGAAACGGAAATATTAAATATTTGTTCGAAACGGAAATTAATTCCGAAATCAGAAATATTAAATATTGTTCATATCGGAAATGAATTCCGGAACCGGGAATTTAATCGGAAGCGCATCGTACGAATTAGCATCGGACGAGGCTTGCTAGACGAAGGCCCAACACGAAGCCAGGCCCGCGCCCAGCAAGCCAAGCGCCCAAACAAGGAGCTGCCACAGCCTCGCCAGGCCCAGCGCAAGGCCAGGCCCAGCAAGGCCATAGGCGCGCGCGGGCTTATGCTCGTGCGCTGCGAGGCAGCGCCTGCTCGTGTGGGCCGCAAGGCCTGCGCGGGTGCGTGCGTTCCTCGTGGTCGTGCAACACTCGTGTTCATAACGAATCCTAATCCTATCGGAATTCGTGCATTGATTAAATCCTAATCCTAAATGATTAAATTTATTATTTAGAGTTCTATTAGGATTCTAATTAATAAATCCATATCCTAGTAGGATTATAATTCCTTTCCATAAACTCTATAAATATAGGCCTAGGGTCACATATTTAATAGACGATTTTGAAGTATTCAAAGGTAAGTTTTTTAAGCAAAAATCAGCCAAACACTTGCAACCCAAATAGCCGAAAATCTAAGTAACCTTAAGGGCGATTCTAGTTGGTCAAGCTTAAGGCGGATCCGGACGTACTGTGGACTATCTACGGAGGGACGACACTTGGAGTCCTAAAAGACTTGTTCTTGTTCGGTTCGGGCGCAGCTAGGGAGGGCACGCTACAAAGTGTATGCATCTGAATTATGCTAAATGATTATGTGTAAATAATATGTTTCCTGGCTTTATGGTTTTTCCGCATGATTTATGTTTATTCATATGTATCATAACTTAACATTGGTATCACGAGCCTCTTATTATTTTCATAATCTAAATTGCATGACCATGGTTAATATTTACAAATTTGCAAAGAATTAAAGGGGTGATTAATTTTGGTAATTAATTGCAAATTGCGTTTATTTAATTATATGTACGCAGTTTTTCGGCAGTTTCTTCGTTACTCATCCAAATCGAGTGATTTTTGTGTCAATTCCACATGTAAAAGGCATTCTAAAATTTTGACAAAAATAGTCGGCCGAACCCAGAATTCCCAAATTCGAAGCCTAACTATGACTTTTCGGAGGTTTTAGTTTTCGAACGCAAAAGTTTGTAAATTTAAGATGTTAAATTAAGTATTTGCGATTCTTGTTGATAAATCTTGAGTTTTTGATTGACCTACTGTATATGTTTAACAATTATGAATGCCTAGACTTGTTAATTATACAACCTAATTTTTAATTATGATTAATTTGTTGAAATTCGAATAATTTAGAATTAATTTGATTTTCATAATTAATTAATAATTTAATTAGGTATCCATGATTAAAATCCACCATAAAAATTGTTAATTTATGTTAAATTTTAAATTTTTATGACCTAGATTTGAATCCATGTTAATCGGAAATTAATTGATTAATAAATTTTTGATTTTTCGCCCTAAAATTATGAAATTAATACGTTTTATTAATTTGTCATTAATTTTAAATTAAAAATTTTAAATTTTTATGAAAACGCTCATGAATGTTGCACGCACAAAGCAATGGAAGCTACATGTTACCCTTAAGGGGTGTTGTATAGTGCGGGCACGCGACGACGAGCAAGGGAGCTCGTCGCCCGTGCGGTACGAATGTAGCGAGCAACATAGCGTGGCGCGCGCGCGAAGCAAAGGAGCTGGACGTGTGTGCTATGCGATGGGCGAGGGGCAAGGCAAGCGAGCAGTCGCGTGTGGGCAGCAATCGAGCTGCGCCGCAGCGCGCACTGCCTCGCGCAGCGAGCGCTGACTCGCGTGCAGCGAGCGGTGCCTTGCGAGGGTGAGCAGCAGCAGACGCGACACATCACAGAGGCTGCGCGCATCGTGGCCAGCGATGGCTGCGTGTGCGTGTGGCCTATGGCTGTGCGTTGCGTGGTGATGTGCGTACCTTGTGTTACGATTAAATCGTTTTAAATTTTAATTTGAGATTTTCAGTTCGAGTAATTTTAATTAATTTTAAAATTAATAATTTAAATTGTTTTCTTGGATTTTAATTTTGAATGTTATAATTATTATAAATTTTAATAATTATTTTACTAAAATTAAAAACCTTGAATTAATTTAAATTCAACCGAAAAAGAAATTAAATAAAATGGATTCAATTATAAATTTATATGAGCTTTAAATTTTAATTAAATTTGTATGTTTCCGGTTAGACTAGAAATACATTTTTATGTTTAAAATTAGTAAAGCATATGAATTTATTGGTTTGAGTGGGAGCAATTTTAGTCATAAACTCTTGATTAGGTCTACAAATCCTTTAAGGTTAAACAACTTGATTAGAATTAATAAGGACTGAATAATTGGTAGATTATTGGTGCCCTTGATTAATTGCTGCAAATATTTATGTGATGCATAACGTGTTTTACTAACCAACTATGTGGGCCATTCATGATAATGAATGGGTGAATGGTATATATTGTATATGTACTGTTTTGCAGGTTATGAAGTGAATAGTATGGCCCAAATAGGATAGAAAATATGGTCTGCGTACCATTAATTTGAATGTAATTGGTCTAAAGCACCAAATTTGTTTTTCAATTTAAATATGGTCTGCGTACCATCAAATAGTTGTAATTAGTTTAATTATAGCTTATCCTATTTGAAGAAAATGGCGCCTCCCACGGAGATTTTCAAGACGGACTTTGAAGTTGAAGCTTCAAGATGAAGTCGGGCCATACTAGATCACATTTATCTTATGCATGCTTTAAGTTATTTATTGCTTTTAAATATGTCTTAAATATGCATGAGATCGAAGCTTGATTATGTTGCATGATTAAGGATTTTAGTTCACTTAAAATCTAACCAACATAGTAAGAGCCTTATGTTCCAAACTTAAAGATTGAGTTAAAAGATGCCATGCCAAAATAACACTTACTTGGATATCCTTTTTTCATCGATCTTAGTAATAGTTTTCCGCCATAGCGAGGTGTTACTTATCGATACTAAAGGGGTAAGGTACACAAATAATTGCGAGTACATGTTAGTTTTGGTGAAACTCAACGATATAAGTAAGGAGTCCTTTTATGTCGTGGCAAAATCGATAGGTTTACCTAATAAGTTCTTAGACATACCTATCAACCAAGAGTAGTTTCTAGACTATTAGCAAAAGGCTTTTGCTTACCTAAAAGATTTTAGAATTGAGTCTAAATACATAATGTGCTGAATTCTTCAATGGTTTTTAGGATCTTGGTATCATTTTATTCACACCTGCCGGAACAATAAAATCGAATAAAATGCTAATAACTTGTTTAAATTGCATGATTGCTTTAATTTTCAAGTTATTACTCATGATAAATTTTTAGACTTTGCATGCTTCAATGTATGTTTTAATTATTGTTTATGATTAAATATCTTGCACTGCAATAAATCCTTTTAGAAAGGTAATAGTAAATTTCCTCGATTGGTAGTGAATCCAAGAACGATTCACGGAAATGAGAGAAAATGAGAAATTTAAAATGTACGTTTCTTTTAGCGACTTTTATGGTTGTTTTCGAGTATCAAAGTCGAATGGCGAACCGATTGGTGCTTGTGAATTCAAAATACAATGTAGTTTTGAGATCATAAAGCATTGAGTTTAAACGCTCAGCTTTACCAATGGTTAACAACCTAAAATCTTTTTTTCCATTTAATTCTCGAATGAGTCTGGTCCCTAGACATTCGAATAGATCGATGCTTAGAGAACTTTAGAAGCTTCTGGTAAGATCATCTAGTTGAAACAGAATATTCAACATAAATTAAATGGTAAGAACCTTGTTGGAGTGACATTGGACATGTCTAACATAGTATAAAAGTCAACACTAAAGAATTCAATTCTTAAGACTATAAGAAAGGGTACAAGAAATAGGAAAACAAGGAACAAATGAAAGGAATTTACGATTCCGTTTCTACCTATAAGTTTATGTTTAAAGAGAAGTGACCTAGCAATCAAACTTCCTTGGTACCATATACCGCTTGAGGTTCTTACTTCGGTAATAACTCAAACAATGGAAGCTAGGATACACTAATGACCTACACCTGGGAAATGAAGCATGACAATGCTACATTAGTTGTAGGGTCATCTGGTTTGTTTTAAGTCCTTTCAAGGCTGGAACTTAATGGCTATTTTGTTCCATAATCAGCATACCTAAATTTCTGCTTCAAACACAGAAAGACTCACATTCAAGAAAAACAAAAAACAATGTTTGTTTGTTTATTTGAATGAAATGGTCATTTACGGGTTGACTCAATATGCTTGATTAAAACAAACAACTCTTTAACAATAAGAACTTTACTAGGTTCAAATCAATCTCCTGATTTGAGTTCCACAAATCTTTGGAATTGTTACTTAGACCATATCAACAAGTTAACATTCAAAAGCTCTATTTTAATGGACTTTTGAAAGTTGGTTGATTTCCAGATCAATTTAAGACAAGCAAGTCTTACTTGTTGAAAGTAACAAAAGTTATGAACTATTGTTAGAACACCTAGACAATAGAGTTCAAAGCTAAAGAAAGATTTTATGACTTTATTATTTCACATAGATTTGAGTGAATATAGGTTTATTTACTCAAAGTGATATAAATTTGAATCTGTTTGGCTAGTTCAAAGATTCAGAAGTATAAAATCCACATGGCAAGAAATCATAAAGATCTAGGATAGATCATGTTAATGATTACTTGAGACCAAAAATGATCATCAATGATTGTGTGTTGTAAATTTCACGATCTAGCTCCATAAGATATGGCATATCTAAGTTGGAATGATCGAAGTCAATTAGTACTTGATTCGATCAATGATGAATCATAAAGACTTTTCCTATGATTTCTAAACAAAATGCTCAACTACCACCAAACTAAACCAAATTCGTCAAAGCTATTGAAAAGTAATTTCAGAATATCTTTTCATAAATATATATCTAAAGAGTTGCTAAACTCAGTGGGAGCTTAGTGTTTGTTATTCAACAAACTAAGGCCCAAGTATAGATATATGTTTCATTGTGATTTATTCAAATGAGACACAAGGGTGTTGTTTCTACCACGAATTTTTGAGAACATAATGTTTGTTTGCTCGAAATGATGTCTTTTTGGAGATTCGTTTCCAAAATGACAAGTGGGAGAAAATAGAGCTCGAAATTCTTCGAGGCGAACAACAAACATAAACGGACATTCCGGAGGCTTTTCGAAGTGCTTCACAAAATCCGAACTTATTCTTTAAGGACTTTAGAAGTGGCTTTAAAGAATAGACATCTCTTAGAAGACTTTACAAGTGCTTCAAGGAGAACAGAATATTCAAAGGACTTTCAAGTGGCTATTGATATTCTATTGTTTGATGTTCTATACCCAAGTAGGCATATAATTCAAGTCACTGAAACTATGAGATTCTTCTATTAGATAGTGAAGAAACATGGAGTTCAGGTCACTGAAGCTATGCGATTCTTCTATTAGATAGTGAAGAAACCTACAAATTGCAGTCAAACTATTATCATGAGTTTGTGACCTGTCAGAAAGCTATGACGAAACCCAGATTCCCTAAAATGGTTAGAGGCCATATATAGACTCAAATGTTTTAAATGGTTAGAGGCCATAAAACATACTCAATGTTTTGATGACAAAATTGAAATTTTGTTGATTTGCAAGAATAGTTTCACACCTATTGGTTGCAAGTTTGTTTTAAGGATAAAAACCATGAAACATGGAATTGTGTTCACACACAAAGCTAGATTAGTTGCTAAAGGTTACAAGCAAATTCACGGCGTGGATTGTGTTGAAGCCTCATGCAAAATGGTAATGCTTGAGTCTATAATTCAAGCAATGATTGCATATTGGTACATATGGCAATTGGATGACAAAAACTAATTCCTCAATCAAATGTTGGAAGAAACTATGTAAATGGTATGTCATAGGATTTGTGGATCCAAATAAATACTTGAAAAGGAAAGCCAGCTTATGAAATCTAAGTACAGATTTAAGCAAGCAAATTGGGAATTAAAATTGTATTTTAGTGAAGCTAATAAGTATTTTAGTTTCATAAAATGTACATGATTCTTATAGATATATAAGAAGTTTAGTGGGAGTACATAAAAACTTAATTGGTCCTATGTGTGTCATATACATATCTCTCTATTGTGAAATAACATTCAAATGCTAATGACTTAGATTTGAAAATTATTCATCAATGACGGACCAAGGCGAAACTTAGTGCATACTGGGTATTAAGATCCATTCACAAAGATCTTATAATATTGTTCTGGATTAAGTAATGGCATTTACTAAATCAAACACGAAAGACTCCATTGGAGATATTCGATCCATATGAATAAATCTAAGTAAAAGATGTTTGAACTATGTATAAGCATTTACTAAGTTAAAACATCAAAGGATCTAAGTGAGATTCTTAAACCTATATTATATGTCAAAGAATTTAGCTGGATTCAGTATCTGCTGAAATTGAATGAGCTAAAGTTACATGAATAGAATTCAATTGGGAATTATTCTACAAAAGAATTTATCATGTATGATATGATATGAGGATCACCAAAAACGTATAGTATGACTTTAGGCATAACAAACATATACCAATCTCTATTGATCTAAGTGAAGATCAACTAGATTGAGATCAAGAAAAACTTATGGTACTTGAAAATGTACATAGGAATAGTTCTTGATTCAAGGAAATAAAGATATGCTAAATATTGATGCTACACTCATAAACACTGGCAAAGGATCAAGCAAGATTCCTTTGGAGTTAGCAATTGACAAGGACGAGCTAAAGAGCATCGTGTTCCGAAATGGCAACATGGATTGGAGACCATGAGTTGTTGCGTGGGAAATTAAAATACTAATTTGTATGTTCTAAGATACAGCTGGAAATCTTCCACATACCTGTGAACTGCTTGGATAAGTAAATCCAAACAAAGCATCACTAGCAACCTAAACAGTTGAAGTAAAAGTACTTATTGCCTAAGAAGCAATAAAACAAAGTTGTTTATATTAATGAGTTCTTCATTGAACCTGGGTGGATCACATGTCTGCTAACTTGATGGTTCTTCATTGCAAAATGTGTAGAACCACTATCGAAGTAAGAAAGACTAGATCACATAATAAACAAACTCAAAAGATCTTATCATCATATCTCGAAAAACATTCGATGAAAAGGATATTAAGATTGGCAAAGCATGATAACTAAACCTATGCAACAAGTGAGAAGCAACACTCACATTGTAGCACTGGAAATCAAGCATAGCTTTGAAATTCCATGAACTGTTTTAGAAGATGGGTTTGAGGCCCATGGTTGTAAAACATTGGGGTTGAACATTTATCATATATGAAATGTATTTTCATATTCCATTTAATCTTGGTTTAGTATTAAATGATGAGTCCCTTTAAATTTGACGATATATTCAAGATAGACTGTCAGGACTAGTCCTGTGACTAAGAAATGTCTATCAAGTGAACTTGAATGTCAAAAGTTGAAAATGGTCCCTGGTCGGAGTTTTCTATAAAGATGGACGCATAGAAAACGTTAGACAACTAGAATGCAAGATGACTAGTAGTTCTGTTTCTTGAACTATGTGGACATGGCAATATCGTAATCATTTGCATAGATACTTACTTTGGGAAGACTAGTATCGGACAGACCTATGAAACTTTACTGTAAGAGATGAAAATCTTTCATAAGTAAATTTCATTAAAATTATTAGACACTAAATCCTCAATACCTGAGTGATTTGAGATTACTTGTTTGAGAACTGGTTACTTTGACGTTGACCAACCGTCGCACCGTAAAAGGAGGCTATAAAGGCAACGCTCAGGTAATCACCTATCAAACGAAGTCTAATCTGAAGATTGCAAGATTGGGATTGTCCTCCCATAAATCGGGATGAGATGCTTAAATGTTGTACAAGGCCACTCGGAGAGCTAGAAACTGTAAAATGCAGGGCCGTGCTCGGATGAATCATAGGCTATGATTATCTGTTTATTTGATAAGTTGAACTCTGAAACTGAGAAACACCTTTGGACATAATAAGGATGACAACTCTTACCTTATGTTCACGAGCAAGCATCAAGCGACAAAGGAATTAGGAAATGCACACTTGTCCCTAAGGACAAGTGGGAGACTGAAGGAAATAATGCCCTTGGTCCAAGTATGCATATAATGTTAAGTCTAACAAATGCGGTTCAGTATTAATTAACAAGTTAATAATTCAGTGAGATCAAGTGAGCTGAATGCCTAACTAGAGGCCGCTTCAGTTCAAGTGGAATTAATAATATTAATCCACAACTTACTCTTGACTGAACCCGTAGGGTCACACAAATAGTACGTAAAGGATCAAGTATTTAATGGAATTAAATACTCCATCTATGGATATTCGGAATCGACGGATCTCGGTTTCAGTGGGAGCTAAGATCGTCAAAGGCAAGCAAATGAATACTCCGGAAACGATGATATTGCCGGAAACGGAAATATGGATCGTATCGGAAATATAAATATTATCCAAGTCGTAGATGTTGCCGGAAACAGAAACATGGTACGTATCGGAAAATATTAATGGAAATGGAAATATTGCCGGAATCGGAAATATTGCCGGAAACGGAAATATTGTCTGAATCGGAAATATTATCGGAATCGGAAAATAATTCCGGAAACGGAAATATTAAATATTTGTTCGAAACGGAAATTAATTCCGGAATCGGAAATATTAAATATTGTTCGTATCGGAAATGAATTCCGGAACCGGGGAATTTAATCGGAAGCGCATCGTACGAATTAGCATCGGAGGAGGCTTGCTAGACGAAGGCCCAGCACGAAGCCAGGCCCGCGCCCAGCAAGCCAAGCGCCCAAACACGGAGCTGCCACAGCCTCGCCAGGCCCAGCGCAAGGCCAGGCCCAGCAAGGCCATAGGCGCGCGCGGGCTTATGCTCGTGGGCTGCGAGGCAGCGCCTACTCGTGTGGGCCACAAGGCTTGCGCGGGTGCATGCGTTCCTCGTGGTCGTGCAACACTCGTGTTCATAACGAATCCTAATCCTATCGGAATTCGTGCATTGATTAAATCCGAATCCTAAAAGATTAAATTTATTATTTAGAGTTCTATTAGGATTCTAATTAATAAATCCATATCCTAGTAGGATTATAATTCCTTTCCATAAACTCTATAAATATAGGCCTAGGGTCACATATTTAATAGACGATTTTGAAGTATTCAAAGGTAAGTTTTTTAAGCAAAAATCAGCCAAACACTTGCAACCCAAATAGCCGAAAATCTAAGTAACCTTAAGGGCGATTCTAGTTGGTCAAGCTTAAGGCGGATCCGGACGTACTGTGGACTATCTACGGAGGGACGACACTTGGAGTCCTAAAAGACTTGTTCTTGTTCGGTTCGGGCACAGCTAGGGAGGGCACGCTACAAAATGTATGCATCTGAATTATGCTAAATGATTATGTGTAAATAATATGTTTCCTGGCTTTATGGTTTTTCTGCATGATTTATGTTTATTCATATGTATCATAACCTAACACCATTCAGTTTTTAACGACATTGAGGAAAACTGCCAAAACGCGATTATTGTGATACGCAAGTAAAGTCGAAGCCCATGCGAACGTATTTGACCACAACGGCCTTAGGTTCCCTTGTGATCCCTATTATGGAGATCGCTCCACGTACATCCAGCGGAGTAAGGATTGAGAGTTCGGGGGACGTTTACTAATAAGGGGAGTGTCCTATATTAGCCCATGCGACGGTCCTTACTAGTTTAATGCGACGACGAAAAGGGCATGCGTTAGACTACATTCCTAATGAGTTGATTTTAATTCACAGATAATTACTAACAACGTCAAAATAGTGATTTAGATTGATTTAAGGAGCCCAGAAGTAATCAAATTTGTCCAGAGATTATCTTATTAGGCGTGATCGATACAACAGATTTATATGAACAAATTTATACAGTGACGAAAGCAATAAAAATGTAATTTCAGGTTACAGTATAGCTTAGGCTAAACTGCGGTTCTCAGGAACACTAACCACTTGTCTTTACTGGATTTCCTTTTCTATTTTGAACTTCCCGATAACTGGCTGACTGTGCTCGATTCCTGGTACGATTCCTCCAGAGTTTCCCCCTTAGATTATTCGGTGTAGGCTTATTGTTTGACTATAGTTCTGACACCAATTGAGACAATTTTAGGTGTTTAGACGGACATAGTTTATACTTAACAAGAGTTAATACGACAGAATTACCGCAGATACGAGACGGATTTACAGCTTCGGTCAATACTCAAGCTTAAGGGGGGGGGGGGGGGGGGGGGGGGTATTTGGTTGATATTTGGTACCGATTTCCAGATTCTAGCGGGATGTATTTATAGTGTAATAGGTCGAAATAAGATAGACGTTTGAAGAGTTTGAGTTTTTATAAAACTGAAATGACATCGCCAGGTATTTCCAGCGCTAGCATGGTTAGCGCTGGAAATAACCAGCGCTTGCCAGGTTGCGTAAGATCTGCTGGGTGCTGATTCATACACAACTCATTCTAAAAATTTATTTGTGTCGTGATTGGTTGAGAAAAAAACTGTAGCCCCAGTGTTTAATTGCACTGGTGTCTATGCGCTGGAAATTAGCGGCGCGTGTGTGCCACGCGCTAGAATTTTCTAGCGCTGGCAAAAATCTATCCGCGGGTTTTTCCAAATCCTTCTAGTTTACTCCATATTCTTATCTCTTTCATGATTTTATCTCTTAGTAATATCAGTTGGAATGCAACTCTTATCATTTTCAAGGATCAATTGTAGTGCAATGTAATCACTTGGAATATCTATCTTGTACAGTTACTTTATCTGGTAGCTGTTAAGCATAACAATTACTATAAATGACAGTTATTAAAAATGGAAACATAGGTTACGGGATCATGTCAGTCAGTCAAAGGTCATTCGCTGCGTACTTAGAAAAGTGTTGACAAACAGTGTTTGATTTCATCATTGAACTCACCGCTTCGTACCTAGGAGACAAATATAGGAGTCTACAATAGCCTAACATACGTAACGTGTCGTGTAGGATTGTGTCTCACTAACGCGCCCCTTAATAATTGTTTGATACGACGTGATTTGTTAAAAAAATGCGGCCGACATATCGTGCATGTGTCGGTTTTGTGCCTTTGAATATGGTATCCAACTATCCATGAACACCCATGGCCCACGAATATGTCTTTCACGTATCAGGTGGATTTTTTGGTGGCCTTACCCAATGAGCCTATAATGAACCTTTTGCAAAAGCCTAAGCTGTATATGGTACCAATGTTATTACCCAACAGAAGAGTGGATTGCATACGTGTTCAAAGCCCAATTCTTTGAACAACATCTTTTTTTATTGTGCGAATGACCATAGTACCATTATAAACTACTCGTACAAATAAGTAGGGTTGTCAAATCGGATCATTGGTCGGTTATGGATCGGGTATAATCGATTCGAGTATAACTGGATAACGTATTTGTGTGAGGTTATTGCGTTTATGCAGATTGAATGTGTGAATTTACGCGGTGTACAATAAATATTATAAGACCGAAACAAAGTTACGTAGATATAGTGTAAAAGTTATTTTAATTTGGAAAAATTAATTCTAGTAATCCAACCTTTGACCGGTCTTCCATTAACAGTCACACTTATACAATATCTCTCGCTGATCCAACCTTTCACACCTATTTTCTTTTAAACATACCCTTTTCCGGCTACCTGAAAGAAAAGCCAACTAATTTGAAATTGACTTAATTTAGCTCGCGTGACATTTTTTTTTATCGTTTTTCTTTAATATTATGCTGACTCGAACATAAACCCTTCATTTCCCTCCCATCCCCTCTCATTTCACGATTAATTCTTCACCTACTCAACCCTCCTCTGTTTCTCTTTCCTCCTCTCTCACTTTCTCTCACTCTCGCATTCAATTATTTCTACACAAAAGGCCGTAATCGTTGCAGTACGAGTGAAGTTGGTGGTGAATCTCTGCAAATCGGGTACAATATTGGGTGGAGAAGTTAATTGCATGCTCTAAACAATAAAAATTTCAAGGTATGAACATAAACCCTAATAATAGCGCCCAAAAATTGCAACTGCATGCTTTAAATTATAACTAAAGTGTGTATTTATTATAAAATTTATTTAAATTATATTAAAGCCCTAATTTTATGTGAAAATTGTGCAAAATTGTTGTTGTTGGAACCCTAAACCCTAAAATCCGGTTACTGTAAAAAAAAATTAAAATTCTGGAAATTTAGGGGCTTAATTTTGTAAATTGTATTTAAATTCCTAATTAAAAACCCTATGTTAATGTAAGTAAAATGTTGGATTGATTATGGTTTGGAATTGTTTGATTGGTGTTAGGTTAAAATGGGAACACCGGGTGATGTGACCTTGAAATTCTAGCATGGTGGGCTGTTTAAGGAGTATGATCATGGGTTCTCTATGTATGTGGTGAAGGAAATAATGCCCTTGGTCCAAGTTTGCATTTAATACTAAGTCTAATAAATGCGGTTCAGTAGTTATAACAAGTTAATAATTCAGTGAGATCAAGTGATCTGAATGTCTGGCTAGAGGCCTCTTCAGCTCAAATAGAATTAATAATATTAATCTACAGCTTACTGTAAGTTTAGATGAAATCTCCCTCCCGAGGCTATGTATTATTATTAACATATATATAGTGTACAATGCTAATTAGGGTTACATTACCATAAATACAAACCTAAATATGGACAAATAATATTTACATATTATTATGTCTAACACACCCCCTCAATCGGAGCGGGAGGAGGACGGACGCTAAGACTGGATCGAAAATCAACAAACAAAGGTGAAGGGTGCCCCTTTGTGAATATGTCGGCGTACTGAAAGGAAGAAGGCACATGACGAACTCGAATATGGCCTAAAGAGACCTTTTCCCGAACAAAGTGAATATCCATCTCCACATGCTTAGTGCGTTGATGATGTACCGGATTATGAGACATATACACTGCACTAATATTATCACAATATACTACCGTTGCCCGTTTAAGAGGGCAATGTACTTCTAGGAGCAAGTTCCGAATCCACGTCGTTTCGGCCACGACGTTAGCAACGCCTCTATACTCTGCCTCAGCACTGGAACGAGACAAAGTAGCTGGCGCTTAGACGACCAAGAAATAAGATTATCACCAAGAAACACACAATACCCAGAAGTGGATCGGCGTGTGTCCGGAAAACCACCCCAATCAGCATCCGTATAAGAAACCAGACCAGTAGCCGGAGCAGAAGAGAAGTTCATGCCATAGTCTAGAGTACCTTTGATATAACGGAGGACACGCTTCAAAGCATGGAAGTGAGGTTCACGAGGGTCGTGCATGAACAAACATACCTGCTGAACGGCGTAAGATATATCTGGACGGGTGAAAGTGAGATACTGAAGTGCCCCAGCTAGCTGATGATAGAAGGAAGGGTCAGCGATCGGTTTCCCACTATTAGCACTAAGCTTGGACTTAGTGTCAACAGGAGTTACAGCTGACTTACATGAGGACATGTCAGCACGAGCTAGAATTTCCTCTGCATACTTACGTTGGCACAAGAACATGTTCTCCTTTGTGCGGAAGACCGAAATACCAAGAAAATAGGACAAGGGGCCAAGGTCCTTCATTGCAAACTTGGAAGTGAGACGGGCGATAATACTCGTCAGGAGAGTGTTAGAAGAACAAGCAAGAATAATATCGTCAACATATAATAGAGGATAAGAAATATCCGTACCGTGTCGGTAGATGAATAATGAAGTATTACTCTTGCTGTTGACAAATCCCAAAGAGATGATGTAAGTCGCAAGACGCTGATACCAAGCCCGTGGAGCTTGTTTCAGCCCATAGATAGACTTACGAAGAAGATATACATGTTTAGGCTTGTCCGGATGTAAAAACCCTGGTGGTTGGTGCATATAAGCTGTTTCCTGCAAATGTCCATGAAGAAAAGCATTCTTCACATCAAGTTGATGAATAGTCCATTTCCGAGAAAAAGCCAAACTGAGAACCGTACGGATCGTAGTGGGCTTCACCACCGGACTGAATGTCTCACCACAATCAATACCAACCTCCTGTCCCTTACCATTAGCCACTAACCTGTCCTTATGACGCTCAAAGTCCCCATTAGACTTCTCTTTGTGAGTAAACACCCACAAACACCGAATAACATTTGCATCCACAGGACGCGGAACCAAGTCCCACGTATGAGTGTCAATCATGGCATTATACTCATCACTCATGGAATTAAACCAGTTAGGGTCCCGTAAAGCAACCAAAGGAGATTTGGGAAGGGGAGATATTTTAGGCGTGGATGAAGCTAACAAAACAAGGTTTGCATATTTCGAATTTGGCCTGAAAACACCTGCCTTGGACCGTGTTTGCATAGAGTGAGTGGGCTGATGTTGGGGCATGGGCTCAAAATGAGGTGTGGTGGTTTGAGAAATAGAAGGGGAGGAATGGGCCGGAGAGGACACGTCCACTGAAGAGGAGTGGGTAGGCAAGGATTGGGCCGTGGCTGATTGAACAGACCCACAACCCACCCCCTGCCCATTCTGCCCAGTTTCCGCATGCAAAGGAGGAGAGGAAGGGGTGAGTGGGCCAGGCCCACAAGAAGATCCAGCAGTAGGTGATGTGGGGACATCACGTGGACCAGATGAGTGGACTAGAGGGAACAGTGGAGTGGACTCATATTGGGCTGTAGAATTGGGCCTAGGAGGGGAAGAGTTTTGCTGGACCGTGTGCTGAATAATGGGTGGGGGACACACATTCTCAAGGTCGGGAACCGGAAACTCATTATCTCTAGAATGAGGGGAATAATTTGTTGAATTTGGAAAAGTATTTTCCTCAAACACGATGTGTCGGGAGATGATGATTTTCTTAGTTTTAATATCCAAACAACGACAACCACGGTGAGACAACGGATAACCTAGGAAAATGCACGGAGTAGAGCGGGGACTTAATTTATTCGGTGTGGTAGCCGATAAATTAGGATAACAAAGACATCCAAAATTACGTAGATGGTTATAAGAAGGTGCTTTATTATATAGAACCTGCATAGGACAAGGAGCCGTGTGGGCCGAATATTAAGCAAATATGCGGTCATGTGACGGGATTCAACCCAAAAGGAAGGAGGTAGAGAGGCATGAAAGAGAAGGGAACGACATATATGATTTATAGTCCGTATCATGCGCTCAGCCTTGCCATTTTGTGGGGAAGTTTGCGGGCAAGAATGACGCCATATCATTCCATGGGTTTGGGAAAACAATGTAAAAGACACATTATCATATTCCCAACCATTATCACTTTGCAATGCCTTAATAGATACCCCAAATTGAGTTTTAACGTACGTATGGAAACGTACAAACATGGGGAAAACATCCGATTTTGTTTTAATAGGAAAAACCCATAAATAGTGAGAAAAATCATCCAGGAAAAGTAGGTAGTATCTAAATCCCGTATGACTATTAATAGGATATGTAAACAAATCGGTATGAATAATATCAAATGGTGCAAAAGTCTAAGTATGAGAAATCGAAAAAGGAAGGCGACAATGCTTGCCTAATTGGAAGCCATGGAAAATTTTATATTTTTGCCTTTATTACAATAAATAAAATTACGATTTCTAAGAAAACTAAGAACTTGTTCGTTCGGATGACCCAAACGATTGTGCCAGACATCAGACGACAAAGCAGCAAAAGCAGAAGTTGAATTGGAGTTGTGTTAGGTTATGATACATATAAATGAATATAAATCATGCGGAAAAACCATAAACGTCAGGATTCCAAATTAATTGCCACATAACAATTAGCATAATTTAGATGCATAAACTTTTGTAGCGTGCCCTCCCTTGCTGCGCCCGAACCGAACAAGAACAAGTCTTTAGGACTCCAAGTGTCGTCCCTCCGTAGAAAGTCCACAGCACGTCCGGATCCGCCTTAAGATTGACCAACTAGAATCTCCCTTAAGGTACTAATAATACTCGGTTAATATGGGCAAGTGTTTGGCTGAATATTTGCTCAAATTCTTACCTTTGAATACTTGAAACTCGTTGTAATTTATGAGCCCCTAACTTATATTTATAGGCCATGGAATAAGTAATCGAATCCTACTAGGATACGAATTAATTAAATTAGAATCCTAGCAGAACTCTAAATTAATTAATCTATCTTTTTAGGATTAGGAAATTCAATCATCAAAGGAATCCTATACGCTTTAGGTTTCGTAAGTGAACACAAACACACACGCAAGAACAGCAGCCCACGAGGGGCGTCATGCGCGCGCGCGCAGCCCGAGCACTCGCAGCCCACTCACCACGAAGCCCACACGTTGTCGCAGCCTTGGGCGCGCGCTGGGCCTGCCTTGCGGTGGGCCTGGCGCAGCCTTGGGCTGGCGTGTTGTGGCGCGTGTTTCCCTTGCTGGACGTGGGCCTGACTTCGTGCTGGGCCTTCGTCTAGCAAGCTCGTCCAATGCTAATTCGTACGACGCGCTTTCCGATTAATTTCCCGATTCCGGAATTCATTTCCGATACGAACAATATTTAACATTTCCGATTCCGGAATTAATTTCCGTCTCGAACAAATATTTAATATTTCCGTTTTCGGAATTATTTTTCGATTCCGATAATATTTCCGATTCTGACAATATTTCCGTTTCCGGCAATATTTCCGATTCCGGCAATATTTCCATTTCCGATAATATTTTCCGACACGTACCATGTTTCCGTTTCCGGCAACATCTACGACTTGGATGATATTTATATTTCCGATACGATCCATATATCCGTTTCCGGAGTATTCATTTATTTGCCTTTGACGATCTCAGCTCCCACTGAAACCAAGATCCGTCGATTCCGAATATGTATTAAATAGAGTATTCAATGCCATTAAATACTTGATCTGTTTACGTACTATTTGTGTGACCCTACGGGTTCAGTCAAGAGTAAGCTGTGGATTAATATCATTAATCCACTTGAACTGAAGCGGCCTCTAGCCAGGCATTCAGTTCACTTGATCTCACTGAATTATTAAGTTGCATAATTAATACTGAACTTCATTTATTAGACTTATCATTAAATGCATACTTGGACCATGGGCATTATTTCCTTCAGTCTCCCACTTGTCCTTAGGGATAAGTGTGCATTTCCTGATTCCTTTGTTACTCGGTGCTTGCTCTTGAACATAAGGTAAGAGTTGTCATCCTTATTATGTCCAGAGGTGTTTCTCGATTTCAGTTCAACTGATCAAATAAACAGGTAATAATATCCTATGATTCATCTGAGCACGGCCATGCATTTTACAGTTTCTAGCTCTCCTGAGTGGCCTTGTACAACTTTCAGCATCTCATCCCGATTTATTTATGGGAGGACAATCCCAATCTTGCGATCTTGAGATTAGACTTCGTTTGATAGGTGATTACCTGAGCGTTGCCTTTATAGCCTCCTTTTACGGTGCGACGGTTGACAACGTCAAAGTAAGAAGTTCTCAAACAAGTAATCTCAAATCACTCAGGTATTGAGGATCAGTGTCTAATAATTTTAATGAAATTTACTTATGATAGATTTTCATCTCTTACAGTAAAGTTTCATAGGTCTGTCCGATACTAGTCTTCCCAAAGTAAGTATCTATGCAAATGATTGCGACATTGCCATGTCCACATAGTTCAAGAAACAAGACTACTAGTCATCTTGCATTCTAGTCGTCTAACGTTTTCTATGCGTCCATCTTTATAGAAAACTCCGACCAGGGACCATTTTCAACTTTTGACATTCAAGTTCACTTGATAGACATTTCTTAGTCACAGGACTGGTCCTGACAATCTATCTTGAATATATCGTCAAATTGAAGGGACTCATCATTTAATACTAAACCAAGATTAAATGGAATATGAAAATACATTTCATATATGATAAATGTTCAACCCCAACGTTTTACAACCATGGGCCTCAAACCCATCATTAAAACAGTTCATGGAATTCAAAGCTATGCTTGATTTCCAGTGCTACAATGTGAGTGTTGTTTCTCACTTGTTGCATAGGTTTAGTTATCATGCTTTGCCAATCTTAATATCCTTTTCATCGAATGTTCTTCCAGATAGATGATAAGATCTTTTGAGTATGTTTATTTTGTGATCTAGTCTTTCTTGCTTCAGTAGTGGTTCTACGCATTTTGCAATGAAGAACCATCAAGCCAACAGACATGTGATCTACCCAAGTTCAGTGAAGAACTCTTTAACATAAACAACCCTGTTTTATTGCTTCTTAGGCAATAATTACTTCTACTTCAATTGTTTCGGTTGCTAGTGATGCTTTGTTTGGATTTACCTATCCAAGCAGTTCACGGATATGTGGAAGACTTTCCAGCTGTATCTTAGAACATAGAAATTATTATTTTAATTTCCCACGCAACAACTCAAGGTCTCCAATCCATGTTGCCATTTCAAAACACGATGCTCTTTAGCTCGTCCTTGTCAATGGTTAACTCCAAAGGAATCTTTCTTGATCTTTTGCCAGTGTTTATGCGTGTAGCATCAATATTTAGCATATCTTTATTTCCTTGAATCAAGAACTTTTCTTATGTACCTTTTCAAGTACCATAAGTTTTTTCTTGATCTCAATCTAGTTGATCTTCACTTAGATCAATTAGAGACCGGTATATGTTCATCATGCCTAAAGTCATACGATACGTTTTTGGCAATCCTTATATTATATCATACATGATAAATTCTTTTGCAGAATAATTCCCAATTGATTTCTATTCATGTAACTTTACCTCATCTAATTTGAATAGATACTAAATCCAACTAAATTCTTTTACATATAATATAGGTTAAGAATCTCACTTAGATCCTTTGATGTTTAACTTAGTAAATGCTTATACATAGTTCAAACATCCTTTACTTAGATTTATTCATATGGGTCGAATGTCTCCAATGGAGTCTTTCGTGTTTGATTTAGTAAATGCCATTACTTAATCCAAAACAATATTATAAGATCTTTGTAAATATATCTTAATACCCAGTATGTACTAAGTTTCGCCATGGTCCATCATTGATAAATAATTTCAAATCTAAGTCATTAGCATTTGAATGTTATTTCACAATAGAGAGATATGTGTGTGATACACATAGGACCAATTAAGTTTTACGTACTCCCACTAAACTTCTTATATATCTATAAGAATCATGTACATTTTATGAAACTAAAATACTTATTAGCTTCACTAAAATACAGTTCTAATTCCCAATTGCTTGCTTAAATCTGTACTTAGATTTCATAAGCCAGCTTTTCTTTTCAAGCATTTATTTGGATCCACAAATCCTTTGACATACCATGTACATAGTTTCTTCCAACATTTGATTGAGGAAGATGTTTTGTCATCCAATTGCCATATGTACCAATATGCAATCATTGCTTGAATTATAGACTTGAGCATTAAGATTATGCATGAGGCTTCAACACAATCCATGCCATGAATTTGCTTGTAACCTTTAGCAACTAATCTAGCTTTATGTGTGAACACAATTCGATGCTTGATAGTTTTTATCCTTAAAACAAACTTGCAACCAATAGGTGTGAAACTATTCTTGCAAATCAACAAAATTTCAAATTTGTCATCAAAACATTGAGTATGTTTTATGGCCTCTAACCATTTAAAACATTGAGTCTATATATGACCTCTAACCCTTTTAGGGAATCTAGCTTTCGTCATAGCTTTTTTACGAGTCACAAACTCATTAATCTTCATAATAGTTTGACTGCAAGTTGTAGGTTTCCTCACTATCTAATAGAAGAATCTCATAGTTTCATTGACCTGAACTTTATGTTTCTTCACTATCTAATAGAAGAATTTCATAGTTTCAGTGACTTGAACTCTATGTCTACTTGGGTATAGAAATCAAACAATAGAATATCAACAGAAACTTTGAGAGTCCTTTGAATATTCTGTTCTCCTTGAAGCATTTGTAAAGTCTTCTAAGAGATGTCTATTCTTAAAGCCACTTCTAAAGTCTTTAAAGAATACGTGTTCGGATTTTCTAAAGAAATTCGAAAAGCCTCCGGAATGTCCGTTTATGTTTGTTGTTCGTCTCGAATACTTTCGAGGTCTATTTTCTCCCACTTGTCATTTTTGAAACGAATCTCCAAAAGGACATTATTTCGAGAAAACAAACATTATGTTCTCAAAAAGTTCGTGGTAGGAACAATACCCTTGTGTCTCATTTGAATAAATCACAATGAAACATATATCTATACTTGGGCCTTAGTTTGTTGAATAACAAACACTAAGCTCCCACTGAGTTTAGGAACTCTTTAGATATATTATGAAAAGATATTCTGAAATTACTTTTCAATAGCTTTGACGAATTTGGTTTAGTTTGGTGGTAGTTGAGCATTTTGTTTTAGAAATTACAGGAAAAGTCTTTATGATCCATCATTGATCGAATCAAATACTAATCGACTTCGATCATTCCAACTCAGATATGCCATATCTTATGGAGCTAGATTGTGAATTTTACTACACACAATCATTGATGATCATTTTTGACTTAAGTTATCATCAATATAATCTAACCTAGATCTTTATGATTTCTTGCCAAGTGGATTTTATACTTTTGAATCTTTGAACTAGCCAAACAGATTCAAAGTTATATCACTTTGAGTAAATAAACCTATATTCACTCAAATCTATGTGAAATAATAAAGTCATAAAATCTTTTTTTAGCTTTGAACTCTATTGTCTAGGTGTTCTAACAATAGTTCATATATTTTGTTACTTTCAACAAGTAAGACTAGTTTGTCTTGAATTGATCTAGAAATCAACCAACTTTCAAAAGTCCATCAAAATAGAGCTTTTGAATGTTAACTTGTTGACATGGTCTAAGCAACAATGCCAAAGATTAGTGGAACTCAAATCAAGAGATTGATTTGAACCTAGTAAAGTTCTTATTGTTAAAGAGTTGTTTGTTTTAATCAAGCATATTGACTCAACCCGTAAATGACCATTTCATTCAAATAAAAAAACATTGTTTTTGTCTTTCTGAATGTGAGTCTTTCTGCGTTTGAAAACATAAATTTAGGTATTCTGATTAAGGAACAAAATAGCCATTAAGTTCCAGCCTTGAAAGGACTTAAAACAAACTAGATGACCCTACAACTAATGTAGCATTTCCATGCTTCATTTTCCACTTATAGGCCATTAGTGTAGCCTAGCTTCCATTGTTTGAGTTATTACCGAAGTAAGAACCTCAAGAGGTATATGATACCAAGGAAGTTTGATTGCTAGGTCACTTCTCTTTAAACATAAACTTTTAGGTAGAAACGGAATTGTAAGTTCTTTTCATTTGTTCCTTGTTTTTCCTATTTCTTGTACCCTTTCTAATAGCCTTAAGAATTGAATTCTCTAGTGTTGACTTTTATACTTTGTTTAGGCATGTCCAATGTCACTCCAACAAAGTTCTTACCATTTTATTTATGTTGAATATTTGCTTCAACTAGATGATCTTACCAGAAGCTTCTAAAGTTCTCTAAGCATCGATCTATTCAAATGTCTAAGGACTAGACTCATTCGAGAATTTAAATGGAAAAATATATTAGGTTGTTAACCATTGGTAAAGCCGAGAGTTTAAACTCAATGCTTTATGATCTCAAAACTACATTGTATTTTGAATTCACAAGCACCAATCGGTTTGCCATTCGACTTTGATACTCGAAAACAACCATAAAAGTCGCTAAAAGAAACGTACATTTTAAATTTCTCATTCTCTCTCATTTCCGTGAATCGTTCTTGGATTCTCTATTAATCGAGGAAATTTACTGTTACCTTTCTAAAAGGATTTAATGCAGTGCAAGATATTTAATTATAAACAATATTTAAAACATACATTGAAGCATGCAAAGTCTAAACATTTATCATGAGTAATAACTTGAAATTAAAGCAATTATGCAATTCAAACAAGTTATTGACATTTTATTCGAATTTATTGTTCTGACAGGTGTGAATAAAATGATTCCAAGATCCTTAAATCATTGAAGAATTAAGCACATTATGTATTTAGACTCAATTCTAAAATATTTTAGGTAAGCAAAGCCTTTGCTAATAGTCTAGAAACTACTCTTGGTTGATAGGTACGTCTAAGAACTTATTAGGTAAACCTATCGCATTTGCCACGACATAAAATGACTCCTTACTTATATCGTTGAGTTTTACCAAAGCTAACATGTACTCACAATTATTTGTGTACCTTATCCCTTATGAATCAATAAGTAACACCTCGCTATGGCGGAAAACTATTACTAAGATTGATGTAAAGGTTATCCAAGTAAGTGTTATTTTGGCATGGCACCTTTTAACTCAATTTTTAAAGTTTGGAACTTAAGGCTCTTACTATGTTGGTTAGATTTTAAGTGAACTAAAATCCTTAATCATGCAACATAATCAAGCCATACTAGTCACTTTTCAATAACCTGCAAAACAGTACATATACAATATATACCATTCACCCATTCATTATCATGAATGGCCCACATAACTGGTTAGTAAAACATGTTATGCATCACATAAATATTTGCGGCAATTAATCAAGGGCACCAATAATCTACCAATTATTCAGTCCTTATTAATTCTAATCAAGTAGTTTAACCTTAAAGGAATGTAGACCTAATCAAGAGTTTATGACTAAAATGCTCCCACTTAAACCAATAAATTCACATGCTTTACTAATTTTAAACATAAAAATGTATTTCCTAGTATAACCGGAAACATACAAATTTAATTAAATTTAAAGCTCATATAAACTTATAATTGAATCCATTTAATTTATTTTCAGTTGAATTAAAATGAATTTAAATTAATTCAAGGTTTTAATTTTAGTAAAATAATTAGTATAAATTAAATTTATAATAATTAGATTATTGAAAATTAAATTCCGAGAAAACAATTAAAATTACGAACTTTAAAATTAATTAAAATCGTTTCCGAACTGAAAATTTAAAATTAAAATCAAAACGAATCAATCGTAACAAGACGAGGCACTTGGGCTTGCGCCCAGGCGCCGTCGAGTGCACGAGGCAACATCGCCCCTCGACTGATCGTACAGCACCACGCGAGCAGGCCACACGAAAAGCAGCAAGCCCAGGCCACGCTGCACGCAGCCTGCCTCACTCGACGCGTCTGCTTGCTTTGCTGGGCGCGGCAACGCGCGTTGTGGCCCACACGCGACTGCTCGCTTGGCTTGCGCCAATGCCCATCGCCCTCGCCCCCTCGCCCACGCTGCACACAGCACTCGACACAAGGGCAGCGTGCTGCCTTGTGCTCGTGTGCCATGGCCCTTGCTCGCTGCATTGTACCTCATGGGTGATGAGCTCCCTTGCTCGTCGTCGCATGCCCGCACTATCCAACACCCCTTAAGGGTAGCACGTAGCGTCCATTGCTTTGTGCGTGCAAGTTTTATGAGCGAATTTCATAAAATTAAAATTTTTATTTCAAAATTAATGACAAATTAATAAATCATATTAATTTTATAATTTTAGGGCGAAAATCTAAAATTTATTAATCAATTGATTTCCGATTATCATGGATTCAAGTCTAGGTCATAAAAATCTAAAATTTATCATAAATTAACAATTTTTATGGTGGTTTTTAATCATGGATACCTAATTAAATCTTCAATTAATTATGAAAATCAAATCAAATTCTAAATTATTCGAATTTCAACAAATTAATTACAATTACAAATTAGGTTGTATAATTAACAAGCTTAGGCATTCAAATTTGTTAAACATATACAGTAGGTCAATAAAAAATTCAAGATTTAACAACAAGAATCGCAAATATTCAATTTAACATCTTAAAATTACAAACTTTTGCGTTCGAAAAACTAAAACCTCTGAAAAATCATAGTTAGGCTTCGAATTGGGGAATTCTGGGTTCGGCCGAAAATGAATATTTTTGTCAAAATTTTAGAATGCCTTTTACATGCGGAATTGACACAAAAATCACTCGATTTCGTTGAGTAACGAAGAAACTGCCGAAAAACTGCGTACATATAATTAAATAAACGCAATTTGCAATTAATTAACAATTACGAAAATTAATCACCCCTTTTAATTCTTTGCAAATTTGTAAAATTTAACCATGTTAACCAATTATTATGGAAATAATTAGAGGCTCGTGATACCACTGTTAGGTTATGATACATATAAACGAATATAAATCATGCGGAAAAACCATAAACGCCAGGATTCCAAATTAATTGCCACATAACAATTAGCATAATTTAGATGCATACACTTTGTAGCGTGCCCTCCCTTGTTGCGCCCGAACCGAACAAGAACAAGTCTTTAGGACTCCAAGTGTCGTCCCTCCGTAGAAAGTCCACAACACGTCCGGATCCGCCTTAAGATTGACCAACTAGAATCGCCCTTAAGGTACTAATAATACTCGGCTAATATGGGCAAGTGTTTGGCTGAATTTTTGCTCAAATTCTTACCTTTGAATACTTGAAACTCGTTGTAATTTATGAGCCCTTAACTCATATTTATAGGCCATGGAATAAGTAATCGAATCCTACTAGGATACGAATTAATTAAATTAGAATCCTAGCAGGACTCTAAATTAATTAATCTATCTTTTTAGGATTAAGAAATTCAATCATCAAAGGAATCCTATACGCTCTAGGTTTCATAAGTGAACACAAACACACACGCACGCACAGCAGCCCACGAGGGGCGTCATGCGCGCGCGCGCAGCCCGAGCACTCGCAGCCCACTCGCCACGAAGCCCACACGTTGCTGCAGCCTTGGGTGCGCGCTGGGCCTGCCTTGCGGTGGGCCTGGCGCAGCCTTGGGCTGGCGTGTTGTGGCGCGCGTTTCCCTTGCTGGACGTGGGCCTGGCTTCGTGCTGGGCCTTCGTCTAGCAAGCTCGTCCGATGCTAATTCGTACGACGCGCTTTCCGATTAATTTCCCGATTCCGGAATTCATTTCCGATACGAACAATATTTAACATTTCCGATCCCGGAATTAATTTCAGTCTCGAACAAATATTTAATATTTCCGTTTCCGGAATTATTTTTCGATTCCAATAATATTTCCGATTCTGACAATATTTCCGTTTCCGGCAATATTTCCGATTCCGGCAATATTTCCATTTCCGATAATATTTTCCGAAACGTACCATGTTTCCGTTTCCGGCAACATCTACGACTTGGATAATATTTATATTTCCGTTACGATCCATAATTCCGTTTCCGGCAATATCATCATTTCCGGAGTATTCATTTATTTGCCTTTGACGATCTCAGCTCCCACTGAAACCAAGATCCGTCGATTCCGAATATGTATTAAATAGAGTATTCAATGCCATTAAATACTTGATCCGTTTACGTACTATTTGTGTGACCCTACGGGTTCAGTCAAGAGTAAGCTGTGGATTAATATCATTAATCCACTTGAACTGAAGCGGCCTCTAGCTAGGCATTCAGTTCACTTGATCTCACTGAATTATTAACTTGCATAATTAATACTAAACTGCATTTATTAGACTTATCATTAAATGCATACTTGGACCAAGGGAATTATTTCTTTCAAGTTGTTGGAGGAAAGAGGATAAAGATTCACGACACTATTGCACCTCGTCAGAATTGTCCCCGTCCGGAGGTCCTTCATTGAAAAACCAAAAGGGTCAAATTCAACAGACACAAAATTATCGGAAGTGAATTGACGAACTGACATGAGATTCTTAATGATACTAGGAGCATAAAGAATATTTTTGAGAGTAAGGGAGGGGAAAGGTTTTGGGAGAATAGTGGAGCCGGAACCCCTAACTGGTATTTTAGTGCCATCACCAACCATAATATGAGAATGTAAATTACGCCAATTAACAATAGATGGAGTAATACCTGAACCTTTCATGAGATGAGAGGTGGAACCGGTATCCATATACCAATTAGAATCCGGAGGTTGCATTTTCATCGCATTAAAAAACGCGGGCAGATCCGTGGGCTGATACCCACTGCCAGGAACTAAGAATGCTGACCAATGTTGATTGGGCTGCTGTGGGGTCCGCGGTGCTGGGCCCAGCACTCCCTGTTGTGGATTGGTTGTGTTTCTCCATGGCTGAGATGGAAATGGGCATGAAGGAAACATCCATTGCTGGGCCCAATGTTGAGCCCAAGGGTGAATGGACATGGGCTGTCCCTGTTGTTGTGGAATTGCATGCCCAGTGTTACCATGACCCGAGTTCGTGCCTCTACAAGATGATCCACCTTTGTAATGCTTCTTACCCTTGTACCCCTTTCCACCTGACTTACCCCCGCCGTTTCGACCACCTCCGGTACCACCAGAGGCTGCCGGTGTATGCAACTGGATAGAAGGGAGAACGGTGGGTGTCGCAGCCAGCAATGCCATGGAGGAGGTGTCACCATCTTGCTCGGAAAGGCGCCCTATTCGATCCAAATCAAGAGTAGAGCATTCTTCATCAAAGGAAGGTAAGGGAGTTGTTTGACGAATAATGGTTGCAGTTGTGCGATAGTCAGGCTCTAGCTTGCCTACCAATTGGAGAACGAGCCTTTCCTCGGACACCGGATGACCGAGAGCCGCAAGTTGGTCGGCGATGGTTTTCAGCGCCTGGCAATAGTCATCCAGAGAAGCGAAATTCGACATCCGAACGTTGCCAGATTGATTTTCCAGGAGGACCACACGAGTCCCTTTGTTGTCCAGAAAAATTTTCCGAATCCTCTTCCATATATCCAGTGCACTTGCATTATCATCGAGGACCTTAAGAAGGAGATCTTTGGAAATTGTGCCGTACAACCATTGAAGGACAATGGCATCCAAACGACCCCACAAGTCGTCGTCCATGTCCTTTGGCCTCGTGACATTTGGATCGATGTGATCCAAAACCATATAAACTTAGCGGTGTTGCGAAACAACGTCGCCCATGGAGAGTATTGGACGTTGTCAACATCAAGAACAAGAGGGATCAAGGCTTTCACATTTGTGGCATTAAGGGCTGGGTGATAAGCGTTGATGAGAGTGGTGTGTGGAGGGTTAGTGGCGTCTGATCCTGCCACGGGAAAAGAAACAGAGAAGAAGTAGGGGAGACAAGAAGAACAATGGAATAGAAAAGAAAAGGGCCTAGGGTTTAGGCTGTGATACCATGTAAGTTTAGATGAAATCTCCCTCCCGAGGCTATGTATTATTATTAACATATATATAGTGTACAATGCTAATTAGGGTTACATTACCATAAATAAAAACCTAAATATGGACAAATAATATTTACATATTATTATGTCTAACACTTACTCTTGACTAAACCCTTAGGGTCACACAAATAGTGCGTAAACGGATCAAGTATTTAAGTGAATATAATATTCATTAAGTACTCTATTTATGGTCATTCGGAAATGATGAGTCTTGGTTCCAGTGGGAGCTAAAATCATCACAAGGCAAAGAAAGGGTATTACTGGAAATGAAGATATAATCGAAAACGAAAATATGGTTCATAAAGGAAATATAAATATTATCCAAGTTGAAGATATTGCCGGAAACGAAAATATGGTTCATATCGGAAATAAAAATATTGTCGGAATCAGAAATATTGCCGGAAACGGAAATATTGTCGAAATAGGAAAATATTATCGGAATCGGAAATATTAACGGAAACGTAAATATTCTTCGAACCGGAAATAAATTCTGGAATCTGAAAACGAATCGGAAGCTCGACGAGCGACAGGCTGGCAAGCAAGCTCGCCCATCACTCGGCGAGCATGGCCCGCGTGCTCGACGAGCCAGCGCCAGGCACAAGGTCTAGTGCCAACACTGAGCACGAAGCACAGCACCAGCGTGAGGCCCAACGCCTAGCAAAGGCAACGAGGCTTGTGATGGGCCGACGACAAGCAGCGATGGACTAAGCCCAAGCGTGGCCTGCAGCGCGCCAAGCAGCGTGGCTTGCAAGGCAACGTGGGCGACAAGCATGGATTGCGTGCCAAGACCCATTGCCCACACGCTTTACTTAGGCGCCAAGTTACTTGGGCCATAAGGAAGTTGTTTTCCTAATCCTACAATAATTGGACTTCTAGGTATTTAATTATTCCTAGAATTCTAATAGAATTAGGTAACTAGAATCCTAATAGGTTTAGTTATTTGATTCCTAGTAGGATTAAATTCTCTATTTCCCACCCTATAAATATGTGGTTCATGATCACAATTTATACATCACATACAATACATTAAATTCAAGGGAGAGTTTAATATTTTCCTATCACATTTGTGAGTTTCCCGAGTGCACAAAAACCTTAGAGAATATTCTAGTCGGTTGAATCTAAGGCGGAGGACGTGCTGTGGACTTGCTACGGAGGGATGACACTTGGAGTCCTTTACTTGTTCTTGTTCGGTTCGGGAGCAGCTAGGGAAGGCACGCATCACATAGTATGTATACTAAATTATGCTAATTGACTCCGTGGCAATTAATTTGGGTTCCTGGCTTTTATAGTTTTTCCGCATGAATTATATTGTTCATAACCTTACATGTGGGTGGGATGGTTAGGACGACATTTATGGTTGACCCTGATGAACTTTGTTGGTTTTGGCTAGTTGACTTAGCTAAAAAGTGTTGAAGTTGCACTAAAATTGTTGAAATTTAATCTTGTTCATGGAAATAACATTAACACTGGGTGGAGAAGAGTGTTTATGATGATGAGGTGAGAACTATGATAGATATAGCAGTAAGGTGTAGGTCTTTGGACTTGTATGTTTTACATGGGTTGGATGAACCTGTAGTATTTGATGTGCCCATTCCTCCATAACAACCGGGAAAAGATCAGTCATCACCTCCACTACAGCCTAAAAAAAGTCAGTGCTAAATAGTTAACTCCTAAAAGGGGCCCACAGAAGCCAATAACCAGCCCACTTAGGTCAAAACCAAAGTTTAAAAAGTCGGTTGGAGTGCAGTCAACAAAGGGACCACTTGAAAAGCAAGATGCTGCCACCTCAACCAAAGTGCGCTAGTCCACCGAATCCATTCATACGAAAGACCCTATCTCCACTCTAACAACCACAAATACAGAAATCCCACAAAAAACTTCAGAAAATCCATATCAAATCTCCCAACCAAACCAAGAAACACCAACCAAACACACAAATTCAGAAAAACCAAACCCTAACCACGAGGATGAGGAGGATGGCCTTTATGATAACAGGCTAGAGTCACCTATATTGTGGAAGGATCTAATAGGGGATTCATATTCAAGGTCTGTTAAAACTGCTTCAAATTATGAGGTTGATTTGTCTGATGAGGATGAGTGTGTTGATGATTTGATTGTTCTAGATTTAGATCCAGAAGATGATGTGCTGCTGAGTGGGGGAGTGTATACGCCTACATTTGACACCAGGCCAGAAGCGGTAACTTCAGTGATGAAACAAACATCCACTTAACAACGCATTCCTAATCAAGGAACGAACGTTCTAAGACTGAATGACTCATTCCCCAAACCCATATTTCCATTTATAGTAACTGCTATTTATAGTAGCTGTCATCCTAAGTATCTGCTAAATATAGTAAACCGTCCAAGATAGATTTACGCCAAAGGGGGAGAGTTGCACTCCAACTAAACCCCTAAAAGAGATTGAAAAGCATAAAAAATGTTATAGTTGGAAATAAATCGAAGTAAGATTGAAAAGCGTAAAAATGAGTTTTATCCGGAATAAAATAGGAACAAACTGGACAAAACGGTGGATACTTAACATACGCAAGACTTTTCTAGCGCACAAGGCCCAGCGCAAATAAACTTTCGCGTCTAATTCCACGCGCAAGAATTGTTCTCACGCCCTTATTTCAGTCTAATCCAAATACAAACTTTAAAGTTCATCTGACGCAAAGCAGGAGAAATCTTGCATCTGTAACTCAGCGCAAGAAATTTCTTGCGCATAAATGAATTTCAGCAGTTTTGGACCTACGGGAATATGTATCTTTCACTGCATTTTTTACTATAAATAGGGCCTTAAGCCACCGGATTAAAGGGACCAAATCAGAATCTCTATACTATACCCAAGTTACAAGCCTAAGTCTAAGCCCTCAATACGTCCCCGTAATCGTCCCGTATTCACCGTAGTTCCGCCGTGTTAACTCTTATTAAGCGGAACTCCGTCCGTGTAAGAACTTAAACCAAGCCTGGATCGTGCCTAAGAGTCTATTCAAGTCAAGGAAAATATGTTAGTTTTAAGAACCACAATATAGCCTAAACTATATTGTAACGTGCCATATTCTATTTACTGCTTTTAATCACCATTATAAATCTGCTAACTTAATCTGATTATTTATAGCGCCTAATAAGATATTCTTTGGACAATCCAGATTATTTTTAGGTACCTTAAATTAATCTAAATCGTCCTATCAAAACTTGTTAGTAAATACATGTGCATTAAAAGCAATCCAGATTAGTAATGTAGTCTAATGCATGTCCCATCATCGTTACATTGAACTAATAAGGACCGTCACATGGGCTAATGTTCGCCACTCCCCGTATTAGTAAATGTCCCCCAAACGCTCAATCTCTACTTTGCAGATGTACATTGAGCGATCTCCAACCAGGGATCACAAGGGAACCTAAGGCTGTTGTGGTCAAATACGTGAGCTTGAGTTTCGGTTGTTACTCTCGTATCACAATAAACGGGTTTGTCAGTTTTCCTCATTGTCGTTGAAAACTGAATGACGACTCCAAGGTCTAGTAAACAGGAGGCTACGACCACCCAGTTAGTCCTCATTCACTTAATATTAATTGCCACATCATCGAGGGAATGAATGAAGAGATTCTAAACACGTATTTTCTTCCCCCCTTACAATGGCGAGTCCACTGGGGAGTATATTGAAATAATTGCACAATTAGCAAGTGGACCTAGACCAAGGGAACAATCTAACTCTACGCCTCTTTATTTCCTTATTAAGTTGGGATAACCTGAAATATCAATGTAATTGTTTGACCGGACAGAACAACACGCAATCTTGGCTTCCTAGGCATGTTTCATCTCGAAAGTTGGGAATAAGGACACCTAATCGCCACAGGGGTTGTATACGCTTCAGATGTTGTCCAGTCGGTACTTTCGTTTGTAGTCGACCTAACTCAAACCAAATCGCTTACCTCCAAGGTCCCTTCGTAAGTATACGTCACTCCAACGTATACCGGATAGACTTTTTACAGTAAAACTCGCTCATGAACTTGTCTACCCGACCGAGGCCTGCTTGAAATTTACGACAGGTTTGGTTCCACCGACAACCATCCTATTAACCATAGAGACTTTGCATAAACTAAGTGTGCATATTTAAATTCGAAATCATGCTCGTTGTTAGTTTTGTGTAGAAATTACATGCTATGTGCGAATTAACTAACCAGACGCAAAAGTTTAAAGTCAACGATATCCTAAAAATAAATAAAATTGCTTACAAACGTTAAAGAATAAACAATTAGCTCCGAATCAAAACACAACAAACTACGTGTTCCGCAAACCTGAACTAGTGCAAGAACTTTTAGCGCCGCCCAGGACGACGTGAAAATATTCCAACGTGCCTGACAACACGCAAGAATATTCTCACGCAAGCATGCATGTTTCTTCTGCGAAAACGAAAAGTGAAAAATTGCGCCAGAGCGCGAAAAATTACTGTGTCCAGCAGGCAGGCGCCAAATCTCCTGCACATACCCTTGTGCGCGAGAAATTATTAACGCCCACTTGGGATTTTGCAGAATAATTCCGTATGTTTTCAAAGTCAAAAAAAGTATATATAATGTTCGTGCAACTGATTCAAATGGAAAAAACGCATTCGTGCTAAACGATACGTTGGTCTAGTTAAAAATATCCACCATAGAAAAGTGCAAATTCAAAATTGTGCCCAAGATATTTTTATGGAATTATGTTAATCGAACAAGTCATGAAACTAACCCAAAAGCATTTACGAATTACCCCAAAAGCCAGTACGTGCACAAGTTGTAATTTGGTGTCAAAATGCTGAATGTTTGGGCGCACGTACACTCAAACAAAGGGCCTAATCCTGTAAAGACAAGGTACGGGGAAGTTAGAATGACCAAAAAACAAATTGTACGAATAAGCAAAAAACTGACCTGCAGGCGCAAGACTATTTACCTGCGCACATCTCCTGGGCGCAAGAAATTTGTCACGCCCCGCGCTCCTTTCGTGCAACTGATTTCTTAAAACAAACACAAAAACTAAATTCGATTCGTAAGTCGTTATTAGCTTCCTAGTAACACTAATGCTCGGCCTAATACTGTTCATGCTAACAAAATAACTTTAACGTTCACAAAGAAAAGTTTTGGAAAATCATTTCCAAAAAAAAAATTCCGAGTCTAGACTAAGTTATGCCCAAATAAATCTGAAATCCTAAATATAGCCTTTTTTATAAATAAGGCCGGTTCTACTGCTTGGCGTTATCCTGCAAACCAACGACTAACGCTTCTCAAGTCTTCCACCCTAGTGAAAGAGTTAGTAAAACCAATCTCAGTCCATCATTCTCCTTTTCCAGGATCTCCTGTCTTCCATCCTCAATTTGACCCTGCACAACTAGCAAAAATGGTTACCATTATGGAACAGCTATGCGTAGAAATTCATTCCTTAGCGGCCCTACAAGTCCAAAATGAGTTCGATAACGAAAAGAAGATCGAGAAAATGATCCTTCAACAAACCATGGGAAGCAAATACTTCTCGCTCGTTCCAAAACCCTTTTCTGGTAAGCTACCAGAAAAGTTCAATTAATCGGACTTACCTAAGTTTAAGGTGACGGATAATCCCCTAATCACCTCTTAAGCTGTGTAAATTCCATGAACCTCAAAGGCGTGGACAAGTCAATATACCCTACCCACCTTCCCCATGTCTCTGGAACCAACTCCGCTTTAGCGATTTTATCACCAGGACCCTAAAAGCTTCCCCACATAGGAGGACTTTGTTAATATCTTCATCCACCAATACTCGTCTAACATGGACTTCCAAGTAACCATGACAGATCTAGAAGTTATTTCTCAAAAGAATAACGAAGGTTTCACAACCTACTTTTCTAGGTGGACAGACTAGGCGGCCCATTTAATCCAAAGGCCCCCTTAAGCTAAGTTAGTCCAGAAATTCATTGAAAACTTGGACAATGCGTACAAACAACACTTTAGATACTTAGATTTATATTCCTTCAAAAGAATCTACAACTTAGGTATCAAAATATAGGATGAACTCTTCAAAAGCACCCAAGCTAGCGCCGCTAAGCCTACTTACGCGCCTAGAAATAACGCTTACAAAAGGGTGAATCTTCCCAAGTACAGGAAGTTCATGCCATTTAGGAAAATCCTACTCAAAGGGTAAAACGGTGGATAGAAAGTTCACCCCACTCGGGTCAACTCTCACTCGAGCCTATGAAAGACTAGTCTCCGAAGGAAAATGGCTCCAATCAGACCAACACGTGACCCCGCAGTCAAGAACAAATTCTGGATTGACGACGCCTACACCAAATATCACAGGGACAATGGTCATGACACCGAGGATTGTTGGAATTTAAATAATACCATCCAAGACATGATAGAGGACGAAATAATCTCTATACCCAACGCTAGCAAACCTAGCAACAACAAGAGTCCATTAGGCTCTTGTCACATTTCATTAGACCACACTGAGAACGCGACATCTACATAATGCCTCAAGGTGAGCCTCTCACCAAGTTACCAACGTTAGACTCTACTGGCGAAATATGCGGTATATGGGATGATGATGCTGGAGACGTTTACTTATCTCAAATCACGGGCCAAGACTACTTCACTGAAACCTGGCCCACGACGTCTCCCTTCGATTCTACCCCGGAAGAAACCGAGGTATCTAACTTATCTCGGTCCGGAAGATTATACAAATCAGACATGAATCCGCCACCCACAAATGGTGTCCCTGTTCGGCAGACTTCTGAACATACACGGCCCACCACCGTGGTTGAAGTTATAGATAATCCACTCTTGAAGCAACTCAAAAGGACCAAAGAGAAAATCACCATCTGGGACTTAATGTGTACTTCAAAAGAACATCGCTAAAAACTAATTCTCTCCCTTGATCACATTTTGGTTCCCACCGAGATCTCACCAGATTCGTTGGTGAACTAGGTGACCAGCGACATATAAGAACGGGAAATAGTCTTTACTGTAAATGACTTACCCAAAGAAGGAAGTTCCCATAATAAGACACTCTACCTAGTAGTTGGATGAAAGGGTCAATACATTCCACTAGAACTCGTAGACAATGGTTTAACCGTTATTGCTTGCCCACTACGAACCGCTCAATACTTGGGATTTAATAGAAATAACTTTCGGCCTTCAATCCAAGGCATTTGAACCTATTCCAGAAGACCAGTGCTTGGAAAAATTGATCTTACCATTCAAATTAGACCTGTAGAATGAACTACATAATTTCACGCAGGGGACATCAAACCCACTTTCAATCTCCTAATTGGACGCCCTTGACTCCATGACTTGGGAGGAGTGGAATTAACTCTGCACCTAATGGTCAAGCTTAACCATAGCGGAGTGACTATGGCCATACACGTACGCTCCACCCTTCGATGTTAGTTACCTATGGTCGAAATGGCTGGCACTGAAGAGGACCTGTACGGGTTCCAAATGGACGAGATAGTCCAAGTCATCGAAGAATACGGTCCAGCATTCTTGGATCCACATGCATATCAGGTCATTCCGAACATACTACTATCTCTGGGCTACTTCCCAGGGATTCCATGCACTAGGCCTAAGGAAGAAGTATAGCTCTTATCTCCCTCTACCTAGCGTTTCAACTTCCTTTGGTTTGGGTTATAAGCCAACTGAAGATGATATAATTCGGCGTCCATCTCAAGTACGTCTCGAAAAGGCCAAAGCTAAACAAAGGACACAAAACTCTCTTGGAATCTTACCAACGGACTCGAAGGTGAAGACCACTCTTGCTACCGATTTCCTAAACCACTCAATCAGGAAGACATACGAAACCCAGGGATTAAGATTTTCCATGAGTGTGATATGTTGGACGAGGCACCTCACCTTACCAACACTAATTCCTACCCCGAAGAAACTTTGGATGACCAAGATTTACGGTCATTGTTTAATGAATTGAGGCAAATAAGAGTTGAAGCAGCTGTCACCACCCCATCCCCGCAAGACAAAGGATTTGATCCAACCCAAGTAATCATCCCGTCACCCACAACGGCGGAATAAGCCAAGTACGGATGGTACAAATCATTCAATGGATAGATTCAAGAGGGATCAAGTTCAAGATGGCCACCGGAGAAGGACCAAAAATTCTTCGAGAACCAACCTAAAGTCAGAGTTCGAGTCTAGGGTAGCTAACATATACGGCCCGCACGACTTTTCCCCTCTAGATGTGGCAAGCATATTAAGTAAATAGGAACTAACTGTGGGCGTTAACCTATTTTTACTAGTCTGTAGGAGTCGCCATTCAGTTTAAGAAAACTGACAAAACCTGGTTATCGTGATATGCCTGGAATGCAAACATTTTTGAATCACAACGGCCATAGGTTCCCTTGTGATCCTTGATGTGGAGATCCCTCAACGTACATTCAACGAAGTAGAGATTGAGAATTCGGTAGGGCTGAGCAAAACTATATGAAAATCCAAAAATCCGAATACCTGATCCGCATCCGATCTGATTTTTTTGGATACCCGATCCGAAATTTTCGGATATCGGATCGGATACGGATATTTATTTTTCCAAAATCTGATATCCGATATCCGAAAAATTGTTAAATATCGGATACTGGATATCCGACCCAATAAGATCCGAAACCTTTACTAAACTTTTAGTTTTTATTTCTAGGTTTCAAAACATGCAAACTCTTTTGCCCTAAAACTCAAACTCTGATCAGATCTCAGTATCTCACGCGGTCCGCCGCTACTGTCACTTTCTCTCCCTTTTAGCCTTTTAGTCTCATTTCTCAATCTCTCGCCGGCGACTTACACTCACCGACCGCCCACTCCCATCTATCACCGGCAGCCCACTCTCAACGTCTCAGTCTCTGGTTTCACGGCAGCGTCTCGGCCTCTCGGGGTCCATCTCTGGTTTCACGACAGCCCACTCTCAATCTCTGGTTTCACGGCTGCCCGCTCTCAAAGTCTCAATCTCTGATTTCCAATCTCCCGTTGTAATTCACCGATAATTTAATTTGTCTTACTCTTTTACTTTGTAATTCTTTTAAGTTCATCTACTTCCCTTGTAAGCTTGGTCTTTTTAATTTTGATCCACATGGGAATCGAAATATTGATATACTGATGTGTATTAGAATATTTAATTATTTATGATTATTTCCGATTTGTTGTATTGGAGTATTGGGGTTTAAGAGTTTAAATCTTCAAAGTTCAATCGGCAAACAGTGAAACAAAGACTTGAATTCCATTTTTAAAAATTACACTTATTAAACTTGGTAATGTGAGGGTTTGTGTTAATTCATTGTCTTTTATTTTATTAATCACTTCATAAAGTTCCTAAAACATGGGATTTGATAATTTATTCAATCAAAATCAAAGAATTAGTAGTCTAAAATTGGTCAGTTTGATCTTTGGATGAGTGGGTTATAATATGAGCAGGAAAAGAAATTAATAGGACTTTTTTCGGATATTTAATATCCGGGTTATCAGATCCTAAAAAATCGGATATTCGAATATTGGATATCCGAAATATTCGAATCAGATACGGATATCAAATATCTGAATTTTCGGATACAGATTTCCGATCCGAATGTTGATTTCCACAAAATTCGATCTTCAACAGTTCATAACTTCTTTATAAAAACTCGGATTCTTACAAATAATATTTTGATGGAAATATATGGAATCCTGCTTTCCAATGCAGCCGGTCTCGCATCAATGGGCTTCGTAAATCTCGAGTTATGGCCCAAAGAGTGGAGGTCGGTCCGTTTTGGCGAAGCCCAAGTTAAAGTGTTAGAACTTATTCGTTTTAAATCGGATTTGGGATTATGATAAGTCTATGGAAAGCTTATTCCAAGGCCTATTCAGTAATGTGATGTGCAGATCAAAATCATAATTTATAAGACAGACTTTGAATTTGTAAGGACGTATCATTTGCTAAACGGGCTAACGAGCTTATTCTAAGCACTCGTAGGCATTTTAAAGTAACTTAGGTTAACATTTACATGTATTGTGCCCAATAAGTATGAGTTTGAGAAGTCATATTGTTCGAGTTATGTTATTCTAGAGCCTGAAGGCGAGCACTAGAACATTGTGGTGCGTACAGGTGTATTGTAATGCGAACAATCATATTCTATCTTTCTATCGATGCAACCACATATTAAGCCGTATCAGAATGCGAATGCGACTAAATATGTGTCAAGTCTATTTTAGGAAGCTTTCTTTTTATGGAAGTTACTATATTTAACAGGTTCTGCTCTGGATGGTCTCTTCAGTCAGTCGAGGGTCGTTCTTCAGCTAATCAGAGTGCTTTGTTGGCGAGTGGGTTATAGGTTCATCATCGAACACACTGCTTCGGGCCTAGGGACGAATGTAGTCGTCTACAGTTAACCCCCACTTTGATTGAGTCTAGGCAAGACGATGATCAATGTATTGGTAGACGGAATGAGTCTGGGACGTAGTCTGAATAAAAGTAAATTGAGGCGAGGGTCTCACGAGCCCCCGAGTGATAACATTTGACTTAAGGGACTTCTCACAGAGTCATTAAAGACGTTGAAATGGAGTTTTTTCGAAAACAGATACTTAACTTAATTTTTTGAGGACGGAATACAGGATATGGAATGACAACGGAATTATAGAATACGGGATGACAACAGAATTCAGAATACGGAATACAGTATATGGAATACGAATGCAAAGTACAGAATACAGAATACATAATATGAAATACGGAATACAAAATACAAAATACAGAATGCAAGATACAAAATACAGAATATAGAAAGCAGAATACAGAATATAGGATACAGAATATAGATTGCAGAATACATAATACAGAATGCAGAATATAGAATGCAGAATACAAAATACTAACATTTTTATACAAAATTTTCATAATACGGAATACAGAATACAAAATACAAAATATAGAATACAGAATGCGGTATACAGAATACAAAATGTAAAATGTAGAATACAAAATATAGAATGCGGAATATAGAATACAGAATACGGAATGCAGAATACAAAATACAGAATGCAGAATACAAAGTACAGAATATAGAATACAGAATATAGAATATAGAATACGGAATACGGAATCCAGAATACATAATACATAACGCTGGCGTTTTAATTAACGAGGAATGGACAAACCTCGAAACAGAATTCATAATGCGGAATACTAACATTTTTATTAACGAGGAACGGACATACCTTGAAACAGAATACATAATATGGAGTACGGAATACGGAATGCTGACATTTTTATTAACGAGGAACGGGCAAACCTCAGAACAGAATACAAAATACGGAATACGGACTGCGAAATAAAAAAAATTCATAATACGGAATACAGAATTTTCAGAATACAAAATACGTAATTTTTAGAATACAGAATACGGAATTTTCAGAATACAGGATACGAATTTTTTTTGTTTATGCAAATGAATTTTTAAAGATCGTTACCTAAATGGGTTACGGTGATTTCCCGGATTGTTGCTGCCTGTTGGTGGGTCGACGGAATAAATTACTATTTTTGAAAATAATAATTTGAAAAACCGTTACTCTTTCTACGGGAAGAAAATAGAGTAAAGCTGACGGTTATTTGCAGTATAAGAACGGCGAGGTGGCCCGACAGTTTTCTGAGCATAATTATGCGCCAGAATTTTCTGGCGCGTGCATTTGTTGCGCTTGAATTTTCGCTTTGGAGTTGTTTTGATAACTTTGCAGGTACTTATTTTGCTACCGATTTGCACTTAGCAGCATGTTCGTACTCAGGGAACAAAATTGTTTGACTCCACCAATGTAGACAAACTTGTTAAGAATTTGAATACTTGGAACTTAGAAATAGTACGTGTTAATCGCTGAGTTGAGTTATGATGCCTCTCTACTCTTAGAAATGCTAATATGTAGATTGTTCTTTCCGGCCTTAGTTATTGTTGTCTGTTTGCAGTTGTAGGCTTTTAAGCGTTTGCCTTTTCTTATTCCTTGGTTGGGGAGGGAGAACTACGGTTATCCCATCGTTACTCGCTAAGGGTGCTGCGAGACAACTAAAAAGGCAGCTTAACCTGTTGGTGTTGCAGGAGATGTTCGAGACTATGAGTCCTACTTAGGTAAGTGTAAGGGTTTTCTTACATTGTATCGTCTCGTTTCATGCAAGATTTTAATTGTTTTTGTCTTTTATTCAATGTTGTAGATGTGAAGAGCGTTTGTAAGATGCAACGTCATGAGGGGTATGCCTCATGGGTACTTGGGGTTTGCGGAAAGGACTTGCGCGGGTGCCCTGTTTTTGTGGAGGAATTCGGGTTTGCGGCCCCCGAGGGTTTACCTTTGCTTTCTTCTTTTGTGGTAGAATCTTTCTTTTGGCTTTTCAGAGTCTTCTGCAGCAACGGTTGAACTGTACGAACGGATATGTGAAGAGTGATTATCCTGCATGTTCGATGCAGCTGGATGATCAAAGTTCTCATAAACTCGCGATGTCTCATTGCCCTATTAGTTTGGAGCACTTTCAAGTTCTAAGTAGTTAACCTTTCTTAGAGCTGCGACGAGGGATTAACAAATTAAGGTTCATTTTATGCAACTAAACACTAGGATTTGCTCCCTATGACATATGTGTAGCATTGACATCGAGAATTTGCGATAAAATCGACATTCGGAGAAGTTTTGAGGTGCTTTCTCCAAGCGCCCAAGCATAGCTACGGGATTGGCTTTATGCTATGATGCTTGGCATATGTTTTGCATGTTCGTGATATCCAGGATGAACATAAATTGTCTGGCTACCAAAAGTTCATGAATAGTTTGAAACATACTTGTTTAATGCAAGGTATGTTCAAAGAACGAGTAGTAATTTCTACTTGTCGTTTTTCATTGTAGGTGTCGTGTTAGGCGTTAAAGCCATGGTCAAGGTGGTCAATAAGCTGAAGTCTTCCTAGACCAAGGCTCGGGTGACTCTTTGCAATGGGAAACTCTTGCATGTTCAATCAGTTGTTAAGGAGAGACTGGACGTGTTGGCTAAGCTAGCCCCCAGTGTAAAGCAGAGCAACGTTTTTGTCTCTTTTGAACTAGACATGGGAAGGTGCATCCAAACTCTATTGCTTAACAAGGGACTGAACATACTGACTAAGATAGAAGACATATTCCACTAGTTTTCGAAAACAGGAGATTTTTTAAACAGAAAGGAAGAGGTAGGTGTGAGGGGGTCGAAAAAGCACGAGGCTAATGCGTGACCTCGTCCCTCGTGGGCGTGACGTTGTCAGATCAAGTGTAATTGGATTTCCTGTGAGTTTACACCCAATCGATTAGTAATATAGGAGTCGCCATTCAGTTTTTAACGACAATGAGAAAAACTGACAAAACCCGGTTATCGTGACATAAAGGGAGTGCAATTATGTTCGACCACGACGGCCATAGGTTCCCTTTTGATCCCTGGTGTGGGGATCGCTCAACGTACACCCGCAGGGCAGAGATTGAGAGTTCGGGGGACTGTAACTACCGAGAGGAGTGCTCATCGATAATACTCCAGAGGCAGGTTATCCTTACTAGCTCAGCATAAATAATTGAAGGGACATGCATTAAACTATTAAACTATTCTGAATTGATTTTAGCAATATGCAACACATAACACTAAATCGATCGTAATTATCTTATTTAGATTGATTTAAGGTACCTAGCATGATAATTCAATTGTCCAAGGTATTATCTTATTAGGCGTGATAAATCAATCAAATTAATAGTTTGACAATTTTATAAAAGGGTGATGAAAACGATTAAATCAGATGAGGGACCCGTTACAACGCACCCTTGAGAGGTGCGTTGTGGTTCTCAGAAAACTAACCACTTGGCTTTGCTATTTCTTCTTTTATTTAACGAATCTCGGGTTTCCAAGCAATGTTCCAGTATTTAGGCTTAATTCATCAAGCTACAAGGGGCAGGACGCGTTCTGTTCGACTTTTGGGTCGATTGCGACAGAACGCCGGATCAATTTCGCAGCGTGAGGCTTAGGCTTAAGCCTAGAGTCAATACTCAGGTTAGTGAATTGTGTCCGTTTCACGTCGGTTTTTAGGCTGTATTTATAGGAAAAGGGTGTGTGGAAAGATAGATTTTAAGATACGAATCCAAAAAGAATCCAGAGGTAAAACGGCCCCAGGCATTTTCAGCGCCCAGGGTTGGGCGCCGAAGATTTCGGGGCTCAGATCCAGGCGTTGAAAATGGGATCTGGGACGAGTTCTTTGTCAGATTTGGACTCTTAGAATACGAAGCTTTTGAGATTTATCCGAGTCTTTCAGTGCGTATTAACTTATGACGGAATGCGTCTGGGCCCGTTACGAACTCTAGGTTCGTTAGGAATTTAATTAATACGTAACTCTTATTTTCGAATTACCAGGAATGCAAATTCTATCTCTTTTAGGATTTATGTTGGAGTGCAACACCTAATTCTGAAAGATTTCTATCTTTTACGACTTTGCCGCTTTTAACAACTTCCTTTTTCGGTGGTTACTATTCTTAGCAGGTTTCTATAAATAGCAGTTTTGACTGAAATGAAGGGTGATTGAGATTCGTTATTTTATAGGAGATGCGTTGCCAAAAGGAGATTTATGTTGTCATCATCGAACCTTCCCTTTCGGGAATGGGGACAAAATTAGGCATCTACAGTTAGCCCCCACTTTGACTGAGTCTCGAGATGAGACGATGGTCAAAGTACTAGACGGAGTGCGTCATACAAGCCATGGCGTATGTGACCTGTTTTGCGAGGGTCTGACGAGCCCCCGAGTGATAACATTTGACTTAAGGGTCATCACTTGAAGTGTTAACACATTCCTCACGCGTCATTGGAATTTGTTAACTGATAGTATAGAAACTCCCTCACTTTGTCATTGGAAGTGTCTAAAGATGTTTTCGAAATCAAAGCTATAAAGTGTTACTAGGCCTGGCCAAGCCCAATCACGAGGTAAAATGTTTTTAAAGATTCTCATTTTCAGGGTTAGCTAAACGAGAAAACCCCCTTGTTTTTATAGGACGTAAAACGAAGGAAAATCCAGCACATCACTATTTTTTGGAAAAACGGAAAACCAAGCCTTTGATTTTTGGAAAAGGAAAACCATCCTTCCGCTGAAGGTGGGCGAGCTTGTCCGCTGAGGGTGGACGCCCTGTCCGATAGTAGTGGACGAATCTGTTTTGATGTTTTGAAAATAAGGACCTACGCGGTTTATGACGTAGACCCCGCCTGCTGAAGGTGGGCGAGCCTGTTTTTGTTTTGAAGATTTTATTTTCTTTTCATTTTCGAAAACTGAGGACCTGCGCGGTTAGTGACGCAGACCCCGCCCGCTGAAGGTGGGCGAGCCCTGTCCGCTAAGGGTAGACGCCCCGCCCGCTGGAGGTGAGCGAACCTGAATTCGTCTTTTTGATTTGGGACTCGCGTGGTACGTGCCGCGATCTTTCCCGATTGAGGTAGGCAAGTCCCTATTTCATTTGTTCTTGTGATTTCTTTTGAGAATTTCTTTTTATTTATTCTTGTAAGAGCGAATTCTTTCGAGGGATGCTCGGATTTAGTTGCAACCTGAATGTGGGTTGACAACGTGCTTAGACGGACCATTGTCTCGTGGTCATCATCTTTCATGGTTTTGAGCTAGTTTTTACGGCTCAATTTTGCCACTACCTGGGTCCTTGATTAGGGGACTATGTATAAGTATCAACGGCGACCTTTGTCTTGAGGTCGTAATCCGGTTTTATCTTTTGAGATTATCCAAACACGGGACTTCGTACAGCGTAGTCTGGGAATATTGTTTTAACTTTGCATACTCTCTTTTGAAATATATATTTTCTTTCGAGCCCCCAAGTACTCGTGCTTGACGGTCATTTCTTGTCAAAGAGGTTCCTTGGGGATACGCATTTTGTAATGTCCTTGATCGTGTTTGGGATCGTGCTCGTAAGTGCGAGCGATCTTTGTAGTGGTGTGCTACTCTTAACAAAGCCGCGAGGGGCGATTTTCAGTAAAGAAATCGGCAATTTTAGACAAATCCGTGAGTCGAATGGATACGGCAAGACCCTATAGAAGTCAGGGCTTCTTTTGGGCCTGGGCTCATTTTCGGCGCCCAGGCCTGGGCGTTAGAAATAATTCACGCCCAAGTGGGGCGTTGAAAATATTATTTGGGCTGGTCTTTTGATGACACAGTTGACCTCTTGTTCGTTCACTTATTTCACTTGGAAATTCTACGTATTCTCTTCTTTTTTGTTTTTCTTTAGTTTTTTTTGGAACGTAGAATTTTATTAGAAATCACAATGAGTTGAGTGATCGTGATGATTTCTCGAGAAACCATAGCCGATTGGTGGACTACGGTGTTTGTCGCTTTGGGGCGATTATTTAAAGGAACTGTCGCTCTTAAGGCGTATAGTTATTGCAATAGTTTGGCGAGTCTATATGGCCCGAGGAACATACCTTGAGGCGTAAGACTTTGATCGCGTATATTTTTTTTTTTTTGCTACGGTCGTTTCGTAGCTTGGAGCCCCCAAGTATGCATGTTGGGATGCTTCCTTTTGGCGTACGATTTTTGTAGGTTCTTTCGAGAAAGATGCCTTGGGGTCTCGCTTGTGTAGGTGCGAGCTATCCCTTCCGTGGTAGGTAATATTTTGCTACCGTTAATCCTTAATGTAGAAGTCGTGTGGCTTGCATTTTGAATTTGGGCGATAAGTAGTCTTTGCCTCATACTCTTGGTCGTGCCCGCATTAATGCAATATGCCTTACTCTTTTTTTTAGACTTGTACCGTGGGATGGTTGAACTTATGGTGCGACGTAGGCTTCTGTGGCCTAACAACGTGTCTTAGAACATTCCTCCAGGTGTTGGGATATCTTTATTATTTTTTGCATTTGGAGTACTTCATCACGCCTCGTTCAGGTGCTCGAACAAGTGTAGTACCTTCTGCGTGGGTGTGCACGGCTTATCACTTCGTTCGATGCGAGGATTCATAGATGTTTCTTTCTTTTTATTTTTTTATTTTTTATCCTTGATTTTTCTTTCGCTTTTGCTTTGGAACGACGTAGACTGTGTAACTGGCGCTTGTAGGGCAAACGTTATGCGCAGTAGTTTGATCGGAGTTTTGGTGACTCGCGATTTTCAGTTACCCTCGTTAGTGGGGTGACTTTATATATTCTAAGTAGCGCTTAGAATTTGGGAGGGGTTGTAGCTATTCTAAGGTTCGTTTTTACACGATCAAACCTTAGGATTGTGCCCCTATGACGTGTGTATAGCATTAGCGTCGAGAATTTGGGATAAAATCGTTAGAGTGTTTTTCTCAAGCCCCCAATTGTAGCTACGGGATTGGCTTGGTGCTATAATGCTTGGCATACGTTTTTATGCATTCGTGGTGACATGGATCATGAATATTTTGAACCAGACTCGTTTAGTGCGAGGTACGTTCGAGTAGTGATTTGCTACTTCTCTTGTAAATGTTGTATTGTGCGACATTGCCATGGTTAAGGTAGTCACGTGTTGAAGTGTGCCTTGACCAAAACCTAGGTGCCTTTCTTTACCAATAATCATATTTAGAAATCTTTTTGACTCACTTGCAACATCGAGATAAACGCATACTTAGCTTAAACCAACGACACTTTATTATGTTCGAAGAAGTCTTTGAAAATTATTATTCAAAATTATTGGCACACGTTTTTATGTATTCATGGCGACATGGATCATGAATAGTTTGAACCAGACTCGTTTAGTGCGAGGTACGTTCGAGTAGCGATTTGCTACTTTTCTTGTAAATGTCGTATTGTGCGACATTGCCATGGTCAAGGTAGTCACATGTTGAAGTGTGCCTTTGACCAAAAGTTAGGTGCCTTTCTTTACCCATAACCATATTTAGAAATCTTTGACACACTTGCAACATCGAGATATACTTAGCTTAAACCAACGACACTTTATTATGTTCGAAGAAGTCTTTAAAAATTATTTGAAATCCGAGTCCTACTGTGTACAATCCGAGGTGTCCTAAGTAAGTTGACTTATAGAAGGGTTCGTACAGGATTACATGAGTGAATCAAAATACTGTTACGATTGTTGTCTAAGGATTTGCTGGAAGCCAGGGTGCAGGCGTCAAGATATTACTTGTGCCCGTGTGGCACATGCTTTAGGCTTTTAGGGCCATCATTCCCAGAATTGCGGGGATATAAACCGCTTTCAAATTTATTTAGATTTACTTGGTGTATGTCTGCACAAAAGGTCAAGGTATACTTAGTTCTTTCCCTAGCTCTTTCATTTCAATTTTTAGCCCCCAGTTGCTATTATGTCTTCTCATTAATGATGCTTTCAGATTTCGAATTTAGATGCCCGTGTCATATGTCTGAGTAGGGCGAGCTTTGGTTAAGTGCCAAGTCCTATTGACAATGTCTGATTTTTTCAAAGGGGATTCGCAAGCATTTGAATTACCATGAACGGGTGCCCTGAGTTCGAAGGAACGATGGGGCGATGCCGTAGAACAATCCTCTTTATTGCAAGCTTACTACTTGCTGGTGATTATGACTGTGTCTAGTGGTGAAAGAAGGTCTAAAGTGAGTTACTTTGCTTTAGGGAGGGTCAAGTCGAGTACTTTAGAGGTCATGGACGCTCGCGCTAGCCCCCATTCAATTGAGGCAAAGCGATCTTTTGAGTATTGGCTAAGTGCCTAGGAGTGTGAGTGCTCCTTCTGACAAGGGTACGTGCCCTTATTATTTTTCGATGTGTGCTCATTTTGGCATCTTGATGACTTGGATTCTTCCTTTGACTTAAATTTTTCTTTCGACTTGGATTGCAAGTAATTAAATTTCAATAAGGGACTCTATTTTTTATTCTTGTTATTCTATAGGCTTTAACATTTTTGCAAATTGGCTGGACTGAATCATGGATTGCCTACGTATCCGCTTTAAATAGATTTAATTTGGAATCAGGTCTTGCGTAGTTCTTAGCCAGAAAATGGTTTCTTAGAATGCCGATTTTAAACAAGTACGTTCGAGTGGAATCGTAATGTTTGAAATAGGGTGAAATAAGTGTACGAAAATTTTGGAGCGCGCGTATTTTGCGTATTTCATATGATCTTCTACCCCCAAGTGTTTGTTATTCTTCCGCATGTATATAGGAAAATATAAGAACACTTTTAGGAATTGGGAGTTGAAAAGTGATAAGCAAGAACGGCGCCAAGGGCTGGGCGTTATTATTTTTGGCGCCCAGGTCTGGGCGTTGAAAACGTGTTCTGGGCTGCCTTTTTGCGCTGCTCCTTTTCGTTTTGTGCCAAATATTTGCGAATCTTTTTTGTGCGCTAAATGCTTCTCTTATTTTTTTTAGACGAATTTTAAAGGCGCTTTGCAAAGTTTTCTTTTATTATTATTATTATTATTATTATTATTATTATTATTATTATTATTTTACGTTTAAGCGTAGAATGTACTTTTCATTTGTCTTTTTTTTATTCGTGACTCAAGACGGCTTAAAAGATGGGTTGAATGAGATAGGATAATTTGTATAGGTTTTAGTCAAGCATGAGGTTTGGAAGGGTAGAAGATCGTAGAACTTTATGTAGTTTTTGTGGTATGATTTGGATTGGTTGACTCAATTCTTTTCCTTCATTTACTTGGGTAAATTTCGCACTTTGGGAGGTACGGGCTAAGTATTTCATGGCTCGCTCTTTTCGCTCTCCCTTTTCTCTTTCTCTTTTTTCTTTTTTGCTTGTGATTTCTCCCCCTTTTTATTTGGGCTAAAAGGTAGATGGTTGTGGTCTTTGAGTCACGAGGCGAGACTGAGTGAGCCTCGTTTGGTAGGCCTATAGTGGACCTTTAATTTTAGTAGGCCTAGGGTGGACCTTTAAATTGTCTTACTTTGCAAGCGTATTTAGTCGTTTCTTAAAATGTGCAAATAGCGTAGATTCAAAATGTTGTTTTTACTTTATTGAAATTTAACGAAAGAATTACATCGAAAATAATTTTTTTTGCTTCTTTTCAGATTCCAGTTTCCGGGATTTAATTGGAAGTTGTGATTTAGACTCGAACTTTCATTAATTTTTCTGATTATAACCCATGTATGAATACAAGGAGGTGGCCTAGACTCAAAATAATGACGTGGCTTAAGCCTACAATACTTGACCAAGCGACTCTCAGACTTAGGCTAATTGGACCATAACTTTCGTTGGTTGACACTTTAGATTTTAACTCTTGGGTGTTCATTTGTCATGCGCCATTTTGCTTAATGTTGGCAAGGTAGTTAGTTGGGGAGATCGAATTTTCATTTTTGCAAGGCTAGAATCATTAGTGGGGCTTCCCTCTTAGTGTGTATCGCTTTACCCAAATGGTAGCCTTATGGCATGCCGATTTGGGTATTTTCATGGTTCGTCATGTTGCATTCATGGAAAATCTTTTAGTCCGTACTTAGAAGTACTTCTAGGAGCGAGTGGCTCGAGAGGACTATGATAGTCGTGACCCAATGTGATCATAAGCCTTGAGGCCATTAATTTTTTATTGCCAATGGTATTGGCACCTTAGGCTCACTTTGGGGGTTGTGGACTATGGAGGAATGACTTTCATAATGTGACTGTTTCCATTTTGCAAATACTTGAATTACATAATATATTCTTTTTATTGGTGAGAGAGAGTATTGACGCCGTAGATTCTTAGCAAGGGATGATAATTACATATGGGTGCTTATTGATTTCTTTTAAATGTTAGGAAGGGAGACTCAATATGGTTTAACCTTTTAACTTGCAGAACGACACCAAGCATTAGGACCGATTCTATGTATAAGACAACTAAGACTTAGGATTTAGATTGTACTTTGGCATAGCCTAGTCTAGACTCGGATTTATTTATTTTTTATTCGAACATTATTTTTCCTAGAAAACTTTATTTGAACATCATTTTTTGAATACTTTGCCCATGTGACATTCAAGGTCATTTAATCAGCGTGCTCGGTTTAGTGCCGAACATAGTCGTCATAGGAGGCCTAGTGACGACACAATGAGTTGTTTAGTTTACAAGTCGTTCTCAGAACCGAGTTCCTTTTTCATACGTCCTCGTAGCAAATTTGTTACAATTTTTTTTTTATTGCTACTTATACTTTATGCGCGGGTACCGAGGCTGCTGTGCCTGACCAAAGGGCCAGGCAGCAACTTCAGCGCCCAGCAGGGGCGTTGAAATTGATTGGCGCCCAGCCAGGGGCGCCGAAAATGCGTCCCTGACTGGTACTCGTATTCTGTTCGTCTATCCTTTTTTCGTACATACGACTTGATTTTGCGTGTTTGCCTAATAACGTCCTTTACGCGTTGTGCGGCGTTGTGGGATCCGTTACAAGCTGTCCTGGGCGTCGCTTATTTTTGTGGCGATCGCCCGGGGCTGCGGAACACGTATTTTGGTACAACTCTTTGGCCAATTGGTGTTTATGAATGTTTGGGAAATTTTTAGGGTCGGTGGTTTTCTAGTATTACTTGTCACACACAATCACATAATTCGCTACACATAACTAACATTACAACATGAAGCAAAATAATGTCACGTAGTTTATGATAGGCTTCTATGGGTAATATTTGCGCCGGCTTGGTACCTCTTCTATCGTCGATCCAACACATGCCCCGGTCGGGGTAGTGCATTCACGAGCGAATTTCGTCCTAAGAGGCCAATCAAGATGTAAGCCAAGGGGGCATGCACCAATGAGACGGACCTAGTGGGCGAGCGATTGGGTTTGGGATAGGTGTACTACTAGCGAAAGTGCCGAGTGGACAACATGCCAAGGGAGCCAAGATTCGTTATGCGGTTCTGTCCATTCACATTAATATGCTGATTTTCATGTCGTCCCAACTTGAAAGGGAAATAAACGCGGGGTAGGATCGTTTCACCCTTCGGGTATTTTGATTACCTACGAGCACGAGTATTTCATTAACATCCCCAGTGGAGTCGCCACTGTGAGGGGGTCGAAAAAGCACGAGGCTAATGCGTGACCTCGTCCCTCGTGGGCTTGACGTTGTCAGATCAAGTGTAATTGGATTTCCTGTGAGTTTACACCCAATCGACTAGTAATATAGGAGTCGCCATTCAGTTTTTAACGACAATGAGAAAAACTGACAAAACCCGGTTATCGTGACATAAAGGGAGTGCAATTATGTTCGACCACGACGGCCATAGGTTCCCTTGTGATCCCTGGTGTGGGGATCGCTCAACGTACACCCGCAGGGCAGAGATTGAGAGTTCGGGGGACTGTAACTACCGACAGGAGTGCTCATCGATAATACTCCAGAGGCAGGTTATCCTTACTAGCTCAGCATAAATAATTGAAGGGACATGCGTTAAACTATTAAACTATTCTGAATTGATTTTAGCAATATGCAACACATAACACTAAATCGATCGTGATTATCTTATTTAGATTGATTTAAGGTACCTAGCATTCAATTGTCCAAGGTATTATCTTTTTAGGCGTGATAGATCAATCAAATTAATAGTTTGACAATTTTATAAAAGGGTGATGAAAACGATTAAATCAGACGAGGGACACGTTACAACGCACCCTTGAGAGGTGCGTTGTGGTTCTCAGAAAACTACCCACTTGACTTTGCTATTTCTCCTTTTATTTAACGAATCTCGGGTTTCCAAGCAATGTTCCAGTATTTAGGCTTAATTCATCAAGCTACAAGGGGCAGGACGCGTTCTGTTCGACTTTTGGGTCGATTGCGACAGAACGCCGGATCAATTTCGCAGCGTGAGGCTTAGGCTTAAGGCTAGAGTCAATACTCAGGTTAGTGAATTGTGTCAGTTTCACGTCGGTTTTTAGGCTGTATTTATAGGAAAAGGGTGTGTGGAAAGATAGATTTTAAGATACGAATCCAAAAAGAATCCGGAGGTAAAACGGCCCCAGGCATTTTCAGCGCCCAGGGCTGGGCGCCGAAGATTTTGGCGCTCAGATCCAGGCGTTGAAAATGGGATCTGGGCCGAGTTCTTTGTTAGATTTGGACTCTTAGAATACGGAGCTTTTGAGATTTATCCGAGTCTTTCAGTGCGTATTAACTTATGATGGAATGCGTCTGGGCCCGTTACGAACTCTAGGTTCGTTAGGAATTTAATTAATACGTAACTCTTATTTTCGAATTACCAGGAATGCAAATCTATCTCTTTTAGGATTTATGTTGGAGTGCAACACCTAAGTATGACAGATTTCTATCTTTTATGACTTTGCCGCTTTTAACAACTTCCTTTTACGGCGGTTACTATTCTTAGAAGGTTTCTATAAATAGCAGTTTTGACTGAAATGAAAGGGTGATTGAGATTTGTTATTTTATAGGAGATGCGTTGCCAAGTGTAGATTTATGTTCTCATCATCGAACCTTCCCTTTCGGGAATGGGGACAAAAGTAGGCGTCTACAATAGGTTCCTTATTTAAAAACACATTTTATAATGTTCAAGGAAGTCATTTGACAATGCGGTCACATGGTTTAGCATAGTCTTAAATCAAACAATCTCTTTTTTATTGAATTGGATTCGGAAGCTTTCACTTGGGTTGTTGGCTGTAGTGCTTGCAGATTACTTCTAAGAAATGTCGGTTACTCAATTCAGGATGAAGTTTTAATGCTCAAAGTTCAAGAAAGTGAAGGACATTCTCATATGAAGAGATGCCAAGGGATGATAAGGGTAGTAAGTGCTACCCTTTGTTGTTTATAAAAGAGGTTTGATGGTCTTACTTAGTTTTTGACAATGTTTAAGAAAACGTAGATGCGTCTTTTATTTAAGGAAATTATTTATGTATTTGAATGACAAGAAACAAGTTATTTAAGGAAGTTATGGTCCTTTTGGAAGTTGTGCCTAAAGAGGCGTTTTGCTTTACTTTCTGCAAAGTAATTAGGTTGATAACAAAGTCTTGTGCCTACAAGACTTTTAGCACTTTTGCATATAATGACTTGAATTGAATGTTATGGATTCATGCTTTAGTCACTTTTAGCCGGAGTGGGTTGAGTTCGTTTTGTTCAGAATAGACGTCCGTAATGAATTTGGACTAAAGTGGCCGCGCCTTTAGGGGTTGCATACGTATCCAGGTTAGAATCAGGCTTTACGTAGTTCTGGTTTTTTATTCTGAGTCATCCTTTTTATCATAAATTCACCATGATTTGCGCAAAATTGCATAAAAATAATCGGATTGTGCACTAATGTACCCCCCAAGTGTTCGGATTTTTCTGTAAAAGTGCAGGAAAAATTCGGAACACTTAAGCACATGCGTTGGAATAATCTAGCTCACATCTTGCACGCGCTATAATTTATTAGCGCTTACATGGGGAGCGCAGGTAAATTCTAGCACCAGACAGTTGGTACGCGTGTTTTTCACAGGATTCAGTTTATTTTTATGTTTTTCTAGTTAATTTGCAAAGTTGATTAACTACTTACTGCCGAGTAACTGGTGCTCGGTTTTCAGGTATTCCTGAGTGGGGATTTCTTTTCTTTTTTGCGGTTTAAGATAGACTTATGTATATTACTTCACTTCAAGGAGGGATTTTCCGGGGTTGTAACGTGGTTAGGTTTCGGGTGGAAAAAAAAAGGTTAAGGCTCAAAAATTCCCCATTGTACCCTTACTTAAATTGACAAATGGACTTAGTGCTTAACCTTGCTTGGTCTTGGTAGAACTTCATCATTGTTTGTTCTTCATGTTTTAGTTAAAGGACTTTTGACTTGACCAGTTACTTCACAATATTCTTGGATTCTTTTTTTCCCGGAATGGTCCTTGATGTGTAGTCCTTTTTGCTTGATTAGTTCCTTTTTCTTGTCCATATTTATTGTCATAGTGCATTCCCATCCCCTAGTTCGGATTAGTATGTGTAGGGGGGTTTTTCTTCCGTGGCACATTTTTATTTCCCCTACGGAAGGCTTTGTTAATTTTTGGATTTTGAAGGAGTCGCCACCAAAATTTTTAAGGGTCCCGTTTTGAAAGACTAAAATTGACTCTATATCGGATAAGGCATTGAATCTTAGAAACGGATGGATGAGATCCGGGAAAGGGAACGAGATGCTTATTCCGCGAATCTTACAAATTATATTCAAATGCATGACATAAAACATTTTCGAAAATGCCCTAGTCATGACACTATGTGGGTTTGAATTTAGAACTTGCACAAATAGATTTTCTACTTTTGTATCGTGACCACTTCGCTTTAAAGTTAGTTTAAGGCAACCTAAGGCAGGTTTGTCCGAAAATTATCTTTGTTAAGCGTGGTGTAACTTGTATTTTGTTGTGTTTAGCATGTGAGGTGATGAAAGCGATAAACAAGTAAAGCAACATCACAATAGAAAATAGGTGCATAATTAATAAATACATCACCACCTGTAGACACCTACTTTTGTCCCCGTTCCCGCAAGGGAAAGGTTCGATGATCAAAGCATAAAAACTCCACTTGACAACGCATCTCCTATAAAATAAACGAATCTCGATTCCCCATTTCATTTCACCCGAAACCTGCTATTTATGGAAACCTGCTAAAAATAGTAACTTCCGTAAAAGGTAGCTTCTAAAAGTGGCAAATCATAAAAGATAGAAACCTGTCAGAATTAGGTGTTGCACTCCAACATAAATCCTAAATGAGATAGAAAAACTGCGCAGACGGGCCCAAACGCATTCCGTCACAAAATTAATACGCGCTAAAAGACTCGAATTAATCTCAAACTCTACGGATTTCAGGAATCCGAATCTGACAAAGAATTCGGCCCAGACATCACTTTCAACGCCCAGAGCTGGGCGCCGAAATCTTTGACGCCCAGCCCTGGGCGCTGATATTGCATGGATCTCTATTTTCAACGCCCAGCCCTGGGCGCCGAAATCTTTGACGCCCAGAGCTGGGCGCCGAAATTACCTGGGACGTGTTTTTTCCTAATTCTTTATGGATTAGAACTCTGCAATCCTATCTTTCCACGAACTCTTCCCTTTAAATAGGCCCCTAGTTTCGACGTGAAACAACACACAACAACACATAATATATTCTGAGTATTGACTCTAAACCCCTTAGCCTAAGCCTCTCGCTGCGAAACTGTTCACGCGTTCTGTCGCAATCGATCCATAAATCGAACAGAACGTATCCTGTCCCATAATCGAGATTCGTTAAATAAAAAGGAGAAATAGCAAAGTCAAAGTGGTTAGTTTTCTGAGAACCGTGACGCACCTCTCAAGGGTGCGTCGTAATGTGTCCCTTTTCGATGATTTAACTGCTTTCCTCGCCCTTTTTATGAACTGTTAAACTAACCTAATTTGATTGTTCTATCACGCCTAACAAATATAATATTTTTGGGAAATCGGATTATCATGCTAGGTCCCTTAATGTTATTTAAATCAGATAATCACGATCGAATTAGTATTATATGTTGCATATTGCTAAAATCAACTCAGATTATTTTAATAGTTAACGCATGTCCCTTCAATTATTTATGCTGAGCTAGTAAGGATATCCTGCCTCTGGAGTTATCGACGAGCGAATTACTCCTCTTGGTAGTTACAGTCCCCCGAACCCTCAATCTCTACCTTGCGGGTGTATATTGAGAGATCCCCACACCTGGGATCACAAGGGAACCTACGGCCGTCGTGGTCAAACATAATTGCACTCCCTTTATGTCAGGATAACCGGGTTTTGTCAGTTTTTCTCATTGTCGTTAAAAACTGAATGGCGACTCCTATATTACTAGTCAATTGGGTGTATACTCACAGGAAATCCAATTACACTTGATTGAATAAAAAGAATCGTCACACCCACGAGGGACAAGGTCACGCATTAGCCCCGCGCTTTCTCGACCCCCTCACACCACCTAGAAAGGGACTAGGTGGGAAACCACATTTCCTAGAAGGACTAGGCAAGTAAAGTTGCATAAATAGAAAGTGCGGAATTGAAAGGTGCAATATTTAAAGGCATTTTTGAAATTGCAATATTGAAGTGCATAATCGAAAGATGCGATATTGAAATCGTACTATTGAATTTGAGATCCGAAGGCCAAACGACTTCTTAAGAATAAGTGCGTCCGATACGGATTCAAGTCTAAAAATCTCAACTTTAGGTTAAGTTGCTCAACCCAAAATGTCTTAGATTTTGGACATAGAAATTGAACTTGAAATATTGAATTTTGAACATTGAACTTGTATATTGAAATACGGAGTCTTGAATCTCAAAGATTAGATCTTTTAATGTTGAAAAGATTTCATCTTTGATATGCTCCATGTATTGAAATGATTCTAGTTTAAGGAAGTGATTTCAAACAACCTTAAACATCATTGAATCTTGAAATTTGGAAACTTGAACTTAGATATTGAAAAATGGAGTCTTGAATATCAAAGATTAGACCTTTGAACATTAAAAAGGCCTCACCTTTGATTAATCCATGTTTTGAAAATGATTCTAGTTTAAGGAAGTGATTACAAACAACCTTAAACATCATTGAATCTTGAAACTTTGTATTTGTATCATAGAGAGTGTTGATTTTGTATAAGTATGTGATTGTTGTAAGTGACACTTTTAAGAATAAAAGTGCCAACTTTACTAATCATTTTGAAAGAGAAATTATAGAAACATAGTAGATTAGGATTGGGATTCGGAAATACCTAGTTAGGTTTAGGCTAGAATTCCTCTTGGAGCTCCCAATTTCTTAGAAATTTGAGATTTGTATGGGATTTTTTGAAGAGTTTGTATTTTGGGTTTTGAGAGGCAATTTCAGAATTACGACGTTCTGGTTGTATATTGCTGCCCTAAAATGAGAGGCTAAACGCTTGGTGACAGCTGCGCCTAGCGCTAGGTCGGCGCCTGGCGCCGCTGACGTGGCACAGAAGACGCCAAGCAAGGACGAAGATGTGGTCCTTGCGTTTGGCTGGTTGTGGGTGTACCTTTGGTACGAATTGTACTGTTTTTTGGCACATTGCTTTGCTGGTGGTTAAGGAAATTTGCGACTAAAAACTAGCCATTTTGGTTTTTCGAATTCGGTTTTACGGGACGAGGCCCGACTTGCTCGATTTTGTGGGTCGGCGCCTGAATTTCGATTGCTTAGTGTCATATCGACTGGAAAAGGCCTTGTAAAACCAATGGAGTAGTCCATTGGGTGAGATTGTACTTGATTTTGAAATTGATTTTTGGAAATTGTATTTTGTACCGAGTTCCTTACGGGGAACGGTCTCGGGAATTGGACTTTGGCTCTTGGATTTTGGAATATGTCTTAGCAATTGGGACTTTCGCACGGAGTTGTTCCAACCACCTAGCTAGGATAATGGTATTGTCATCATCCCAATGGGGAGACACGATTTAGGTGTCTACAGTATGGGTTGAATAAAAAAGGCTCCTTCAGATGAGGTTCAACATGGCTAACAATAAAGCGGTCCATTGCTTCTTGGCTAAGGGAAAGGACATTTTAAAAGTTGAAAGTTGCCTATTGTGTTGGAGAATTATATCTTTTAGAAATCCTTAAGGTGACTGAATGAGCCTCCAATTGTTGGTCCTGAGATAGATCCTCTTTTTTTTGGAAGTTAACGTGCTATGTTGGGCCCAGGTGAGTGATTATTTTGCGAACTCTTTCATGTAAAGTGCAGAATAAGTCTTGTCATTTGTCCTGTGCATCGAATAATTTGCCTTTTGTTTGTTCATTGCTTTTAAAACTGTTATGGTAAGACAATCGATGATGTACTTTAAAGAGAAATTTATGGATTTTGGATAAAAATACATGATAAGAAGGCTTGACAACAATTTCTCTTATTCTATTTTAGGAACGAAATGAAAGGGGGAATGACATAAAATTATTTTGTAGTGCTATATTCTAAGTCTGAGATTCTTTGAACTTTGAGTCTGCATCTTCGAGCTTTGGATAATCTTTAGTCTTCAGTGCAGCCAACATTCTAGTTCTCAGCTTTGCGTTTCCAGTCCGGGAGAGATTTGCTTATGAGCTTGTCATTCTGAACATTCTGGTGGTGGAATGTTTGGTTAAGAGTGAGGGTCATGATTTTACGATTTTGAACGTTCTGGTGTGGAACGTGCAATTCGACAGAGGGTAGGTGTTCCTTAGTTTTCCCAAATGTTGGTTTGTACCAATTGAATATTTTGAGAAGTAAATTAAGCTTTAAACATTGAAAGTAGATGTTTAATCCTAATTGGAGTGTAGCGCTCATAACTTCAATATCTTACACAGGGATGGTCAAGACCCTGTCCTCAATTAGATCATGTACCGAATTCCGTAGGTTTCAACAATTTTTGGGTGGAATGGCCTTTTCACTATTCGGAGTGGAAGTGGAAGAGAGCAGATTTGATAAAGACTTTCTTGAAAGATTGGACTTTATGTTGCAGAGTGACCGTTCCTTGAATTATGCTTAAATTAGACAGGACCCTTAGGGAAGAGCTGATGAATTGTTTTTGAATTCTAGAAAGAAGAAAACTGATTTTTGAAAGTTGGATATGATCACCTAGTTGACAGCTTAAAACTATCCGAAAGTTCAGATGATAAGGAATGCTTGATCAATCTGAATGGTAAACCGAGTACTTAAATTGTCATGATCGTCTTAAGATTCGATTAAAATGACAAATTGAGTATATGTCAAGTGAGAGTTATAGTGTTCTCATGTCTATACTTTTAAGATCTAGGTGGTTTGAACGGAATGCAATAATTACTTATAAATTAAGAGTATTAATTTATTAACTTTGAGGTATGGAGTGACTCTATAATCCTTATAGATGGTGAATGCCATCTATAATAAACGTACTAATTATTTGGGATATGTTAGCACGATATTTTGGACGACTCAGACTCAAAGGTTGGACGTGGGTTCGACTCATAACACATAAAAAGATTTTTATGAAATTGCTGGACTGCAACAGCTATAACTTTTGATCTACTAACTTTTTTGGGATGAAACTGATTCTGGGTGATGGACTAAGGTTAGACCTACGGATTGATAGGTTATGGGCCTCACAGTTCTTTGTAAAACTCTTTTTATGACCGTTTTAGTATTTTTACTTTTGGCTATACGGGTTTGATTTTAAGTTACGAGATGGGGATTGATGGAACTATCCTAGGTGTAAGTGGATTCTAGGGGAAGGACTCTAAGTGTGTGAAGACTCTGTGGAAGGTAATTCTAGATGGATGATGACTCTAACGGTAGACCTTAGCTTGGTTTAGACCCTTAGGAAATTATTTTGGCTTAGACTAGGCGAATGATGGACTCAAGGGAAGACTCACATAAATGGTGACAAACTCGGTTAGGGTTTTTGACTCGACTTGACTCGTCCTTTGCCTCGAATATTATTAAGCGACTATAACGAGCAATTTGGTATAAATCCAACTTTATAAACTGATTTTAGAAAACATACTCTTTTCTTTGTTTTTTAGAAACTTTTGATTTAATGAACGTCAAATGTTATTTTAACATGAACGGTGTTATGCCAGACATTAGTGTTATTAGAGGACTAATAACTACTTTACGAATGATTTTTTATTTTATGCCAGGAGTACGTGAAAGTTGTCGAGAGCCAGAAATTTCCAGCGCTGAAGAGTCAACGTGGGAATTTTCTAGCGCTTGCTTGTTGTGCGCTGGAAATTTTCCAGCGCCTGCAGGTATTTGTGCAGTTGGCCTCTTTTAGTCAATTTTGTTCCGTAGCCATAATTTTACCAAACTGCGCCCTTCGTTTGAGCGTTTGTGCACTCAAACGTTCAGCATTCTGACGCAAAAAGTAATTTGCGTGTACTGGCCTTTGGGCTTGATTGGTAAAAGCTACTACGGGTTTTTGTTAATTTTGACTTAATGACGCTTAATTCCGTGAGAATACCTTCGGCGAAATTTTGAATATGCGTTCCGTACTGGGTATTTTCAGTCAGACATGTGTAATGCTTAAGGCAGATGCGTATTTTGGTCTTTCGAATTGGTTACACGATAGACTGGACTTCTTAACTTTCAACTTCTGATTTACTGGCTTAAATGCGAGGAATAAGCAGGCGTGCACTGAAAAAATAACAGCGCACACTAAGGCAACACTGGAATTTTCCAGCGCTGGCCTGGTGGCCTTTATGGCTTTTTTATGTCCTCGTCGCAAGCGTTAGAAATTTCTGGTGCTTAGGAATTGCGCGCTGGAATTTCCTAACGCTGGCCAGGGCAGCGCTGCTATTTTCTGGCAATTGGCTCATGGTTGCGGAATTTTAACTCTGATTCGCTGCTTTATAATTATATCGACGTTTTAAAGCATATTTTGGAATTTTGAAAGCATTGTTGACCTTAAACTGAGCGTATGGTTGATTAGTTTCACATAGCATGTAAGAATCTATATCAAACTAACAACAAGCATTTTTTCAAGTACGATGTGCATTTAGTTTATGCTAGTCTCTAAGGTTCAATAGGCTTGGGTGTCAAAGTGTACCAAACCTTTGGCCAATCCCCTAACAGGCCTTTGTCAGAGTAGCTAGGTTCATGACGAATTTTATCAAGGCCTATCCGGTACGTGCTGGAGTGGCATATACCGTGAATGGACCTAGGGGATAAGCGGTTTGATTTTGGTGGATTTGCTACATTGCGAATGCATCGAGTGGATAACATCTGAAGCACGTGCGTAGCGTTCGATTTCTGCTATACAACTTCCTCACCGACGCACTACTTGTACAGATTATTTCAATATTGTCCCCAGTGGAGTTGTCACTGTGAGGGGGTAGAAAAACACGACGGGGCGCCTCTAAAAGAGTATACGGCCCGCATGACTTTTTCCCTCTGGATGTGGCAAGCATATTAAGTAAATAGGAACTAACTCTGGGCGTTAGCCTCTTTTTACTAGTCTGTAGGAGTCGCCATTGAGTATAAGAAAACTAACAAAACCCGGTTATCGTGATATGCCTGGAGTGCAAACATATTTTACTCACAACGACCATAGGTTCCCTTGTGATCCCTGATGTGGAGATCCCTCAACGTACATCCAGCGGAGTAGAGATTGAGAATTCGGGGGACGTTTACTAATACGGGGAGTGCCCAACATTAGCCCACGCGGCAGTCCTTACTAGTTCAATGTGACAACGACGGGACATGCGTTATCCTACATTACTACTCTGAGTTGGTTTTAATGCACATATATTACTAAACAATCGTCAAAATAGTGATTTAGATTAGTTCAATGTGCTTAACAATAATCAGATTTTGTCAAAGAATATCTTATTAGGCGTGATTAATATAACATATTAAGTGAACGGATTTATAAAGGCGGTGAAAGCAATAAGAAGGTAGATTTCAAGTTACATTATAGCGTAGGCTATACTGTGGTTCTCAGGAACACTTACCACTTGCCTTAGCAGTGCCTTCTTTTAGCTTTAGAAAAACCTTTATACTGATTTTTCAGATCCTGATCCTTCCTTTAGTTCCGACTGAGTTTCCTCTTAGATTCCTTAGTTTTGGCTTATGAATTGGCTAGAATTTCGGTAGTAATTGGGAAGGTTTGAATGATTGTACGGACAGAGTTCTGCTTAACAAGAGTTAATACGGTAGAACTATTAGAATACGGGGCGGGACGTCAACAAAATTTTAGTATATCAGAGAGGGAAGAGAGAATTCAGAATATCGGAGGAGTGAGACTGAATTGATGATTGAAAATGGGGTGCAGAAGGGCTGTATTTATAGTGTAGGTAGTGGAAATAAGATAGATATGGATGCGCCAGAAAAAAGTAGCGCTTGCTATGTGAGTGCTAGAAAAAAGCAGCGCTGCCACTATAGCGCTAGAAATTTCTAGCGCGCATAAGATTAAAATTGAAGGGTTTGAGTTTCAGTGAAAGTTAAAATCAAGCGCTAGAAAATAACAACGCTTCTGTTCCAAGCGCTGGAAATTTTCAGCACAGGCAGATCTGCGGATTTCCAAAACAATTTGATATTTAACAGCTTATAACTTCTACATACGAACTCCAATTCTTGCAAATAATATCTTGTTGGAAAGCTACGGAATCCAGATTTCCAATGCAGCCGGTCTCCCATCATTGGGCTTCGTTAATCTCATGTTATGGCCCAAAAAGTGGAGGTCGGTCCGTTTTGGTGAAGCCCAAGTAAAAGTCTTATAACTTATTCATTTTAAATCCAATTTCGGCTTATGATAAGTCTATGGATTGCTTATTCCAAGGCCTATTCAATAATGTGATTTTCTTGATCCAAATCATAATTTATATGACAGATTTTGACTTAATAAGGACGTATCATTGGCTAAATAGGCTAACGCGCGAGCGTATTCTAGGCACTCGTAAGCATTTTAAAGTAACTTGCGTTAACATTTACATGCATTGTGCCCAATAAGTATGAGTTTGAGAAGTCTTATTGTTCGAGTTATGTTATTCTAGAGCCTGAAGGCGAGCACTAGAACATTGTGGTGCGTACAGGTGTATTGTAATGCGAGCAATCATATTTTATCTTTCTATCGATGCAACCACATATTAAGCCGTATCGGAATGCGAATGCAACTAAATATGTGTCAAGTCTATTTTAGGAAGCTTTCTTTTTATGGAAGTTACTATATTTAACAGGTTCTGCTCTGGATGGTCTCTTCATTCAGTCGAGGGTCGTTCTTCAGCTAATCAGAGTGCTTTGTTGGCGAGTGGTTATAGTTTCATCATCAAACACACCGCTTGGGGCCTAGGGACAAATGTAGGCGTCTACACCCACACAACTGTCTTAAGTCACAAATAGAAAAATCAAATACGAGCTATTGAGCATCTCACACTCAAGGTCCAAAAACCTTCCCAAAGCGCCATAAAAATCGTTGAAAGAGCTTATAAGTGCACAACCATTTTACAAATTAACTTCAACAATTAAACACAAAAAGGAACCAAGGAAAATACGGACTACCCAACCCAGCGCGAGAAAATTCTTGCGCTCACAAGGCAGGCGCGAAAATTCTCTCGCGCCTAACATCTGTGCATTAAAAATTTCTTGCGCTAGTACTAAAAGTGTTCCGTATTTTTCTGCACACTTACGGAAAAATGTTAAACACTTAGTTGGTATGTATATAGGCAATTCCAATTTTTTCGTGCAATTTTGACCAATTTTTAACGATAATGTTTCATTTAAACTTATTTGTTTAAAATTCGGCACCTAGAAATCAATTTTCTAGCTAGAACTACGCGCGACCTGATTCCAAATTAAGTTTACTTAAGGGATACGTAGGCAATCTAAACCAGGATTCGGTCGAAATAATTTGCAAAGGTTTATAAGTCTACAAGCAATGGCGAAAATAAAACTGAAATTTCATAGGTCTGCAAGCAATGAGGAAAACAAAAAAAAAGCCTTTATTAAATCTAAATAGGTTTGCAAACCAAACCAAAAAAAAGATCCAAAAACGAAATAAAAAGCCAACATTGAAAATTAAAAGGGCACAGACACCCTGCAAGTACCCCGAATTATATTACTCCATTTCTTCGGGGTCAGAAAACAAAGTCTTGTAGACATCGACATTCGCAGAAATTACATCAACTGGCTCTCCACCGCCCCTACATCAGCGTCCATGGAAACAATAGGCTCTTTTGTACCTACTTCCATGGTCGCCGAGGCCTCAGTCACCCTAGCAGCTTGAAGACACCGTGATCGGAGTCTCTACCACCTTCGAAACAGTGGCTTGAGTCTTCTTCCCCCATGCATGTTTCTTACTTTTCTCATAATGAAGTGTTTTAGAAGAATCTACCATGACCTTCTTGGGTGCAGTTACATCACGCTCTACAGGCACCCTTCGGGGCCTAGATTCGAAATGCTGATGGTCACCCTCATACTTACGGTGAGATTGCCTCCTTGGAGGCCTAGAGTCAGCCTCTCGAGGCCTAGAAGTGCCAATGTTATATACTTGGTTCTGCCCCTTGGGCGAAGTAACTTAGCCGGTTCAACATTACGAGCCTTAGTCCTCTCTGCAGCATCATTAGAACTCATCCAGATCTTGTAGCCCTCAAAAAGCGAAATATTCCTATCTACGGTAACAGTCGAACGGGCTAAGTCATTGTAGTATTATACCCACGCAAGGACGCGTTTTCCTTGGAAAATTGTTGTATTTGGTGGTGTAGTGTCCGCAAGGTATAATCTACCTCATACCATACTGTCTTAAGACTCGATACAGAAAGATATATGTAAGATGTGTCAGCCCGAGAAATCTAGTGAAAACAATGGTCTTCAAACCGCCTACCATAGATTGCAGATTCCACCACAGTATCACCCACTCAATAGAGCAAAGGCCGTGGGTGAAATAAGAGGTCCACTCGGCCTTATTTTCCCCTTGGTGCAAGCATTTCCTACTGCCAAGAACCTTAGGACAGTAAACATGTGGACTTGCTGGAACCTCTAACAGTCTCAAACGCTCCATAATCCATATCTGAAAAATACACATGAATCAATTACACCGTTCGCAAGAATTCGAATTCGAAGTACGAAAATAAAAGCAACGCGAGACAGGGCGCGACAAAATACTCGCACACACAGGCTTAGCGCAAGAATTTAATTACGCATAACTGCAAGCGTGAATATTCTGTCACGCACAGACGCATAGTGTCAGTTCCACAATATACGAAATAGGCGCAACAAATTTATTTCGTCAATTTTCAGGCGCAATAAATTTTTCGCTCGGGCTACAGTAGCGACAAAATAAAATTATATGTTGATGCAAAGAAAAATAAAACCGTATGTTGAATGATTGATTACCTGCATTAATAGGGGGCTTCCTCCGAAACCTTCGGATTTTGGCATCCTTTTTCAACGCATCCGCACAAAGTATAATTTCAGCAACAACCATAGTCATTATGGGATAACGGCTCTCCATTTGACCAACAATCGGGATCAGTCTAATGTCTCCCCACATGCTATCATTATTATGAATCAAATAGAAATTCAACAAATAAAAGGAAAGAGCCCGCACATTAATTTTTTGATTGGTTATGTTGTTGTTGTTGGAGACACTACAACATTTAATGTGTTTAGTGAGATTGACATTCTTCTCTCCTAATATGTCATTGATCGCATCATCATCTAGACCTAGAAACTTCCCTATTGTAGCCCTACCTTCTTCAGTTGTGGCAGGTGTGACAGGAATAACATTAACAAGGTAACCAAGTGTCGCAGCAAATTCTTCAGGCAAAGGAACTACTCATTATTTCTAAAAACAAAGACATAGTGATCAAGATCCCAAAAATTCAGAGCAGCATGGAGAAAACTAAAGTCTATTTTTATCTGTTGTAAACCTAAGAGTGAATCTAAATTATATTGTTTTAGCATAGACTTCTTAATGGGAATATGTGCACATAAGCACTTCCCTACAACAGATCTAAGATACATAACAGAAGTAGACATGATGAAACTAAGAACTGGGGGCTTAAGATTATCCAAATAATGAAGCAAAATAAATAAGCAAGCAAATGTGAAGAATAATGAGAACAACAAGTCATTATCTATATAGTCGAGCCGAGCACATCCTAAATCGATTAGAAAAACGAAGTAATTTTGAAGTTTGCAGAAATTAAAATACCAGCGCGAAAACTTCATTGCGCCTGGCATTATTCGCGGGAAAATTCTCACGCAGCCTCAGTTGTGCATGAAATTTCTTACGCCCAAGAAACAATTTTCGCACAAGAATCGTAGGATGAAACTGGATTTGGTTGGAGTCGTTTGAATTCGTTTCCTATAAAAAATCTTATTTAATTCAACTTATTTAGGACAAGTCAGATTGTACCCAATGCTTAAATCTCATCGGACTCGTATTTTAAAACATTTTTTGGCCAATTCTAAATAAATAAAGTTTATCGTCGACTTTAAAACTTAAATGCGCACTTGTCATTTTTTATGTTTTTCTAATTAAGGTGAGTCAGGACGCCTCCATCTAAATGAGGAAATAAAGGCCTATGATTTTTCGCAAAATTGTGATTTCAGTCAAACAAAAGTGAAACGCAAGTACGGAAAAGTAAAAGGACTACTACATACGTATATGCCTGACAAATGAACACAAATACAAAAAATGTAAAACATATTCTATATGTACAAAATGCGCTTTAGGGGCACATGCAACTAAGTCCTAAGAAGCCAAATATTGTTCCAAACTTTGCGGGTTTAATTTCTAAAAACTTCGATCATTCTACTACAGCAAACATGCATGGCAATAAGTATTCTGTTTTGCTCAAGTGCATCTCTAAATTGTTGTTCACTAGACTCAAAATGGTCCTACCTGATATTATTTCCCCAAATCATGGGGCATTTGTGGCAGCTAGACAGATTGTGTACAATATTTTGGTATGCCATAATATTTTCAAACGGTATACAAGGAACATCGGTTCTCCTAAATGCAAGATGAAAATCGACCTTAAGAAAGCCTATGATTCTGTTTTATGGCCTTTTGTGGAGGAAATGATGGTGGCTCTGAAGGAAATAAAGCCCTTGGTCCAAGTATGCATTTAATTATAAGTCTAATAAATGCGGTTCAGTATTAATTAACAAGTTAATAATTCAGTGAAATCAAGTGAGCTGAATGCCTAGGTAGAGGCCGCTTCAGTTCAAGTGGAATTAATGATATTAATCCACAGCTTACTCTTGACTGAACCCGTAGGGTCACACAAATAGTACGTAAACGGATCAAGTATTTAATGGCGTTAAATACTCCAACTATGGATATTCGGAATCGACGGATCTTGGTTTCAGTGGGAGCTAAGATCGTCAAAGGCAAACAATGAATACTCCGGAAACGATGATATTGCCGGAAACAGAAATATGGATCGTATCGGAAATATAAATATTATCCAAGTCGTAGATGTTGCCGGAAACGGAAACATGGTACGTATCGGAAAATATTATCGGAAATGGAAATATTGCCGGAATCGGAAATATTACCGGAAACGGAAATATTGTCAGAATTGGAAATATTATCGGAATCGGACAATAATTCCGGAAACGAAAATATTAAATATTTGTTCGAAACGGAAATTAATTCCGGAATCGGAAATGTTAAATATTGTTCGTATCTGAAATGAATTCCGGAATCGGAAATTCAATCGGAAGCGCATCGTACGAATTAGCATCGGACGAGACTTGCTAGACGAAGGCCCAGTACGAAGCCAGGCACGCGTCCAGCAAGCCAAGCGCCCAACACAAACGCTGCCAAAGCCTCGTCAGGCCTAGCGCAAGGCCAGGCCTAGCAAGGCCATGGCGCGCGCGAGCTCGTGGGTTGCGGGCTGTGCATCTCGCGTGGGCCGCAAGGCTTGCGCGGGGCTGTGCGGCTAATGCTCGGGCTCGTGCAATGCTTGTGTTCGATACGAATCCTAAAGCTAATGTAATTTGTTCTATGATTAAATCCTAATCCTAATAGATTGAATTTGTTTAAATAGAGTTTTAATGAGATTCTAATTAAACTAATTGATATCCTAATAGGATTCTAAATCCCTTTCCATGACTCAATAAATATGTGCCTAGGTTCACAATTTATGAACGACTTTTCAAGTATTCAGAGTGACATTTTGAGAGAAAAATTCAGCCATAATATTGCCCATATTAGCCGAAAATTCTAAGTACCTTAAGGGCGATTCTAGTTGGTCAATCTTAAGGCGGATCCGGACATGCTGTGGACTTTCTACGGAGGGACGACACTTGGAGTCCTAAAGACTTGTTCTTGTTCGGTTCGGGCGCAGCTAGGGAGGGCACGCTACAAAGTGTATGCATCCTAGACTAATTATATGATTATGTGCAATTAATTTGATTCCTAACATATAGGTTTTTCTGCATGATTTTATGTTCTTCATATGTATCATAACCTAACAGTGGTATCACGAGCCTCTTATTAATTGCATGATCTATTAATGCTTAACATGGTTAAATTTTACAAATTTGCAAAGAATTAAAAGGGGTGATTAATTTTCGTAATTGTTAATTAATTGCAAATTGCGTTTATTTAATTATATGTACGCAGTTTTTCTGCAGTTTCTTCGTTACTCAACCAAATCGAGTGATTTTTGTGTCAATTCCGGATGTAAAAGGCATTCTAAAATTTTTACGAAAACCCTATTTTTCTGCCGAATCCAGAATTCCCAAATTCGAAGCATAACTATGACTTTTCGGAGGTTTTAGTTTTTCGAACGCAAAAGTTTGTAATTTTAAGATGTTAAATTGAATATTTGCAATTCTTGTTGTTAAATCTTGAATTTTTTATTGACCTACTGTATATGTTTAACAATTTTGAATGCCTAAGCTTGTTAATTATACAACCTAATTTGTAATTGTAATTAATTTGTTTAAATTCGAATAATTTAGAATTTGATTTGATTTTCATAATTAATTAACAATTTAATTAGGTATCAATGATTAAAAACCACCATAAAAATTGTTAATTTGTGATAAATTTTATATTTTTATGACCTAGATTTGAATCCATGTTAATTGGAAATTAATTGATTAATAAATTTTTGATTTTTTGCCCTAAAATTATGAAATTAATATGATTTATTAATTTGTCGTTAATTTTAAATTAAAATTTTTAAATTTTTATGAAAAACGCTCATAAATGTTGCACGCACAAAGCAAAGGACGCTACGTGTTACCCTTAAGGGGTGTTGTATAGTGCGGGCACGCGACGACGAGCAAGGGAGCTCGTCGCCCGTGCGGTACGAATGCAGCGAGCAACAAAGCATGGCGTGCGCGCGAGGCAATGGTGTTGGCCGTGTGTGCTATACGATGGGCGAGGGCGAAAAGTCAAGGTACAAGCGAGGAGCAAGACGCGTGTGGGCAGCGGTGGTGCTGCGCCACAGCGCGCCTGGCTCGCCCAAACAACGCAGCAGCAGACGCGACACAGCACAAGGCTGCGCGCAGCGTGGCCAGCAATGGTTGCGTGTGTGTGTGGCGTGTGGCTGCGTGTGGCGTGAGGCTGTGTGTGCCTTATGCAATGATCGATCATACGGGGCGCACATCCTCGTTGCTTGATGGGGCTTGGGCGCAAGCCCAAGTGCCTCGTCTTGCGACAATTGATACGTTTTGATTTTAATTGTAGATTTTCAGTTCGGAAATAATTTTAATTAACTTTAAAATTAATAATTTAAATTGTTTTCTCGGAATTTAATTTTGAATTATAATTATTCTAAATTTTAATTTATACTAATTATTTTACTAAAATTAAAACCTTGAATTAATTTAAATTCATTTAATTCAACTGAAAATAAATTAAATGGATTCGATTATAATTTTATATGAGCTTTAAATTTTAATTAAACTTGTATGTTTCCGGTTAGATTAGAAATACATTTTTATGTTTAAAATTAGTAAAGCATATAAAGTTATTGGTTTAAGTGGGAGCCTTTAGTCATAAACTCTTGATTAGGTCTATAATCCTTTAAGGTTAAAACAACTTGATTAGAATTAATAAGGACTGAATAATTGGTAGATTATTGGTGCCCTTGATTAATTGCTGTACATATTTATGTGATGCATAACATGTTCTACTAACCAGCTATGTGGGCCATTCATGATAATGAATGGGTGAATGGTATATATTGTATATGTATTGTTTTGCAGGTTATTGAAAGTGACTAGTATGGCCCAAATAGGATAGAAAATATGGTCTGTGTACTATTAATTTGAATGTAATATTGGTCTAATGCACCAAAGTTTTTCAATTTATATATGGTCTGCGTACCATCAAATAGTTGTAATTAGTTTAATTATAGCTTATCCTATTTGAAGAAAATGACTCCTCCCATGGTGAAATTCAAGACGGAGTTTCCAATCCATTTTCAAGGCGGACTTTGAAGTTGAAGCTTCAAGATTAAGTCGGGCCATACTAGATCACATTTATATCTTATGCATGTTTAAGTTATTTATTGCTTTTAAATCTGTCTTAATTATGCATGAGATAATGGCTTGATTATGTTGCATGATTAAGGATTTTAGTTAACTTAAAATCTAACCAACATAGTAAGAGCCTTAAGTTCCAAACTTAAAAATTGAGTTAAAAGGTGCCATGCCAAAATAACACTTACTTGGATAACCTTTACATCAATCTTAGTAATAGTTTTCCGCCATAGCGAGGTGTTACTTATTGATTCTAAAGGGGTAAGGTACACAAATAATTGTGAGTACATGTTAGTTTTGGTGAAACTCAACGATCTAAGTAAGGAGTCCTTTTATGTCGTGGAAAATTCGATAGGTTTACCTAATAAGTTCTTAGACGTACCAATCAACCAAGAGTAGTTTCTAGACTATTAGAAAAAGGCTTTTGCTTACCAAAAAGATTTTTAGAATTGAGTCTAAATACATAATGTGCTTAATTCTTCAATGGTTTTTAGGATCTTGGAATCATTTTATTCACACCTGCCGGAACAATAAAATCGAATAAAATGCTAATAACTTGTTTAAATTGCATGATTGCTTTAATTTTCAAGTTATTATTCAAGTTATTGCATGCTTCAATGTATGTTTTAATTATTGTTTATGATTAAATATCTTGCACTGCAATAAATCCTTTTAGACAGGTAACAGTAAATTTCCTTGATTGGTAGTGAATCCAAGAACGATTCACGGAAATAAGGGAAAATGAGCAATTTAAAATGTACGTTTCTTTTAGTGACTTTTATGGTTGTTTTCGAGTATCAAAGTCGAATGGCGAACCGATTGGTGCTTGTGAATTCAAAATACAATGTAGTTTTGAGATCATAAAGCATTGAGTTTAAACGCTCAGCTTTACCAATGGTTAACAACCTAAAATCTTTTTTTCCATTTAATTCTCGAATGAGTCTGGTCCCTAGACATTCGAATAGATCGATGCTTAGAGAACTTTAGAAGCTTCTGGTAAGATTATCTAGTTGAAACAGAATACTCAACATAAATAAAATGGTAAGAACTCTGTTGGAATGACATCGGACATGTCTAACAAAGTATAAAAGTCAAACACTAGAGAAGTTAATTCTTAAGACTATAAGAAAGGGTACAAGAAATAGGAAAACAAGGAACAAATGAAAGGAATTTACGATTCCGTTTCTACCTATAAGTTTATGTTTAAAGTAAAGTAACCTAGCAATCGAACTTCCTTGGTATCATACACCGCTTGAGGTTCTTACTTCGGTAATAACTCAAATAATGGAAGCTAGACTACACTAATGGCCTACAAGTGGGAAATAAAGCATGGCAATGCTACATTAGTTGTAGGGTCATCTAGTTTGTTTTAAGTCCTTTCAAAGGCTGGAACTTAATGGCTATTTTGTTCCATAATCAGCATACCTAAATTTCTGTTTTCAAATGCAGAAAGACTCACATTCAGAAAGACAAAAACAATGTTTGTTTGTTTATTTGAATGAAATGGTCATTTACGAGTTGAGTAAATATGCTTGATTAAAACAAACAACTCTTTAACAATAAGAACTTTACTAGGTTCAAATCAATCTCTTGATTTGAGTTCCACTAATCTTTAGCATTGTTGGTTAGACCATGTCAACAAGTTAACATTCTAAAGCTCTATTTTAATGGACTTTTGCAAGTTGGTTGATTTCTAGATCAATTCAAGACCAGCTAGTCTTACTTGTTGAAAGTAACAAATGATATGAACTATTGTTAGAACGCCTAGACAATAGAGTTCAAAGCTAAAGAAAGATTTTATGACTTTATTATTTCACATGGACTTGAGTGAATATAGGTTTATTTACTCAATTGTGATATAAGTTTGAATCTGTTTGGCTAGTTCAAAGATTCAGAAGTACAAAATCCACTTGGCAAGAAATCATAAAGATCTAGGTTAGATCATGTTGATGATTACTTATACCAAGAATGATCATCAATTATTGTGTGTTGTAATTTCACGATCTAGCTCCATAAGATATGGCATATCTAAGTTGGAACGATCGAAGTCAATTAGTACTTGATTCGATCAATGATGAATCATAAAGACTTTTCCTATAATTTCTAAAACAAAATACTCAACTACCACCAAACTAAACCAAATTCGTCAAAGCTATTGAAAAGTAATTTCAAAATATATTTTCATGATATATCTAAAGAGTTCCTAAACTCAGTGGGAGCTTAGTGTTTGTTATTCGACAAACTAAGGTCCAAGTTTAGATATATGTTTCATTGTGATTTATTCAAATGAGACACAAGGGTATTGTTCCTACCATAAATTTTTGAGAACATAATGTTTGTTTGCTCGAAATAATGTCCTTTTGGAGATTCGTTTCCAAAATGACAAGTGGGAGAAAATATACCTCGAAAGTATTCGAGGTGAACAACAAACATAAACAGACATTCCGGAGGCTTTTCGAAGTTCTTTAGAAAATCCGAATACGTATTCTTTAAGGACTTTAGAAGTGGCTTTAAAGAATAGACATCTCTTAGAAGACTTTACAAGTGCTTCAAGGAGAATAGAATATTCAAAGGACTCTCAAAGTGCCTGTTGATATTCTATTGTTTGATGTTCTATACCCAAGTAGGCATAGAGTTCAAATCACTGAAACTATGAGATTCTTCTATTAGATAGTGAAGAAACCTACAACTTGCAGTCAAACTATTATCATGTAGATTAATGAGTATGTGACTTGTAAGAAAGCTATGACGAAACCCAGATTCCCTAAAATGGTTAGACGCCATATATAGACTCAAATGTTTTAGATGGTTAAGGACCATAAAACATAACCAATGTTTTGATGACAAAATTGAAATTTTGTTGATTTGTAAGAATGGTTTATACCTATTGGTTGCAAATTGGTTTTAAGGATAAAAACCATCAAATATGGAATTGTGTTAACACACAAAGCTAGATTAATTGCTAAAGGTTACAAGAAAATTCATGGCATGGATTGTGTTGAAACCTCATGCATAATCATAATGCTCAAGTCTATAAATCAAGCAATGATTGCATATATGGCAATTGGATGACAAAACGTATTCCTCAATCAAATGTTGGAATAAACTATGTACATGGTATGTCATAGGATTTGTGGATCCAAATAAATTCTTGAAAAGGAAAGCTAGCTTATGAAATCTAAGTACAGATTTAAGCAAGCAATTGGGAATTGGAAATGTATTTTAGTGAAGCTAATAAGTATTTTAGTTTCATAAAATGTACATGATTCTTATAGATATATAAGAAGTTTAGTGGGAGTACATAAAACTTAATTGGTCCTATGTGTATCACACACATATCTCTCTATTGTGAAATAACATTCAAATGCTAATGACTTAGATTTGAAATTATTCATCAATGATGGACCAAGGCGAAACTTAGTACATACTGGGTTTTAAGATCTATTTACAAAGATCTTATAATATTGTTTTAGATTAAGTAATGACATTTACTAAATCAAACACGAAAGACTACATCGGAGACATTCGACCCATATGAATAAATCTAAGTAAAGGATGTTTGAACTATGTATAAGCATTTACTAAGTTAAACATCAAAGGATCTAAGTGAGATTCTTAATCTATATTATATGTCAAAGAATTTAGCTGGATTTAGTATCTACTGAAACTAGATGAGCTAAAGTTACATGAATAGAAATCAATTGGGAATTATTCTGCAAAAGAATTTATCATGTATGATATAAAATATAAGGATCGCCAAAAACGTATCGTATGACTTTAGGAATGACGAACATATACCAATCTCTAATTGATCTAAGTAAAGATCAACTAGATTGAGATCAAGAAAAACTTATGGTACTTGAAAAAGTACATAAGAGTAGTTCTTGATTCAAGGAAATAAAGATATGTTAAATATTGATGCTACACGCATAAACACTGGCAAAGGATCAAGCAAGATTCCTTTGGAGTTAACCATTGGCAAGAACAGGCTATATGCATCGTGTTTTAAAATGGCAACATGGATTGGAGACCATGAGTTGTTGCGTGGGAAATTAAATATTAATTTCTATGTTCTAAGATACAGATGGAAAGTCTTCCACATATCTGTGAACTGCTTGGATAAGCAAATCCAAACAAATCATCACTAACAACCTATACAGTTGAAGTAAAATTACTTATTGCCCAAGAAGCAAGAAAACAGGGTTGTTTACGTTAAAGAGTTCTTCACTGAACTTGGGTGGATCACATGTCTGCTGACTTGATGGTTCTTCATTGCAAAATGCGTAGAACCACTATCGAAGTAAGAAAGATTAGATCACATAATAAAAAAACTCAAAATATCTTATCATCATATCTCGAAGAACATTCGACGAAAAGGATATTAAGATTGGAAAAGCATGCTAACTAAATCTATGCAACAAGTGAGATACAACACTCATATTGTGGCACTGGACATCAAACATAGCTTTGAATTCCATTAATTGTTTTAAAGATGGGTTCTGAGGCCCATGGTTGTAAAACATTTGGGTTAAACATTTATCATATATGAAATGTATTTTCATATTCCATTTAATCTTGGTTTAGTATTAAACGATGTGTCCCTTCAATTCGACGATATATTCAGGATAGACTGTCAAGACCAGTCTTGTGACTAAGAAATGTCTATCAAGTGAACTTGAATGTCAAAAGTTGAAAATGGTCCCTGGTCGGAGTTTTCTATAAAGATGGACGCATAGAAAATGTTAGACGACTAGAATTCAAGATGACTAGTAGTTATGTTTCTTGAACTATGTGGACATGGCAATGTCGTAATCATTTGCATAGATACTTACTTTGGGAAGACTAGTATCGGACAGACCTATGAAACTTTACTGTAAGAGATGAAAATCTGTCATAAGTAAATTTCATCAAAATTATTAGACACTAATCCTCAATACCTGAGTGATTTAAGATTACTTGCTTGAGAATTGCTTACTTTGACGCTGTCAACCATCGCACCGTAAACGGAGGCTATAAAGGCAACGCTCAGGTAATCACCTATCAAACGAAGTCTAATCTCAAGATCATAAGGTTGGGATTGTCCTCCCATAAATCGGGATGAGATGCTCAAAGTTGTACAAGGCCACTCGCAGAGCTAGAAACTGTAAAATGCATGGCCGTGCTCAGATGAATCATAGGCTATGATTATCTGTTTATTTGATCAGTTGAAATCTGAAACCGAGAAACACCTATGGACATAATAAAGATGACAACTCTTACCTTATGTTCAAGAGCAAGCATCGAGCGACAAAGGAATTAGGAAAAGCACACTTGTCCTTAAGCACAAGTGGGAGACTGAAGGAAATAATGCCCTTGGTCCAAATATGCATTTGATGATAAGTCTAATAAATACAGTTCAGTATTAATTAACAAGTTAATAATTCAATGAGATCAAGTGAGCTGAATGCCTAGCTAGAGGCCGCTTCAGTTCAAGTGGAATTAATGATATTAATCCACAGCTTACTCTTGACTGAACCCGTAGGGTCACACAAATAGTACGTAAACGGATCAAGTATTTAATGGAATTAAATACTCCAACTATGGATATTCGGAATTGACGGATCTTGGTTTCAGTGGGAGCTAAGTTCGTCAAAGGCAAACAATGAATACTCCGGAAACGATGATATTGCCGGAAACGGAAATATGGATCGTATCGGAAATATAAATATTATCCAAGTCGTAGATGTTGCCGGAAACGGAAACATGGTACGTATCGGAAAATATTATCGGAAATGGAAATATTGCCGGAATCGGAAATATTACCGGAAACGGAAATATTGTCCCAATCGGAAATATTATCGGAATCGGGAAATAATTCCGGACACGGAAATATTAAATATTTGTTCGAAACGGAAATTAATTCCGGAATCGGAAATGTTAAATATTGTTCGTAATTGTAGGGGGTTTTTTGTTGTTCCCGTTTCCTACAAAGGGGGGTTGGCACGCGGCGGTTCGTTTAGAGAACTGTTGAATTGTTTTTGCACCTCGAAGGAGTCGCCACCAAACTTTATTTTAGGTCCCGTTTGGGAAGACCGCAAAATGACTCTATTTTTGGATAAGGCCTTGAATCCTTGAAACGGATGGGTGAGATCCGGGCTCGGGAACAAAAATGCTTATTCGGCGAGCTTTAGAAATATTCACGTACGTTGGCACAACATTGTTTCGAAAATAAACCCTAAGATTAGACTATGTGGGTTTGAAATTTAGAGCAAAATAGAATTTCTAATTGTACGGTGGTCACTTTTCTTTAAAGATTGATTTAAGGAACCTAAGGCCGGTTTGTCCAAAAATATCTTCGTTAAGTGTGATGTAACCTTTGTATTTTGTTGTATGTAGCATGTTGGTGATGAAAGCGATAAAGCACATAAAGCAACATCACAATACTAAATAAAGTGCGGAATTAGTAAATACAAGACCCCCTAGAAAAGGACTAGGGAGTAGGTCCACATTGCCTAGAAATGGACTAGGCAAGTAAAGATGCGGAATTGAAAGTGCGAAATTGAAATTGCGGTATTGAAATTGCGGTATTGAAATTGCGGTATTGAAATTGCGATATTGAAAGCGCGATATTGAAAGTGTGATATTGAAAGGTGCGATATTGAAATTGCGATATTGAAAGGTGCATAATTGAAATTTGTACTTGGGCACATGAGATTCGAACGCCAAGCGGCTCCTTAAAAATAAGTGCGCCAGACACGAATTCAAAGCCAAAAATCTCAACTTGGGAGAGGTTGGTCAACCCAAATGTTCTAGATTTTGCATATTGAACTTGAAATTGAAAGCTTGAATATTGAAAGGTTTGAACTTGAAAAGATTGAAACTTGAACTTGAAATGATTGAAATTTGAATTTGAAATGATCCTAGTTTAGAGAGGTAGTTATGAACAACCCTAAACATGGTGGGATCTTTGAAATTTGAAAACTTGAACTTGTATATTGAAAAATTGAGTCTTGAATCTCAAAAGACTAAACCTTTAAATGCTAAAAGGTGTCATCTTTGATTACTCCACACTTGAAGGTGATTCTAGTTCAAAGGGATGAATGTAAACAACTTTGAACATCCTTGAATCTTGAAAGTTTGTATTTTGTATTTTGAAAAAGTTTGTATTTTTGAAAAAGCATGTATGATTGTTGCAAGTGGTGTTTTTTATGGCAAAAAACACCAACTTGCTAATCATTTGAAATCAAAATAGCATGATTGATTGAAAATGGGATTCGGATTTACCTAGTTAGGCTTAGGCACGAGCTCCTTATTGCTCTTGAATTTTGGAATTTTTGTATGTGTATTTGAAGAGTTTTGACGTTTGTATTGTGAGGAGTAATGTCGAAATTACGACGTTGTATGTGTTGTGCTCCCCCCTTTTTTCGATGGAAATGAGGGGTATTTATAGGAGGGAAATGGTGCAAAACGCCAGCACACGCCAGCGCCTGGAGCCAAGCCAGCGTTGGGCGCTGCTGACGTGGCCTGAATGCCGCCAAAAAGGACGAAAAGTTGACGTCCTTGATTTGTCTTGTATGGGTGTACCTTCGTACGAATAGTACGATGTTTTGCGTGTAGTGTTTGCTTGGAGGTTAAGACTTGAATTTGCGTCTAAAAACAAGCCTTTCTCGGGTTTTGAATTCCGGTTTTACGGGACGGGGCCCGGCATTCTCGGTTTTGTGGGTCGGCGCCCGAATTTGACTTGCCTTATATCATTTTGAGTGTAAAAGGCCTAGTAAAACCAGTGGGATGGTCCACTAGTTGAGATTGAACTCGAATTTTTAAATTGGATGTTGGAAGTTGTATTTTGTACCGAGTTCCGGGAGGGGAACGGTCTCGGGGATTGGATTTTGGACCTTGGATTTGGGAGGTGTTCTTAGCAATTGGGATTTCCACCTGGAGTTACTCCAATCGCCTAACAAGGATAATGGTATCGTCATCATCCCAAAGGGGAGACACAAATTAGGTGTCTACAGAAGCCCCCACTTGGACTGAGCGTTCGGTTAGGAAAGCGCAAGTCAAAGTATTTCGAAAGAGACGGAGAATGGTCAAGATTTTCTGCAATCGAGACCACTCTTTGTACGCCGGTACCTGCATAAAACATGCGTTAGAAAAAGGATAGAGTCTACCTCGGTGCGGTTGGTGATGACTCCGATTTGTACTTGTACTTTTCCGCCTTCAGTTCAGGACGGAGCTTGGCATCGAAAATTTGAATTTTTGAATTCGAATTTTGAACTTTGGATCTTGAAATTGAATCTTGAATTTTTGAAATTGAACACCCGGAGTTAATCCGTTGGGATGCGCTTTGCTGGGGATAAGAGCTTTTTACTGGCCCTTAAAATTTTTGAATTTCGACTGACTTTCCCGGAGCTTGGGTCCGTTGGGAGTTGTACGCTTGAGTCGTTGTATTTTTTGGACTTTGTATTCTTGAAATATTCATCTGTTTGTACTTGGAGATAGAGGTGTATACCCGTATTTTCGATGGATGGTTCGATGCGACGTTTGATGCTTGGTGCGGAAGACCGTAGCAGCAAAGGACGTGCAATCAGAACGGGAGACCGCGCGCGCTGCAGACCTACGCATGCAGCAGCTCAGCGCACGGCGTTGGGGCGGTGCCTGGCGCTGGGCTGCACTATATAAGTGCCCCTTGCCGCGCCATTTTGAGGCACATTCACTTGAAATTCTTGCTTCTTTTCTCTCAAAGGTCGATTAGCTCTTCCCTTGGTCTTGTTCTTGCCTTGTCCATGTATGTTTTTCATGTTTTTGCTTATGAAATAACTGTAGGATTGCATGTAGTTTTGATTTTCTCGTATTTTGAAATGATGCTTGTATGCTTAAGCTTCTTGAATCTTGTAGAAAACTGTTTGATAGCCACTTGAACTTGAACTGTTTGAACTTGTACTTTTGAAATTTTTTGAACTCGTATCTTCTTCGGCATGGATAGCCTAGGCGTTGATGTAGAACTTGAATACTTGCTTCGGCGTGGATAGCCTAGGCGTTGGTGTAGGAATTGTATACCTGCTTTGGCGTGGGTAGCCTAGGCGTTGGTGTAGAACGTGAACCTTGAATTAGAGGTCTACTGGGGATTTTGTTTTGAATTTTTTTTTTGTTTAGGCTAGTGTAGGATAGCCCCCAGTTTAGAATTTGACTCTTTGTATGCTACTTGATTTAGTATGCCTCGTCACACTCGGAGAAAGCTCGCTGAATCATCTGTGGTTCGAACTGCTGAGGAAGACGCTTCGGATGATGAAGCGGCTGCAATGAATGCGCCAGGTGGGGGTATGGTTCCCCGAGATGCGCCTGCTTTCCCTGGTACTGGTTGGACCCCTTCCGACCTGGTGTTTCGGCCGGATTGGCACTTGTCTCAGCGACCTCGCGCTGGCATGGTGAGTCTTGTACTGTGTTTTGAATGTGTACTTTGTACTTGTATAGGTCTTGAGTTAACTCGTTCACCTGTAGGCCGACAGGAAGCCGTTCCGTACTTACTGGTCCTTGGTAGAGGTTTAGAGGGCCTTTAAAGCTCTCCGTGCTGATGCAGAGGCTATGGAGATTTGGTCGCAGATGGGCCTGGCCGATTTCTGGCGCACCATGGGAGGTTCCCCAAGGAGAACGGGGATTAAAAATCATTTTTGGGCTTTGTTAGATCTGTGGTGGGATACGACCAACACTTTCCACATGGCATGCGGGGAGATCACTGTTACCCCTCTTGAGTTTGCTATGATTACAGGTCTTCCTTTTTCTGAGAGGAATGTGACCTTTGATTATGAGCTGACGTGGCGGGCCGCTGCCAGGGACTTGCTCGGCCCTGTTGTCGATTTGTCAGAGGACGACTCCCACGCTTCTGTGACGGTGCTTGTGGATGCTATCTGTGGTGAGGGTGTGTCCGCGGAGCAGAGGGTTAGGCTCTTCCTCGTTGTCTTGGTTACCAGAGTGATTGCTCCGAGTAGGAACAGTCGGGTGCATATTAGCTTCTTATCCGCTCTGAGGGACTTGAGAGTTGTCTCGAGTTATAACTGGGGTGGTTTGGCATATAGCCACCTCTTGTATGAAATGGGGCGGGCCTCCCGGACTGCACTGGGGAGTGACCCGAGCTTGGCTGCTTTGTGGAGCGTGCTGGAGGTATTCGACACTCCTTGTACTTTGTACTTTGTATTTGTATGCTTGTATCTTGAATTTGACTGATGTTTTGTTTGTTCCTTGAAAGATTTGGATCTATGAGCACTTCCCGACTTTGGCGTCGGAGCGTACTAGAGATGCGGCTTACCCGTATGCTGCCTCTTGGATAGGAGCGGTGCGCGTTGGTGCATCCCTGGCGGCTTCTCGCAGAGCTTAGAGAGTTTTGCCTGCTGATAGGGTAATATTCTTGTACTGTTTTGCTCTCTTGTATTCGTATTTGTACTGTTGCCTGAGTTTTCTGCTTTGTAGGTGGTATGGCGTCCTTTTGCCAATGCAGTTGTACCTGTCTCGGCTGCTCGTGCCCATTTCCTGTCTGGGCGGCGGGTTGTGCTTCCAGGGTTGTACCGCCATATGTGGTATCTGGGGAGCGAGTGTCCCTTCAGCACAATTCAGGGGATAGGCTTGTCCCCAAGGATCCGCCGGAGTCCATCCTGGCGTTGGATGAAGAGTTGGCCCGGCTCTATGCGGAGGCCAGGGGCGAGGTTGCTTGCCGCTCTTGGAGGGATTTTGTACACAAGAAGGGGAGCTATGATGACTTCCTGAGGAGGCTGGCTCCACCAGTACGCTTCGTACTGCCTGTGAGCTTTGAACCTTGTAGCTTGTATTCTTGTATTCTTGTATTGATTGCATGATTGTATGTAGGAGGAGGAGGTGGATCCTGAGGACATTTCTCATGCTGATAGGATCCTCCGCTATGAGAACTTGGACGGGGAAGAGGTGGTGGAGACCATTCCTTGGGCTTCCCCTCCGCACCGGAAATCATATGATGCTGTACCCGAGCATTACGCCCCTGTAAGTACTGTTGCATTTTTGAAACTGTTTGTAACTTGTATTTGGAAATTGATCTTGAATTTTGTATGCAGGCGCCTCGGGCGAGAGTGCGTCGCTGGATGCTCTTGCTTGATTCTTGGAAGAGGCAGTGTGCCAAGCTGACACGGAAGCTTTCTGGCCGGAACAGAGAGGTACGTCACTTGATCTTGAAACTTGTATACTGGAAATTCCAACTGGGAAATTGATTCTTGAAATTGTATCTTGTATAGGAGCGTCGTCGTGACCGTAGAGACTCTGTTGACAGGGAGCCTCAGGCGGAGACGTCCTTGGGACAAGAGGGACCAAGCTTGGAGTTGGGACAGGGGTCCGGTGCTGGTGCTCATCAGAGGCATTCTGATGCTGAGTGGGGAGCTTCCCCTTTTGTACATGTTGATCCCACCAGGCATTCATTTGGAGGTGCTAGTGGTTCACGGCCCTTTGTTCCTCCTTCCGGCTATTACTTTGGAGGAAGTGGTCCTCAACCTTGGGGTTCCGGTTCATGGGCTTGCTACACGGAGATGGAGAGGATGCGCCAGGCTCAGATGTTTGGGTCGTACCCGTATATGCCGATGCCGCCGCCTTATTAGTATTCCTCTCCTCAGCAGGGAGTTCATCCCTCCACTGGCACACTTCGTATCTCGGAGCAGGATCCTAGTACCCATGGGACGGAGCTGGATCAGGAGCTGGAGCGCCTTAGAAGGCGTAACAGGGACAAGGGGCCTGTGGTTGACATCACCGCTGATGATGAATCAGACTAACCCAGCATGGTAGCGAGTTCCAGCTTCCCTGGGTTGATTTTTGTATAGGCTGGATTGTATTGTGTTTGTATGGCTTGAAACTTGAATTTTTTGTATGGTTTGTATGGTTTTGAACTTGAATTGGTTTGTAAGATTTGAAGATTGGCTTTTGTATGTTTGAATGCTTGGAATTGTATGCGTAATGTGTGCCTTGAAATTTTGTAGCTATATGCATGCATGACAATTTTGCGAAATTTTTTGAAAAAATTTGCCCATTTTTTCGGGCATATGTACCCACTATAAGCCCCCACTTTGACTGAGGTTTTTTGGTTAGGAAAAGCGCAAGTCAAAGTATATTCAACTCTTGCTATGCACATGCAGACTCGACTTAGGACGCCGATCTAGGACTAGAATGCTTGAATTTTGAAAAATCGACCCGAAATCTGCCCGAAGCGTTGATCCGGACTGCTTGAAATTGCGCGGCTTGCGGCTTTGGAATCTTGAATAATGGAGGTTGTACTCTGTTGTCCGAAACACTAAAGAGTGTGTACTCGGAGTCATAAGAGAGGACGGTGGCCTCGTCCTATGGTGCAGGCCCCTGCGCCTGGCGCAGGCTTGGCGCCTAGCGTCTGTGAGCTGTCGTGCAAGCCGACTTTGTATAAATAGGGAGCTTGTTGGATCATTTCTTGCATCAATCCTTCCCTGTTATCATTGCATACTGCTTCCACTCGAAAAGAAAAGAAAATATGGTTGTGTCTTTTGAAAGTGCCTTGAACTCGTGGCTTGGTTCGCTAGGCACGTTGGAGAAGAGGGAGCTTGACGGCATGCATCTTGGGGTGCTCGTCTCTTTCCGGTTTGTAGAATTGGATTTGCGCTTCATTCTTGCTGCTCTGGAGGCTTGGGACCCGAATCATCATGTCTTCCTCTTTGGAAATAATGAGGTATGTCCCCTCCCTGAGGAATTTAGTGCCATATTGGGGTGGCCCTTGATGCTGGACCCATGCATGCCTAGTGTTGAAGAACACTTTTTCTCGAGTTTTGAAAGGTACATAGGCTTGAAGCCCCCACTTTTGAGTGCTATTGTATATGGCAGAGGGGTGGATTTGTCCCTCTTTGTCACCTACTTTGCTGGGCTTGATGTTCCCAAAGTTTTCCGCTTGAGAGCCTTGAGTTTTTGTATATTTGCTCGGTTCCTCTTTTCGAAGCAGGGGTTTGGCAATGGCGATGCCTCCCTAATTGAGATTGTAGAGCAGTTTGCTAATGGTCGGGACCAAATGCCGCTCGTGATTGGCGAAACATTGATGGGCCTTGACAATCTGAAGTCGGACCCCTCTTGATTGCCGTCGGAAAGTCCGGTATTACTCCAAGTAAGGATCTTGAGCCTTCTTTGTATTGTTGAACTTGTACTTGTATTTGAATTTTGAATTTTGAAATGTGCTTCTTGTATACTCCCCAAGGTTTGGCTTATGGAGAGGCTCATGTTGGTGGCACCACCGGAGAACATGGCGAGCTACAGTAGAAGAGGATTCACCGTGCGGTCCATGGTGTATGGCCGGCTTTCATGGAATGAGTGGAGATGCGCACTCTCTGAGATTGAATCTTGTATAAGGTGGGTGGTTCCTTGGTGGGGAATTGCTGCTATGAGGCATGCCCCTGGTTCTACTGCTTTGAGGGTGCCAAGCCTCACAATGCTGGTCTTCTACTCGCCTGCTCGAGTGATGAGAGACAATATGGCTTGAAACAAGAGATCCCGGACTGCAAGGAAGAGACCCCGAGACCTGTTGCGCTGAATGCAAATCTACTTGAAGTTTGGAGGCGGTATTGGATCGCCAAACCATTCTTGAGTATCCAATTCCCACCTGAGACAGTTACTCTATCTGCGGGGTACATTGTATGGATGAGAGGCCTAGGCCAGAGGGACATTTCTCTCTCCGGACCAGCTAGAGTCCGAGGTTCTAGAGCTAGACGTCCTGCATCAACTAACTATGAGGAAGGTGACGGGAGTGTGGCCCGTCCGGTGCTTGACCGTTCGGAATCCAAATGAGGTTCGTCGTCCTCCCGTCTTGGAAGGCTTGTAAGTTCCTTCTCCCGCCGCTTGGGCAAGGGGAAGATTGATGATTGATTGCGGGAGGAGCCAGGGGATAGTACTCAAGGTGCCAAGACTCGAGAGCATAGTCGCCCGACCCTAGATCTTTGTAGGCTAAATGTGTTTGAAATTGTATTGGAAGGAATTGTGTTCAAAATGTTTTTGGAAGATGTGTTTAGAAAGATGTGTTTGGAAAATGTGTTTAGGAAGTGAAAAGGCTTTGAACTTTGCTTCACTTGATCTCGACTTTGTAGTTGAATTATCTTTGAAGGACTTAGGGACAAATAAGTTATTGTGTTAACTTCCGCTTGAACATGCTTTGCTTTGAATTGGCACATTTGGAATAAAGACAACAACATTTGAGCTTTGAAATTTGATTTGATTTGATTTTTAAGATTCCCTTAATTGAGGAAATTTTGAATTTTTTTGGTATTAAAGTGGCCGGGCCTCAAAATGAGGTTGCCTACGTGTCCCGTTAGGGAATCAGGCCAGACGTAGTTCTGACTACCTTACAAGACCTGAATTTGGATTCTTGCATTTGAACATGGAACTTAGACATAGAACTTCTTGAGTTGATCGAGGTTGGTAAGAGAATTGAATTCTGTTCCGTCGATGTTTGTTAGTTCAACTGCTCCCCCGGAGAGGATCTTCTTGACGATGTATGGGCCTGCCCAGTTGGGTTTGAATTTTACCCTTGGGTCCATGGTGCTTTTGCGAAGGGCTTTCAGGACAAGCTCGCCTTCCTTGATGTTTCGGGTTCTGACCCTTTTGTTGAAATATCTGGCCACTCGGTGCTGATAGACTTGTACATGGTGAGCGGCTTGGAGCCGTCCCTCATCGAGCATGACTAGCTCGTCATATCTTGCTTGTACCCATGTAGCTTCTGGGATTTTGCTTTCGAGGACTATCATTAGAGAAGGTATCTCCAGCTCGATAGGTTGTACTGCTTCCATTCCATAGACCAATGAGAACGGAGTTGCACCAGTTGAAGTGCGAATTGAAGTTCGATATCCCCACAATGCGAAATGCAGCTTTTGGGGCCAGTCCTTGTAATTGGTAGTCATTTTCATGATGATGGTCTTGACATTCTTGTTGGCTGCTTCGACTGCCCCCATTGGTTTGTAGGCGATAAGGTGAAGAGCGATGATGTTGAATCTCCCGGAGCATGGGTCCGTTGGGATTGTTGTATTGAAGATTGTACGGTACCCCCCTTTTGAAGTTTGAACTATTGAAGCTTGTATATGTTTCAAGAACTTGGACCTTTGGAGTTTGTAACTTGAATTTTGTACTTTTGAATTGTAGATGCATTGCTCGGCACAACCTTGCTCGGTCAGAGATTATAGAACTTGAATTTTGTACTTTGGAATTGTAGATGCCTTGCTTGGCACAACCTTGCTCGGTCAGAGATTATAGAACTTGAATTTTGTACTTTGGAATTGTAGATCCTTGCTTGGTACAACCTTGCTCAGTCAGAGATTATAGAACTTGAATTTTGAATCTTGTACTTGTCGAATGGGTCTTCACATTCTCCTTGGAAATGGGTTCCTTGATCACTGATGGACTTGTGAGGAACACCATATATGCATATAATGTTTTCTTGAATGAACGGGGACATTTGCTTGGAACCCAATACCTTGAAAGATCTGGAAACTTGGACTCTCGATTAAACCCGGCCTCTAGCTGCTTAGAGACCTCTTCTTGAATTTTGAGGGAAACATCCGGTTTCAAGCGACGGAGTTTCTGCTTGATGGGTTTTGAACCTGAAATAAGGGGAATTGTATGCTGACCGATGCTTGGATCAACCCCTGGCATATCATGATAGGACCATGCGAAGACGTCTACATACTCTGAAAGTAGCTTGATAAGATCTTCCCGCTCTGCTTGAGAAATAGTTAAACCAATCTGAACTAGTTTTGAGTCACCGTTGTTAGAAAGGTTGATTTTTTCTGTTTCCTCAATTATGGGCGTCCTGTTTTCATGATTTTCGATAGCTTTTAGACATTCAAAGTCAGTTTCTTGTAAAGCAAAGTTGTTTGGATTAGGATTGGATTTTGAATTAGGACTCGAAGAGTAAGTAGAAATTGAAGTGTTATTGAAATCAACAATCGTTACATCGACTGTTTTGACTTGTAGCTCGGCCGTTAGAGGCACTTGATTGATGCAAGACTCTAGCTCTAGACACTTAGACTCATTGCTAGACTTGAAAATTAAAAGACAGACTCTGGACCTGGACAAAGACACTAATCGAAAAGATAGTTCTCAGGGTACTCCCAGACATCCGCATTGTAATCGTCATAATCCTCGAAGATGGGACTGCATGCACAGATTTTCAGGGCTAGATCCCAGACTTGGTTCCATGTGCTGTAAGGAAATGCGGAGAAGCTTCCCTTGCATGAGGTGTGAGCCCTAAGAGAAACATTCTCACCATTTTGCCCTCTGGTAGCTCAGGCTTAATTGTACGAGCGGAGATTGCCCATCGGTGGAAGTATTCTTGAATGCACTCATCCTTTTCCTGGCGTACAGCCGGCTTTTGCTTGATGAGAGTGTCTCGGAAGCTTGAACCTTTGAGGGTGAGGCAGGCAGGGCCATCTAGTATTTCCTCGAACCAAGGATCTCCGAATAGTAGGTCGAAGTTAGTAGGCACATCGATTACCAGGAACTCAGCATTGTCGTAATAGGTGTCAAAGGAGAAAACCAGCTCAAGGACTCCCAAGACTTTGTATGTGACACCCTGGAGTTTGACAGTTTGTTGGGCACTCAGCATGAGATCGTACTCGGAGAATCCTAAAGCCTTCACGGTGGCGAGTGGACAGATGTTCTCTTGAATGTCGGTGGTTACCCTAGGCTCGGGGATCACCCAATTTTGAGCACTTGGAAGTAGATGGCAAAAGCTTGGAACCATAAGCTCGTAACCTGGCTTGCATATTGTGGAGATCAGATTGCATGGAAACTCCTCTTCTTCATCTTTGCAGTCATAGGAGATGGCTTGTACAGAGGGGGTTTTCTTAGCCCCGGGTGGTAAGGGTAAAGTCTTGTTATCGACCATGTTCTGGATCAAGTGTTTGAGCTTGTAGCAGTCCTCGATGTCATGACCCTTCCCTTGATGGTATTTGTAATTAGCTGTCGGATCCCAACTCTTGGATCTTTTGTCAACTGGAGGATCGGGTGTTGGACCGATTGGTGCTATGACTTGTTTCTCAACCAGCCGATCAAATGCCTCACTGTAAGACATCCCGAGGTTTGTGAAGACTCTTTGGGGCCTGCCTTGATAGTTGCGCTGGTTAGCGTTGCTTTTGAAGTTGTTCGATTTGGGACCTTGAGGAGCCTCCAGGGCGTTAACCTCATGAACTTTGTGGGTTGTCTCAGGTCTCTTCCCCTTCCATTTTTCAGTTTGCGGAGCTGGGGCTGCGGGTGCTTTCATTAGGTCATCCTCTATGTCGACCCCGATGTCGTAGGTTCTCTTGAAGCTTTCCATACCTAGGTATTTCATGTGAGCATTGTACTTTGGAAGAAGACCGGCTATGAAAATCTTGACTAACTCTCTCTCGGATGGCCGAGTTACCATTTGGGATGCCATTTCCCTCCACCAGTTGAGGTAAATAGTAAAGCCTTCCTGAGGCCCTTGCCTGAGAACTTCTAGTTCCCTTAGAGTAGTTTGCAGCTGAATGTTGGGCTGATATTGCTCCATGAATGCTCGAGCAACCGCTTCCCAGGTATTCGTTTGATGTTCCTTTAGTGAATAGTACCACTTTTGGCAGACAGGTTCCAGAGACATAGGGAATACCACTGGGTATGGCTCGAGTTCGGCCCCCTTGATGGCCATTGTAGCTCTGAAGTTTTTGAGATGCTACTTAGGATTGTCAGTTGATTTGAATTTTGGAATGTCATTGGCGGAGAATTTGTCTGGCAGATTAGCCTTCCCCTTGAGGTTGTCCTCCATTGAGGTGTCAAAGTAGTTCTCTTGATTGGTAACCTTGCTGACAAGACTCTCGATCTTCTTGGTTAAGTCATCAGTGGGCGCACCCTGTTCCACGACACCCAATCGGTTGCTTATGCTCTCCACATTGGCACTGAGGCTGGCGAAAGCCGCTAGGAGTTGAGCGAGTTGATCGGAGGCAGACATTTGGACTGTTCCTTGAAATGGGGCTGGGGGTCTGATTTGTAGGAGATGATCTGGCTGCTTGCTCGACACCGGCTATGCGGGAGGCTAGGGTTGCTGGAGTTCTTTTCAACCTCTCCCTTCTTCGGCGAACCCACAGGATCTTCAGACTCCTAGTTAGGACACACCAGACAATTTAAGAACTTGGACTTCCCGACACATGATATGATATGCATGCAATGAATGAGACCTAGACTTGACTCTAAGTGCCACTCCGAAGATTCGGGATTTTTATTTTGTACTTGTATTCGGGATTTGCAACCCGTTGGAAATGTTTGAGAGGAGCGTTCATTCTTTTGTGAAAGTTGGCTCTTGTACTAGAACTTGAAATGTCGAAAAAGAGTATTTCGATCTATTGGAAATTGGACTTATTTGAAGGGGATTTCAACCCGCTCTAGGATTTGGAAATTGGACTTGTACTAGGAAATTGAATTTTCAAGGGAATTTCGACCCATTGGACTTGGAATATTTGAAGGGAATTTCAACCCGATTGAAAGAGATTGATTTTGTATTATTTCAGGGGATTTTCAACCCGTCAATATTTTTGGGGAGTTTCAACCCATTGGACTTGGAATATTTGAAGGGAATTTCAACCCAATTGAAATTTGTATTATTTCAGGGGATTTTCAACCCGATTGAACAATTGGACTTGTATTATTTCTGGGGATTTTCAACCCGTTGGAAATATTTGGAATAGGGTTTGTATTATTTTAGGGGATTTTCAACCCGTCAATATTTTAGGGGAATTTCAACCCATTGGACTTGGAGTATTTGAAGGGAATTTCAACCCATTGGAATTTGTATTATTTCAGGGGATTTTCAACCCGTCAATATTTTAGGGGAATTTCAACCCATTGGAATTGGAGTATTTGAAGGGAATTTCAACCCATTGGAATTTGTATTATTTCAGGGGATTTTGAACCCGTAGATGGAATCTTGAACTTGTATTATTTCTGGGGAGTTTCAACCCGTCGAATTTGAACTTGTATTATTTCAGGGGATTTTCAACCCGATTGAAATTTGAGTTTGACTCGAAGTTTGAATTTTGAAATGGAAAAGGACGCATTTTGTATGTAGAACATGAAGCTTCGTATTTGGAAAATCCGGCATTATGTCGCCGTGGATTTGAGATATTGAATTTGGGAACTTGAAAGTCCGGCATTATGCCGCCGTGGACTTGGAGGGTAGGACTTGAAGGTTTGGAATTTTTGAACTTCGAGCTTGAGGTTTGAAATACGAAATGGAAAATCGGCATTACGACGGCATGTATTTGGAATTTGAAGTTTTGAGCATAGGACTTGAAATTCGAAAGATTGACATGGAATTTGAGGTTTGAAAGTTGGAGTTGAAAAGTTGGCATTACGCCGGTCATGAACTTTGGCATTTGAACTTTGAGGTTTTGAGACTTGGAATTGGCAACTCGACTTTGATGCTTGAAGACTTGAATGTTTGAAATAGGAAATCCGGCATGACGCCGTTGGATTTGTGGTTTTTGACTTTGAAGTTTGAAGCTTGAAATTTGGACTAGAAAATCCGGCATTAAGGCGCCGTTGGATTGAGTCTTGACTTGGAACTTGAAATTCGAAATTTGGACTAGAAAATCCGGCATTATGGCGTTGTTGGGTTGTATTTGAAAATTGAAGTTTTGGACTAGAAAATCTGGTTTGGAACTTGAAGCTTGAAGACTAGGAAATCCGGCATTATAACGCCGTTGGATTTGGACTTGAAATTTGAGGTTTTGGACTAGAAAATTTGGATTGAACTTTGAAACTCGGAATTTGGACTAGAAAATCCGGCATTATGACGCCGTTGGATTTGGACTTGACTTGGAAACTTGAGGTTTTGAAAATAGAATGTCCGGCATTACGACGCCGTTGGATTGTATTTTGAACTTGGAACTTGGAATTTTGATTCGAAAATCCGGCATTATGACGCCGTTGGATTGAATTTTGAATTTGAAAGTTGGAATTCGATATGGAAAATCCGGCATTATGACGCCGTTGGATTGAATTTTGAATTTGTAGCTTGGACTTGAAAATCCGGCATTATGACGCCGTTGGATTGAACTTGAATTTGGCATTTGTGCGTGAGGCGTGTTTAAGGGTTTTGAATCAAATGGAGTGACACTCCTAAAGACCCTAAAATCGGCGATGTAGATGCATGAGGTTTGAATGATGCTCCTAGGGGTTTGGTTTCCTAGTTGGAGGCTAATTGGTTTTGGCAAGCTAGAACTCGAGGTTAGCCATTCACGCGTGCAAAGACGCCCACACAATGCACTAGTAGCACGTTGTCACACTAATCATGAATATGAATGCGACATGCAAAGTTCTCAACCTAAGGTCAGTCTAAGTTTTTGTATGATGCAAGTGGTCGGCTTTGGGTGTCAAAAAGGTACTTGGCTAAGAGACGGATCCGGCGACAAGCTTTCACGTTCCGCCTAAGAGAAGTGTCACTACAACAATTTCCTAGTCTAGCGGCATTTATCTAGCGGCATTTGTTATAAATGCCACTACAATATGTCTTTAGGCGGCATATCTAGTGGCATTTTATAAACATGCCAGTAAAAGTCCAATTTTTCATTGGCGGTACATTAACCTACTAGGAGCGCTTATTTGAGGGAAATATTTTTTTTAATTCGCTCATCTATTCTTTCCAACCCAAAAGAAACCCTCATCTTCAACACTAACACATCTCCAAAACTAGAACTCAAACCCTAGCCCCCAACATTTTCTCTCTCATCTATAATTCTCACTGCTCAATATTATTGATTCAATTCTTTGCATAATAGCTTCAAAACTGTTCTTTTCACTATAAAACTAGAGATTCTTGCTAAAAAGTAGAAGAATTACGGTGGAGGATGAGGCGATGGTTGCAGCGGTTATAGCGGCATCAATGGTTTGATGGGTGAATCGTCAATAGACCTTCTTCGATCTGAACGGGTAAGTCGAACTTGTTAACGAACTTCAATTTTTTTTCCTGCCATTTTATTTTACTCTAATATGCTTGTATATATGTTCTTGTTTCGTAGTATTGTTAGAAATAGGCGAAATTAAGAAATTTAATTGGTGATGCATTAGTGAAAGTAGTGGAATTTCTTTTATTTGTGCTTGAAATGGAGCCTTGTACTCATAAAACAGCCTTATTTGAATCTGCACTATTTACAATTTGTACTCCAAAAGTATGAAATATGTAATTACTAGATATAAAAATAATTTGATTTATTGTTCTTGAAGTATCTGGGAAGGAGGCTGCAAAATTTGTGAAGGATCTCATTTTTGTGATTGCTACTTTATGCAAGTATGCAATGTTGATAATTGTTGACCGGTTCTTAAGGTACTAAGTGTGAGTGGTTTTTCGATCTTGATTTATTCGAATTTAGTTATTTGTGTAGATTGTTAGATTTTTAATGTGATAATTGTTTTAGGACAAAAGATACATTTGTGTGTGGCCATTAACAGGAACTCTGGCTAAGCAAATGTTAATAAATGTTGTTGACCCAAGAAGGTGGCTATGTAAGTGTCCACTATGTTTTGACTTGAGTGAAAGACAAACTGAGAATCATGATAACTAGAGAGTGATACGGAGTACATTTTAATATAAATTAGTATGACTAGAAATCTTTGTCTTTTCTTTAATCTTCAACTTTTAACATTGGAACTATTATTTTTGCAACTTTCTTCTTTAGGCTTCAGCAAATTGAATTAAAGTGAAACGAGTTTGCTTGTATAATAAGGAATTAAAGAAATATAACAGGGGGAGGGGGAATGATCTACTTCTAAAACGCAACGTAAACCGACACACTATGTTATTTCCACTACCCTGGGGGGTTCTCAATGGGTATCTAAAGGTTGTTTTCAGTTGAATTTAAATCTAAAACACATAAGTAGTATGCAGGTTGTTGTTGATGATGATGAATATGAAGCTTAGATTATCAGTCCGTTTTCTACGAACCATACCTTGAAAATATAATAAATACTCTAAATCTAAGTCTGAGTTTATGCCCAGGGACCAATGACTTTGGCTGGTAACATATTGGAATTCTTATAAAGGCAAGGTACAAATTTTCAAATTTAGTTTAGTTTATAACAATTTATTTACCTCACCTCTACTCTATGTGATTTTTTGATTTTATGTATACATAGGAATGGTCGAAGAAAGATCAAAATGTTGTGAGCTACAAGTTATGGGACATACTGGTGGATCGAAAGGCATTGTGTTCTATGCTGATAAGAAGGTATGCCATAGTACATCTTGCATTGTTATCACTTCATTTAGAATCTAGGGATTAGTTTGAGCTAACTGATATGTGAGGGAAGGTGTTCAGTTGAACATTTTGCAGAAACATGCCATTTGGAGTTGGTGGCATGCCATATTTTAGGCATGGGTAGTGACATTTATATGTTCTTGTTGCGATAATATTTTTTTCGTGTTACGAAAATTGAATTAGTTATATATATATATATATATATATATATATATATATATATATATAAGTCTATCAATTGGGCAATGGGGAAGCACCAACAAGAGAGAGTTGTGGTGTTCTTGGATACTCATAAGAAACGTTAATTTGTGCCAGCGCCAATGGATGAAAAATCAAAACAAGTTGTGGTAATAAGCATGCATTTTATTTTAGGTGATTTTTTAATTTCATTTTATAATCTTATTAGAACACTGGTTGATTATTTGTTGGTATTTGTATTTAATGTTTAATAACAGCTGATAAATGACAAGTTAAGTGAACTCCCAATTGATGTTGAGGAAGCAAATGACAAGGTTGCGTCGGAAGGTGACATATATCCACAAGTGATGAGCATTACTTCGCATTTTGTGAAGTTCGATGCTGATTTTCGCTTATTTTGCAAGTATGAAGAGCACAAATAGCCTATGAAATAGAGTATTTGGACATGTAGTTGGTTTTTGAGTAGTAAGAAGTATGAAATTGAAGTTCAACAACAGTTGTAACGAGTTTTTTTTGGTAGCTTGGATGAGTATGTAATACAATTATTCATATTTATTCAATATATAATTATTTTCTTAACATTATCCATCTGTGTGTTGTTGTGTGGGAAGTGAAATATGACGATCTCAATGTATCCATGAAGAAATAGATATTAAAGAATCAAGCAGGAACATGGGTGGTATATGATTTATATGATCGCAGGCTTATTTTTTTAAAAAGATCTTTAGCGGGATTTATTTGACCCTTTACAGGCAAATCAATTAAATCCCGCTAGACGTTCTCCCGACATTGAATCTAGCGGCATATAAGTAAAAGCCGCTAAAGGTTTTAGTGGCATTTTTAAATGCCGCCCAAGCACAAAAAAAATGCCGCTAAAGCCCTGTTTTGTTGTAGTGTGTGTGTCGGCAGACGGCCTCCATACTTGGCATCGGGAATGTCAAGCAAATACCAAGTTTCGGTAGGCGCGGAAATGGTCACACACTTTGGTCGGGAACCGTATGGAGAGTCACCATTTCGTTGCCCTCGGGGCTAGCCCGAATATAGAACACATCCGTTTGGGCAAAGGTAGAAATTCATTTTGCACAATATGGTTTTCGAAAAATGCATGAAATGCCTAGAAATTGAAATTGAAATCGTACTTGAATTTGTATTTGTAAAGCCCGTTTTTCATCACTCGTTCACGAGGCTTGGGAACGTCCTTCCAGATGCAAAAACAGACTAACTCCCAACACGAAAAGTTGAGCAAAAGTCGGCGACAAGCCACTGTGAGCCACTGTCCTGGATGCAGGCAGCGGCGTTGGGCGCAGGGGCTGTGTCTGGCGCCAATGCTGGCATCCAGTACTTCGGCAGATCAGTGGCTGGTTGCTCGAAATCTGCTCTCATTTTCGAAATTGAAATTAGAAAAATCCACAGCGGAGTCGCCAAGAATTGTAGGGGGTTTTTTGTTGTTCCTGTTTCCTACAAAGGGGGGTTGGCACGCGGCGGTTCGTTTAGAGAACCGTTGAATTGTTTTTTCACCTCGAAGGAGTCGCCACCAAACTTTATTTTAGGTCCCGTTTGGGAAGACCACAAATGACTCTATTTTTGGATAAGGCCTTGAATCCTTGAAACGGATGGGTGAGATCCGGGCACGGGAACGAAATGCTTATTCGGCGAGCTTTAGAAATATTCAAGTACGTTGGCACAACATTGTTTCGAAAATAAACCCTAAGATTAGACTATGTGGGTTTGAAATTTAGAGCAAAATAGAATTTCTAATTGTACGGTGGTCACTTTTCTTTAAAGATTGATTTAAGGAACCTAAGGCCGGTTTGTCCAAAAATATCTTCGTTAAGCGTGATGTAACCTTTGTATTTTGTTGTATTTAGCATGTTGGTGATGAAAGCGATAAAGCACATAAAGCAACATCACAATACTAAATAAAGTGCGGAATTAGTAAATACAAGACCCCCTAGAAAAGGACTAGAGAGTAGGTCCACATTGCCTAGAAATGGACTAGGCAAGTAAAGATGCGGAATTGAAAGTGCGAAATTGAAATTGCGGTATTGAAATTACGGTATTGAAATTGCGGTATTGAAATTGCGGTATTGAAAGTGCGATATTGAAAGTGCGATATATAAAGTGCGATATTGAAAGGTGCGATATTGAAATTGCGATATTGAAAGCTGCATAATTGAAATTTGTACTTGGGCACATGAGATTCGATCGCCAAGCGGCTCCTTAAAAATAAGTGCGCCTGACACGAATTCAAAGCCAAAAATCCCAACTTGGGAGAGGTTGCTCAACCCAAATGTCCTAGATTTTGCATATTGAACTTGAAATTGAAAGCTTGAATATTGAAAGGTATGAACTTGAAAATATTGAAACTTGAACTTGAAATGATTGAAATTTGAATTTGAAATGATCCTAGTTTAGAGAGGTAGTTATGAACAACCCTAAACATGGTGGGATCTTTGAAATTTGAAAACTTGAACTTGTATATTGAAAAATGGAGTCTTGAATCTCAAAAGACTAAACCTTTAAATGCTAAAAGGTTTCATCTTTGATTACTCCACACTTGAAGGTGATTCTAGTTCAAAGGGATGAATGTAAACAACTTTGAACATCCTTGAATCTTGAAAGTTTGTATTTTGTATTTTGAAAAAGTTTGTATTTTTGGAAAAAAGCATGTATGATTGTTGCAAGTGGTGTTTTTTATGGCAAAAAACACCAACTTGCTAATCATTTGAAATCAAAATAGCATGATTGATTGAAAATGGGATTCGGATTTACCTAGTTAGGCTTAGGCACGAGCTCCCAATTGCTCTTGAATTTTGGAATTTTTGTATGTGTATTTGAAGAGTTTTGAAGTTTGTATGTGAGGAGTAATGTCGAAATTACGACGTTGTATGTGTTGTGCTCCCCCCTTTTTTCGATGGAAATGAGGGGTATTTATAGGAGGGAAATGGTGCAAAACTCCAGCACACGCCAGCGCCTGGCTCCAGGCCAGCGCTGGGCGCTGCTGAGGTGGCCTGAATGCCGCCAAAAAGGACGGAAAGATGTCGTCCTTGATTTGTCTTGTATGGGTGTACCTTCGTACGAATAGTACGATGTTTAGCGTGTAGTGTTTGCTTGGAGGTTAAGACTTGAATTTGCGTCTAAAAACAAGCCTTTCTCGGGTTTTTTAATTCAGGTTTTACGGGACGGGGCCCAGCATGCTCGGTTTTGTGGGTCGGCGCCCGAATTTGACTTGCCTTATATGATTTGTAGTGGAAAAGGCCTAGTAAAACCAGTGGGATGGTCCACTAGTTGAGATTGAACTCGAATTTCGAAATTGGATTTTGGAAGTTGTATTTTGTACCGAGTTCCGGGAGGGGAACGGTCTCGGGGATTGGATTTTGGACCTTGGATTTTGGAGGTGTTCTTAGCAATTGGGATTTTCGCCTGGAGTTACTCCAATCGCCTAACAAGGATAATGGTATCGTCATCATCCCAAAGGGGAGACACAAATTAGGTGTCTACACGCATCGTACGAATTAGCATCGGACGAGACTTGCTAGACGAAGGCCCAGCATGAAGCCAGGCCCGCATCCAGCAAGCCAAGCGCCCAACACAAACGCTGCCAAAGCCTCGCCAGGCCCAGCGCAAGGCCAGGCCCAGCAAGGCCATGGCGCGCGCGAGCTCGTGGGCTGCGGGCTGTGCATCTCGCGTGGGCCGCAAGGCTTGCGCGGGGCTGTGCTGCTCATGCTCGTGCTCGTGCAACGCTTGTGTTCGATACGAATCCTAAAGCTAATGGAATTCGTTCTATGATTAAATCCTAATCCTAATAGATAGAATTTGTTTAAATAGAGTTTTAATGAGATTCTAATTAAACTAATTGGTATCCTCATAGGATTCTAAATCCCTTTCCATGACTCTATAAATATGTGCCTAGGTTCACAATTTATGAACGAGTTTTCAAGTATGTGGAGTGACATTTTGAGAGCAAAATTCAGTCATAATAATGCCCATATTAGCCGAAAATTCTAAGTACCTTAAGGGCGATTCTAGTTGGTCAATCTTAAGGCAGATCCGGACGTGATGTGGACTTTCTACGGAGGGACGACACTTGGAGCCCTAAAGACTTGTTCTCGTTCGGTTCAGGGCGCAGCTAGGGAGGGCACGCTACAAAGTGTATGCATCCTAGACTAATTATATGGTTATGTGCAATTAATTTGATTCCTGGCATATAGGTTTTTCCGCGTGATTTATGTTGTTCATATGTATCATAACCTAACAGGCTCTTATTTTCCCTACTATCATGGTTAAGTTGATTATGTCCATTGTCACTTATACTATGTTTTCTATCTCCCTTAATGGCTCTCTAAATGGGTTTTTTCCCGGGGAAAAAAGGTCTAAGGCAAGGGGATCCTCTTTTCCCTCTATTGTTTGTGATTTGTATGGAATGTTTGTCCTAGTTGCTCATGTATGTGGGTGATATGCGTGACTTCGCATACCATCAAAGTTGCAAAAAAATGAAACTTAACCACTTGTGTTTGGCTAATGATTTGTTATTGTTCTGTAAGGGTGATGTGCAATCAGTAAGGCTTGTTTTGAGTGCCTTCTCTACGTTCTCTGCTTCCTCTGGTTTGCAAGTTAACGAGACCAAATATTATATTTATGTTTCGAATGTCAATTCTGATGTTCTGAAGGATTTGGTTTACCTGTCCAGGTTCAAAATCGGTAAGTTGCCTTTCAAGTACCTTGGTATTCCCATCTCCTCTCAAAAACTGAATATCAAAGATTGTGAAATTCTTATTGAGAAAATTATCTTGAGAGTTCTATTTTGGGGCTCTAAAAATCTGTCCTATGCTGGGAGAGTTCAGCTTGTTAATTTTGTCCTTATCTCTATGCACTCTTATTGGGCTAGTGTGCGTTCTTCCCAAAACTATCTTAAAAAAGGTGGTTGCTGTCTGTCGACAGTTTTTATTGGAGGGGAAAGCTACTGGCCTAAGAGTACCTCTTATTGCTTGGGACCTAATTTGCAGGCCTAAAACTGTTGGTGGGTTGGGTGTGCATAATATTGTTGATTGGAATGCTTCCCTCTGTTGCTAAATATGTTCGGAATGTTGCTTCCAAAGCAGATTGTTTATGGGTTAAGTGGGTTGATCATTTTTATATAAAGGGAGCTGACTGGTGGAGTTATTCTCCACCAAAATCAGCAAGTTGGTATTGGAGATCAATTTGCTCTATCAAAAATGTGTTTGCTGCAAGGTATTGAGGTAACCCTTGGTGTCATCATCCAAGTGGGCTCTACTTTGTTAGCACGGGTTATAAATGGTTACAAGGCCCATTCGAGAAGGTAAATTGGCATAGATGGGTTTGGAATACACTTAATGTCCCTAGACATAGTATCATTTTCTGGTTGGCTAACCTCTACACCATTGGGGTCAGTGATGATGGTGCCTGCACCATCTGTGCTCTTTAGCCTGAGACCCATACACACTTATTCTTTGAGTGCTTCTATGGACGTTCTTTTGTGGATTTTATAAAGAAGTGGTTATGTAAGTTTGCATTTTAACTACTTATGCAGATGGGTAGCTCGGAGGAAGATCTCAAAATTCAGGAAATCAACTATGTTTGCGGCTCTTTGTGCCTCTGTTTATCACATATGGAAAGCAAGGAATGAAGCTTTCTGGGAGAAGCGTATCCAAACTACTAGATCAATCTTGAATATTCAACATGAAGTTAAGCGAAGAATCAGATATATTCTTCCAATGTCTACAAGAAGTAGTGATTTGGTGTTGTTTGATAATTTGTAGCAGGATGTATTTTGTTGATTGTTTTCTTCTTGTTTATGGTTCTATTGTAAAATTGGTATTTAAAGAACTTGTCTATTTGGGCTAAGCCTCGTAGACTAGATCTTGTTTTGCGCTTCAAGTCAATAAAAGTTATTACCTTTAGCAAAAAAAAAAAAAAAAAATTCGATCATTGCTCCAAAGGACAATGAACACAGAAAAAAATCTGAGCAAAAATGAACAAGGAATATCAAAAGGACCCTACGAATATGTCGAGCAAAGCAGCAACAGAAATGATGAACATTCCCGTCAAAGCTCGATTTCAAAGCAGCATAACGCAAGATAATTCTTGCGCCAACCAAGTAAGCGCAAGAATGTTCTTACGCAGAACTGTTAAGCGTTGAAACAATCTTGCGCAACAGGATTCACTAAAGAAAAATTGGGCCATTTATCCTACGCCCAACTGCAAATAAACCATTACATACAATTTTCTTCCCGCGGAAAAAATAACGGTTCCTTTTTAAAATTATTTTTCTTCAAAAAATAAAAACAAGTAACGTTGGCACACCAACAGGCCGCGACATATCGGGAAGTTATCGTGATCCACTAACCGGCCACGACCCCAATCATTTTTATCAGAATTTGTCATTTCTAAAAAATAAAATTTCTCAAGTTATTTTCAAAATTAAAGGTTTCCGTTTTCTAAAAAACGAGAGTTAAATTTAAAAAGTTTCCGTTTCTAAAAAATGAGATTCAAGTTTCTGTTTCTAAAAACGAGAGTTAAGCCAAGTTTTCCGCTTCTAAAAAGCGAGAGTCAAATCGAGTTTTTCCCATTTTCTCTAAAAATATAAGGTAGTAAGTTGCTGCTTTTTTTTTCTCAAAATGCAGGACAGTCAAGTAGAGTTTTCCGCTTTCTTTTTCAAAAAGAAGGAACGTCAAGTAAAGTTTTCCGCTTTCTTTCTCAAAAAGAAGGACCGTCAAGTAAAGTTTTCCGCTTTCTTTCTCAAAAAGCAGGACCGTCAAGTTTTCAATCCATCTAAGTTTAAACTAATTTGAAATATGTGTTTTCGAAAAGTTCCATATCTATGAATGCCTTCAATGACATTGTGAGAAGGTATAAGTTCAACCAACAAATCTCCAATCACTCGTGAGGAGAAATGTTGACATTCCTAATGATGACCCTTAAGTCAAATGTTATCACTCGAGGGCTCGTAAGACCCTCGCCCCCGAATAAGTTAGCCAAAATTAGATCCGTTAGACGCACTCCATCTACAATACTTTGATCTTTGTCTTAATCATACTCAATCAAAGTGGGGTCTAACCGTAGACGCCTATATTTACCTCAGGCAAGATTCGGTAAGTTTAGTGATGAAACAATCCACTTGTCAACGCATTCCTAATCACGCAACGAACGTTCCAAGACTGACTGACTCATTCCCCAAACCTATATTTTCATTTATAACTGCTATTTATAGTAAGTTCCATCCTAAGTATCTGCTAAATATAGTAAACCGTCCAAAATAGATGTACGCCAAAGGGGGAGAGTTACACTCCAACTAAACCCCTAAAAGAGATTGAAAAACATGAAAAAGAGTTTTAGTTGGAAATAAATCGAAGTAAGATTGAAAAGCGTAAAATGGAGTTTTATTCCGGAATAAAACCGGAATAAACTTGATAAAACGCGTGGATAAGAAACGTGCGCAAGACTTTTCTTGCACACAGGGCCCAACGCAAATAAACTTTCGCGCCAAAATCAACGCGCAAGAAGTATTCTCACGCCCTTATTTCAGTCTATTCCAAATACAAACTCTGAAGCTCGTCTGACGCCAATCAGGAGAAATCTGGCACCTGGAACTCATCGCAAGAAAATAATTGTGTTGAGGTGCTTGTTGCAAGAAATTTCTTGCGCACAAATGAATTTCAACAGTTTAGGAACTATGGGAATATCTATCTTTCATGACACTTTTTACTATAAATATGGCCTTAAACTACCAGATTAAAAGGGGCCAAATAAGAATCTCTATACTATACCCAAGTTAAAATCCTTAGTTTAAGCCCTTAATAGGTCCCCATAATCGTGCCGTATTTATCGTAGTTCCACCGTATTAACTCTTGTTAAGCAGAACTCAAACCAAGCTTGGAACCTACACAAGATTCTAGTTAAGTTAAAGAAAGTACGTTGCGTAAAAGAAAAACGAGTAAAGACAAGTGGTTAGTTTATGAGAACCGAAATATAGCCTAAACTATATTGTAACGTGCCATATTCTATTTACAGCTTTAATCACCATTATAAACCTGCTAACTTAATATGATTATTCATAACGCCTAATAAGATATTCTTTGGACAATACGGATTATTTCTAGGTACCTTAAATTAATCTAAAAATCATCTTAACGACACTTGTTAGTTAATACGTGTGCATTAAAAGCAATCCAGAATAGTAATGTAGTCTCACGCATGTCCCATCATTGTTACATTGAACTAGTAAGGACCGTCAGATGGGCTAATGTTGGGCACTCCCCGTATTAGTAAATGTCCCCTAACCCTCAATCTCTAATCTGCTGATGTACATTGAGCGATCTCCACACCAAGATCACAAGTGAACCTAAGGTCGTTGTGGTCAAATACATGAGCCTGAGTTTCGGTTGTTACTCTCGTATCACAATAACCGGGTTTTATCAGTTTTCCTTGTTGTTGTTGAAAACTGAATGGCGACTCCAAGGTCTAGTAAACAGGAGCCTACGACCACCCAGTTAGTCCCCGTTTACTTAATATTGATTTCCATGTCCACGAGGGAAAGAATGATGAGATTCTAAACACGTGTTTTCTGCCCCCCTCACATGGAGAATGTAATCCAGAAGAGGAGTATCAGGAGTGTAATAGGGATAATATAGGGTTATTGTCCTTCTTCAAATGCAATTTTTCATTTTTTCTTCCAGCAAATTCTTTTCGTACTCCAATTCAGAAGTGGTGGTATCCTTCTCCATTACTTGAAATTGCAATTCTTCAATTGCATTGTTTTCAGGCACCCATCTATAAAATCCACAATCGTACTCCTAATTCAGACAGTCACTGTTAATTACAATCCTAATTTAACCAATAATACATGAACACTAATAAACATAACTTACCAACCACGAAGAGCATCCGGGGAATTGTATCCCGCAATTTGGTAATTTATTTGCAACTTGCAAAAATGCAAAAACACCACACCCGAAGTTCACCATAGTATGTGTTGAGTTCGTAGATGACGTAGACCAAATTGAAGCTTGCTGCTTTGGCCCAACCATGGCTAAATAACGCGGAGAAGAAAAGAAAGAAAGAGGAAATGTTTTTTTGTTTTTTTTGTGCGAATTGATGTGGATAAGAAGAGATACCTTTTATTTGGGGAGGTTAATGGCGTCTGAGCATTAACAGAGAAGGAAAAATGAGAGGGTTTTTTGTGTTAATAGGGTCTGAGCAAAAACAGAAAAGGAAATGAGAAGGAGGAACTTTAAAAGGAAAGAAACCTGCAAAAATCGCAACGGTCATTGCTACGTAGGACAAGTGACCTGATTTTGCTGGTCGCCATTTAAAAGGGTATGTTTAAAGAAAATAGGTGTGAAATGTTGGATCAGCGAGATATATCGTATAAGTGGGACTGTTATTGGAAGACCGTCCAATTGTTGGATTGCTAGAAAAAAAATCCTTTTAAAAACAATTTTTACTTCAAAATCATTCATGGTGCATGTATAATGGTAACCACGTAACCCCATAAAAATTTATCTACAAAAATAACTTCATAATATAAAAAGTTAATCAAAATATATTAAAAGTTCTAAAAATAACACTATAAGAATTTGTTTCTTTAACGACAACCTAATTACGACGTGTCAAAAATCAAGTCGCAAAAGCCTTTAGCGACGGGGCTAACAACCAAACAAGGACGGGAACAACCGTCACAAATGTCTTTTACGACGGGTTAACGACGGGATTTTTCATTAACGACGGTCCCCTTTATGACGGGTTCACGATAGAAAATCCCGTCATTAATCAATGATTATTGGCCTTTAGCGACGGAATTTCCCGTCGTTAATGGTACAATTTTTTGTAGTGAAAATAGATACAACAAATTTGTTGTACAACAAGTACGTACATGACCTAGCTATAAATTTTATTGAACAATGAAAGGTGGGTATATCTCCACATATATGCATGGTTTATTATTGAGAGTGAGACGTGTAAAAAATGACATTATATAAATAAATGATAGTCGTATAATTTGGGATGGTTATCCAACTTAACAAAAAAACCAAATTGAGAGCAACATTAAGAATTGTATTATGTGGAGTTGAGGAAGCTAAACTAATAAAGCATAGAAATGATGTCAACGAGAAGACGAATAAAAGATGACCAACTACACCTATTGGCACACGTAGCATGCTTTGGAAAGATTCAATAGTCAAATATATTCACATAATTCATACCCTTTACATGACTGCTAGATGCCTAGATGACTTATTTTGAAGATTTGGTCCTGTGTTTCTAGAAAATAAATTTCTACTCCGTTTCTTTTTGTTCTTTAAGTTTTTTTTTTTTGGTATTTTAAAATATTCTTTACATTTCTTTTTATATTATCACATAAATGTTTTAATATTCTATCAATTTGTGTCAAATTATTATTTTAACTAATTAAATTTATTGGGTCATTTAATCTCTCACATTTTTCTATTGGGACATTAAATTTTTCTCATTTTTCCAATATCAGAATTTTGATAAGAGTGAAAACATTATAAATAAACATAATTTTCCTTGTTTCAATTAAAAAAATAGAGGAATCTCAATACACATTATTTAATCGTTAATAAACGTGCAAAAGGCCAAACATAAAGAAAAAAAGAAACGGAGGGAGTATTAGTTAAAATTTATAAACCTTATTTACTTAAAATAAGCATTAATTTCAAATAGAAATTATTAAACATCAATTTCCCTTAAAAAAACAATAAACTTATTTTGGTGTGTTGTGTACGCGTAAAAAAGAGTTATAACTTCAAATACAAAAATCAAGTGTATCTTGGCCTAGTGGAAAGGATTCCACCTTTCAACCAAAAGGTTGGGGGATCAATCCCCATTAGGGGCACTTTGAGAGAGGGTTCCCCTTATCACTCCCCCCACTCTCAAAGGTGTCTAACCTGCTAACCCGGACGGGTTGACCCGTGCGAGGTTCCGACCCGATAGGGCTATTCATTTTACCTTGCAAAAAAAAAAAAAAAAAAAAAAAAAAAAAAAAAAAAAAAAACCAATTTTATAAATTAAAACTTTTACATCGTTAAATTCTATTTAAAAAGTATATTAAACAAGATCTATTTATATTATATTTTAATAGACTGAAAAAATAGATACTTCCTCTGTTAATACTTGCAACGTTTGGATTTTTTTACACTAGTGGGATCTTATTATCGTATGAATGTGTTTTTTCAAAATTTCATTTTTTATAATTTTTGCTTAAAGAGAATTAAAAATATAAATGATTAAAGTTGTGCAATGACATGCATAAAAGTGACCAACATTGTGAGTAAAAAATAAAAGGCGGAAGTATATGTCGCCTAATATAAAACACAATTTCAATAGACTAAGAATATATTCTTTTCTAGTGCGAATGGGGAAAAACCAATACAAAATTACAAATGAAGGGGTGGAGATTTGAACATGTAATCTATCATATACATGCCCCAGTCTTAACCACATGCTAAAACAACATTGGTATAAGTCTTAACCATAGGCCAAAACAACATTGCTATTAGACTAAGACTATATGGCTTTTATGGATTACAACATTGGTATAAGTCTTAACCATAGGCGAAAACAACATTGCTATTAGACTAAGACTATATGGCTTTTATGGATTATGTATGTACAACTATTATAGTACTCGCACGATTTATAATATGAATGTTAAATTTGTATATCTAAACTATAACTATAGACAATTATCATTAAAATAGAGCTTATATATAATCTTCTTATTAAAACTAATGATGGATATATATGTTACTACCCCATTCCGTGTCTTATTTATTTAACAAATTAAAAATATATATAAAAAATAAGGGTATATAGATAAATTTACGTTCTTCCTCTTTCATTACACATGTCAAGCATAAATTTATTCTCATCCGCTCTTTAATTCGATAGTCATACCCACTTAATACTCTCATATCATCTATATCATTACCCGATCATTTAACACCTACCCCCACCATATATTTTAGTCAACTAGAGATAATTTCGAAGCGGGAAGGGGCTAGTCCCTCAACACTTGTTGGTTGGGGAAAAAATAGGTCGATGCTAGTCTCTCCTAGTCAAACAAATTCCTAAACTAATCACTAAAAACAAGTAAAGCGATAAGCAAGGGTCGAAATCCACAAAGACTAAGGTGCACTAGATTATGCTAATCGAACAATAAGTTAGGTCGAAATGGGTTGGAAAAAGTCATCTAACAACTAACGACTACTACTAAACTAACTATCAAAGGACAAACAATGTTCAGGAATGAGATCAAACACCAACAATTATGAAACAAGTATTTGAGCAACAATTAAGAATGATGATGCACAAGCAAAACATGAATGAGGCGTTGGTTAGAGATAAATCCCCAAATGACTCCCGCCTTGGATCAATTCTTAGAATAGTCAAATGCGAACTCTTGTCCTACATAATACCCTTAGATCAAGATTAAGGAAAACCAAACAATAGTCAACTTAGGTCACGATCCCTCGATATTCCTAAAGTCAACTACCCCAAAATCAAAGTCATACACAAGTAGCTGATTTGCATACAACAAAGTTTGAGTATGCCCAAACAAAAAATAATTTAATCATGCAACATCACCAAATTCAAACTTAATTACCTAAATCAATCATTGTAAGGTTTTCACCCAAACCCTAACCAATACACTACTTAATCAACATAAAAAGTCGGGGATACTGTCGATTTGTCCATGCTCATTAAACGTTTTAGGATCTCTACTATTAATGTAACTGAAAAAAGCGTAGTATTAGGGATCTTTGGTTTTGTTTGTTGAATTGTTACTTATTTTACAATAACGATAGTATGTTTGGAGATCTGAAACAGATGCCAATTGTCAGTCTGATGGAAAGTCGGTATTCCATGATGCCCATGGTGGTTGCCGAAACTATTCTCTACGCGGATGTCTTGAAGAAGGATGTGCAGTGAAGGATTTTTGGGGTAGCCTTTTGTTATTGAAGGTAATCCGTCGTGTCCATGTCGTCCTTTATTTGCATATGCATGTATATTATTTTTTTCTAACAGGAACTGCATCGCTGTTATTTTCCAGCGCTGCATTATCTAGCACTGGAATATTCTGACGCTCGTTAATGCTGCTCTGGAATTTTTACAGGCGCTGCCTCATATTTTGATTTTTATCCTGCGCTTTACTCGTTTAATCTGTGCGAGTACTGTACGAATGAAACCTGTTTCCTTTGTCTTGCAGGTCTGGCTTATGGAACAACTAAGAATTCTGGAAGCCCCATCCGACCTTAGGACTTACTATCCCAATCTCTTGGCAGTAGGAAATATCTACACCAAGGAGAAAACGAGGCCGAGTGGACCTCGTATCTTACTCGCGGCCTTTGTTCTGTCAAGTGGGTGATCCCGTGGTGGGGTATGCAGTTGATGATAGGAGGGTCGGAATGTATTGTTTTCACTCGGCTTGTAGGTGATGAGGCTTTTTCCGTGTCATTGAAAACGGATTCTACCTATCAAACAATATTTATAAATCCCTAAACCGGCACACTATATCAACTATAGTGGTAAGTTCGAAAATCGTGCCAAGAGAACGAGAAGTTAATGAGTTTATGATCAACCTAGCTTTGAAGACTAAGTTTAGGAATTGGACGCAACTACGGAAATCAAACGATTAAGCAATCAATATTAAGGGAGCTAGGGTATCGGGGGTCAAATCGGGGTTTAACGGGGGAAATTCAAGGCGTTATGCATTCATATGATACAAAGACATGCAAAATTAGGGAGTAACTTTCGGTTAGCGGACCATACCAAAACTAAGCCTAAAACACGCTTTCGCGTCACTCTAAGATTAGCATGGGAATTTAAACTACCTAGTGTTAGGTTATGATACATATGACAAAACATAAATCATGCGGAAAAACCTTAATGCCAGGAAACATATTATTTACACATAATCATTTAGCATAATTCAGATGCATACATTTTGTAGTGTGCCCTCCCTAGCTGCGCCCGAACCGAACAAGAACAAGTCTTTAGGACTCCAAGTGTCGTCCCTCCGTAGATAGTCCACAGCACGTCCGGATCCGCCTTAAACTTGACCAACTAGAATCGCCCTTAAGGTACTAGGAATTTTCGGCTAATAGGCTACAAGTGTTTGGCTGATTTTGTTCCAAAATCTTACCTTTGAATACTTCAATTCTCGATGTAAATATGTGACCCTAGGCACCTATTTAGAGAGTTTATGGAAAGGAACTAAAATCCTATTAGGATACTAATTAGTTTAATTAGAATTTCATTAAAACTCTTTTAAACTAATTCTATCTTTATTAGGATTAGGATTTAATCAATGAACGAATTCCATCAGCTTTAGTATTCGTATCGAACACAAACGTTGCACGACCACGAGCGTGCCACACAGCCCGCGCAGGCCTTGCGGCCCACACGAGCAGGCGCTGCTCGCAGCCCATGAGCGTCAGACCCCGCGCGCGCGCCTTGGCCTTTGCTGGGCCTGGCGTGGCCTTGGCTGCGTTGTTTTGGGCGCTTGGCTTTGTGCTGGGCCTTCGTCTGGCAGGCCTCGTCCGATGCTAATTCGTACGATACGCTTCCGATTAAATTCTCGATTCCGGAATTCATTTCCGATACGAACAATATTTAATATTTCCGATTCCGGAATTAATTTCCGTTTCGAACAAATATTTAATATTTCCGTTTCCGGAATTATTTTTAGATTTCGATAATATTTCCGATTCTGACAATATTTTCGTTTCCGGCAATATTTCCGATTCCGACAATATTTCCATTTCCAATAATATTTTCCGATACGTACCATGTTTCCGTTTCCGGCAACATCTACGACTTGGATAATATTTATATTTCCGATACGATCCATATTTCCGTTTCCGGCAATATCATCGTTTCCGGAGTATTCACTTGCTTCCCTTTGACGATCTCAGCTCCCACTGAAACCAAGATCCGTCGATTCCGAATATCCATAGATGGAGTATTTAATGCCATTAAATACTTGATCCGTTTACGTACTATTTGTGTGACCCTACGGGTTCAGTCAAGAGTAAGCTGTGGATTAATATCATTAATTCCACTTGAACTGAAGCGGCCTATAGCTAGGCATTCAACTCACTTGATCCCACTGAATTATTAACTTTTTAATTAATAATGAACCGCATTTATTAGACTTAACATTATATGCATACTTGGACCAAGGGCATTATTTCCTTCAGTCTCCCACTTGTCCTTAGGGACAAGTGTGCATTTCCTAATTCCTTTGTCGCTCGATGCTTGCTCTTGAACATATGGTAAGATTTGTCATCCTTAATACGTCCAGAGGTATTTCTCGGTTTCAGAGTTCAACTGATGAAATAAACAGATAATCATAGCCTATGATTCATCTGAGCACGGCCATGCATTTTACAGTTTCTAGCTCTCCGAGTGGCCTTGTACAACTTTTAAGCATCTCATCCCGATTTATGGGAGGACAATCCCAATCTTGCGATCTTGAAATTAGACTTCGTTTGATAGGTGATTACCTGAGCGTTGCCTTTATAGCCTCCTTTTACGGTGCGACGGTTGGTCAACGTCAAAGTAAGCAGTTCTCAAACAAGTAATCTCAAATCACTCAGGTATTGAGGATTTAGTGTCTAATAATTTTAATGAAATTTACTTATGACAGATTTTCATATCTTACAGTAAAGTTTCATAGGTATGTCCGATACTAGTCTTCCCAAAGTAAGTATCTATGCAAATGATTATGACATTGCCATGTCCACATAGTTCAAGAAACAGAACTACTAGTCATCTTGCATTCTAGTCGTCTAACGTTTTCTATGCGTCCATCTTTATAGAAAACTTCGACCGGGGACCATTTTCAACTTTTGACATTCAAGTTTACTTGATAGACATTTCTTAGTCACAGGACTGGTCCTGACAGTCTATCTTGAATATTTCGTCAAATTGAAGGGACTCATCATTTAATAAACCACAATTAAATGGAATATGAAAATACATTTCATATATGATAAATGTTTAACCCTAATGTTTTACAACCATGGGCCTCAAACCCATCTTTTAAAACAGTTCATGGAATTCAAAGCTATGCTTGATTTCCAATGCCACAATGTGAGTGTTGCTTCTCACTTGTTGCCTAGGTTTAGTTATCATGCTTTGCCAATCTTAATATCCTTTTCATCGAATGTTCTTCGAGATATGATGATAAGATCTTTTGAGTATGTTTATTTTGTGATCTAGTCTTTCTTGCTACATTAGTGGTTCTACGCATTTTGCAATAAAGAACCATTAAGTCAACAGACATGTGATCTACCCAAGTTCAATGAAGAACTCTTTAACATAAACAACCCTGTTTTATTGATTCTTAGGCAATAAGTACTTTTACTTCAACTGTATAGGTTGCTAGTGATGCTTTGGCTGGATTTACTTATCCAAGCAGTTCACAGATATGTGGAAGACTTTCCAGCTGTATCTTAGAACATAGAAATTAATATTTAATTTTCCACGCAACAACTCATGCTCTCCAATCCATGTTGCCATTTCAAGCACGACGCTATATAGCTCGTTCTTGCCAATGGTTAACTCCAAAGGGATCTTTCTTGATCCTTTGCCAGTGTTTATACGTGTAGCATCAATATTTAGCATATTTTTATTTCCTTGAATCAAGAACTATTCCTATGTACCTTTTCAAGTATCATAAGTTTTTTCTTGATCTCAATCTAGTTGATCCTCACTTAGATCAATAGAGATTGGTATATGTTCGTCATGCCTAAAGTCATACGATACGTTTTTGGCGATCCTCATATTATATCATACATGATAAATTATTTTGCAGAATAATTCCCAATTGAATTCTATTCATGTAACTTTAGCTCATATAGTTTCAGTAGATACTAAATACAGCTAAATTCTTTGACATATAATATAGGTTAAGAATCTTACTTAGATCCTTTGATGTTTAACTTAGTAAATGCTACCAATTGCTTGTTGGTTCAGTGGTGATTGGGGCTGAACTTAGTAGGGAGAACCCATGTTTGATCCCCCTCAACAACAATTGGGAGGGGAATGGAACCTAACCACCCAGAACTCGCCCCGAATCCGGATTAGCCTTAAGGGTGAACTGGGTGCTAACACCAAAAAAAAAAAAACTTAGTAAATGCTTATACATAGTTCAAACATTCATTACTCAAATTTATTCACATGGGTCGAATTTCTCCAATGGAGTATTTCGTGTTTGATTTAGTAAATGCTATTACTTAATCCAAAACAATATCATAAGATCTTTGTCAATAGATCTTAATACCCAATATGTACTAAGTTTCTCCATGGTCCATCATTGATGAATAATTTCAAATCTAAGTTATCAGCATTTGAATGTTATTTCACGATAGAGAGTTATGTGTGTGATACACATAGGACCAATTAAGTTTTACGTACTCCCACTAAACTTCTTATATATCTATAAGAATGATGTATATTTTATGAAACTAAAATACTTATTAGCTTCACTAAAATACAGTTCTAATTCCCAATTGCTTTCTTAAATCTGTACTTAGATTTCATAAGCTAGCTTTCCTTTTCAAGCATTTATTTGGATCCACAAATCCTATGACATACCATGTACATAGTTTCTTCCAACATTTGATTGAGGGATACGTTTTGTCATCCAATTGCCATATGTACCAATATGCAATCACTGCTTGATTTATAGACTTGAGCATTACGATTTTGCATGAGGTTTCAACACAATCCACGCCATAAATTTGCTTGTAACCTTTTAGCAACTAATCTAGCTTTCTGTGTGAACAAAATTCCATGTTTGAGGGTTTTTATCCTTAAAACAAACTTGCAACCAATAGGTGTGAAACTATTCTTGCAAATCAACAAAATTCAATTTTTTCATCAAAACATTAATTATGTTTTATGTCCTTTAACCATTTAAAACATTGAGTCTATATATGGCCTCTAACCATTTTAGGGAATCTGGGTTTCGTCATAGCTTTCTTACGAGTCACAAATCATTAATCTATGTGATAATAGTTTGACTGCAAGTTGTAGGTTTCTTCACTATCTAATAGAAGAATCTCATAGTTTCATTGACCTGAACTCCATGTTTCTTCACTATCTAATAGAAGAATCTCATAGTTTCAGTGACTTGAACTCTATGCCTACTTGGGTATAGAACATCAAACAATAGAATATCAATAGCCACTTGAAAGTCCTTTGAATATTCTGTTCTCCTTGAAGCACTTGTAAAGTCTTCTAAGATATGTCTATTCTTTAAATCCACTTCTAAAGTCTTTAAGAATAAGTGTTCGGATTTTCTGAAGAACTTCGAAAAGCCTCTGGAATGTCCGTTTATGTTTGTTGTTCGCCTCGAAGACTTTCGAGGTCTATTTTCTCCCACTTGTCATTTTGGAAACGAATCTCCAAAAGGACATCATTTCGAGCAAACAAACATTATGTTCTCAAAATTTTGTTAGGTTATGATACATATGATATTACATAAATCATGCGGAAACAACCAATAACCCAGGAATACATATTATTTACACATAATCATATTGCATAATTTAGATGCATACTCTTTGTTGCGTGCCCTCCCTAGCTGCGCCCGAACCGAGCAAGAACAAGTCTTTAGGACTCCAAGTGTCGTCCCTCCGTAGATAGTCCACAGCACGTCCGGATCCGCCTTAAGATTGACCAATTAGAATCGCCCTTAAGGTACTAGAATTTTCGGCACTTTTGAGCAAGATGTGTGACTGAATTTTTCTCTCAAAAACTCACTTTGAATACTTGAAAACTCGTCATAAATTGTGAACCCAGGCCACATATTTATAGGGGTATGGAAAGAGAATTGGAATCCTATTAGGATACAAATTAATTAAACTTAGAATCCTACAAGAACTCTAATTAATTAATTTATCAAATAGAATTAGGAATTTAATCATTAACCGAACTCTGCACGTTTTAGGAATCGTGCATGAACACAAACTCACACACACACACACGGCAGCCACGATGGGCCGCCCATGGGCGTGCGTGCGAGCAGCAGCCCACGCAGCGAGGCCCACGCAGCCGCGGCCTTGGCGCGCGCTGGGCCTGCCTTGCGGTAGGCCTGGGCGCTGCCTTGGCTGGGCTTGTGGCGCGCGTTTGGCTTGCTGGGCGATGGCCTGGCTTCGAGCTGGGCCCTCGTCCGGCAGGCCTCGTCCGATGCTTATTCGTACGATACGCTTCCGATTAAATTTCCGATTCCGGAATTCATTTCCGATACGAACAATATTTAACATTTCCGATTCCGGAATTAATTTCCGTTTCGAACAATTATTTAATATTTCCGTTTCCGGAATTATTTTCCGATTCCGATAATATTTCCGATTCTGACAATATTTCCGTTTCCGGCAATATTTCCGATTCTGGCAATATTTCCATTTCCGATAATATTTTCCGATACGTACCATGTTTCCGTTTCCGGCAACATCTACGACTTGGATAATATTTATATTTCCGATACGATCCATATTTCCGTTTCCGGCAATATCATCGTTTCCGGAGTATTCATTTCTTGCCTGTGACGATCTCAGCTCCCACTGAAACCAAGATCCGTCGATTCCGAATATTCATAGATGGAGTATTTAATGCCATTAAATACTTGATCCGTTTACGTACTATTTGTGTGACCCTACGGGTTCAGTCAAGAGTAAGCTGTGGATTAATATCATTAATTCCACTTGAACTGAAGCGGCCTCTAGCTAGGCATTCAGCTCACTTGATCTCACTGAATTATTAACTTGTTAATTAATACTGAACCGCATTTATTAGACTTATCATAGAATGCATACTTGGACCAAGGGCATTATTTCCTTCAAAATTCGTGGTAGAAATAATACCCTTGTGTCTCATTTGAATAAATCACAATGAAACATATATCTATACTTGGGCCTTAGTTTGTTGAATAACAAACACGAAGCTCCCACTGAGTTTAGCAACTCTTTAGATATATAATTATGAAAAGATATTCTGAACTTACTTTTCAATAGCTTTGACGAATTTGGTTTAGTTTGGTGGTAGTTGAGCATTTTGTTTTAGAAATTATAGGAAAAGTCTTTATGATTCATCATTGATCGAATCAAGTACTAATTGACTTCGATCATTCCACTTAGATATGCCATATCTCATGGAGCTAGATTGTGAAATTAAAACACACAACCATTGATGATCATTTTTGGTCTCAAGCAATCATTAACATGATCTATCCTAGATCTTTATGATTTCTTACCAAGTGGGATTTGTACTTCTGAATCTTTGAACTAGTCAACAGATTCAAACTTATATCACATTGTGTAAATAAACCTATATTCACTCAAATCTGTGTGAAATAATAAAGTCATAAAACCTTTCTTTAGCTTTGAACTTTATCGTCTAGGTGTTCTAACAATAGTTCATATCTTTTGTTACTTTCAACAAGTAAAACTAGCTTGTCTTGAATTGATCTAGAAATCAATCAACTTTCAAAAGTCCATCAAAATAGAGCTTATGAATGTTAACTTGTTGATATAGTCTAAGCAACAATGCCAAAGATTAGTGGAAATCAAATCAAGAGATTGATTTGAACCTAGTAAAGTTCATTTTGTTTAAAGAGTTGTTTTGTTTTAATCAAGCATATTGACTCAACCTGTAAATGACCATTTTTATTCAAATAAACAAACAAACAAGCATTGTTTTTGTTCTTCTGAATGTGAGTCTTTCTGTGTTTGAAACAGAAATTTAGGTATGCTGATTAAGGAACGAAATAGCCATTAAGTTCCAGCCTCTAAAAGGACTTGAAACAAACCAAATGATCCTACAACTAATGTAGCATTGCCATGCTTCATTTTCCACTTGTAGGTCATTAGTGTAGCCTAGCTTCCATTGTTTGAGTTATTACCGAAGTAAGAACCTCAAGAGGTATATGATACCAAGGAAGTATGATTGCTAGGACACTATTCTTTAAACATAAACTTATAGGTAGAAACGAAATCGTAAAATTTCTTTCATTTGTTCCTTTGTTTTCCTATTTCTTGTACCCTTTCTAATAGCCTTAAGAATTGAATTCTCTAGTGTTGACTTTTATACTTTGTTTAGACATGTCCAATGTCACTCCAACAAAGTTCTTACCATTTATGTTGAATATTCTGTTTCAACTAGATGATCTTACCAGAAGCTTCTAAAGTTCTCTAAGCATCGATCTCTTCGAATGTCTAGGGACTAGACTCATTCGAGAATTAAATGGATAAAAGATGTTAGGTTGTTAACCATTGGTAAAGCTGAGCGTTTAAACTCAATGCTTTATAATCTCAAAACTACATTGTATTTTGAATTCACAAGCACCAATCGGTTTGCCATTCGACTTTGATGTTCGAAAACAACCATAAAAGTCGCTATAAGAAACGTACATTTAAATTGCTCATTTTCTCTCATGTCCGTGAATCGTTCTTGGATTCATTACCAATCGAGGAAATTTATTGTTACCTTTCTAAAAGGATTTACTGCAGTGCAAGATATTTAATTATAAACAATAATTAAAACATACATTGAAGCATGAAAAGTTTAAACATTTATCATGAATAATAACTTGAAAATTAAAGCAATCATGCAATTCAAACAAGTTATTAGCATTTTATTCGAATTTATTGTTCCGGCAGGTGTGAATAAAATGATTCCAAGACCCTAAAAACCATTGAAGAATTAAGCACATTATGTATTTAGACTCAATTCTAAAATCTTTTAGGTAAGCAAAAGCCTTATGCTAATAGTCTAGAAACTACTCTTGGTTGATAGGTACGTCTAAGAGCTTATTTGGTAAACCTATCGATTTTGCCACGACATAAAAGGACTCCTTACTTATATCGTTGAGTTTCACCAAAAATAACATGTACTCACAATTATTTGTGTACCTTACCCCTTTAGGATCAATAAGTAAACCCTCGCTGAGCGTAATCTATTACTAGATTGATGTAAAGGTTATCCAAGTAAGTGTTATTTTGGCATGGCACCTTTTAACTCAATTTTTAAGTTTGGAACTTAAGGCTCTTACTATGTTGGTTAGATTTTAAGTGAACTAAAATCCTTAATCATTCAACATAATCAAGCCACAATCTCATGCATATTTAAGACATATTTAAGAGCAATAAATAACTTAAAGCATGCATAAGATAAATGTGATCTAGTATGGCCCGACTTCATCTTGAAGCTTCAACTTCAAAGTCCGTCTCGAAAATGGATTGGAAACTTCGTCTTGAATTTCACCGTGGGAGGCTCCATTTTCTTCAAACAGGATCAACTATAATTAAACTAATTACAACTATTTGATGGTACGCAGACCATATTTGAATTGAAAAACAAATTTGGTGCATTAGACTAATTACATTCAAATTAATGGTACGCAGACCATATTTTTTATCCTATTTGGGCCATACTAGTCACTTCATAACCTGCAAAACAGTACATATACAATATATACCATTCACCCATTCATTATCATTAATGGCCCACATAGTTGGTTAGTAAAAACACATTGTATGCATCATATAAATATTTGCAGCAATTAATCAAGGGCACCAATAATCTACCAATTATTCAGTCCTTATTAATTCTAATCAAGTTGTTTAACCTTAAAGGATTTGTAGACCTAAACAAGAGTTTATGACTAAAATTTCTCCCACTTAAACCAATAACTTTATATGCTTTACTAATTTTGAACATAAAAATGCATTTCTAGTCTAACCGGAAACATACAAGTTTAATTAAAATTTAAAGCTCATATAAAATTATAATTGAATCCATTTATTTAATTTATTTTCCAGTTGAATTAAATGAATTTAAATTAATTCAGGGTTTAATTTTAGTAAAGTAATTAGTATAAATAAAAATTTATAATAATTATAATATTCAAAATTAAAATCCGAGAAAACAATTTAAATTATTAATTTTAAAATTAATTAAAATTATTTCCGAATTGAAAACTCAAATTAAAATTCAAAACGATTCAATCGTAACACGAAAAGCACTTGGGCTTGCGCCCAAGTCCCATCGTGTGCACGACTGGTCGCTGCACAAGGCACACATAGCTCCATGCAACACGCAGCCACAGGCCACACGCACACGCAACCATCGCTGGCCACGCTGCGCGCAGCCTCTGTGCTGTGTCGCGTCTACTGCTTTCCCTCGCGAGGCATCGCTCGCTGCACGCGAGCCATCGCTCGCTGGCGCGAGCCTTCGCTCGCTGTGACGCAGCTCGCTTGCTGCCCACACGCGACTGCTCGCTTTGCCCTGCCCTCGCCCACGCCCATCGCATAGCACACACGGCCAGCACCTCTACTTCGCGCGCGCGCCATACTATGCTGCTCGCTGCATTCATACCGCACGGGCGACGAGCTCCCTTGCTCGTCGTCGCGTGCCCACACTATACAACACCCCTTAAGGGTAACACGTAGCTTCCTTTGCTTTGTGCGTGCAACATTTATGAGCGTTTTCATAAAAAATTTAAAATTTTTAATTTAAAATTAACGACAAATTAATAAATCATATTAATTTTATAATTTTAGGGTGAAAAATCGAAAATTTATTAATTTATTAATTTCCGATTAACATGGATTCAAATCTAGGTCATAAAAATTTAAAATTTAACATAAATTAACAATTTTTATGGTGGATTTTAATCATGGATACCTAATTAAATTATTAATTAATTATGAAAAACAAATCAATTCTAAATTATTCGAATTTCAACAAATTAATCATAATTACAAATTAGGTTGTATAATTAACAAGTCTAGGCATTCATAATTGTTAAACATATACTGAAGGTCGATCAAAAACTCAAGATTTATCAACAAGAATCGCAAATATTCAATTTAACATCTTAAATTTACAAACTTTTGCGTTCGAAAAACTTAAACCTCCGAAAAGTCATAGTTAGGCTTCGAATTTGGGAATTCTGAGTTCGGCCGAAAAAGACTTTATTTGTCAAAATTTTAGAATGCCTTTTACATGCGAAATTGACACAAAAATCACTCGATTTGGTAGAGTAACGAATATTCTGCCGAAAAACTGCGTACATATAATTAAATAAACGCAATTTGCAATTAATTACAAAAACTAATTATAATCACCCCTTTAATTCCTTGCAAATTTGTAAAATTTAACCATGTTCATGCAATTTAGATTATGAAAATAATAAGAGGCTCGTGATACCACTGTTAGGTTATGATACATATGACAAAACATAAATCATGCGGAAAAACCTTAATGCCAGGAAACATATTATTTACACATAATCATTTAGCATAATTCAGATGCATACACTTTGTAGCGTGCCCTCCCTAGCTGCGCCCGAACCGAACAAGAACAAGTTTTTAGGACTCCAAGTGTCGTCCCTCCGTAGATAGTCCCCAGCACGTCCGGATCCGCCTTAAGCTTGACCAACTAGAATCGCCCTTAAGGTACTAGGAATTTTCGGCTAATAGGCTACAAGTGTTTGGCTGATTTTGTTCCAAAATCTTACCTTTGAATACCTCAATTCTCGAGGTAAATATGTGACCCTAAGCACCTATTTATAGAGTTTATGGAAAGGAATTATAATCCTATTAGGATACTAATTAGTTTAATTAGAATTTCATTAAAACTCTTTTAGACTAATTCTATCTTTATTAGGATTAGGATTTAATCAATGAACGAATTCCATCAGCTTAAGGAATCGTATCGAACACAAACGTTGCACGACCACGAGCGTGCCGCACAGCCCGCGCAGGCCTTGCGGCCCACACGAGCAGGCGCTGCTCGCAGCCCACGAGCGTCAGCCCGCACGCGCGCGCCTTGGCCTTTGCTGGGCCTGGCCTTGCGCTGGGATTGGCGTGGCCTTGGTTGCGTTGTGTTGGGCGCTTGGCTTGCTGGGCGATGGCCCGGCTTCGTGCTGGGCCTTCGTCTGGCAGGCCTCGTCCGATGCTAATTCGTACGATACGCTTCCGATTAAATTCTCGATTCCGGAATTCATTTCCGATACGAACAATATTTAATATTTCCGATTCCGGAAATAATTTCCGTTTCGAACAAATATTCAATATTTCCGTTTCCGGAATTATTTTTCGATTTCGATAATATTTCCGATTCTGACAATATTTCCGTTTCCGGCAATATTTCCGATTCCGGCAATATTTCCATTTCCAATAATATTTTCCGATACGTACCATGTTTCCGTTTCCGGCAACATCTACGACTTGGATAATATTTATATTTCCGATACGATCCATATTTCCATTTCTGGCAATATCATCGTTTCTGGAGTATTCACTTGCTTGCCTTTGACGATCTCAGCTCCCACTGAAACCAAGATCCGTCGATTCCGAATATCCATAGATGGGGTATTTAATGCCATTAAATACTTGATCCGTTTACGTACTATTTGTGTGACCCTACGGGTTCAGTCAAGAGTAAGCTGTGGATTAATGTCATTAATTCCACTTGAACTGAAGCGGCCTCTAGCTAGGCATTCAGCTCACTTGATCTCACTGAATTATTAACTTGTTAATTAATACTGAACCGCATTTATTAGACTTAACATTATATGCATACTTGGACCAAGGGCATTATTTCCTTCACCTAGTTACTTCTAATCCAACAAAAACCCTCAATGTCTTGACAAATTAATGAAGGAAGTTCCAATTCTAGAGTTTTGCCTAGCATTTGCAACTACCAAGCTTAATCAACATGGAATCCCCAATTATATTTATATGTTGCCCCAAAATAGATTTTAAAAACTCGAAAATGCCCAGCCCGCGCAGGTATGCGATCGCACAGACCCAGGTGCGAGAGCACCGGTGTGGTCGCACGAATAATATGTGCGAACGGGTAGAGCGAGGATTGTCTTCTTCGTGTCGTGTGAGCGCACGAATATTTCGTGTGATCGCACACACCTGAGATAGCCAAAATTTTCAAAAATCCTCATGTGGTCGCATGGCATATCTGTCTGCTGGCACAAGAATTTCGTGCAAACACACAAAAATCTCGTGCGATCGCACGCATAGGGGAAGAGTTCCTGTAAGCTTTTTGCGTTTTCGTGCGATCGCACGAATCTCCAGCTCGGTCGCACTTCTCTGTTTGCTCCAACACATCTTCTTTTACCCTGTGCGAGCACACGAAAATCCTATGCGGTCGCACAGGGCTGCTTCGAGCTACTCCCTATGTCCCTTAATAATCAACCTGTTTTGACCGGACACGCTTGCCAATCTACAACTTTGACCACAAATTTCTTTAACTACATATTATAAAAACTTATAAAAATATTAATATTTTGAAAATATATATTAACATGAAGCCAACAATATATTATATACTAACATTTGTTTTCATATACTAGAAATAAAATAGGGTCAAAGTGAATTATGTGAATAGTACGAAAAGTCAAAACAGGTCGAGTATTAAGCGACGGAGGGAGTATTTCTACTTGGTTTTTCCAGCCAAAAATCATTTACTTAAGAAAACATATCTACTTATTTATTTAATTTTTTATTTTCTCTCTTTTTGTATAAATCGTTTATGTATGAAAAGAAAAAATAGGATTATAGAATATTACAGTATTATAAGATTTTGGTAGTGTTTTAGTCAAATCGTCATATCAATAATAGAAAATATATTATCTTAATATGTTGGTCAAATTATAATATTAAATAAAAAATATATATAATACGTAGTAGGACGAAAGTTGCTTATTTGAGTACGTTCAAGATTTATTAATTACGCATTAGCTTTAAGGAATAAATATTCCAGTCAAATATTTTATAAAAAAAAGCTAAGAAATAATTTTAGATTATCCGAGTGTGCACGGGACCTAATCTATTTAAATATAAAAGTTAGAAAAAAATGAAAAAAAGTTACCTTGATGGACAATAAATTTATTGTACACCTAGGCTCTGTTATGTTCGACTTATTTTGACTTTTTCAGACAAAATATGTTCAGTTAAGTTCAGATAATATAAGTTAAAAAAAATCCAGACAATTTCACAAATAAATAAGTTTATTTCGAAGAAAACAAGTATTTTTTTATAAAATAAGCTCATTTAAGTTCAGATAAGTTCAATTAAGTTAAGTTCATACAAAATATATCAAATAATACAGATCTCTAATGCGTGTAATAGCCCCCTCTTAAGCTGGTAAGATCTGACCAATAAAACATCAAGTGTGAGAGTCCCACATTGATAAAAGAGAAGAGAGTTAATCACTTAATAAGGCCAAGGGCTACTCCCTTTATTGCCATATGGTTTTAAGGTGGAACCTCCGTTGAACTTGTTAAGGGAACTCTCTCTCTATCTGTGTTGATAACGGACGTGGTTCAGGCTCGTATTTAACATGGTATCTAAATCAGGCCCACAACTAGGACCTTATGTATTGTATTATGGACCAACTAAACGGGGTCCATGTGAGGGGAGTGATAAAGACACTCTGACCCATTAAATATCACATGTGGCCATATTGAAGCGACCTCACACGTGAAGGGAAGTGTTAAGATTGTTAGGTTATGATACATATAAATCATGCGGAAAAACCATAAATCCAAGAATCCAAATTAATTGCCACATAAAAATTAGCATAATTTAGGATACATACACTTTGTAGCGTGCCCTCCCTAGCTGCGCCCGAACCGAACAAGAACAAGTCTAGGACTCCAAATGTCGTCCCTCCGTAGATAGTCCACAGCACGTTCGGATCCGCCTTAGATTTAATTAACTAGAATTGCACCTAAGGTATTATGATTATTCGAATATTTGAGGCAATATTAATCTTAGTTTTAATCCTTAAAACTAGGTGAATACTTGAAATTATGTGTCCATAAATTGTGAATGCCATCACATATTTATATGGTAGGAATAATGGAATTAGAAGTCTACTAGGTCTAAATCTATTAGAATTAGAGTTTACTTAAAACTAGTAACTTTAGGAAATTAATCTTTTAATCTAATCCTAATTGCTTAAGGATTCCATGCATGCACAAACTTCAACACACACACGAGCAAGGCCCACAAGAGAGCAGGCCATGCCCGCGTGCGCGGAGATGCCCAGTGCAGCTCGCAGCCCACACGCTGCTCGCAGCCCGCGTGTTTGCTTGCAGCAATGGGCGCACTGGGCCTGGCCTTGCGCTGGGCATTGCGTGCCATTGGCTGCTCGCTGCTCATGCCTTGCGCGCTGGGCTTGCTAGGCGTCGGCCTGGCTTCGTGCTGGGCCTTCGTCTAGCAAGCTCGTCCGATGTTTATTTCGTACGACGCGCTTCCGATTAATTTTTCGATTCCGGAATTCATTTCCGATTCGAACAATATTTAATATTTCCGATTCCGGAATTAATTTCCATTTCGAACAAATATTTAATATTTCCAATTCCGGAATTATTTTCCGATTCCGATAATATTTCTGTTTCCGGCAATATTTCCGATTCCAGTAATATTTCCATTTCCGATAATATTTTCTGATACGTACCATGTTTCCATTTCCGGCAACATCTACGACTTGGATAATATTTATATTTCCGATACGATCCATATTTCCGTTTCCGGCAATATCATCGTTTCCGGAGTATTCATAATTTTCCTTTTGACGATTTCAGCTCCCACTGGAACCGAGATCTGTCAATTTCGAATATCCATAAATGGAGTATTTAATTCCTTTAAATACTTGATCCGTTCACGTACTATTTGTGTGACCCTACGGGTTCAGTCAAGAGTAAGCTGTGGATTAATATTATTAATGCCACTTGAACTGAAGCGGCCTCTAGCTAGGCATACAGTTCACTTGATCTCACTAAATTATTAACTTGTATAATTAATACTGAACCACATTTATTAGACTTAGCATTGAATGCATACTTGGACCAAGGGCATTATTTCCTTCAAAGATCTGATCCATGAAACATCACGTGTGAGAGTCCCTCATTGATAAAAAAAATGAGAGAGTTAATCACATCACATCTGACCCATATTGAAAAAGGGACCTTACATGTGAGGGGAAGTGTTAAAATTTGGCCCATGAAACATCACGTGTGAGAGTCGCACATTGATAAAAGAGAAGAGAGTTAATCAATTAGGGGCTACTCTCCTTATTGTCATATGGTTTTAAGGTGGAACCTCCGTTGGACTTGTTAAGTGAAATCTCTCTGTTGAAGACGAGCACGTTTATAGCCCGCAGGGCCGGTTCTGGGGCGGCGTAGGGTGAGCGACGTAACAAGGCCCCCAAATTTTAATTTTTAATATAGTGTAGAAAGTCTCCTAAATATACATAAAAACTAAATTGGAGCATTGGTTAAGGTAATGTTTTAATAAACCAAAGGTCCTGGGTTCGAATCCCTGTACTGAAATTATACTTTGCTTGCTCGATTTTCGGGCTTTGACCTTTATTATATTTTTTATTTTTTTCGAAAATTACGATAAATTTCCTTCTCCTTCAGTTATGGTTTCGATATTTACAATAAATTTCGTTCATTGTTCCCGAAACCAAATCCTTTAATTAAATTTCATTCATTCTTCCCCAAATCTTGTTCAAATTTAATTTCATCCTTCTTCCCCAAATTAAATCTATGTTCATTAATGTTTTTTTTTGTTATGTTTAGCATTTCGACAATTTTTTTTATAAGGGATGGTTTTTTGTTTAAAGTAAAGAATTGAGGGCCCGATTTTGAGAAATTGCACAGGACCCCATTATTATGGCGTGATTATAGCCCCGGCACTGATGGCCCGCTGAATTTATCACGGTATCAGAGCTGACGTTCCTGACCCATTACCAACCCCTAATAAGGGAGGTCCCGGTGAATTGAAGAATGTTAGATGGAGAGGAATTTAAGATCTGTTTGGAGAAGAAACCCCAACAGAATTGATTGCCCCCATGTAGGGGCCATTTCACCTCAAGCTGGAAGACAAAGAAGGTCCAACTAGGAAGTAGTGACCTAATCCAAATTGCAAGAAATAAGATGGGCTCACATGTGAAAGGGAGTGTTGAGAAAACTAACCCACATGTGAGTTGGGACTAGTTGTCCCACATGGAAGAAATAGAGGATGATTGACTAACATATAAGATTGGTGACCTACTCCACCTATCGCCAATTAGTTTTAGTGTGGAACCTCTATTGAGCTTATAAGTGTAGCAAACTCTCCTCCTCCTTATAGGGTTGCCCATACCCATTTTATATTTCTTTGAAATTTAAAATAAGGAGAGCGAATCCCTAACTCTTAAGAACTAACTCTTAAAAAAATTAGAGTAACTCTTAGCTACCTCTTATTTAGAGGTTCATTGAAACATTCTCTAAATAAGAGGTAGCTCATAGAAATAAGGGGGGGTATGAGGTGTATTTTATGCATGCTTTTTGGTTATATTTCTTTAAAAAAGAAAGAGAAACGTGTAAAAGGTATCTAAGAGTTAGTGTATAAAAAGTAGCCTATTTCTTGGATTTTTTTTAGTAGATAACTCTTAATAAGAGATGGTGATGGTGTAGACGAAAAGAGAGATTAAGAGGGGGATAAATAAAAGCGCAAATTCTTATTTATATGGGTGTACGATAAATATTGTACACCGACGTTAAAGGTAACGTAAAATGCTTAAAAGTTACTTTTATATATGTAAAGGTTATCTACTTAGTGATAAAAATTTTCATTTTAATAAAAAATATTTTCTTCAAAATCACTAATTATGTATAAAATTAATCATTTAACCCTTTAAAAAGTTTATCTATCAACTTTTTATTTAATAATATAATAATATAAAAATTAAAGAAAACTGGATAAAAGTTAGCAAAAACTGAGTAAACGTTATGCCGGTGTACAATAAATTTATTGTACAACTTATGCATACAAGATCTTTCGAAATGCAAGACCTTTTGAAATTAAAGTTACCTTACTGTTACGATGCTCTAATAAAATCCCGTATCCACTATCATAATTCATAAATATATTTTACAATTTATTATCAATTATTTTATACAAGGACAAAACACTCGGTCAACTAATGAGAAAAAAAAATGATATGCCGATATGCGGGGTGGGCGTACTGCATGACCAAAGATGCTCAACTCATCAAATTTTTTCAAACCAGATTCATTAGGAAGTGGAGTTGGCCATACCCTACCTAATTCCCAACTCCTTGGCGGGAATCATACATCTTATAACTATGTGACACGTGTATAAACAACTAAAATCCAAGACACATTGCAAAATTATGTACACCAAGAACGTAAGCCCAGGTCAATCCAATCCGGCTTAATAGATAAGAGCCTTGATACTCATAGAGTCATAGCGTATCTTGGCATATCAAAATTTTAGTTACTACGCTTTAATTTTATAAGGTGCTCTATTAATCACCTATAACATATAACTTGTCAAAAAATATTATTACATAGAAAAAATAAAGTTTTTTAGAATAGCTCTGATGATTAATTACAAGTTGGTGTAGCTAAATTGTGACATCGAATTTTTCGCCACGATGTTTCATTGGTTGACTGTGATTTCTTGTAGCTCTCTATAGTTTTATTAATTATAATTTTTTTTTTCTTTTTACCTTTTTTTTCTTCAGCTACCTGCTCATATGAGCTACTCCGTACAATATTTTGATAGTTGTTTAAGTAATTTATGTACCACAAATTCTTATTTATAATGGTGTAAAATACATATTGTACACCGGAGTAAAAGTTGACTCAAAATGCTTAAAAGTTACATTTATATACTTAAAAGTTATCTATTTTTTAATGATAATTTTTTTCATTTGAATAAAAATTATTTCTTCAAAATCACTAATAATGTATAAATTAATTATTTAACCCTTTAAAATGTTTATCTATCAACTTTTTAATTTTATAATATAAAAGTTACAGAAAAATAGGTTAAAGTTACAAAAAACTGCATAAAAGTTATCTTGGTGTACAATAAATTTATTGTACACCTTGTGCGCGCAAGACCAAGCCTTTATGTACTAACTGTTGACTATCCACTCATGTATTTTAACTTTTTGCAAGCAAGTCCTTTTTGTGACTAATAGAGTTGCTCTTATACACATATCACATTATGAGTGGAGTTTTTTTAATCGAACTTTAACGGCTTGCAAGCTACTCATATTTTTTTTCTCCAATAGTGAGCTTGTAGCTATATACTTCCTCCGTTCTTATTTACATGACACAATTGGATTTTCGATACTATTCACACAAGCTCTTTTGACTTTCTTTTGTGATTTATACTTAAGAAAAAACATAGTCGTGTGGGATCTTATTAGAATCGTCTCAATAAATATTTTTTAAATATCAAGTTTTTATAATTTTTGTTATCCATAATTGAATATATTAATGTTTGAAATCATGCATTGGCAAACGTGCCTAAATAATTGTTTCATTTAAAAAAGAACGGGTAAAGTATTTAATAGTAATTGCGAATAGGTCCTTAGTACGAGTTATTTACCGTTGCTCCGCAATTTGGATTATACACCCGGGTGCACAGTGCTCATTGTGCACCCTGTTGAACATTCATTGAAAATCTAATGAACATTGAGAAGGATTTCAATGTACATGTACTAGTGAAATATTTAAACTATATGTTCTATAGATTTGAATTATATGTTCATTGGCTATATGTTCTTTGGGTATGAACAATTTATTCTATGTATTTGAACTATATGTTCTTTATAAAACAGGATGCACAGTGAGCATTATGCAACCGGGTGTATAAACCATATTTTGCCGTTGCTCTAACCTAAAAAAGCAGACGGTTAAGAAAATGGTCAACGTTGACGATAGTCATGGGATAAGAAAATGGTTGGTTTCACGGTTAGAATCTGAACCCACGACCCACCTTTGTTTGATTACCAACTTAAAAAATCCCAAAGCTTTAAATATGAGGTTAGAAGAAAAAGGAGAAGAACAAAAACAGAACCATTTGAATGCTTTCCTTAGCACTTCCATTCCCTTCCCTTCCCTTCTTAAACGACTTTACTCAATCTCTTGCTTCATCACCTTTCACGATTCCATTAATTCTTCAATTTTGAGGATTCTTTTCTTCTACTTTTTCGATTCATTTCCTCTTTTGTAAGTCACTTTCTCATTATTCTTGCTTTTTAATTCATTAAAATCTGTCATCTTTTTCTGTTTTCTGGGTTTTTTTTCAGTCCAACCGCCTTTTTTACATGCTTTTTCAGTTAGAATCTCTTTTTTATTTTTTATTTTTTTTGGGAAAGGTGAAGTACTTTTTGGATTAATTTCACAGCCTTTTCCTCCTTTTTTTTGGTATAGTATAATCTGATAATTTGGCAGTTTAATTGTAATTGTTATAGTAGTATAATTGAATAATAAAGGGGTTGTTAGAATTTTCAGGAGTTGTAAGAAGTGAATTATTCAAGAGTGAAAATTGAATAGATATAGTTGGTGTGGTTGTAAGATGGGTGATCATTTAGCGTTACTGGTGAACCGGTTGCTAACAGAATCAACTATACACGCCGCAATCGAGAGTCGAAACTGCGCAAAGGAGATTGAACAAGGCAAGGATATTGACTACTTTATGCCCAAGGAAGTTGATGATGACAGAGAGTTATCATCTCCTAGGAAATTGGTGGAGTGTAGAATTTGCCAAGATGAAGATTTTGATTCTAATATGGAGACACCTTGTTCTTGTTGCGGCAGTTTAAAGGTTGAGTACATAATTATGTTTGATGGGTTTCATTGAAGGCGATTAGTGTTTTGTATAATATACAAATACACCCATACATATACTTAACAAGTTGACATAATGGTTGCAGTATGCTCATCGTAGATGTGTACAGAGGTGGTGTAACGAGAAGGGTGACACCATTTGTGAAATATGCCACCAGGTTGGATTTCAATCTTATTTTGCCTCATCATTCCTTGTCTTTTCAGTTTGTACAACTCTGGTTACATGAACACGATACAGACAAATGTGCACGCTTGATGTTTAGTTTTTATTGCAGCAATTCAAACCAGGTTACTCAGCACCCCCACCTCTATTTCGATATGGACGTATTCCAGTGAATTTCAGGTAAATTTGTTAGTTATCAACTTATGATTACATGGAGTTGAAAGCTCGGTTAGATAGGATTGACTAACATGAAATTAGTACCAGAAGAAACTGGCAGATAAGCAGAAGAGAGTTGGGTCAGTCGTCACAGTTGATGGAAGCAGTTTCTTCAACTGATGAAACTCTTTTAGACTCTGACTTTGAACAACCTTGTTCAAGAAGTCTTTTGTGTCGATTTACTGTTGCAGTGATTGTAAGAACTCTTTCTCTGCTACGGAGTATTATTTTCTCAGTTATGATTTGTATCAACCTCTTTTATTTTACTTGCAACAACAGTTCATTGGTCTGCTGATTTTACGGCATACTCTGCCAATAATGGTTGGTGGTGCTGATGAGTTTGTTCTTCCTCTATTCATTGTAAGTAAATATTTGGTACCAAAAGACCTCGCTGAATAAACATTGTCCTTTAATTCTGATGTTAATGTTGTTTTAATTGGTTTCAGCTTGCACTACTCAGAATTGTAGGTATTTTAATGCTTGTGTATGTTACCATGATGGCAATTACTGGACTAAGACGACAGAGGAACCATGATGATGTATGTATCACGCATTACGTATTAACGCCTACTTGTTTGTTGTTTTAATATTAGTGGTTTTTCTACTACTCTACTTAATCTTTCCCATGTATTAATTAATAACTTACAGGAATCCCCTAGTATATCGGAAAATGAGCACTCTGATTTGCAACAACAGCCTTCTCATGTGATCCAAATATCATGATCCATCGCCACTAGAACCATTTATGGACTTATCTGCAGATCAATCTCACGACTGTGAACCAAATGATGAGGGCATTTTCACCCCTTTTTACACAAGGAACACACGGTTTGACTTAATTAGTTTTGCCCAATACTTAAACCTACAGATACAGAACAATGTGTACATGAATATGTATATATACACAACAATATGTAATTGATGCTCCCACCTGTCAAGGTTGAGGTGAATACTAGATAAATCAAGTGTAAATAAATAGTGTGCCAGCATTCTTCTATCTTCTGCTGCATTTCTAGTACTACTGACTAGTATTTTTCTCGCTCCCTCGTAACTACCCTTATGCTTCCAAGATCGGTTCATGAAACCCATCTCCAATTCTCCACACTCTTTCAAACCCCAACATTTGACATATTTCATATTATTTCTACATTGACTTAGAGTTATTACATACCAAACAAGTTATTTAAGGACAGTGGTGCATAAGATATTTGCTACCAAAAGTTGGAAAAATAACAAATAAAGCCTGAATACTTGACTTGTGTAATTAAGAAAAACTAAACTATCTTAATTAGTGGCTACGTACTTGATTTTTCTTTTGCTATTAGTAGTAGCTAGTACGCAGGGAGTACTATATATGGTAAGTTATAATTTTGAAGAAACCATCCTATTTAACACAATTCCATAACTAAGCTTTGTTTATGTATTGATTAATGAATGATTAAGCTTGATTTAATAAACACAATTGCATAAGCTCACTTAGCTTGCATGTTCTATCATTCTATGTGCTCTGCTTTCTTTACTATCTTCTTTTGAGTTTCGGCTGATTCCTTCATTACTCTTCCAAAAATATACTTAATTTCAGACTAATAGAATGGCTAAAGTGGTCAGAAATCTTAACATTATCATATTAGTGATCTTGCTGTTGGGATCGAAAGTAGCTTCAACAGTTTCAAGATCAATACCGAAGATTGCATCGCCTTCATCACCAGTTCCATTCCTGGCTCCAGCCCCGGCACCGGACCTACATTATGATATTGGCATTCTTAACGTCCTTGAGAATTATATTATCCCTTCGGTAATGTTGGTTGTTTGGATTTTTTTGGTTTTGTTACTTGCTATTTATATTACTCCTTGGCTAATATTACTTGTTTTTCTTACCTCTTTAGCTATTTATTTTTACTAATTCATCAGGGTTTGGGATTATTCAAGCCTTTCAGCCATAGCTAGGCTTTTATTATCGTTTTCATGTTTTAGTTTTGCTTCCTAAACAATTTATGGTTTCATTTCTTATTGGTGTTTATTGTTGTACATTAGTTGTCTTTTTTTTTTTTTTTTTTTATTTCGCTAGTTTTGCCAACCTGGTCTATAAGATCAAAATGCGAAATGAAAAGATATACGAAAGTACTCCATATATGATAGAAACTAAAAAGAGCTAACGTTACTCGAAGAAATAACTAAACAATATGTCACTCGGAAAATTGGAAGCCAACTAAATGGTATCATTACAGACATTCCTATAGGAAAGCAGTCAGTAAAAGGACATGAGAGCCAATTTCGTGATGTAGTTTTCTATACTTGTACTAAAATGTGTACACACCGTACAGAAAAAATAAAATGAACATTGAAAGTGTGATTTGTGTGTACCTAATGCTGACTAAGTGGGCAACATTTGTGAGTTTATAATGTACTGTCAACCAAACTCAGATGGCTCTGTACATTGTATAAACTGTTACAGCAAAGACCCATGGTGTACTCCGTATGAGACGGTATTCTCAACCCAGATTTCCATATTCAATTCGCGTGGCCTGTGCATTCTGAAAAATGTACTCCATAACTGACTTCTTCAATACTTCAATTATCTCAATTCCAGCTTCTTCTTGGCCTGAAATCAAGGGTGAAACGAACAAAGGATATGAATCTCAAACAAAAGAATGTTAAAATTAACCATATACCTTTGTACAAACTATAACCTACTTTCAAGTGTTTTTTTTTTCTTTTTTTTTCCAATATATTATTCCAGTTGATTAAGTCCGGACATCTTAAAAAGAGCTCATTACCCTCCTACTAGTCATATGTTCTTTAAAGAGTGTAGATGTCTATACTTTCGACTCTTTTGATGACAACGCCAATAGCAAGTCAATGCCCCGAATGCAGCGCTAGCAACAGCAAGAGCAAGAGCTGCTCCAATAGACACAACAAAGGGATTTGTTGATGCCATCTGTTCTTCAGAATGTGAATGCTGATCCACATCCTGCGTAAGAAGGTCTTTGTCCTTGTATACAGAATGCAATGTTTTCCCGTAGTAACTAGCCAAGAACTTGAACACCTCTTCTTTGTCCCAGTTCACTTGACTGCTTACGTCACTTTTTGAAATCAAAGAGAGATGACAAGAAGGACAAAGCTCCTTTAGAGGCCAGATCATCTTTGGATAGTTGGGATCTCCAGTCTCCATAGCAGCTTCTTCTTTACTTAGCCTTGCATTGACCTTATTATGCACATCCCATAACCAAAGGGCAAAGTCACGCGTACTATTTAAAGGAGTATTGACCCTGAAATGTAAACAATAAGCACACATCAAATAACCCTCAACCATGCTGAAGATTTCACACTGCAGAATTTGCTAAAGGAGTGGGTTATAGCAATCGTCACCTAGAACACATGTCAAAAAAATGGATTCGACATTCCTCGCACAAGAAAAAATTGTGAATGAAATCACATATGGTGGTGAATGCCATGTGGCTCTCTCCATCTTCAATCTTCACAGAAAGGGAGTGCAACAAAACCCATAACCCACAACTGCAAGAAAAAACAAAGCCTTCATTGGACAGATTCTAACGTTTTCCAAAATTCTACAGCTTATTATCACTGTTACAAAGACAAAAACACGCAACATACAGAACCCAATATCCTAACAGCTATACTATTACTTCCATTGCCTTGATCCCAAAAATAACATTGAACTGTTTTACTTCTAACAATGTAGCTAAAGTATAAGATGTTTCAAGTTCGATGAATGGGGAAACCAATCTGCTTTACTGAAAGGCAAGTCAATAACACACCACCTTAAACTGCTATAAGGGCATGTTCGGCATCATTCCTTATTTTGAGATTTTTGTTTTCACATAAATAGGAAGCTGATTTCAATTTCCAGTTGTTAATTTTTCAAAACTGATTTAAAACAAAAACGAATTCTCTCTTCGGTATGGAATGCTTCATCATCTCCTTCAATTTCACTTACTACCTTCATATTTTTCCCGTCAAACTAGAGCACCCAATTTACCCATGGCTCCATATCAATCAAATTAAACTACTTCGTAATACAATACGAAGTACCACCAATTTCATGTTTTCTGTCATTCCTAGATCCCTACATCTCAAAATATTAAAGTAGCACATCTTAACATATTTAAAAATGATAATTATCACCATCCATGTCTTCTTGTCGCTGCAACCACCATTATCACCGACCATTCACTGCCCTGTAATCTCTTGTATAATTAATCACCAGCATGAAGCAAGGAATCGAAGCAGAGAAGAGAAGGAGATGAGGGACGTGCGGTGGCGGTTCTTATGGGGTGGAGTCTTGGTGGTTGTTCGCGAGTGTAGGTGGTAGTGTCGGCAGCCAGATGGTGTAGATGGCGCCGGAGCCGCGGTGGTATTAATGTTAGGGTTGATTTTCTTTTTGTTCTTTCTCATCGCCTAGACTGATAGATTTGATTGAGTTTTTTGGATTATTGCTTCGATATTCATAAAGAGAGTGAATTGAATTTTGGGTAATTGACCCAAGCTCTATGACGAAGAGATGAGTAGCCGGCATCGGTGCCGCCTCCTCACAAGATGACTGAGAGTTCTAGACCTACATTTTGGGTAATTGTGCTTTTGGAGGGGAAGAGAAAGTGAGAGTTTCACTGTCTCGTAGAGAATCAGACACTCAAAGATGATGGGTGTTTTAAAAAACTAATTTCCTAAAACCACTTTTTGTAGTTTATGCTTTCCCGTTTTTGTTTAGTGAAAAGAGCCCAGTATTGTTTTATAAAACGAATTGGCCGAACAAGTTTTGGTTTTTTTATTAAAAAAACGGAAAACCACGAAACTACAACAGTGCTAAACAACCCCTAAATTAGTGCGCATTACAAATTATGTTTTCAAATGGTTAAACTTTACACCACAAAGCCCGTTTAAGAAAAACGTTCGTTTATGAACTCGACTCGATTAATAAACGAGACGTTCACAAACCATTCATGAACACAATATCGTTTAAACGAACTGAGCTTGAACAAATTTTTTAGCTCGTTTGAAAGCTTGAGCTCGCCTAAATTAAATGAACATGAACATGAATAGGGTAGTACTCGGCTCAGTTCGGCTCGTTTGGGCTCCTAAGTACTTACAAATCTCCCTAAAGAAATGGAGCAGCTTATAAAAGCTTCAGAAAGAACCAACAGATGGTTCTCACATACTTCATCCTGATGCTTGTATCTCCCTTACAAAAAATTACACAGAACTACAGAAGCTAAGTTGCGGTTAAGCTGAAATTAGAACAGAACAATTAAGCACACTTACCTAAAGCCTCTGGTATCATTCTTACTTCCTCGGCAGAACATCTGCAACAGCCAAACAAGAGAAATCAAATTAAATATAACTAGAAAATTTAGATAAGAAAACAACTTTTATAATACAAGGATATGTTTTGAAAAAAAAAGAGGATAGAGCTTTACAGCAAAAAGGACAGTACTATAATATTATGATCAAGTTATTACTCTACATAATAACTCCTGGTTAACTAGAAATGCTATGTTCACAAATTACTCTGGCTAAATTGAATGTCTCCTTGAGCTATCTTCTTTATTCCGTGAAATATCAGAAAAGGCATTTCAACTGAGGGTATTAAAGAAAAAGTTGCTCTACAATCATTTTGATGAGTCCATGACACCCTAACCTCCAGACCCAGCAATAGGTGGGAGTTTCATGTTTGTTAATGATTCATAAATGCAGTACACTCAGATGACGGCGCAGTTTTCCCCCTAACTCCTGTTTGGCAGACTTTAGGCAAGGATTAGGCTGCGAAAGGGTGGGATGGAGGCAAGGAGATGGTAAAGAAATAGAGGAAGAAGTGGACAGGATGGAGGCAAGGACGTTGTAAGGAAATAGAGAGAGGGGTGGATATCGCTGCCAAGGACGCTGGTAAGCTGACAAAAGGCAAGGAATGGAAACAGAGGAGGCCGGTAGGACATTTCTTCAACCCCATTCCCCCCAGAAAGCTTTCTTTTTCAGGAGATTGAGAATATATTCAAACTGGTCTTTAGTTCATTAATTTTCCGGAAATAGGAAACTGATGATAGACTTGTAGGAGGTTCCTAATCCCATCATTCTGAAATAAATACTACTCCCTGACACTCACACAGATTCCACTCTTTTATCTTGAATCAAATGCTCCTACAGAACTTCTCAAACATACATGGGCATGTTCGGCGGTAGCTTTTGAGGTAGCGGATAGCGTTTTGACCTATTCAAGACGCTACTTGTAAAATTTGTGTGTTCGGCAAGGTAGCGGTTTAAGTAGCAGTTAGCGGTAGATGTAGCGGTTGGGTAGCTTTTGTCAAACGTTAAAACTAGTAGTTTTAAGGTAGCAGGTAGCGTTTGACAAATTATAGTAAAGTTTTACACTATATTCTAGCATTTATTTATTTTACAATATCAACCGCTACTTTTACCAAACACTCATATTAGCTACCCGCTACTTTGACAGTTAACCGGTACCCGCTACTATTCACCATTACCCGCTACTATTCACCATTACCCGATACTCAACCGCTACCCGCTACCCGCTACCGCTAATTTTACCGAACAGGGCCATAGTGGTCTATAAAAGAGTCAAACCTAAAGTTCACACCAACTGAATTCAATTTAATAGATTAAAACGGAGTAGCACATCAACATGCCGGTCAACCATTAAGAGCACGGGATGCAGGAAAAATAACACTGGATTCTTTCTTAGACAAATAAAATTGAAGTTCTTAAGCTAGTGATGGCATTTGCAAAACTCTTTGTACCATTCATTAGAAGGAGATGGTATTACAGCAAAGCGAATAGCATTGACAAATAATCATGCCTTAACTCCCCAATTCTTCAATTGACCACTACCCTCTTTTTACGAGAATCATACTGAGGCTGCAATCTAACCGGATGCAAGGAGAAATTGTAAGAGTGGGCTTCCATGGCCTAAATGACAATCTCTATACAAGTAAATCATTAGAAAAGAAGTGCCTACCCTTATCCCCTTGAAAGAGCATTAGGTAGCAGTATTTCAGATACAGAACTGTAGGAAATTGTAAATAGAAGTTACCCACCCAGTATCCACGGGGAACATGTTTTCCACAAATCTGGAAACTCCCAAGAATGTTCGTAGCATTTTCAGAAATGCCTTTCTCTTTATTATCTGACATAATCTCTGGTGGATACAAGTCATCAAAGTTGACAAGTATCTCGGCACTTCCTTTACGGCATCTGATATCAAATATCCATGAAGGAAAAAAATATAAATTAAAGCACTTCCCTTTACTATACTGATGACAGGCATATACAAGTAAAATGAAAATTAATGTTACTTCTAGCGCGTAAAATGTTTGGGAAGAATTATATGGCATACCTTCGTGAAGGATGATGAGCTGTTATAAGTTGAAGAAACCTCACAAGTGAAGCTTTGGTCCCAGGTTTAATCATCTGTCATTCACATGTATAACATAAAGGAAAAAGGCCTCGAACAAGCCAAGCATAAATTTAACCTTAGCAGATGACTGACAGTACCTTATGCCGCAAAATAATATCAAAAGCAGAAGATGTAGCTTCCTCAACGTCATAAACTGCTTGTGCAATCTTCACGCAGAAGAGTAAAAATTAAGTACACCAAATTAAGACAAAAAAAATCAAAGCAACACGGCTACTCAAGGAAGCTACATAAGTACCTGCTCATGAACTAAAGCTTTTGATTGAAGATGTTCATGTTCATATTTCTTGTCATCAAAATTATATGAGCTGTAGAAAGACAATCTCGCATTATTCTAGAAGTAAATAAAAGGAATTAAAAGGTAGAACTCAGTATGTTACTACTTACTACAAATAAAACTACAGAATAACAACTAAATGCAACATCAGAGTTGCAAATTAAAAGTAAAGTTCAATGAATCTTATACATAATATTTTCATTTAAAGATTTTGTAAACTTTCACCAAAAATCTTTTCCTTTTTCTGGGTAGGTGATACTAATCAATCTTTTTACTTCCTCTGTTCTTAAAAAAAGAGCAATACTTTCTATTTTTGAACGCACGTATACCTTATTTGGTTTGTGGATTTCCCTCTCCTCGTCACATGGGCACTTCATCCCATCTCTCTCTATCTCTCTTCTCATCACAAGGGTCTCCTTTGTATGTGAGCCAATCTCTTATGTTATACTCATTTGAGAATGGAGGAGTACCAACAGAACACCAAAGGGGTGTCAAACTGTCAACTCTACACAAAAGGAGGACTAGCAATTACTCCCTCCGTCCCTTAACTATAGTACTGTTTTCCTAATCACAAAATTATAATCTTGTTTCTATTTTTGGCCATTAAATTCTCCACTTTTCATCTACTATGTTAGTTACAAATGCATTGAAAACACAACAAAACAAAACATGTACTATATTCCCCTTTCTCATTTACTATATTCCCCTTTCCAATGCAAATCAATTACCAATGTACTGTATTCCACTTTCCCATGTACTATATTCCATTTTTCTTAAAACTCGTGTTTTTAGTCAAACATGATCATAAATACGGGACAGAGGGAGAATATCAAAAGAAACACGTTCCAGCCACCCTCGAGGACAAAACGCTAAATCCTATGTGAAGTACTCCCTTCGTTATTGAATGTTAGTCTTTTTTGGAATCTAAGACAATCCAACAAAAGTACAATTGTCACATGAATTCAATAGAATATAACTCATGTGGGTAAGAGAGAGAAATAATTCAGGGGTCTAATGGGGATAAAGTTTACTTGAGAGTAAACAAATGGGCTTTTGGGATATTTATAAGGGTATAAAGGGAATAAATGTTAGACAAATAAGGAAAGGTTCCAAAAGGAACTAATAAAAAAGAACAACTCAATTAAGAAAGGGGACTAACATTCAAGAACGGAGGGAGTATTTTCTTTCAAATGGTGGTTTCTTCAAATGCGACAAATGGACTTTGGTCAATCCAAGTTGTTCACCAAGTTTTGGCCTCGTGAATGGAGTACACCCTAGGTTAGGGTTAATAGATCTTGGTATAAAGGAAGAAAGATGAAAATTGGTCTTTTATTTTTCTTAATACAACGTAGATCTTGGTTTAAAACACATTCAAAGGGAAAACTGAATTCAACAAACGGTCAAATAAAAGATTAAAAAAAAAAACAATGACCCTAGTGCAACAGTCGGTAAGGAAACCATTTTCTCTGTTTTACACTTTATAACTAGCATACATCCCCTGCTGAGTGCGGATACTAATTCCTCTCCAGATCTAGGCTTATAGAAGACGGAGACGGGTTTTATGAACCTCAAGTATTTTTTTCAAAAAATAAAAATAGGGTTAAAAAAAGTAAAGATTCTGTAGATAGGAGTGCCTTAGGTTGAACTCCAGTCAAGGATCTAATAAGATAGAAGAAGGAAGAGAGGGCCTAATCTTACAAGGTCCTCCAGTAGTCTTTTACTCATTTGTATATGTGATAGGAAGAAGATTTGGGTTCTACGGTTGCAGATTGCTGCGTCTGATTTGGAAAATCGGATGAATCTTGGAGAATTAACAATGTTAAATTCTCTGTTTTGCCTAGCAAATCATGAAAGAAATCATTGCTTCGCTAAAACGTTATTTGAAGGAGGCTCCCCAACTTCACAGTTTGGGGTTCAGAGCACTCCAACGAAGTTGAGATTTTCTCCTCTCGAGGAGAGAGAAAGAGTCCCTGTTCTCGAGGGTACAGAGTCACAAGGAAATGTGACTTTCTGAGTTTGTGAGAGAATCCCAGGTGTCTATTTTGACTTTTGGTCACTGGGATTGTTTTGTACGCGAGAACCAAGTCTCACTCATTGAGTTCCTGCAGTCCGGCTATGACAATTCTACTCCACCACAACTTCCATCAGAAGTTCAGTCACGTACTCTTGGTTTTGTCCCTTCAAAAGTTATCTCCCAGAAATCTGCACGATCTCCGTCCTAATATCAACTACATCACTTCGACAACTGTTATTGGAAAAAAAAAAGAGAGAAAATTTTTTTGCAGGTGGTTGACCCAAAGCCAAATGAAGTTCTCTTCCAACCATGAAGATTTCAAGTTGTTCCTAATTTCACTTCTTTTTCCTGGTGTGTAAGAGCAGTATAGCTCAATGTAGTAGTTATTTGTCAGTGTTTTGTATGGTATGAACTCTTAAATTTAGTTTTGCTGATGCCAAAAGAAATACTATTACATATTTAATTTCAACAATTTCCTTCATATAAAGGATAGAATAACAATTGAAAGAAGTTAGAGCTCAAACGAAGGAGACCATTCCCAAGGGCACACACTTCATAATTCACTATTGACTACCGGCCTAACACTGTGTACATAAAGCATGGTAAACAACGCCATCTCCCTGTAGTATTTCTTTAGTATAGTATGTTGCACTTTGAATATATGTGTCATGCTGTCATGTTACTCGTGTACTCATCACTCATGCACATTAATTACATTAAAAAAATCAGATATAACAAGCTTTAGTTGAGAAATTTTCACTTTTGCGCTATTCATATACTAACTTTTACTATTGTTTAAAAAAACAAATGTTATTATGTAACATGTTTGATTATTCTAAATGTCTATTTCAAGATATCAACTTTTTATAATTTTTAATATAGGTAAAGTTGTGCATTAGCAAGCGTGACAGACAAAGTGCTGTGACTAAACAAATATAGGAAAGACTAATGATTACTTGCGAAAGTTGTAAGGAACTGATTTTTTAGCAGAAAATTAACGGAAGAAAATATAATAATTTGCTTGATTAATGGTAGTGAACACAAAATGGTATACAATGGTAGTGACTTGAGGCCACCAATCTCCAGGTTTAGTGACTTAGAGGTCACCACTCTCCAAAGCGCAAGCTTATCAAATTCTCAACATGACTCTCATAACCTAATGTGCCATTATCTATAACCATTATACTACACCTACAATCTGTCTTCTACCTAATATTACTCACTTACCTATTATGCCCTTTCCTTACACTTGGTTCATTGCAAACGTATGTCCTTAAAGCCCAGAAGCTATAATAGCAAAGATCTGTACATCAGCAATGCAGTGAAAATGTCTAACCAACAAAAAACCAGGCAATGGAACAACTAATGCCCGAACAGAACCCAGAGTTAAAACTTTACTGGCCCATCTAATTTTACCAATTTCAAAAACCTTCTTTCACGAAAATTGAGAAAGAGAAATCATATTGCTTGTAAACTAGACAGGTGCAATCCATACCTATTCATTTTCTTATTAATCCAATCAAGCAAGCGTTCAGCTGTGCGCCCATCCTTGATTGATGTTATATCACCGTCTTTCCCGTCCCAGGCAGTCACAGAAGCAAATTTATCAGGCCTGCTCCAAAGAAGCATAGGGTACCGATCCACTGAAAACCTATCACATAGTTTGGCATTTATCTGTGCTGCCAAAAATGTTACAGAAAAACAAGAATAATCACTAAAAAGAACTTTAAAGGTTATACGCATGTAACCATCAAAAGCAGAAGCGGTTAACAATTATTGATTTATTGAATGAAAATGTTGGAACAAAGAAAGATTAGTTGCATATTACAAAAAATTTAAATTATGGCTAAAAAAAGAACAGAGGACGGTGGTTGCAAGGAGTTTGGATTTTCTGAACAGATAATTAATCACTCTCTCCCGTAGCAAGAATATGATGATACCACAATTGCAGAACCAATCAACACAACCCACCCCAAACAAAAGAAATGGGAAACCCAGATTTAAAGAAAGGAAAGAAGGGATCAAAGATGAAAGGAAAGGAAAAAGGAAGCCCAAATCATGTCATGTCTGTTGAGATCTTGGAAGTTGGAACTACAGTGCAGTAACAATAAAGCATAGTAGTTGCCTCATTCTTCAACTGTTCAAATTCAAGTTTGAAATATCTCAAATGACACCAATGAACGATTTTCTCCCTGAACATTTTCCTTTTTTTACTACAGAAGCATTCAAGCAGTGTTGGTGGTTTGGTGCAATAATTTAATTGGATAATAAGGGTGCCACATTACCAATATATCATTACTACCAGTATGATGCATAAGAAAGACTCAGCTCGAAACATTTAGACTTAAATATGATAACTGACATTTGTGTATCTAATTTCCACATCTTAGGCTTATTCTCATTCCCCCTCGTCATATCGTCCTTTCGAAAAAGGTTGAGATATTCATACGGATATAAAGAGCCACTGCTGTGAACTAGCATAACTTGAACATTATAAATGGAAGAATATAAGGAAGCCGAAGATTCAATTAATAAGATGGAAATTACAGGGAACGTAAATGATATTCAAGCTTGTGAGAGGCTTGAATATCTCCCATATGAACTCTTAAAAGGTCACAAATAACTCATCAATATTCAACATGGTAATCCCCTCCTAATCTTCTCTCATTTATAGTATACTTCTTTAACTAACTCACTTATCTTTCTCCTCAAGATACTACTAACTGAATTATATTACACTACCTAATATGCCCCTCCCCATTTGCTAGTTCATAGCAGCTACATTCTCACTAAAGAGGAGCCAAAGATATGCTTTACAGTCATTAACATAAAATAAAGGTAACAAAGGTGCAAAGCAGCAATACCTTTGAGGCGCAATCTACCCTAGCCATTAAAAGGATTCCTGGATGTGCTGCATCAGGCCCATTAAAAATCCTTGCGACTTTTTCATAATGAGGCTGCATGAAGACAATTCCATTACATCACATGGTTATTAAAATAAAAATAAAGCAGTAATAAACCAAGCACTTGATTCTACCTTATAGTTTCTGCATGCAGGGCACCTGTCAGATCACATTGTGGATTCAGAGTATTAGCACATGATAACATACATCAGTACAACATACGGCTAGTAAAGTATCTAAAATGTGGTGGTGAAGTAAAATATAATAGAAATTTTTGTATGCTCATGGTCTCCAATGATTCAGAAAACCAAAAAGATGTAAGCAAAGTTCAACTCCAAGATTTCTTAATTCATTGAGGCAGGGAATGGTTTACAGAAAACAAATACAGAGTATTACCAAAATAGCCACTAAACGCGTACTCAAGGACACAAAAGCCCCAACTCAAGGAAAAGAGTGTTTTCTCTTTCAGAATGGGTAGTAAATGAGAACATATTACAAAAACAAGTAAAAGCTTTGGTAAGGATATGAAACCAAACCTAACAAGAAGAGAGTATTCTCTTTCAGAATGGGTGGTAAACAAGAACATATTACAAACATAGCAAGTTTAAGCTTTGGTGAGGACATGAAACCCCAAAACTCAAGAAAAAGAAACTCTGCTTGCATACTTTTAGAGTGGATCTCCAGAAGCCCAGAAGGCCTTTGATAAACTTACTGGTTAAGTGCTTTCCCTAAGTATTAGTACTTCAGTAGTTCACCAGGACTAAGGAATAAGCTATGTTCTAGAAAGAGTCCCTAACTTGACACTCTTCACATCCTTGTTACTACTAACCATCAAACATGATGTCACCAAGCAGTCGTTTTTGTATACTTGTAAGAAATAATTTTGTTTGAACAGCACAGAACAGCGTAAAAAAGAGGACAGGAGCCCTCATAAAGTAACAGGGAAAACCACAACTACAAATTAGCCCAATTTCTCTAAATCCTCCCTGTAGAATATTATGGGAAAGCCCCAATCGCTTTAGCCCATAAAGAGAACTTCACAATAAATAAAATAATCCCTACAAAATTTCAACTCCATTTCCCAGAGTGAATCAACTACAACTGCAGCAAAAAGCAAAATAGCAGCACAAAGTATTTAATTCAGCATTGCTACATGAATTTCGCAATGCAGAAAAAATCTCAAGTTTCCAAAACCCCAGAAGATGATCAAAACAGTGCAAGAATAAGAACGGAATGCAATAAAGTCAATAGCTTGCACCAGTTCTTGATAAGCTGACCTCAATTGCCAACTGAAGCTGGAACATCCTCAAGTTCTTTAATTCCTATATTAAGAGGAGTACAGCAAACAAGAACTGAGGCCCTTTACAAATTTAGTTTAGTCTCTGTTGCAAACTCATTCAATACCCTCCAGTCCTCCACTCATCACAGTGAGGCTCCACAAATCCCCATGGAAGAGGAAAGATTATTTAATGAATTTGAAACAAATTTCTGATACAATTGGCATTGACATTAATTCTCATTTTAACGAACTATCAATAGTATGCAGTTTTAGTTTGAAAAGTAAGCCACCAGATATGCTATATTTAGGACTGCGCCAGCCTGCCTGATAAATGATATTTTCTTAAGTCTACCTTAAAGGGGGGGGGGGGGGGGGGTCTTTCATCCTGATGCAAGTGACCTGATCAGAAAATGCATAAATCACATTGGATCACTCAAGGTATTGAGGCTTGTATTTCTATTCAGTTGTTTTATACAGAATCCACTTCATTTGAAAAAGGTACGAGGCACTCTACAGCATAGGATCACTCAAGGTATTGAGGCTGGTATTTCTATTCATCTAATGCCAATGCAAAACCCAGAGAGAATTTTTTTAAACATAGAATGTGTAAGCAAGAGTGCCGAGCCTCCAATGCATCTTGGAGGCACCAATCTATCCCAAGAAAAAACTGTCTTTTAGATCTACTTCCATCCTTCAGTAGTCGGCTTTGACACAGAGATGAAGTATAAGTTCATGGAAGTATTATTCTTTTAAGGAAGTAGCTTGCATACTTCAGAGACTTTCAGCCCTTTTCTAGCAAGTGATTCGCTTGTATCTAACAAGCTAGAACCCTAACCATAGCAATTTGCATGGGTGCTCTCCCTCAGCAAGACAAGAACCTTGATGTCTCCTAAACATGATTCTTGGACATGAAAGTATACATTGCATAATAGTGAGTTTCTAGGAGGACAGAAAAGCATCAGGGTACCCAATTTACAGCCCCTTTACTACCATTCCTAACTATCTAAGACAAACATATAGTACTCTTGTCTAAATTTAAAGAAAAAGAAACTGTGCTGTCGAAACAAGTCTCCCTACCAGTAATAACTACGGAGTACTCACTACCAGGAGTTTATAGGTACGCCCGCCCTCTCGCAACAAGTCAAAGTTTTTACATCATACCCAGTACCCCCCACAATATTCATTAACACCCCCCAATTCTACCCCTCGACACCTCGCCTATTTGATTCTGCCTATTGGATTCTTTAGTTTGAGGTTATCGGCAAAAAAATGAATGCCTCCCTAGAATGAACACCCCAAAATCTCCAAGACTCCTCTACGCAATTTTGTAAATGATTTCTTAAAATCCACCATTCCAGTAAAACCGATTCTCTACAGCTCTGGAAGCTATACTAACCAAGAACACCTACATATGGTAATGCATCACAGTTTTATAAACAGCAACTGATTAAGATCGCGAATTCAAATTATTAAACATAAAAATGTTAACTGTGTCCAATTCAATTCAATTCAATTCAAAACCAAAAATCAAAAAAAAAAAATTGAGCAAATATTTGATAACAGATCAAACTAAAAATAAAAGCGTAAAAAAAAACTAACCAGTGAGCGAAAAATTCGACGAGGGCAAAATTAGCAGGGGTTTCACGAAGAACATCCTTGAAAATAGTATCATTCAATTCAACAACTACATCATGAAATCCGCTATTTACAGTATCATCACCAATTTGGCGAAGAATTGAACGAGATCCGATCGACGACGACGAAACCTCAAAACTCGTGCGAGAAAAAACAAGAAGAATCACGATAACTGAGTACATTGAACTATGATTGAAGATCATCAAGACAAATTGGGGGAAATTAGATTGAAATGTCGAAAATCGGTGTTTGTCTGTGTGTTGGTTGTACTCACTTTAGTTGTGGTGGGTGCTTCAAACAGACTCCAGCAATGGTAGCTCTAAAATAATGCGCGCAGGCAGGTTGTATGGGAGCGAAGTTAGGTTTATCACTTTTATTTTTGTTGTCTTTTCTTTTTTATTTTGACATTTCAAAACAAAATGACATGAACTTTGAGCCGATTATTTACCATTTGATTTAATCTTCAATACTTCCTATTTTTTTACACTCCAAATCAATGTTACCTAGAACATGGGACGAAAAGGAACGAGAATGAAAATCAGGAATATTTTTCTTTAAGGTTCTCTGAACGATGGGTTGATAAATTCTATAAATTAATATTCAATTAATATTAGAAACAGATATTAATTATTTTTTTCCGTGGAGGCATTGAAGAAATAATTTGATAAAAGAATACTTTTTTTATTACTTTATCGGAGTAGTTTGTATTCTAGGGCTATAACTATAATGCAAATCACGGATGACTATAACTCTCTGAAAGGGTTACATTATAAATAAACTAGTCTTATATGCACGCGATACGTGCGAAATAATATATATAAAAAACTGAAAATTGTGTTATTACCACTAATCATAACAAATATTAGGCACTAAAAAATCATTCATAAAGTTCATATTTTAAAACAGTAAGGCCATACAATACGTCAATCTTGCAATCTAATTAAATAGTGAAACAATGTAATACTCATGTCCTTACATGACGAATAATCAAAATCTTAGTACCAAAGTAAAGTCGAAATCTTTATAAGTCATATTATTTAGATTGAATTATGTCTAAAAAATCAAAATCTAAGTCATATGATTTAGATTGAATTATGTACTAAAAAATCAAAATCTTTAAGAGTCAAGACTCCTATATATTTTCAATATTCAAGTTCTACCTTCAAGTTCAAATTCTATATTCAAAATCAATGATGCTTTTAGATGAGCAACTCATCTAAAGTTAAGCTTTTTAAATATTTGAATCCGTGCCGGGAACACTTATTATTAAGTAGTTGTTTGGCGTTCGGATTTCAAATACAATAATACAATTTCAATATCATCATTTCAATACTGCACTTTTAATGTCACAATTTCAATATCGCACTTTCACTAACGCACTTTCAATATCGCACCTTTATTTCCTATGCTTGCAATTTCAATTCTGCACTCTTTACTCACCTTTTTAAGGTGATTGGTTTTGTACGTATTTCAATAATTCCTTTATTTTGTGATGATGCTTTACGTGTTTATCGCTTTCATCACCTAACATGCTAAATACCATGATTAGGATTTCACGAAAACGATCCTTGTCTTGCATTCGAATGTATTTTTAAAGCTTGCCGGCCAAAATAAGCGGTTCGTTCCCGTACCCGAATCTCACACATTCGGTTTCAAGATTCAATGCCTTATCCAAAAGAGTCGGTTTTTTGTCCTTCCAAACTGGACCCTTAAAATGTTTGGTGGCAACTCCTTCAAGTTCAAAATTTCAAAAAACCGTAGGGATAATCCTATACAAAAAAAAACCCTCTACACCGCGTCTTCTCTCTAGTTTCAAATCCACCTTCAAGGATGGCTCCTCATGACACCACGAAGGTGCCGGAAAAGAATAGAGTTTCAAGAGAGAAGAGAACACTACACGACATTCATGGCATGACAAAGTCGCTCTATAAGCTTGACTTATTCCTCCCTCCACCTACTATGACTCAACTCTCTAAGGTCAAAAAGTCTTTTAAGGTGTAATGTTAGGCTAGGGTAAAGGGTGTGGAAAATTTTGGGATTTGGAGCTAAAACCTAAAGTTAAGCATCAAATTGAACTTAACTCGAGAAGATAGGATCAAAACCAAAGTATACCATTTATTTGGGGCAACCTCAAGCTTATTCAAAAAAAAAATCAAATTTAACATCTTTTTGAACTTTTCATTGCTTCCTGTTTTTTTTTTCAAGTGAAACTTTTCTATTTACCTTGTTTCTCTCTATTTTTGGCCTATTCTCTATTTTTTCTTTTGCTTTTTTATTCAACATGTACAAGAAATCTTCCAAAACTTTCCATTCGAATCCACTTTTCATTCCTCTTTTCAAATAAAAATTACCAATCACAACTCAAAGCACAACAACACTAAGCTTCACTATCACTTCTAAGGGTGAAAAACAAAACAAAGGTTATCGGCTTATAATGAGCTAGTACGTAAGAAATGAAGGGGAAAGGCTCAAATGGCTAGCAAGGGGAAAAATGCAAATAAAATACAAGAAAAATAATGTCCTAAAACTACAAAAAAGAAAATAGTCACCGAAAGAAATTACTTCATCTTCCACTAGAGTAGTTCGGTCGCGATCTCGGGTAGGAAATAGTCAAGTTCTAGATAAGAGAAAGTCAATGCCGATGATCCAAGACGCTCATGCAATGTTTGTTTGAGAAATAGGCTAGAAATTTCAATATCCTCACACAGGGGTAGCAAATACCATCCTCTCCCGTTTCAAATGACTAGAAAGAACGACTCCATCTTACCACAAGCCAAAGAATCAAGAATCATGCTCTCCAAACTTCTAACCAACTACCTTTGCATGAAAATCCTATATTCGACCCTAGACATCCAAGACCGTGCACACCTCTACCAACTAGGAATAAAATCATTCAAATTCACAAGTTCCAATTTTATTATTCCCGAAACAAGAACAAAATTTAAAAAGTTAGAAAAAAAAGAAAAAAGAAACTTGCCTTAACTAAAAGGAAAATTAAGGAAAATATTTTTTTGGATTTTTGATGAACTTTTCAATGAAAAATAAAAATAAGCGAAAGAAAAATAAACGAAAGTAAAAAGAAATAAAAAGAAAAAAGAAAAAAAGAAAAAAAAAAGAAAATAGAAAATAGAAAGAAAAAAAAGAAAATGAAGAAGAAAGAAAAAAATGAAAGTAAATCAAACAAAATCAACAAGAAATATTTACAAAATCACGCAATCAATCACATGGAGGTCATAACGGTATCATACAATCAAATCTCATCCCCCCAAGCTTGAATTTGGCCATGTCCACAAGGCCTAAAACAAAACAAGGGGAGGCACAACTACCCATCCAACCAATGCCCCAACATGAAGTATGCCCATTCCCAAAGAATGCAAGAGTTAGAAAGATATTACCGGAAGTATCATGAGAGCAAGTCCCGCAAAGAACCGAAAATACAAACGAACTCACCATAAGGACCTTCGGGCACGACAAAGGTAGATGAAATGACCTCCAAATCTAGGAGGCGTGAGGCAAACAAACTAAAAAAACAAGATTAGCATAAATAGGCCACCTTTGGCCAAAACAACATCAATGATCAAGAAGAAGTAACAAGCATATATGCAATCCCACACGACGTGGGCAAGAAGTAACAATCAAGAGACATGGAGCTTCAACAACCCCCCCCCCCCCCCCCCCAAGCTAGGCAAGACCACATGCAAACAAAAAACCCTAGCCCCCTTGTAGCTCACCTCTCCCCCAAGCTATACTAGGCATACCATCACAACAAAATGATGAGGGAGATGTAGAATGGCACCTAAGTTCTACTCGAGCTAGGGCCTTTTCCCTTCCGAGCCTTTTCCCTCCTCGCCTCCTCTTTCCGGCGTTGGTAGGCAATTTCCTCCTCGTCGGTGAAAGGAGTGAAGTTGTAGTTAGGGTCCACATCATAACCCGAGGCATCGGTATAAGGGGGCCATTCATACTTAGGCTCAAGGGGGTACGTGCCTTGGGGAGGCTCTCCTCTCGGGCCATCCCAACCTCCGGTATACCCATCGGTCATCCACCGGTATAGACGATGGGGCAATCCGCGGGCCTAACATCCGACATAACCGTGGGGTGCATGGGGTCACCATGGTAGTCACTCCCCTCACCCCCACATTTGGGTATAATCGTATGAAGCGAAAGAAGGAGGAGTGACTCCCGGTTGGGATGGTCCAATCCAATACGGGTAAGTGAGAGTATGCTCTTCATAACTAGGGACGAGCCCTTGTTGGGGAGGGTGATAGGGATAATTGACATAAGGGTCCAAATCCCCTTGATCCACATGAAAGTCACAAACCCACCTACCGTAATAGGAGGAATCATAAGAATCATATGAAGGCACCTCTCGGCTACCTTGAAAAGAAAGAGAAGCTATGAAACTAGATTGCTCGGCTTGCCCACTCAAGATGGCCGAGAGAGTGGCTTTTAAAGGCTTGTAGAGGAGGAAGAAGACATACCACCCTCTTCGAGGGGAATAGAAGTGGATGGAGGATCAATCGGAAGAGAATGACAGGCCTTCCTCTATGGGGTCGGCTTGTCCCGAAAGAAATCCGGGAAAGGAACTCAAGGAATGAGCCAAGGATTGGCGGAAGTGAGGGTCACATTGATGGTGTCGAAATTCGGAAGGAGGCACCACTCCTCCTCCCTTGGTCCAAAACACCATATGAAAATATTTGGGTCGCTTATTTTGTGCAACCACTTGTACGTTTTTAGCTCGACCACGGCGAGGCGAGAGTCCCCCATGGCAAATCCAACAATTCTTTCTCGTAAGCATCTTGTTCGAGCCCTTTCACAATCAAGGTGAGCATCCCAGCAAGAAGGATGTCACCACTAAGAGGTGAGTCGTTCCGTGTGTCAATGATTCGGTGCATAGCAAGTGACCAAAGTTGAGGGAGCCTTTCTACCACCATGATGGGCATGTAGGGGTTTACAGTTAAATACATAACATGATAGCAGAATAACCCCAAAGCCAGGAAGCATGTATAAAGTACATATTAAGCGATACTTACGTTTGTAGCGTGTTTTCCCTAGTTCAACGAATCACGAACACGAACAAGAAACTCCAGATGTCGTTTCTCTACTCGGTTCACCGACACGTTCAGATCCGTCTTGAGATCGATGGCTTAGAAGTCCCTAGAGATTGTTTGCTTTTGGGAAGAACACTTCTAACCGGTGTCAGAAAGAGATATTTTTAGGTTTTCTCTGTGTTTAGGTTAGAAACTAATTAGGTTAATGAAGGAAATAATGCCCTTGGTCCAAGTATGCATTTAATGGTAAGTCTAATAAATGCGGTTCAGTATTAATTATACAAGTTAATAATTCAGTGAGATCAAGTGAACTGTATGCCTAGCTAGAGGCCGCTTCAGTTCAAGTGGATTAATGATATTAATCCACAGCTTACTCTTGACTTGGCAAAGATATAAAATAAGATCCTACGGCTAATGCAGCGATCCGTGCTCCATTTCCCATGCGTAGATCCATCTCGCCTTTATCAAGCTTTCTACTTCTTCTTAGTCCCTGCGAATGGGAACATAAGTGTGAGCCACAACCAATATCTAATACCCAAGAAGTATAATTTGCAAGATTACAATGTATAACATACATACCTGAAGTAGAAGAAACGTTCACGTTCTTCTCATATTCCTTTCTTTTCAAGAAACCCCTCTTCTAATGCCCCTTCTTCTTGCAGTAGAAGCATTCAGAGTCGGCAGGAGAACGAGTCACCTTTTTTTGTTTACCAAAACTAGTGCCGTTGGACTTGGGTGTAGGCGTAGCCTTGCCCTTACCCTTCTTTCCCTTTCCCTTGCCAGATTTCTTGAAACCCCTGCCCTTACACACCATAAGCATGTCTTGCTTATTCTCTTGGTTAAGCGTCTTTTCAGCAGTTTTCAGCATACCGTGAAGCTCAGCAAGAGTTTTCTCCATACTGTTCATGTTGTAATTCAACTTGAACTGATCATATCCACTATGAAGTGAATGGAGAATGATGTCAATGGCCATCAGAATCTAGAGCTCTCATGTTCTCAAACAATCCAATCATCTTAAGAACATGTGGGCTCACTGGTTCTCCTTTCTTGAGCTTAGTCTCAAGGATCAACCTCTAACTCTGGAATCTTTCAATTCTGGCCTGATCCTGAAACATGTTCTTAAACCCTGAGATGATTTGGTAAGAATCTGAGTTGATGAATGTTTTCAAAAGTTCAGGATTCATGGATGCAAGCATCACACATTTGACATCCCTGTTGGCCTGGATCTAACGGTTAAGGGCAGCTTGAGTTACCTCTGGCCCAACGGCCTCTTGTAACTCTTACTCAAGGACATACTCCTTTTCCTCATGCATTAGAACTATTTGCAAGTTCCTTTGCCAGTCGAGGAAGTTATTGCCATTCAACTTCTCTTTGTCGAGAATCTAACGCAAATTGAATGAGTTGTTATTGTTTGCGGCCATTGATTACTACATTTGAAAATAATTTGCAATAAATAACCATTCATAATGCTTTAATAACTTTGAAATAAAAGCAATCATGCAATCATTAAACCTATTAAACATTTCATTCATGCAAAATAAACATGGTCTATAATGAATGAAACGATTCCAAGACCCTAAAAGTCCTAAATTCTTAAGCATGATTTGGCTTTTCTTAAGTCTTTTAAGATTCGAGGTAAGCAAAACCGATTGCTGGTAATCTCTAAATTACTCTTGGTTAATAAACTAATACCATAATTTATCCCATTGCCACAATATATGCTAATATTGTTTGAGTTAAAACCACAATCAACGTGTTCATTTGGATACCTTACCATCTAATTCTACTAAAAAAGCACCTCGCTTTGGCGGAAACCTATTATCTTAGGTCCTTAGATTTAGTAAGTGCTTGATTTGGAAGACAATTATAAACTCAATATTACTTTAGACTTGGTTGTTTCTATGTTGGTTTGATTATTTAGTGAACTAAATCTAATCAAACATACAAACAACATTCATGCATAATATATATTCATTCAATATTTAAGTGCATAAATTAACTTTGGTGAACTAGTATGGCCCAAAAACTTGGTCTTGCAGCATCCAATCTTCCATTAACCTTGTTAGCTTGGCAACTTCTTGAACTCCATTCAAAAGCTAACTTAAAATTCTTAATATCTAGAAGAACTTGAAATAATAATAACCTAATTATTACATCAAAACTTCAATGGTACGCATACCATATTTAAAACTTTAAATTCAAAGATAGAACGGTACGCAGACCGTATTTAAATATCCTAGATTGGCCATACTAGTCACCTTCAATACGTGCAATACATAAAATAATATCAATGCATTCATCCATTCGTGTCCTAAAACGAATGGCCCAAGTAAATATGCAAGTATTTACATGATTTAATAAAAAATCACGTTCATGTAAACGCGTCCTAAAAGATTAATCAATTTCCAAATTATTAATCCTTAAAATTATTCTAATAAAAATTTAATTTAATAAAAATAAAGGTGCCATACGAAAAATAATTAGAATTAATTATTTTAAATAATTTCATTTAAACGACTCCCACTTAAACCAATATTTAATTTTGGACCTTTAATTTTAAATATTTAAACTCACTGCCCAACCCAAGTTAAATAAACTAATATAAACAAAAAGTCCATTGTTAGCCCCTTCATGAAAATTTAAGCCCAAAGCCCAAAAACTAGGTCTTGACTAAAACTCGAAGCAAAATAGCAAAAGTTGTGCAACATGGGCTAGGCTTGCGCCCAGCCCATCGCTGCCTTGTGCTTCGCGTGCCACACGAAGACGAGGAGCAGCGCGCCTCTCCTCGCGCAGCGCAGCACACATCCATGTAGCGTGAGCTGCTGCTGCCGCCTTGCTTGCTCGCTATGGCCAGCGCGCGCTGGCACGCCTTGCTCGCTCGTTGGGGCCTCGCGTCGCTGCGCCAAGCTACCGAGTGCAGGGCCCATGGGCTATGCCGAGCCACACACGCCGCACACCCCTTGTTCCGTGCCTTTGGCTCATGCCATACGAGCCAACCATCAAAAAAAGAAAATTAATTTCACCAAACATTATTTGCATGACATTATTTTTCATAAATTTAACAAAATTAATCGTTTTAATTACGAAAAATAACGTTTTGAGTGATTTTATTTAATTTCAAACAATCCAATTTGAGAAATTAAATAAATCATGGCTAACAAATATTCAAATTTAACATACGATGAACATAAATAAAAATTTGAATGATTTTGATAATCAAATCCAAAACTTTAAATCGTTCTAAACATTTAAAAATTAGATTTTTATCAAATTTGGTTTAGGTGATGATTAAAATTAACGAATCCAATCAAAATTTTAATCCATGAATCTTTAAATATTCCATTTAAACATGAAATCATATTCCCCTTCTCACCTAAATAAATTTTCAGATCTAACCAATTATTAAAAATAATTTTCGATCTAAAATTCAACAAATTAGGAAAAATTAAAATTAGGGTTTATTCTTAATATTCATGGTCGAAAAAATTACAATAAGTCCATAATATTCCCAAGAACAGTAGGGCAAAATTCCAATTAATTCCGAGTTCATTAGCTTGAGCAATTAATTGAAAAAGTTTCCAAATTTTACGATTTAATTCATTAATTAACAAAAACGCCCAAAAACTCAAACTTCGGGGCATGTTTTTGAGATTCTGTTCTCATGAGTTGATCTTAAAATGCTGTTTCCAATCAGATTAGAGTCAGAAAAATTGAATTTCCGACATTTAACAAGTTCAGAATTACTTTCTACGACTTATCCAATAATCTAGAAACAATTCAAAAATTCACGAAAAAAGTCAGAAAAATTCGACAATAATCACAAACATATAAAACATGCTAATAAGTACTTTGAATACATGTAGCTCATGATACCACTGTAGGGGTTTACAGTTAAATACATAACATGATAGCGGAATAACCCCAAAGCCAGGAAGCATGTATATAGTACAGATTAAGCAATACTGACGTTTGTAGCGTGTTTTCCCTAGTTCAGCGAATCACGAACACAAACAAGAACTCCAGATGTCGTTCCTCTACTTTGTTCACCGACACGTTCATATCCGTCTTGAGATCAATGGCTTAGAAATCACTCAAGATTGTTTGCCTTTGGGAAGAACACTTCTAACCGGAGCCACAAAGAGATTTTTTTAGGTTTTCTCTGTGTTTAGATTAGAAACTAATCAAGTTAAGTGTATGGAAAAACTTAAGGATGGATTAGTGTTATAACCTTTCGGTTGTAACACCAACCGGCCAAGGCACAAGGGCAAGAACGACCAGCATTACTCGCAAGCCCATACGCGCATAGCCACACAGGCGCTGGACCTTGGGGCGCGCTGCTGCTACTGCTCATCCGCGTGCGCCCAGGCGAAGGCTTGGGCCTTGCTCACTACGCTGTGCGTGATGGGTCTTCACACTTGGCTGGTCGGGCAAGCAGCGTTGCCTTCTCGTATTTGCGTCCAATTGCTTACGACGATTGTTTATCGTATAGTATTTGACGATTCACCGTCGTACGATACGATTATTCGTTTCGTCTAGCTTACGAATTGTTAGGTTATGATACATATGACAATTCATAAATCATGCAGAAAAACCATAAAGCCAGGAAAGCATATTATTTACACATAATCATTTAGCATAGAATAGATGCATACATCTTGTAGCGTGCCTTCCCTAGCTGCGCCCGAACCGAACAAGAACAAGTCTTCAGGACTCCAAATGTCGTCCCTCCGTAGATAGTCCACAGTACGTCCGGATCCGCCTCAAGTTAGACCAACTAGAATCGCCCTTAAGGTGCTTAGGAATTTCGGCTATGTGTTTGCAAGTGTATGGCTGATTTTTCTTTCAAAAACTTACCCTTTGAATACTTCAATCGTACCCATAAATTGTGACCCTAGGCACCTATTTATAGGGGTATGGAAAAGGAATTGTAATCCTACTAGGATGTGGATTTGCTAGTTAGAATCTTATTAGGACTCTAAATAACAAAATCAATCTATTAGGATTAGGATTTAATCTTTGCACGAATTCCAATAGGATTAGGATTCCCGCACAAACGTTGCACGAGCCGTGCACCCGCGCAAGCCTTGTGGCCCACGTCAGGCGCACAGCGCTCGGCCCACGCTGCTGTGCTCTCGCGCGCGTGCGCCCTTGGCTGGGCCTGGCCTTGCGCTGGGCCTGGTCGAGGCGTGCATTGGTGCGTGCGGCTCGCTGGGCGATGGCCTGGCTTCGTGCTGGGCCTTCGTCTAGCGGGCCTCGTCCGATGCTAATTCGTACGATACGCTTCTGATTAAATTCCCGATTCCGGAATTCATTTCCAATACGAACAATATTTAATATTTCCGATTCCGGAATTAATTTCCGTTTCGAACAAATATTTAATATTTCCGTTTCCAGAATTATTTTCCGATTCCGATAATATTTCCGATTCTGACAATATTTCCGTTTCCGGCAATATTTCCGATTCTGGCAATATTTCCATTTCCGATAATATTTTCCGATACGTACCATGTTTCCGTTTCCGGCAACATCTACTACTTGGATAATATTTATATTTCCGATACGATCTATATTTCCGTTTCCGGCAATATCATCGTTTCTGGAGTATTCATTTCTTGCTTGTGACGATCTCAGCTCCCACTGAAACCAAGATCCGTCTATTCCGAATATCCATAGATAGAGTATTTAATGCCATTAAATACTTGATCCGTTTACGTACTATTTGTGTGACCCTACGGGTTCAGTCAAGAGTAAGCTGTGGATTAATATCATTAATTCCACTTGAACTGAAGCGGCCTCTAGCTAGGCATTCAGCTCACTTGATCTCATTGAATTATTAACTTGTTAATTAATACTGAACCGTATTTATTAGACTTAACATAGAATGCATACTTGGACCAAGGGCATTATTTCCTTCAGTCTCCCACTTGTCCTTAGGGACAAGTGTGCATTTCCTAATTCCTTTGTCGCTCGATGCTTGCTCTTGAACATAAGGTAAGAGTTGTCATCCTTATTATGTCCAGAGGTGTTTCTCGGTTTCAGAGTTCAACTGATCAAATAAACAGATAATCATAGCCTATGATTCATCCGAGCACGGCCATGCATTTCACAGTTTCTAGCTTTCCGAGTGGCCTTGTACAACTTTTAAGCATCTCATCCCGATTTATGGGAGGACAATCCCTAATCTTGCGATCTTGAGATTAGACTTCGTTTGATAGGTGATTACCAGAGCGTTGCCTTTATAGCCTCCTTTTACGGTGCGACGGTTGGTCAACGTCAAAGCAACCAGTTCTCAAACAAGTAATCTCAAATCACTCAGGTATTGAGGATTTAGTGTCTAATAATTTAATGAAATTTACTTATGACAGATTTTCATCTCTTACAGTAAAGTTTCATAGGTCTGTCCGATACTAGTCTTCCCAAAGTAAGTATTTATGCAAATGATTATGACATTGCCATGTCCACATAGTTCACGAAACTGAACTACTAGTCATCTTGCATTCTAGTCGTCTAACGTCTTCTATGCGTCCAATTTTATAGAAAACTCCGACCAGGGACCATTTTCAACTTTTGACATTCAAGTTCACTTGATAGACATTTCTTAGTCACAGGACTAGTCCTGACAGTCTATCTTGAATATTTCGTCAAATTGAAGGGACTCATCATTTAATACTAAACCAAGATTAAATGGAATATGAAAATATATTTCATATATGATAAATGTTCAACCCCAATGTTTTACAACCATGGACCTTAAACCCATCTTTAAAACAGTTCATGGAATTTCAAAGCTATGTTTGATTTCCAGTGCTACAATGTGAGTGTTGCTTCTCACTTGTTGCATAGGTTTAGTTATCAAGCTTTGCCAATCTTAATATCCTTTTCATCGAATGATTTTCGAGATATGATGATAAGATCTTTTGAGTTTGTTTATTATGTGATCTAGTCTTTCTTACCTCGATAGTGGTTCTACGCATTTTGCAATGAAGAACCATCAAGTTAGCAGACATGTGATCTACCCATGTTCAATGAAGAACTCTTCAACAACCCCGTTTTATTGCTTTCTTAGGCAATAAGTACTTTTACTTCAACTGTTTAGGTTGCTAGTGATGCTTTGTTTGGATTTACTTATCCAAGCAGTTCACAGATATGTGGAAAACTTTCCAGCTGTATTTTAGAACATAGAAATTAATATTTTAATTTCCCACGCAACAACTCATGGTCTCCAATCCAAGTTGCCATTTCAAAACACGATGCTCTATAGCTCGTCCTTGTCAATGGTTAACTCCAAAGGGATCTTGCTTGATCCTTTGCCAGTGTTTAATGCGTGTAGCATCAAAGTTTAGCATATCTTTATTTCCTTGAATCAAGAATTAATCCTATGTACCTTTTCAAGTACCATAAGTTTTTCTTGATCTCAATCTAGTTGATCTTTACTTAGACCAATAGAGATTGGTATATGTTCGTCATGCCTAAAGTCATACGATACGTTTTTGGCGATCCTCATATTATATCATACATGATAAATTCTTTTGTAGAATAATTCCCAATTGAATTCTATTCATGTAACTTTAGCTCATTCAATTTCAGTAGATACTGAATCCAGCTAAATTCTTTGACATATAATATAGGTGAAGAATCTCATTAGATTCTTTGATGTTAACTTAGTAAATGCTTATACATAGTTCAAACATTCTTTTACTTAGATTTATTCACATGGGTCTAATATCTCCAATGGAGTATTTCGTGTTTGATTTAGTAAATGCCATTACTTAATCCAAAACAATATTATAAGATCTTTGCAAATAGATCTTAGTACCCAGTATGTACTAAGTTTCGCCTTGGTCCATCATTGATGAATAATCTCAAATCTAAGTATTTAGCATTTGAATGTTATTTCACAATAGAGAGATATGTGTGTGATACACATAGGACCAATTAAGTTTTATGTACTCCCACTAAACTTCTTATATATCTATAAGAATCATGTACATTTTATGAAACTAAAATACTTATTAGCTTCACTAAAATACATTTCTAATTCCAAATTGCTTGCTTAAATCTGTAGTTAGATTTCATAAGCTAGCTATTCTTTTCAAGCATTTATTTGGATCCACAAATCCTATGACATACCATGTACATAGTTTCTTCCAACATTTGACTGAGGAAGATGTTTTGTCATCCAATTGTCATATGTACCAATATGCAATCATTGCTTGAATTATAGACTTGAGCATTACGATTATGCATGAGGTTTCAACACAATCCACGCCGTGAATTTGCTTGTAACCTTTAGCAACTAATCTAGCTTTGTGTGTGAACACAATTTCATGTTTGATGGTTTTTATCCTTAAAACAAACTTGCAACCAATAGGTGTGAAACTATTCTTGCAAATCAACAAAATTTCAATTTTGTCATCAAAACATTGAGTATGTTTTATGGCCTCTAACCATTTAAAACATTTGAGTCTATATATGGCCTCTAACCATTTTAGGGAATCTGGGTTTCGTCATAGCTTTCTTACAGGTCACAAACTCATTAATCTACATGATAATAGTTTGACTGCAAGTTGTAGGTTTCTTCACTATCTAATAGAAGAATCGCACAGATTCAGTGACCTGAACTCTATGCCTACTTGGGTATAGAACATCAGACAATAGAATATCAATAGCCACTTGAAAGTCCTTTGAATATTCTGTTCTCCTTGAAGCACTTGTAAAGTCTTCTAAGAGATGTCTATTCTTTAAAGCTACTTCTAAAGTCCTCAAAGAATAAGTGTTCGGATTTTCTAAAGAACTTCGAAAAGCCTCCGGAATCTCCGTTTTATGTTTGTTGTTCGCCTCGAAGACTTTCGAGGTCTATTTTCTGCCACTTGTCATTTTGGAAACGAATCTCCAAAAGGACATTATTTCGAGCAAACAAACATTATGTTCTCAAAAATTCATGGTAGAAACAATACCCTTGTGTCTCATTTGAATAAATCACAATGAAACATATATCTATACTTGGGCCTTAGTTGGTTGAATAACAAACACTAAGCTCCCACGAGTTTTGCAACTCTTTAGATATATAATTATGAAAAGATATTCTGAAATTACTTTTCAATAGCTTTGACGAATTTGGTTTAGTTTGGTGGTAGTTTGAGCATTTTGTTTTAGAAATTATAGAAAAAGTCTTTATGATTCATCATTGATCGAATCAAGTACTAATCGACTTCGATCATTCCAACTTAGATATGCCCTATCTGATGGAGCTAGATTGTGAATTTTTCTACACACAATCATTGATGATCATTCTTGGTATAAGTAATCAACAACATGATCTAACCTAGATCCTTATGATATCTTGCCAAGTGGATTTTATACTTCTGAATCTTTGAACTAGCCAAACAGATTCAAATTTATATCACTTTGAGTAAATAAACCTATATTCACTCAAATCCATGTGAAATAATAAAGTCATAAAATCTTTCTTTAGCTTTGAACTCTATTGTCTAGGCGTTCTAACAATAGTTCATATCGTTTGTTACTTTCAACAAGTAAGACTAGCTTGTCTTAAATTGATCTAGAAATCAATCAACTTTCAAAAGTCCATCGAAATAGAGCTTTTGAATGTTAACTTGTTGATATGGTCTAAGCAACAGTGCCAAAGATTAGTGGAACTCAAATCAAGGGGTTGATTTGAACCTAGTAAAGTTTTTATTGTTAAAGAGTTGTTTGTTTTAATCAAGCATATTGACTCAACCCGTAATTGACCATTTCACTCAAATAAACAAACAAACATTGTTTTTGTTTTTCTTGAATGTGAGTCTTTCTGTGTTTGAAAACAAAAACTTAGGTATGCTGATTATGGAACAAAATAGCCATTAAGTTCCAGCCTTTGAAAGGACTTAAAACAAACTAGATGACCCTACAACTAATGTAGCATTGCCATGCTTCATTTCCCACTTGTAGGCCATTAGTGTAGCCTAGCTTCCATTGTTTGAGTTATTACCGAAGTAAGAACCTCAAGCGGTATATGATACCAAGGAAGTTTGATTGCTAGGTCACTTCTCTTTAAACATAAACTTATAGGTAGAAACGGAATCGTAAATTCCTTTCATTTGTTCCTTTGTTTTCCTATTTCTTGTACCCTTTCTTATAGTCTTAAGAATTGAATTCTTTAGTGATGACTTTTATACTTTGTTAGACATGTCCAATGTCACTCCAACAAGGTTCTTACCATTTTAATTTATGTTGAATATTTTATTTCAACTAGATGATCTTACCAGAAGCTTCTAAAGTTCTCTAAGCATCGATCTATTCGAATGTCTAGGGACTAGACTCATTCGAGAATTAAATGGACAAAGATATTAGGTTGTTAACCATTGTTAAAGCTGAGCGTTGAAACTCAATGCTTTGTGATCTCAAAACTACATTGTAAGTTGAATTCACAAGCACTAATTGGTTTGCCATTCGACTTTGATACTCGAAAACAACCATAAAAGTCGCTAAAAGAAACGTACATTTTAAATTGCTCATTTTCTCTCATTTCCGTGAATCGTTCTTGGATTCACTACCAATCGAGTAAATTTACTGTTACCTTTCTAAAAGGGTTTATTGCAGTACAAGATATTTAATTATAAACAATAATTAAAACATTCATTGAAGCATGCAAAGTCTAAACATTTATCATAAATAATAACTTGAAATTTAAAGCAATCATGCAATAAGTTATTAGCATTTTATTCGAATTTATTGTTCCGGCAGGTGTGAATAAAATGATTCCAAGACCCTAAAATCATTGAAGAATTAAGCACAGTTTGTCGACTCAATCCTAAGACATCTTAGGTAAGCAAAAACCTTTTGCTAATAGTCTAGAAACTATTCTTGGTTGATAGGCACGTCTAAGAACTTATTAGGTAAACCTATCGATTTGCCACGACATAAAAGGACTCCTTACTTATATCGTTGAGTTTCACCAAAACTAACATGTACTCACAATTATTTGTGTACCTTTCCCCTTTAGGACCAATAAGTAACACCTCGCTGAGCGAAAACTATTACTAGATTGATGTAAAGGATATCCAAGCAAGTGTATATTTTGGCATGGCACCTTTTAACTCAATTTTTAAGTTTGGAACTTAAGGCTCTTACTATGTTGGTTAGATTTTAAGTGAACTAAAATCCTTAATCATGCAACATAATCAAGCCACAATCTCATGCATAATTAAGACATATTTAAAGCAATAAATAACTTAAAGCATGCATAAGATAAATGTGATCTAGTATGACCCGACTTCATCTTGAAGCTTCAACTTCAAGGTCCGTCTCGAAAATCTCCGTGGGAGGCACCATTTTCTTCAAATAGGATAAGCTATAATTAAACTAATTACAACTATTTGATGGTACGCAGACCATATTTAAATTGAAAAACAATTTTGGTACTTTAGACCAATTACATTCAAATTAATGGTACGCAGACCATATTTTCTATCCTATTTGGGCCATACTAGTCACTTCATAACCTGCAAAACAGTACATATACAATATATACCATTCACCCATTCATTATTATGAATGGCCCACATAGCTGGTTAGTAAAACACATTATGCATCACATAAACATTTGCAGCAATTAATCAAGGGCACCAATAATCTACAAATTATTCAGTCCTTATTAATTCTAATCAAGTTGTTTTCACCTTAAGGATTTGTAGACCTAATCAAGAGTTTATGACTAAAAGGGCTCCCACTTAAACCAATAAATTCATATGCTTTACTAATTTTGAACATAAAAATGTATTTCTAGTCTAACCGGAAACATACAAATTTAATTAAAATTTAAAGCTCATATAAATTTATAATTGAATCCACAAATTTAATTTATTTTCAGTCGTATTTAAATTAATTCATGATTTTAATTTTAGTAAAATAATTAGAATAAATAAAATTTATTATAATTACAATATTCAAAATTAAAATCCAAGAAAATAATTTAAATTATTAATTTTAAAATTAATTAAAATTACGTAAACTGAAAATTTCAAATTAAAATTTTAAGAACGATCTAATCGTGACGCAACATCACCACGCAACGCACAACCATAGGCCACACGCACGCAGCCATCGCTGGCCATGTGCGCGCAGCCCATGCGCTGCGTCGCATCTGCTGCTGCATTCCATCGCAAGGCATCCGAGGCACGCTTGGCCTCTGGCTCGCTGCGCGCCTGCCCTCGTCGCACGCGAGCTTGCGCTCATCGCACGAGGCAGTAGCATGCGAGCAGGCGCTCGCTGCGCGCGAGCGATTGATGCTGGGCGTAGCGCTCGTGGCACGCGAGCTTGCGCTCGCTGCGCGCGAGGCTTCGCACGTTTGCGCGAGGCAGTGCGCGCTGTGGCGCAGCTTGCTTGCTGCCCACACGCGATTGTTCGTGCCTTGCTTTCGCCCTTGCCCACTCGCCCATCGCACACAGCCCACGACACAAGGCAGGGCTGCTGCCTTGTGCTCGTGCACCATGCCCTTGCTCGCTGCATTCGTACCGCATGGGCGACGAGCTCCCTTGCTCGTCGTCGCATGCCCGCACTATACAACACCCCTTAAGGGTAGCACGTAGCGTCCATTGCTTTGTGCGTGCAAGTTTTATGAGGGAGTCGCATAAAAATTTAAAATTTTTAATTCAAAATTAATGACAAATTAATAAAACATATTAATTTCATAATTTTAGGGCGAAAATCGAAAATTTATTAATCAATTAATTTCCGATCGATCATGGATTCAAATCTAGGTCATAAAAATTTAAAATTTAACACAAATTTACAATTTTTATGGTGGTTTTTAATCATAGGTATCTAATTAAATTATTAATTAATTATGAAAATCAAATGCATTCTAAATTATTCGAATTTCAACAAATTAATCATAATTACAAATTAGATTGCATAATTAACAAGGCTAGGCATTCAAACTTGTTAAACATATACAGTAGGTCAATCAAAAATTCAAGATTTATCAACAAGAATCGCAAATATTTAATTTAACATCTTAAATTTACAAAATTTTGTGTTCGAAAAACTAAAACCTCCGAAAAGTCATAGTTAGGCTTCGAATTTGGAATTATGGGTTTCGGCGAAAAATAGTAATTTTGTCAAAATTTTAGAATGCCTTTTACATGCGGAATTGACACAAAAATCACTCGATTTGGTTGAGTAACGAACATTCTGCCGAAAAACTGCGTACATATAATTAAATAAACGCAATTTGCAATTAATTAACAATTACGAAAATTAATCACCCCTTTTAATTCCTTGCAAATTTATATAATTTAACCATGTTCATGCAATTTAGATTATGAAAATAATAAGAGGCTCGTGATACCACTGTTAGGTTATGATACATATGACAATTCATAAATCATGCGGAAAAACCATAAAGCCAGGAAAGCATATTATTTACACATAATCATTTAGCATAGAATAGATGCATACATGTTGTAGCGTTCCTTCCCTAGCTGCGCCCGAACCGAACAAGAACAAGTCTTCAGGACTCCAAATGTCGTCCCTCCGTAGATAGTCCACAGTACGTCCGGATCCGCCTCAAGTTAGACCAACTAGAATCGCCCTTAAGGTGCTTAGGAATTTCGGCTATGTGTTTGCAAGTGTATGGCTGATTTTTCTTTCAAAAACTTACCCTTTGAATACTTCAATCGTACCCATAAATTGTGACCCTAGGCACCTATTTATAGGGGTATGGAAAAGGAATTGTAATCCTACTAGGATGTGGATTTGCTAGCTAGAATCTTATTAGGACTCTAAATAACAAAATCAATCTATTAGGATTAGGATTTAATCTTTGCACGAATTCCAATAGGATTAGGATTCCCGCACAAACGTTGCACGAGCCGTGCACCCGCGCAAGCCTTGTGGCCCACGTCAGGCGCACAACGCTCGGCCCACGCTGCTGTGCTCTCGCGCGCGCGCGCCCTTGGCTGGGCCTGGCCTTGCGCTGGGCCTGGTCGAGGCGTGCGTTGGTGCGTGCGGCTCGCTGGGCGATGGCCTGGCTTCGTGCTGGGCCTTCGTCTAGCGGGCCTCGTCCGATGCTAATTCGTACGATACGCTTCCAATTAAATTCCCAATTCCGGAATTCATTTCCGATACGAACAATATTTAATATTTCCGATTCCGGAATTAATTTCCGTTTCGAACAAATATTTAATATTTCCGTTTCCGGAATTATTTTCCGATTCCGATAATATTTCCGATTCTGACAATATTTCCGTTTCCGGCAATATTTCCGATTCTGGCAATATTTCCATTTCCGATAATATTTTCCGATACGTACCATGTTTCCGTTTCCGGCAACATCTACGACTTGGATAATATTTATATTTCCGATACGATCCATATTTCCGTTTCCGGCAATATCATCGTTTCCGGAGTATTCATTTCTTGCTTGTGACGATCTCAGCTCCCACTGAAACCAAGATCCGTAGATTCCGAATAGCCATAGATAGAGTATTTAATGCCATTAAATACTTGATCCGTTTACGTACTATTTGTGTGACCCTACGGGTTCAGTCAAGAGTAAGCTGTGGATTAATATAATTAATTCCACTTGAACTGAAGCGGCCTCTAGCTAGGCATTCAGCTCACTTGATCTCACTGAATTATTAACTTGTTAATTAATACTGAACTGTATTTATTAGACTTAACATATAATGCATACTTGGATTAAGGGCATTATTTCCTTCACGAATATACGCAATACGATATACGATTCCAATCCAACGTCATATCGTATATTTATGTTTTTCCAAACTATATTCCGGAAAAGCTATTAAATGAATTTCCGATTCATTTAATCCGGTGACCTGTTACATGACAATGGTGTGACCTTATAGGTGAAGGAAATATGTCCTTCACCCAAGGTGCATTAATTCTAATAACCAAGGTTCAGATTAATTGCAAACAATTAATTCAGTGAGATCAAGTGATCGGAACAGCTAGCTAGAGCAATGCTTCCGATCAGTGAGTTCTAATGAATATTAAGCTCACAACTTACTCTTGACTGAACCTACAAGATCACACCAATGGCATGTAACAGATCATCGGATTAAATGAATCGGAAATTCATTTAATAGGTTTTCGCGAATTAGTTTTGGAAAATGTATTGTACGATATGACCTTGCATCGGAATCGTATATCGTATCGCGAATATTCGTAAGCTGGGTGAAACGAATAAATCGTATTTTACGATGGTGATTCGTCGTATACGATACGATAAATAATAGCCGTAAGGTATTAGTTGCGAATACGAAGGGCATCGGAGCTGTCGGCCCGTCGATCCAAGCGCGCAAGGCCCAACGAGCCAGCGAGCTCGCGAACAATGCGAGCAGGCCAGCCCGCGTTGTGGCATGAGCACGCAACAACAACAACATCACAACGACGAGCGACCAAAGCCCACGGCCCGGCTGCTCGGCTGCGCGCGCTGTGGGATTCGGCCTGCAGCGTGTGGCTGGGCGTTTGGTTGGGGCGTGTGTGTTGATGTGGCCGGTCAAGGCCATTTGGTCTTTGGCCGGTTACATCATTAGTATAATTAGGCTAATTATATTTTTACACTACACACAACATAATTGCAACATCAATTTTCCAAAACCCTAAACCTTATATTACGTTCTTTAGTTTTCTCTCTCTGTGAAAACTGTTCATCCCGAAAAGTAAAACTCTTGATTGATTGTCTAAGCTACGGTTGTCAAGACGGATCTGAACGTGCCGGTGAACCAATTAGAGGAACGAAAAGTGGAGTTCTTAGTTCGTGTTCGTTGACAGATTACTCGGGAAAACACGCTTGGAATGTAAGTTTACTTAATCTGTCCTTTATACATGTTTCCTGACTTTGGGGATTGTTCCGCACATGTTATGTATGTTTAACTGTATTCTCCTACAGTGGTATCACGAGCCTTATGTATTCAAAGCATGTTGATCATGATTTTATTGTTTTTGCTGTTGTCGAATTTTTGGGAATTTTTTTTGATTTTTCGGAATTTTTTATGAATTATTGGATTAATTGCGTAATAGGTTCTGAAATAAAAAAGATTCGGTTTTTCGACTTTTCTGACCCTAATCTGATTGAAAACGATTTTTTAAGATCAAGTCATGGGAACGGAATTGCAAATACAGGCTTTGAAGTTGTGTTTTTTGGGCGTTTTTGTTAATTTTTGAATTAAAATTAATAATATCGGAAAGTTTTTCAATTAATTGGTAGACCTAAACTACTCGGAATTGATTGAAACTTTGACACAATGTTTCTGGGTATATTCTTGATCTATGGTTAAATTTTGAGCCGTTTCTGATAAGTATAAACCCTAATTTTGCTTTCCCCAAATTCGTAACTTTTAGATCGCTAATTGATTTTTTAAAATAATTTAGATCTAATAATTCGGTTAATTGGGAAAGGGAATAAAATTTCATGGCCAGTGGCTAATTTAAAAATCATTGGATTAAAATTTTGAATAGTTTCGTTAATTTTAATCGCACTTAAAACAAATTGATTAAAATCTGAAATTTAAATGTTTAGAACGATTTAAAGTTTTAGATTTAATTATTTAAAAGTTCAAATTTTCAGTTGAAATCGTTCGTTCTTAAAATTTTAATAATGTTAGCCTTGATTTAATATTTTACGAAATTGGATTGTCGTTAAATTAATTAAATCGTAAAAATCGTTGTTTGTCGAAAATAAAAATCGTAACTTTTTATGAAAAATAACTTAAATGCAAACGTTCGTGAAATTAATTTTTTTATTTTAATTAAGTTGGTCAGTAGTACGAACCAAAGGAACGAACACAAGGGTGGGGTGGACTTGTGGCTCGTCGAGCCACACGGGCTGCCACATCCGTGCAGAGCCGCAGCGACGCGGACAACAGCGAGCATGCTGCGTGCCGCGCGGGCGCAATGGTTAGAGGCCATGAAATCTGAAATAGACTCCATGTCTGAAAATCAAGTCTGGGATTTGGTAGATTTGCCGGATGGGTTTACACCTATCGGATACAAATGGGTCTTCAAATGGAAGAAAGACATAGATGGAATTGTATACATATACAAAGCTATATTGGTAGCAAAAGGTTACAGGCAAGTTCACGGCGTTGACTACGATGAAACCTTTTCTCCAGTCGCGATGCTTAAGTCTATTCGGATAATCCTTGCGATTGCCTCGTTTCATGACTATGAAATATGGCAAATGGATGTCAAAACTGCCTTCTTGAATGGTGTTCTTGAAGAGACTGTGTTTATGACGCAGCTGGAGGGTTTTGTCGATCAAAAGAACCAAGGAAAGGTATGCAAGCTTAAGAAGTCCATTTATGGGCTAAAGCAGGCATCAAGGAGTTGGAATAAACGATTTGATGAAGTAGTCAATAAGTTTGGCTTCATAAAAAATCAGGACGAATCTTGTGTATACAAGAAGGTCAGTGAGAGTAAAATTGCATTCCTAGTCTTGTATGTTGATGACATACTACTTATTGGAAACGAAATTCCTATGTTGGAGTCTGTAAAGACTTGGCTTGGAAAGTGTTTCTCAATGAAAGACTTAGGAGAGGCACATTACATATTGGGCATCAAGATCTATAGGGATAGATCTAAAAGGATGATTGGACTAAGCCAGAGCACTTACATTGACAAAGTGCTGGCTAGGTTCAATATGATGGAAGCCAAGAGAGGCCATCTACCCATGTCACATGGCACATATCTAAGCATGACTCAGTGTCCAAAGACATCTGATGAGCGTAGAAAGATAAGTGGAATTCCATACGCTTCGGCTATTGGATCCATCATGTATGCTATGATTTGTACAAGTCCGAATGTTTCTTTCGCACTCAGTGCAACGAGCAGGTACCAGTCAGAACCAGGTGAGGCACATTGGACTGTTGCCAAGAACATCCTAAAGTACCTGAAAAGGACTAAGGATTAGTTTTTGGTTTATGGTGGTACAGATGAGTTGATTGTTAAGGGCTATACGGACGCAAGCTTTCAAACCGACAGAGATGATTTCAGATCACAGTCTGGGTTTGTGTTCTACCTCAACGGCGTAGCAGTAAACTTGAAAAGTCCTAAGCAAAGCGCTATTGCGGATTCTACAACTGAAGCCGAGTACATTCCTGCCACAGAAGCAGCACTACTAAAAAAGTGGCTTATTGCAACGCCACCAAAGGCAACGGTTTTTACGGCGTTGTAATAAGTGGTATATAGCAACAGTTTTCCGCTCTTTAGGATAATTATAAATCACTTACATAAATCTGTTGCAAGAGTTGAGAGAAGGCAACAATTATACTTCCTTTTTGTTTTTCTCATGGTTAATGCAACACTTGTTTTCCTTAAATGTCACATGTTTACTCCGTAATTCTTTATTTTACCTTTTTTATAATAAAAAATTAAAAAGTTTTCATTTATCTTTGAATTCCTCCTCAACATTAACCGTGATACCACCATGCCACCCCAAACTTAAAAAACCTAAGAGAGAGAAAGAACTAGAGGAAGCTATAGGTGAGGCCATCTACACTAATCTCCCTTACCCATATGACATCACCGGAGACAGGCGAGCCGGATTATTCTTTCCGATCTCCGGTTACCTGTTGTTCCATCCATAGATCAGATTAAATTGACTTTGTCAGATTGTATTGTTTGCCGCTTCCTTCTTCTCTACGAGTTGTTTGGCTCGTCGATTTCAGAAGCCTATTCACGGTCTTGTCACAAATTCCTAATAAATTGCAGAGGTATGCATCATGCATCTATTAATATTTCTTCTTATCTTGGTAAATCGGTAGTTGATTTGTGAATTTCCACATTTTTGTATATGCTATTGTAGTTTGTTGGTTTATCTGGGATTGCAGCAATATCATTTGACAAATTCTCATTTATGCTAGAGGTTGCCTTGATTCTATAATCACAATACCATTTGTTTATTTGTAATGTTTCCTCCATATGAAATTCTAGGGTTTCAATTTGGAGTGAATCGATTAAGTTTACTATGAGCTACAACTCCAAACTAAATTAATAGGCTTGAGCTATATTCTTAATTTTTTGAGTGGAATACCATGGAATTCAATTAATTTTATGAGTAATGAACCAAACTATTATCACTGAAGGAAAAGATGGGTCCAACTCAATTCACTAATATTGTCAAGATAGGAAAATGTATTTTGGAGTAATATGTGTTATTTTTCGTAATTGTGATTGATTTTTTTTACATATAATTGGTATCTTCCCAATCATATACGAAGTAAATGGGAGATATTTGATTAGTTTCTTATTGAAAATTCATTTCAGAGCCTAGCAGGTTTTGTATGAACTTTATAGTTTAGATTCTTGCTTCTCTTGAATAACATACTGCAACTTAGAGCCTAGTAGGATATTTATTTCGTTTATTATCAATATCCCTTTGTTGTTTATTTTCTAGAATATGGGAATGGGAGTGCTACTAAGGTTCTTTTACTGTTATTGCAGCTTAGAATTGTTTGTCGTTTACAAGGAGTGGGTTGGTAAATTGTCAATGCTAATAAAAGTTATTACCAAGGTTTAGTCGGAGACGTACCTTCTGTGCAGCTTAAAATAGAACTAGCAATATTACATGTTTTAAATAATCTTTTTGTAAAGCTTATAAAACTCTACATGGTTCTGTTAGATTTACATCAATCTCAACTTATCAATATTTTTACTAGATAGGACTTCCACTTGTTATATTTATACAAATCACGCTGATTTTTCCCCCTTTTGTTGTTTTGATCGCCGCCCCCATTTTTAATTTATGAACGCCCACTTGTATGAAACCTTTCCTTGTTTTGTTTGTGGCTTCACCTTTGTGTTGTATGGTGTTAGATTGCTCCCTGTTTTGTGTTTGTTAAGTATTCTTAGCATCAATCTGGTTTAAACTTTCTCACATGAAATATATGTTTGATTGCTGATGACAATTACAACTTTACAAGGCATGCAAGAGATTATATTAGTTAGGTTTGGATTTTGTAAAGAAGCTTGGTGATGGTAATTATTTGTATGTTGTCAATTTGGTCATATATTATTTTTCCTAATACCATGATTTTTAGAGAAGGAATTTTAATGACTTAAAATCAACTTTTATGCGGATGTAAAGAAAATTTCGTGTCTTTCATTTGTCCAAAAATTTGATCTTATAAGGGAAGCTTTATTATAAAATTTTAAAATTGGTGCTTGTTGTTACGTCGTATTGACGTTCCTTGAAGATTTACACCTTGAGTTGTTATCTTGTAATAAAACTTATAAACTTATTATTGTGTTTGCAGGAGAAAAAATATTTTGAAGATTTTTTAGGGTGTATCAAGGGTATTGCATATTTATCTACAAGTTTATCTTGAGATGGGAATACTAAGTTAAAACAAGCCACCGGGCTCACTCTTTAATAATGATGTTGAATTGGTATGTCCATATTTATTAGTTCCTTTTTAAAATATGCAGGAATTTGTTCTGGAATAGCATGAGTATTCTATTCCAAGTTCTTCTCTACAGTGATAATATCTGGTGGGTGTGAATTCTTCTCTGGTATGCCCATATAGAATGCGAGGAAGATGGAAACTCCTACTGTTCCCTTGGAAATTGTAATGAGTTCATTCCCTTTTCATTTATAGCTACATGACCTTGTTGGGTGTAAACTAAGTCGGAGTATGTTTGTTTTACACATCTAACTCTCGATTGCCTTAAATTCCTGATGCTTCCACTACTACTACTACGACTAATATCATATTTTTTTGATACATTATGTTTTCAAATTCTCAATTCAATGCTGGTTCATAACAGATCCTATTATTCTGATTTTGTGACTACCTAGTACAATCCTTCAGTCACATCCGAGGTTGACATCTCTCTTGGCTGTTGCTGGGTAGGATATGTAGTTTGAGGCATTGATGCTGGAATTGTAGCCGAGAAAAACCTTTGTAATATATATTTTCTAGTAGCATTAATTTCCCCTCACTAGAGTCTTTTGGTTGTTCTGCTGGAGTTATTTGTTCTGGTTGTTAGTCTGTAGTGTTGTTTAGTTCCGCAAGGGTGGCTAGTAGTTGTTCAGTTCCAGTTAGTAGATTATGATCTGTTGGTAGCTGTTCTATCTGCTAGTCTGTTTAGATTTTGATCTACCAGTCTATTCAGTTCTGCAAGGGTTTGATCTACTAGAGTGTTTCTGCTCTTCATAGGCTGTTGTTTTGCAGGATTGATCGTATTATTTCTTTTTAATTACATGCATTAATTTTCCTATTATATTGACTATTATTTTTCTGTTTACAGGATGGTAGATAGAAGGAGAATGGTAGATAAAAGGATGGCAAGAAGGGCAGGGTGGAGTTCTTTTGCACTGATTTTGGATAAATAAATTAAATACTAGATAGGTTTTAGATTGCTTGGACTATTAGTTCTTTATGGAGATTCATTAATTATCTTAATTGATGTATTTATTATTATAACAATGGTTTTTGTTATTAGAATGATTGTTAATGGATATTTTATTTTAATAATAATAATAATAATACGTATAACTTAATTTGAAATAAATGATTTCTTTTTGCATAGATACTTATTGGATTTTGTATCAGATTGACCATGAGAACACTTTAAGAGATTAAAGTCATGTCATAAGTAGTTATATTAATGGTGATTAGAACCATTCCTCAGAACATGAGCGATTATGTCTGCTCGTTTGAGAATTAGTTCCCTTTGATGCTAGCTAAACGTCGCACCGTAAAAGGAGGCTATAAAAGCAGTTGTTGGGTGTACTATGAATCAAAGTGAGTGTTCATAGATTGCAAGAATGTATTTTCCTCCTATCTTTAATATGATATGGTGTTGTTGTGTAACAAGGCCTCTCGGAGAGTTAGATACTGTGAAAATGCATGGTCGTGCTCAGAATGGTTAAGGCTTAACCTTATGTAAAAGTTTAACGGTTGAGCTCTGTAATCCGAGAAACACTTTTGGACCTAATAAGGATGGCTTGGATCTTACCTTATGTTCAGTAAGTAACACTAAGTGACAAAGGAATGTGAATGCACACTTGTCTGAATGACAAGTGGGAGACTGAAGGAAATATGTCCTTCATCCAAGGTGCATTAAGTCTAATAACCAAGGTTCAGATTAATTGCGAACAATTAATTCAGTGAGATCAAGTGATCGGAACAGCTAGCTGGAGCAATGTTTCCAATCAGTGAGTTCTAATGAATATTAAGCTCACAACTTACTCTTGACTGAACCTACAAGGTCACACCAATGGCATGTAACAGATCATCGGATTAAATGAATCGGAAATTCATTTAATAGCTTTTTGGGTATTAGTTTTGGAAAATGTATTGTACGATACGACCTTGCATCGGAATCGTATATCATATCGGGAATATTCGTAAGCTGGGCGAAACGAATAAATCGTATCGTACGATGGTGATTCGTCGTATACGATACGATAAATAATAGCCGTAAGGTTTAGTCGCGAATACGAAGGGCATCGGAGCTGCCGGCTCGTCGATCCAAGCGCGAAAGCCCAACGAGCCAGCGAGCTCGCGAGCAATACGAGCAGGCCAGCCCGCGTTGTGGCATGAGCACGCAACAGCAACAACATCACAACGACGAGCGAGCAAGGCCCACGGCCTGGCTGCTCGGCTGCGAGCGCTGTGGGATTCGGCCTGCAGCGTGTGGCTGGGCGTTTGGTTGGGGCGTGTGTGTTGATGTGGCCGGTCAAGGCCATTTGGTCTTTGGCCGGTTACATCATTAATATAATTAGGCTAATTATATTTTTACACTACACACAACACAATTGCAACATCAGTTTTCCAAAACCCTAAACCTAATATTACGTTCTTCAGTTTTCTCTCTCTGTGAAAACTGTTCATCCCGAAAAGTAAAACTCTTGATTGATTGTCTAAGCTACGGTTGTCAAGACGGATCTGAACGTGTCGGTGAACCAAGTAGAGGAACAACAAGTGGAGTTCTTAGTTCGTGTTCGTTGACAGATTACTCGGGAAAACACGCTTCGAATGTAAGTTTACTTAATCTGTCCTTGATACATGTTTCTTGGCTTTGGGGATTGTTCCGCACATGTTATGTATGTTTAACTGTATTCCCCTACAATAGTTTCAGTCAAGAGTAAGCTGTGAGCCTAATATAGATTAAAACTCACTGATCGGAAGCATTGTTCCATCTAGCTGTTCCGATCACTTGATCTCACTGAATTAATTGTTCGTAATTAATATGAACCTTGGTATTAGACTAATGCACATTGGGTGAAGGACATATTTCCTTCAGGGCCAACCACAAGGCCCCCCAACTCCAAGCTAGAGATATGCCCCACAATGTGCTTGGAGAAAGCACAAAAGACAAGGAGGCGGGATACGTAAAAGTAGTCCCAAGAAGCTTGGTCCTCAAACTCAATACCCATTGTCTCCCAACCGGGCGGTTGCACCCCCTTTCTCCTAGAGCCGGAGGGTGCGGTCTTGGACTTCTTCCGACTAGACATTGTAGTTTGGCAAGATGAAACTAATCACAAACACAAAAAAACCATAACTAACAACTGCGTAATCACCCAAAACTTCAATCGCCCACAACTCCACTATCCAAAATTCACCCACCAATACCTCTACAAAAATAATCAATCACCAATCAACCCAAATAAGAGCAATAACCAATCTAAAATCACCAACAATACCTCAACAAATCAACAACTACCAATAATCCACACAAAAATTAAATAACCAAACACAAAAATTGAAATTTCAATAACAAGGAGTGTAAAGTAAGTAAAGGAGAAGAGAAATATCACCCATGAGTTGGAATGTGATGATCAATCATCCCCAAGAACACCTTCAAGCTCCAAATGCTCCGAAAATCCCCAAATTTGTGAATTTGTGAAAAATGGATTTGAAACCCTAACTTTTGAAAAATCAGAAACTGGGAGTATGGATATGGTTTTTGTGAAAAAAAGTATGAATATTTGTGTTTGAGATGGAGAAAAGATGAATTTGGTGAGTTATTTGAAGAACAATGATGAAGAAATGGAGATTTGAGATTGTGAGAGGTCCGAAAATGGGAGAACAAGGGTTGTGGTTTTCGTGGAGAGAGAAAGAAGAATGAGGAATATGAACAAAATCGGGGAGGAGCTCGATCAAAGAAACCGAAAAAGTTATTGGTGCGGGCACACCAAAATCGGTGCGGGCGCACGTGAGGTTTTGGGTGCGGATGCACATATTTTGGGTGTGGGCGCACACGAGCAAAAAGGCCCAAATCCGAAGAGGCAGAATGTTTTTTTCTAGGCTCTTTCTATGAGTGTGCGGGCGCACCAAATGGAATGCGGAGCACATGAGCAGAAAATCACTTTTGCACCTGTTATTTAAAGGGGCCTAAAAGACCATATTTCACGGTGGTTCGAGCACACCCTTTTTTGTGCTGGCGCACTTATGAAGAACTCTGAATTTTCTGTAGAATTCCTCCTTAACACAAATTAAACTAAAATGTTAGAAAATAAAATCAAATGAAAAGGAAGAGTTAGAAATAACGGGTTGCCTCCCGGAAAGTGCTTCTTTAATGTCACTAGCTTGACGACCCCCCCCCCCCCCCCCAAAATTCATGGGGGATGAGAGAAAGAACACCATACTTGGTTTGCCTCCCAGAAGCGCTTCTTTAACGTCACTATCTTGACGCATCTTTGCGGAAAGAGGTCATGGAAAAACTTGGAGATAGGTTGTGCAAACTGTCCCAATGTGGGCTCCTTCGAAATAATTCTTCACCCTATGACCATTGACCTTGAAGAAGTCACATATTTCCTTGTTACATAGTTCCAATGAACCATAAGACAACACTTTCTTCACCTCAAAAGGGCCGCTCCACCAAGACTTAAGTTTCCCATGGAAAAGCTTCAATATCAAATTGAAGAATAGGACCTTTCACTACACCAAAATAAGCTTTTAATAGCGCTTTTTTCAATTAAAGACAACGCTTTTAAAGCGCTGTAAATTAGCACCGCTGTTAAAAGAATAATAGCGCTTTTCAAAAGCGCTATTAATATTGCATCATTTAGCAGCATTCAATATATAAGCGCTATTAAAGCTCTGGTTATGGCGGGAAATTTTGTGCACCAAACAACTTATTTTTTTTTGAAATTTGTGCACCAAACAACTAATTTAATTTCAATTAATTAGTTGTGTTTACCTTAAAAGTGTTGCTATTAGAGGCCGCTTGTAATATTTGACGGACTCTTTTTTAGTTTTAATTTTTTTTATTAAATACATGTAATTAAAAACAACCATTTTAGAACCGGTAATGTAAGAGTTGAATATATACATATAAAACGTCTCGATATCTCATAACTTAAAATCATATGCAATATTGTCAACACACTAGAACAAAAACAATAGAAAAAGAAACACGCATGCACGTCATGGATTGCTTGAGCATCCATTCATGGTACTAACATAAACTAATTGTTTCTGATGGGCATATTTAGGCACCTGAAGCGAAGATACACACTCTGCCTTTGTGGCGATGGAACAAACAGAGGAGCTGGATTCTGCTGCTGATTTGATTCTAAATTTTGCTGATACAACCTAGTGGCTGCCACAGGTTGGCAACTTTTCAACTGCATAGGGACTTGTCTAGGTGATAGCTGATGTTGCAAAGAATATACACACAGTATTGCATCCGTTGTCATCTCTAATCGGGGTTTTTTGAACTTCATGTAAGCAGGAACTGATGCCTGATGTGCTGGTAACATCACATGTGGAGAAAAACTTGGACCGGGAAGCTGTGATGTACCAAAATTTCTTGCACTGTTTGATGCAAGTGAATCTATACTGCTACTGCCATTGCCTGACAAATAAGGCACCTTGGATAATGAAGAATTAGCAGCAGCAATCAAAGAGTTTCCATCAATACTTATTCTTGAGCTTTCCCCATGACCAAATTGCACATCTTGTTGTGGAATCTGAGCGACAGAAGGGGAAAAGTTTATTGAAGAGCCCCACATATCAGAGGAGCCTCCATTCTGGGAGAGGTAACTGTCAATCTGTCATCGTATGAGATGGACCTCAGCAACTGCGCAAACTCCTCAGTATCAGACATATGGTTCATAAGTTGGTGTTTTGAACCCATTATCCAATTAGGGATCTAAAATCATTTAAGATGAGACTGCAGGATAAATGCCACTATATTAAAACGGTAAGCCAAAAACATTGCTAAGGGTGCACTATACAATCAGAGAAAAAACATACGAGACGTTAAATCAGTAGAAGCTAAAGAAATCCATGCATGACATGCTTTTAAGTCCCAACTTAAATGGAAAATGGTAAACTAGTATCAATAACATATGACATGATACAATCTCATTACCAGGTTGATTACTCATGCATAAAAAAGGAGGCAATCCAAAGAACATGAGAAAAGATGGCTATGTTCGAGTGAAAAAGGAGGGAATCCGAACATGAGAAAAGATGCAGAAAATAGAGTTTAGTGCTAGGATACATTGAAATTAGATGATCTTTAAGTACTATAAAACTTAAACAATTCGAACTAAATCCCTGAACATATGATGCCTATAAATCTATAATCCTCAAACGGAAACTGGTAATTTAAGTGTAACTAACAAATTATAGGCATCTTCAAGTGGTTAATAGTATAGGTTGAATTTTACCCGACAGGCCATCTTCTTCAATTTGTTCATGGCTAAAAGTGCTTGAGGCGCGATAAAACAGCTTAATCAAGAGGCTTGCCAGTCACTTTTGGGTCGTCAACAATCCACGGATGGCCTGGTAGAAGCAAAGTAGAAAACAAAATATCATTTAGTTTCCCTTAATCATGATAGACCACTAAAAATTAAATCCTTTTGGTTCTTAGTCTTCTTACCACCAGTTCAGGTAAATGATAGCCATACAGAAAATTGAAAAACAAAATTGAGCATCAACTTCAAAACTTTCTCTGATAAATGATAAACTATGACTAAAAGGTAGTTGAAGTGTTAGGGAAATCTCATTATTACTTGAAAAAGGGGGCCAATGAACTTGTTGGTTTTGAAACTAGTTTGATATTTACTTGAAAAACTCAACACATAATGAAAATATAGCTGCATTTCATTCAAATCTTACTGCAGGGCACACTACACAAAGTAAAAAATGCAAAAGATGGCTGGATGACTTGGAAAAGAATGGTTCAATACATACTTGACTTTAATCGATCATTGAGATCCATAACACTTGCTTCTGATATTAGCAAGAATTGGGCTTCATTGACAAAATTTAATGAACTCTCGACATCCCTACACGTGCCTGCAATTTCCTGTTTTTTTAAAAAAACAATTTGAAGCTGAGGCTCTTCAGATAATACATGGACGTGCAATAGCATTACTAAACCAGCTGTTGACTTCCTGGTTATAACACTGCACTTCATATCTGGAAATTGTGATTTCACCTCTTAGTATATTATGTAGTCATACAATCAGACAATTAAAAGCAAATCTGTCAATCAGAGAAAAGAATAATAGCATCGCAATTTATTTAACAAAGCTCCTCCAGCATTTCAAAATGAGTTTAGGAAAGAAAGCACATGGGGGAAATGAAACAAAATATACCCAAGTGTTTGTGTTACAAGGTTTTTCTATGATTAGATTGAGGGACTATACACTTCCGTATTTATTTAGAATGCTAAGTTATCCTAAGAAAGAATTAAGGCCAAGAAGAAGAGATGTCTTACTAAGCATTTGATAGGCCGTGAGCCTCGCTTTGGGATCTCTTTCAAGCATCTTACTAATCAGATATTTTGCTCCCTTGGAGATGCTTGGCCATGGCCGTGTCTCAAAATCAAGCTTTCCTTTCAATATTTACCTGAATATTCCTGCATCAGTTTCTACAAAAACAACAAAAAACCAAGAACAAGTTTTAGGTGAGACAATCTCACACTGTCATGCTAATTTATTGTGACACATAAAGAAGTTTCCCCTGAAAAGCTACAAGTCACCCTGGTTTTACATATTATTGAGGACTGTCTCATAGAAGATGTCGTGCTATCATAACTCAACAAAGACAGAGGAAAACTTGCAGATGCTGCAATTTCCGATGTCTTAAGCTTAAGCTAAATCAGCAATTTATCTATGAAAACTTTGATGCATGCCTTGAATTAAAGACCTTCATTTACCTGGAGAAAAAGGTGGATTTCCACTGAGTAAGATGTACAATATAACACTTGCACTCCAAACATCTGCTTATGGACCATAGAGCTTGTTCAATACTTCTGGTGCCACATAGTAAGGACTCTCAACCACATCACTGAAAGTATCACCTGGAAAACATGGATGAAAATAGATATTTATTAGTCAGAGTAATGTTCAGCAATCCTCAGGAAGTGAAAAAATTACAGTCTCGGGGTGGAGAAGGTCCCCATGGTGGTATCTAAATAAACATATAGTCATGGTTGTACTTAGGAAGTGGTGGTATACGCTTCATTGTGGTACCTTAGCGGTGTGTTTGGATACATATGAAGTATAATTATGGTCGCAACTTGGATCAACAGTACAGTAAAATCATCTTCAGAACAACTAGTTTGGAGCCATTTCTCGGTACCCAAAAAGGCAAACACTGCAATATATTTTTCTCAACAGATCAAGGAATCAAAGAATATACACTTCAAGGGGAAATCACCAGATAATGAACTTAAATTGCTAAACTATATAGGCAGAAATAAAGACCAAAAGTGGATACTTACGACATCCAAAGAGGGGAAAAATGCACGAAGCAATCCATAAAGGTTGTAAAATATATTTCGCCGCTTATGAGTGATCCTCACCGCTATACTTGTATCTATGTAGCCAGCAATACCATGAGCCCCAATGTATTTTATTCTTCTCTCTTCCAATATAATTATTACTCAAAATATTCCAGATACTTCAATACAACATAAGCTACCTATGCAGCACATGAAAACAACAAATCAGTAATCAACAGTGCACAGAAATCAAGTCACGTTAACGGTCAAGAATGAGTTCATTAAACAATAAACAGGTTACCGTGTATTATAGTTAAAATAAGAATGTCTTATTTAAACATAAACCTCATTTAAATTTAACAAAATGCATACAATAAATAGCAAAACCCCCAATTTAGCTTTCTTGATGATTAGTTTTGCAGGTGCTCTCGGTTTTGATTGCTCCAAGCTAAGAATAAATATTTTCAAAACATCAGTTACACTAGGTCCAAGTACAAGTACCAGTCAGAGTGCAAGTAGCAGAAGACATGAGTAGAAAAAATCACATAAACCCAACATTCGTAACCCCTCAATAAAAATTAAACTTCTTAATCAAACAAGAACCAAATTAAATTAACTTAAAAAGAAGCCAACAAATTAATTTAATAAATTATTTAAACTAATAATGCTGAGGCCTAATTCTATATCAATTGAATATAAACTCAATTAATCGATGCTAAATAATTAGCAAGTGATTACATGTCAATTAGCATAAAAAGGGTTTTAGGGAAAAAAAAATTAACATTATTACAATAACAAAATCAAGCATAATTTGTACAGAATATGCCAGGATTATTATTCAAAACTAGCCAAATCGACAATATTAGATGAGGATCGATTCCATTAAACCACAAATATGATCATCAAATAAAAAAAGTGAATCCATAATTAACGATTATAATCCATCATATGATAAAAGTAAAAGCAATGAATGTAAATCAACAGACAAATACCTAAATCCGCAGAACTTGTGAACGAAAAAAAAATACCTCAGGGATTTAGTTTTCAGTTTCCCTTGTTGAGATCTAGTAATTGGGATAGTAAACAATCGTCGAGCAAGGGCGAACTCCGACTTCCTGTTGTATGGGAGCGAGTGAGAGAAAGGGGATATCAGTTTTCAGGAGGAGATAGTGGGGTGGATGTTTGGGGTTTATCGTAGAGCAAAGGGCGAGAAAGGGGGCTAGCAGTTTTCTAGAGGAGATAGTGAGGTGGAGGCTTGGTTTGTTTTTTTAGAAAAATGGAGCGCATAACAAATAATCACAGCGTTTAACCAGAAGCGCTATATTATATTAAGCTAGAAATTAAGATTGCTTCTTTCAACAGCAATATAAAATAAAGTGCTGTTATTTAATATAATTAATAGCGTTTTTTGATAAGCGCTAATAATTAGCTGCTGTTAATTAATATTTTTGTTGTAATGTTTTCACCTTCTTGAAAGTCCTTATTTACGATATTTCGGTCATGATACTCCTTAGACTTGTCCTTGTAGATGCTTTCCGAGTCATATGCATTCATTCGCAATTCTTCTAGCTCGTGCAAGTCTAGAGCCTTTTCTCACCAGCACCCTTGAGGTCAAAGTTTATGTATTTGATGGCATTTGAAACCTTGAATTCCATTTCCACCGAGAGGTAGAAACTCTTTCCATAAACGAGCTTATAAGGTGTTGTCCAAATAGGAGTCTTATAAGCCGTTCTATAAGCCCACAATGCATCATCAAGCTTTAAAGCCAAATCCTTGCGATTAGAGACTACCGTTTTCTCAAGAATGAGTTTGATCTCGCGGTTGTAGACTTCCGCAAGACCACTTGTCATAGGGTGGCATGATATGCCTCGCCTTTGGATGACACCATACTTGGAGAGGAGGTTAGAGAAGGCACCCTTGAAATGAGACCCACCATTGCTAATGATTGCTTTAGGAATCCCAAACCTAGGAGATATCACCTTCTTGAGAAATTGGAGACCACTTTAGCATCATTTGTAGGGGTGGCAATGGCCTCAATCCACTTGGACATAATCAACCGCTAGAAGTATGTAGATGTTCCCTTGGGAAGAAATGAAAGGCCCCATGAAGTCAATAGCCCATACATCAAATATTTCAAGCTTAAGAATGGTATTTTGGGGCATCTCATCCTTCTTGAAAAAGTTCCCAACATGTTGACACCTACCACAAGTCTTCACAAAAACCCAAGCATCCTTGAAAAGAGCGGGCCACCGTAGAAGTGATTGCAAACCTTTGACGCGATTTGGGAGGCTGTTAGGGGGGAAAATACCTCTTAGTGACATGTCCAATTGTGCCACCATGGAGCACACGTGGCTTCCAGCAAGGCAGGATGTTACAGCTACCCACTTGCTCTCAACGGTTGAAAGAAGACATCAGCGGTTACATGATTAAATAGAGTGCGACATTAACTGCCTTCATTAAGTCTAATTATGTGTATTAATTTGTGAACGTTACAATCACTATGTAAGGCCTATAAAATGGCTTAGACGGCTCTTTCTGTACATAGAAGCCTCTTTTGCTAATAATACTCTCACTTATGCTCTTACGACTTACTCTTGTCACTTTGCATTATCTAGCTCAATCGATTATTAGCACCATCCTCAAGACAAGTTTGGTTCTAAGAAGAATTTGTCCAAAATAATTTGGCGCCCATCGTGGGGCTAACAATCAAGAGCAGCTCGATAATCCCGATCCAAACACCATGGCCGGAAATGCTAGCTCATCCAATGACATCACTCGTCGCGTTGAGGCCATGGAGCAGCGCATCAACCTCCTTCAAAAGGAAAACGAAGCTTTGCACTCCCAAGTCAGATCTGCCACCTCCATCGCCACTGGGTCCAGGTTCCAGTACCGTTGAGATACCTCTAGGCTGAGCCGCCGTCTAGACCTCGATGTTGCTCCCGATCACCCCCTCCATGTGCCATTTGGGGAACCCGGAGGCCCAATCCTTGAACAGATCCGCGAGTTTGAGCCGCTGCCGAGCTAGCCTCGTCTGAATCCGAGTTGGCTGCCTCCCCCTCCAACTCAAACGTTTTTTGCAGGTACATCAACGACCGTTGCTGCCTCAACGACCGCCCAAGTCAAGACATCTCAAGTCGGCGTGGCAACATCCGCCCCGGTGTCTGCACCTGTCTCCAATCCGGTGTCCCGTTCGTTACCTCCTCCAATGGTAATTATGTCGATGTCATTCCCTGTCTCGGCACCACCGCAAAGGCCGACTCCAACACCAAAGATCCAAGCTGTAAGGTTATGATTCATATGACAGTTCATAAATCATGCGGAAAAACCATAAAGCCAGGAAACATATTATTTACACATAATCATTTAGCATAGTTTAGATGCATACTCTTTGTTGCGTGCCTTCCCTAGCTGCGCCCGAACCGAACAAGAACAAGTCTTTAGGACTCCAAGTGTCGTCCCTCCGTAGATAGTCCACAGCACGTCCGGATCCGCCTTAAGATTGACCAACTAGAATCGCCCTTAAGGTTCTAATATTTTCGGTTAGGTAGGCAAGAATATTGGCTGATTTTTCTGCTTAAAAATCTTAGTTTTGAATACTTAAAACTTGTGTATAAATAATGACCCCTAGGCCTTTATTTATAGAGTTATGGAAAAGGAATCGTAATCCTAGTAGGATACGAATTAATTGAAATTAGAATCCTACATGAATTCTATTTAATTAATTTATCCAATTAGGAATAGGAATTTAATCATACACTAACTCTTGTAGATTTAGGAATCACGCATGAGCACAAACTCACACACACACGGCAGCCACAAGGGCTGCCCATGCGCGTGCGAGCAGCAGCCCACGCAGCGCGGCCCACGCATCCGTGGCCTTGGCGCGCGCTGGGCCTGCCTTGCGGTAGGCCTGGGCGCTGCCTTGGCTGGGCTTGTGGCGCGCGTGCTTGCTGGGCGATGGCCCGGCTTCGTGCTGGGCCTTCGTCCGGCAGGCCTCGTCCGATGCTAATTCGTACGATACGCTTCCGATTAAATTTCCAGTTCCGGAATTTATTTCCGATACGAACAATATTTAATATTTCCGATTCCGGAATTAATTTCCGTTTCGAACAAATATTTAATATTTCCGTTTCCGGAATTATTTTCCGATTCCGGTAATATTTCCGATTCTGACAATATTTCCGTTTCCGGCAATATTTCCGATTCTGGTAATATTTCCATTTCCAATAATATTTTCCGATACGTACCATGTTTCCGTTTCCGGCAACATCTACGACTTGGATAATATTAATATTTCCGATACGATCCATATTTCCGTTTCCGGCAATATCATCGTTTCCGGAGTATTCATTTCTTGCCTGTGACGATCTTAGCTCCCACTGAAACCAAGATCCGTCGGTTCCGAATATTCATAGATGGAGTATTTAATGCCATTAAATACTTGATCCGTTTACGTACTATTTGTGTGACCCTACGGGTTCAGTCAAGAGTAAGCTGTGGATTAATATCATTAATTCCACTTGAACTGAAGCGGCCTCTAGCTAGGCATTCAGCTCACTTGATCTCACTGAATTATTAACTTGTTAATTAATACTGAACCGCATTTATTAGACTTAACATAGAATGCATACTTGGACCAAGGGCATTATTTCCTTCAGTCTCCCACTTGTCCTTAGGGACAAGTGTGCATTTCCTAATTCCTTTGTCGCTCGATGCTTGCTCTTGAACATAAGGTAAGAGTTGTCATCCTTATTATGTCCAGAGGTGTTCCTCGGTTTCAGAGTTCAACTGATCAAATAAACAGATAATCATAGCCTATGATTCATCCGAGCACGGCCATGCATTTCACAGTTTCTAGCTCTCCGAGTGGCCTTGTACAACTTTTAAGCATCTCATCCCGATTTATGGGAGGACAATCCCAATCTTGCGATCTTGAGATTAGACTTCGTTTGATAGGTGGTTACCTGAGCGTTGCCTTTATAGCCTCCTTTTACGGTGCGACGGTTGGTCAACGTCAAAGCAACCAGTTCTCAAACAAGTAATCTTCAAATCACTCAGGTATTGAGGATTTAGTGTCTAATAATTTAATGAAATTTACTTATGACAGACTTTCATCTCTTACAGTAAAGTTTCATAGGTCTTGTCCGATACTAGTCTTCCCAAAGTAAGTATCTATGCAAATGATTATGACATTGCCATGTCCACATAGTTCAAGAAACAGAACTACTAGTCATCTTGCATTCTAATCGTCTAACGTTTTCTATGCGTCCAATTTTATAGAAAACTCCGATTAGGGACCATTTTCAACCTTTGACATTCAAGTTCACTTGATAGACATTTCTTAGTCACAGGACTGGTCCTGACAGTCTATCTTGAATATATCGTCAAATTGAAGGGACTCATCATTTAATAAACCACAAATTAAATGGAAAAATGAATTCCTTTCATTTATTGTGAATGATTAACCAATAATGTTTTACAAAGATTTAAACTCTAAAACTTTAAAACATTAAACAGAGACATCAAAGCCATTCTCCAATATGCTTGATTCCCATAGCTGCAGTGTGCGAGTTGTGCTTCGCTTGCGGCAGAGGTTTAGTTAATGGATCTGATATGTTGTCATCAGTTCCAATTTTGCTTATCTCGACTTCTTTTCTTTCAACGAACTCTCGTAGAAGGTGAAATCTACGAAGTACATGCTTGACTCTCTGGTGGTGTCTAGGCTCTTTTGCCTGTGCAATAGCTCCGTTATTATCACAATACAGGGCTATTGGTCCTTTAATGGAGGGGACTACACCTAGTTCTCCTATGAACTTCCTTAGCCATATAGCTTCCTTTGCTGCTTCATGTGCAGCAATGTACTCCGCTTCAGTTGTAGAATCCGCAATGGTGCTTTGCTTAGCACTTTTCCAGCTTACTGCTCCTCCGTTGAGGCAGAAGACAAACCCAGACTGTGATCTGAAATCATCTTTGTCGGTTTGGAAACTTGCGTCCGTATAGCCTTTAACAATTAATTCATCATCTCCACCATAGACCAGGAAGTCATCTTTGTGCCTTTTCAGGTACTTCAGAATGTTCTTGGCAGCAGTCCAATGTGCCTCTCCTGGGTCTGACTGGTATCTGCTCGTAGCACTGAGTGCGTACGCAACATCCGGGCGTGTACATATCATAGCATACATTATTGAACCAATCAATGATGCATATGGAATCCCATTCATTCGTCTACGCTCATCAAGTGTTTTTGGGCACTGAGTCTTGCTTAGAGTCATTCCATGAGACATGGGTAGGTAGCCTCGCTTGGAGTCCGCCATCTTGAACCTATCAAGCACCTTATTGATATAAGTGCTTTGACTAAGTCCAATCATCCTTTTAGATCTATCTCTGTAAATCTTGATGCCCAATATGTACTGTGCTTCTCCTAGATCCTTCATCGAAAAACATTTCCCAAGCCAAATCTTGACAGAGTTCAACATAGGAATGTCATTTCCGATAAGCAATATGTCGTCGACATATAATACTAGGAAGGCAATTTTGCTCCCACTGACCTTCTTGTATACACAAGATTCGTCCGCGTTCTTGATGAAACCAAAGTCACTGACTGCTTCATCAAAACGTATATTCCAGCTCCTGGATGCCTGCTTCAATCCGTAGATTGATTTCTTTAGCTTGCATACCTTTTTAGCATTCTTTGGATCCTCAAAACCTTCAGGCTGTGTCATAAACACGGTTTCTGTTAAAACGCCGTTTAAGAAAGCAGTTTTGACATCCATCTGCCATATTTCGTAATCGTAATATGCAGCGATTGCTAACATTATTCGAATAGACTTTAGCATTGCAACTGGTGAAAAGGTTTCATCGTAATCCACACCGTGGACTTGCCTGTAACCTTTTGCAACCAATCTAGCTTTGAAAACTTCAAGTTTCCCATCCTTGTCCTTTTTCAGTTTGAAAACCCATTTGCTTCCAATGGCTTGGTAGCCATCTGGCAAATCGACCAAATCCCATACTTGGTTTTCAGACATGGAGTCTAATTCAGATTGCATGGCTTCTTGCCATTGCTTGGAGCTAGGGCTCGTCATAGCTTGCTTGTAAGTCGCAGGTTCATCACTTTCAAGTAATAGAACGTCATAGCTCTCGTTCGTCAAAATACCTAAGTACCTTTCCGGTTGAGATCTATATCTTTGCGATCTACGCGGGGTAACATTTCTAGATTGACCATGATTCTCACCAGATTCTTCTAAAGATCTCTGAGTTTCATCCTGAATGTCATCTTGAGCATTCTCTAGAGTTTGTTGTTCGACTCGAATTTCTTCGAGGTCTACTTTTCTCCCACTTGTCATTTTGGAAATGTGATCCTTCTCCAAAAAGACACCATCTCGAGCAACAAACACTTTGTTCTCAGATGTATTGTAGAAGTAATACCCCTTTGTTTCCTTTGGATAGCCCACAAGGATACATTTGTCAGATTTTGGATGAAGTTTGTCTGAAATTAATCGTTTGACGTATACTTCACATCCCCAAATCTTAAGAAAAGACACATTTGGAGGCTTTCCAAACCATAATTCGTATGGAGTCTTTTCGACAGCTTTAGACGGAGCTCTATTTATAGTGAGTGCAGCTGTATTTAGTGCATGTCCCCAAAATTCTAATGGAAGTTCGGCCTGACCCATCATTGACCTGACCATGTCTAGCAAGGTTCTGTTCCTCCGTTCTGACACACCGTTCCATTGTGGTGTTCCAGGAGGAGTCAATTCTGATAGAATTCCACATTCTTTCAGATGGTCATCAAATTCATAGCTCAGATATTCACCGCCTCTATCAGACCGCAGTGCCTTGATCTTCTTGCCTAATTGATTCTCTACTTCACTCTGAAATTCCTTGAATTTGTCAAAGGATTCAGACTTATGCTTCATTAGGTAGACATAACCATACCTACTGAAGTCATCAGTGAAAGTGATAAAGTAGCTGAAACCACCTCTAGCATTTGTACTCATTGGTCCACATACATCTGTATGGATTAAACCTAATAGTTCATTTGCTCTTTCTCCAACTTTAGAGAAAGGTTGCTTTGTCATTTTGCCAAGTAAACATGATTCGCATTTACCATAATCCTCTAAGTCAAATGGTTCTAGAATTCCTTCCCTTTGAAGTCTTTCTAAGCGTTTCAAGTTTATATGGCCTAATCGACAATGCCACAGATAGGTGAGATCTGAATCATCTTTTTTTGGCCTTTTTGGTATTTATGTTATATACTTGTTTGTCGTGATCTAATAAATAAAGTCCATTGACTAATCTAGCAGATCCATAAAACATCTCTTTAAAATAAAACGAACAACTATTGTCTTTTATTATAAAGGAAAATCCCTTAGCATCTAAGCAAGAAACTGAAATGATGTTTTTAGTAAGACTTGGAACATGGAAACATTCTTCCAGTTCCAAAACTAGCCCGGAGGGCAACGACAAATAGTAAGTTCCTACAGCTAATGCAGCAATCCGTGCTCCATTTCCCACTCGTAGGTCGACTTCACCCTTGCTTAACTTTCTACTTCTTCTTAGTCCCTGTGGATTGGAACATAAGTGTGAGCCACAACCTGTATCTAATACCCAAGAAGTTGAATTAGCAAGTATACAGTCTATAACGAAAATACCTGAAGATGGAACGACTGTTCCGTTCTTCTGATCTTCCTTTAGCTTCAAGCAATCTCTCTTCCAATGCCCCTTCTTCTTGCAGTAGAAGCATTCGGATTCAGAAGTGGGTTGACTGACTTTCCTCTTTGCAGATTTGGCGCCAGTTTGCTTAGTTGGGCTGGCCTTGTTGCCACCTTTCTTAGCATTCCTCTTCTTTCCAGATTTCTTGAACTTGCCCCCACGCACCATAAGCACATCCTGCTTATCACTTTTGAGCGTCTTTTCAGCGGTCTTCAGCATACCGTGAAGCTCAGTGAGCGTTTTGTCCAGACTATTCATACTGTAGTTCAGTTTGAACTGATCATACCCGCTATGAAGAGAATGGAGGATGGTGTCTATAGCCATTTCCTGAGAAAATTGCTGATCCAGCCGACTCATATTCTCAATGAGTCCAATCATTTTGAGAACATGTGGACTTACGGGCTCGCCTTTCTTAAGCTTGGTCTCAAGAATTTGCCTATGAGTCTCGAATCTTTCGACTCGAGCCAGATCTTGGAACATGTTCTTCAACTCACTGATGATTGTGAAAGCATCTGAGTTGATGAACGTTTTCTGCAGATCCGCACTCATGGTGGCGAGCATTAGACATTTCACATTCTTGTTGGCATCAATCCAACGATTGAGGGCTGCCTGAGTGACCCCGTCGCCTGGAGCTTCGGGCATCGCCTCATCTAGGACATACTCCTTTTCTTCCTGCATAAGAACTATTTGCAAGTTCCTTTGCCAGTCAAGGAAGTTTTTCCCGTTCAACTTCTCCTTTTCGAGAATTGATCGAATGTTGAATGAATTGTTGTTTGCCATATTAAAAACTACAATTGAAAAGAATAAACAAATAAATAACCATTCACAGTTTCTCTTAATAAACTTAAATTCTAGCATACATGCATAATTCAATGTTTATTAAGCATTTTATTCAAATTATGTGTTCCGGCAGGTGTGAATAAAATGATTCCAAGATCCTAAAATCATTGAAGAACTAAGCACAGTTTGTCGACTTAATCCTAGAACATCTTAGGTAAGCAAAAGCCTTTTGCTAATAGTCTAGAAACTATTCTTGGTTGATAGGTACGTCTAAGAACTTATTAGGTAAACCTATCGAATTTGCCACGACATAAAAGGACTCCTTACTTATATCGTTGAGTTTCACCAAAACTAACATGTACTCACAATTATTTGTGTACCTTGCCCCTTTAGGACCAATAAGTAACACCTCGCTGAGCGAAAACTATTACTAGATTGATGTAAAGGATATCCAAGCAAGTGTATATTTTGGCATGGCACCTTTTAACTCAATTTTTAAGTTTGGAACTTAAGGCTCTTACTATGTTGGTTAGATTTTAAGTGAACTAAAATCCTTAATCATGCAACATAATCAAGCTTTTGATCTCATGCATTTTAAGACATATTTAAAACAATAAATAACTTAAAACATGCATAAGATATTTGTGATCTAGTATGGCCCGACTTCATCTTGAAGCTTTGACTTCAAAGTCCGTCTTGAAAATCTCCGTGGGAGGCACCATTTTCTTCAAATAGGATAAGCTATAACTAATTACAACTATTTGATGGTTCGCAGACCATATTTGAATTGAAAAATAACTTTGGTACTTTAGACCAATTACATTCAAATTAATGGTACGCAGACCATATTTTCTATCCTATTTGGGCCATACTAGTCACTTCATAACCTGCAAAACAGTACATATACAATATATACCATTCACCCATTCATTATCATGAATGGCCCACATAGCTGGTTAGTAAAACACATTATGCATCACGTAAATATTTGCAGTAATTAATCAAGGGCACCAATAATCTACCAATTATTCAGTCCTTATTAATTCTAATCAAGTTGTTTTAACCTTAAGGATTTGTAGACCTAATCAAGAGTTTATGACTAAAAAGCGCTCCCACTTAAACCAATAAATTCATATGCTTTACCAATTTTAAACATAAAAATGTATTTCTAGTCCAACCGGAAACATACAAATTTAATTAAAATTTAAAGCTCATATCAATTTATAATTGAATCCAAAAATTTAATTTAATTTCAGTCGTATTTAAATTAATTCATGATTTTAATTTTAGTAAAATAATTAGAATAAATAACATTTATTATAATTATAATATTCAAAATTAAAATCCAAGAAAATAATTCAAATTATTAATTTTAAAATTAATTAAAATTACGTGAACTGAAATTTTCAAATTAAACATTCAAAACGATCTAATCGTAACGCAAACCCCCTACGCGTTGCACGCCCATGGGCTGTACGCACACAGCCATTGCTGGCCATGTGCGCGCAGCCCATGCGCTCGTCGCATAGCTGCTGCTTCCCTATCGCAAGCCTCCGCACGCATTGGTGCTCGCTGCGCGCGCCAGCGCTCATCGCACGCGAGCTATCGCTCGCAGTGCGCGCGCGCGACATCGCTCGCTGGGCGCGCGACATCGCTCGCTGGGCGCGCGAGCCATCGCTCGCTGGGCGCGCGAGCCATCGCTCGCTGGGCGCGCGACATCGCTCGCTGGGCGCGCGACATCGCTCGCTGGGCGCGCGACATCGCTCGCTGTGCGCGCGAGCCATCGCTCGCTGGGGCGCGACATCGCTCGCTGGGCGGGCGACATCGCGCGCTGTGCGCGCGAGTAATGCTGGGCGCAGCGCTCGTGGCACGCGAGCTTGCGCTCGCTGCGCGCGAGGCTGCGCGCTCTTGTGCGAGGCAGCGCGCGTTGTGGCGCAGCTCGCTTGCTGCCCACACGCGACTGCCTTGGCTCGCCCTTCGCCTATGCCCATTCGTTCATTGCTCGTGGCACACGACACAAGGCAGGGCTGCTGCCTTGTGCTCGTGCACTACGCCCTTGCTCATTGCATTCGTGCCGCACGGGCGACGAGCTCCCTTGCTCGTCGTCGCATGCCCGCATTATACAACACCCCTTAAGGGTAACACGAAGCGTCCATTGCTTCGTGCGTGCAAGTTTTATGAACGAATCGCATAAAAATTTAAAATTTATATTTAAAATTAATGACAAATTAATAAATAATATTAATTTCATAATTTTAGGGCGAAAAATCGAAAATTTATTATCCAATTGATTTCCGATTGTTATGGATTCAAGTCTAGGTCATAAAAATTTAAAATTTATCGTAAATTTACAATTTTTATGGTGGTTTTTAATCATAGGTTTCTAATTAAATTACAATTAATTATGAAAATCAAATTAATTCTAAATTATTCTAATTTTCAACAAATTAATCATAATTACAAATTAGATTGCATAATTAACAAGACTAGGCATTCAAACTTGTTAAACATATGCAGTAGGTCAATCAAAAATTCAAGATTTATCAACAAGAATCGCAAATATTTAATTTAACATCTTAAATTTACGAAATTTTGCATTCGAAAAACTAAAACCTTCGAAAAGTCATAGTTAGGCTTCGAATTTGAGAATTCTGGGTTCGGCAGAAAAATACTATTTTTGTCAAAATTTTAGAATGCCTTTTACATGCGGAATTGTCACAAAAATCACTCGATTCGGATGAGTAACGAAGAAACTGCCGAAAAACTGCGTACGTATAATTAAATAAACGCAATTTGCAATTAATTAACAATTACGAAAATTAATCACCCCTTTTAATTCTTGCAAATTTGTAATATTTAACCATGTTCATGCAATTTAGATTATGAAAATAATAAGGGGCTCGTGATACCACTGTAAGGTTATGATTCATATGACAGTTCATAAATCATGCGGAAAAACCATAAAGCTAGGAAACATATTATTTACACATAATCATTTAGCATAGTTTAGATGCATACTCTTTGTTGCGTGCCTTCCCTAGCTGCACCCGAACCGAACAAGAACAAGTCTTTAGGACTCCAAGTGTCGTCCCTCCGTAGATAGTCCACAGCACGTCCGGATCCGCCTTAAGATTGACCAACTAGAATCGCCCTTAAGGTTCTAATATTTTCGGTTAGGTAGGCAAGAATATTGGCTGATTTTTCTGCTTAAAAATCTTAGTTTTGAATACTTAAAACTTGTGTATAAATAATGACCCCTAGGCCTTTATTTATAGAGTTATGGAAAAGGAATCGTAATCCTAGTAGGATACGAATTAATTGAAATTAGAATCCTACATGAATTCTATTTAATTAATTTATCCAATTAGGAATAGGAATTTAATCATACACTAACTCTTGTAGATTTAGGAATCACGCATGAGCACAAACTCACACACACACGGCAGCCACAAGGGCTGCCCATGCGCGTGCGAGCAGCAGCCCACGCAGCGCGGCCCACGCATCCGTGGCCTTGGCGCGCGCTGGGCCTGCCTTGCGGTAGGCCTGGGCGCTGCCTTGGCTGGGCTTGTGGCGCGCGTGCTTGCTGGGCGATGGCCCGGCTTCGTGCTGGGCCTTCGTCCGGCAGGCCTCGTCCGATGCTAATTCGTACGATACGCTTCCGATTAAATTTCCAGTTCCGGAATTTATTTCCGATACGAACAATATTTAATATTTCCGATTCCGGAATTAATTTCCGTTTCGAACAAATATTTAATATTTCCGTTTCCGGAATTATTTTCCGATTCCGGTAATATTTCCGATTCTGACAATATTTCCGTTTCCGGCAATATTTCCGATTCTGGTAATATTTCCATTTCCAATAATATTTTCCGATACGTACCATGTTTCCGTTTCCGGCAACATCTACGACTTGGATAATATTCATATTTCCGATACGATCCATATTTCCGTTTCCGGCAATATCATCGTTTCCGGAGTATTCATTTCTTGCCTGTGACGATCTTAGCTCCCACTGAAACCAAGATCCGTCGGTTCCGAATATTCATAGATGGAGTATTTAATGCCATTAAATACTTGATCCGTTTACGTACTATTTGTGTGACCCTACGGGTTCAGTCAAGAGTAAGCTGTGGATTAATATCATTAATTCCACTTGAACTGAAGCGGCCTCTAGCTAGGCATTCAGCTCACTTGATCTCACTGAATTATTAACTTGTTAATTAATACTGAACCGCATTTATTAGACTTAACATAGAATGCATACTTGGACCAAGGGCATTATTTCCTTCACAAGCACCATGGGATCAACTCTTCTCCCAACAAGTCGTTCAGCCCGTTATCAACCTAGTCACCTCGGCACCAGGAGCGCCCCCTCAGATAATGGCGGTCCCCTTAGCTAGCCAAGCACCACAAGCAACGTTCCCGCATACTCCGCTGCGCCCAGACTCCTCTCGAAACTATTCCATTTACAATGCTCCTACCAGGTCAGTTGTCCCGGTTAGTCACGGTTTTGTAACTCCTTTTCCTTATGTTACAGGTACCAGCGCTACCTAGGGGACACCTCTCTTCAGGCAACAAGTCGTGCCGTAGTTCACCCCTTATAACCCTCTTAACATGTATCCACAAAATACCTACTACCAACACCTTCAAGCTAGCCTTCCCAAAACATTTAGCCCCCTCGTCTCGGTGCTCAACAACTGCGAGAATACCAACCACCAGCTCCAACAAATCATGACCATGATAAAAAAAATCCCCGGAGTACCCACACCAATCAAAGAAGCCAACCTGGACAGTTACGCTGATTCACCATATGCCGACCCCATCGATGCAATCGACATCCCCAAGCGTTTCAACCCACCTAATATTCCCATGTACGATGGAACCACCGACCCTAGAGAGCACATCTTAACCTATAAGAAACGAATGATGATGATCCTAGTCCCCAAGCACATGAGGGAAGCCAGTTTATGCAAAGGCTTCGGTTCGACGCTAATCGGGCCCGCCCTGAAGTGGTTAACTAGTTTGCCAAATGGATGCATCACTTCCTTTGCACATCTCGACAACATGTTCAACGAGCAGTTTGCCAGCAGCAGAGGGTTAGAGCAGAAGACAAGTGATCTATACCGTGTGGTTCAACGACCAGACGAACCTCTTAAGGATTACATAGCTCGATTCATTAGGGAGAAGGTGACAGTTGCAGAATGCGACGTCTCGACCGCGATTGAGGCTTCAGACAAGGGTTGTATGGGGAGACTGACCTGTGGAGAGATCTCATCAAATATCCTTGCAAGACGTTCGAAGATGCCCAAGCCAAGGCAATGGCCCAACTCAGGCTCGAATAAACCCTCTATTCCAGAAAAGGAACCAATGATTATACCAAGACGGACAGGCGACTGCCCTATCCTAAGAGAAGCATGTTATGTTATGATACATATGAACAACATAAATCATACGGAAAAACCTTAATGCCAGGAATCATATTAATTGCACATAATCATATAATTAGTCTAAGATGCATACACTTTGTAGCGTGCCCTCCCTAGCTACGCCCGAACCAAACAAGAACAAGTCTTTAGGACTCCAAGTGTCGTCCCTCCGTAGAAAGTCCACAGCACGTCCGGATCGCCTTAAGCTTGACCAACTAGAATCGCCCTTAAGGTTCTTAGAAATTTCGGCTATTAGGGTGCAAGTGTTTGGCTGATTTTTGCTTGAAAACCTTACCTTTGAATACTTGAAAACTTGTATATAAATTTGTGAACCTAGGCACATATTTATAGAGTCATGGTGTAGACACCTACTTTTGTCCCCATTCCCGAAAGGGAAGGTTCGATGATGAAAACGTAAATCTCCACTTGACAACGCATCTCCTATAAAATAACGAATCTCAATTCCCCTTTTCATTTCACCCGAAACCTGCTATTTATGGAAACCTGCTAAAAATAGTAACTGCCGTAAAGGGTAGTTGCTAAAAGTAGTAAGAATAAAAAGATAGAAACCTGTCAGAATTAGGTGTTGCACTCCAACATAAATCCTAAAAGAGATAGAAATTGTAAAAGGAATTCTATTCCTATCGCAGTTCGATAAAAGAGTTAACGTATTAATTAAACTCAAAACGAACCTAGAGTTCGTAACGGGCCCAGACGCATTCCGTCATAAAATTGATACGCGCTAAAAGACTCGATTAAATCTCAAACTCTACGGATTTCAGGAATCCGAATCTGACTAAAGAAAACAGCCCAGACCCTATTTTCAACGCCTGGCTCTGGGCGCCGAAATCTTCGGCGCCCAGGCCTGGGCGCTGAAAATACCTGGGTACGTGTTTTTTCCTAATTCTTTGTGGATTAGAACTCTGCAATTCTATCTTTCCACGAACTCTTCCCTATAAATAGACCCCTAAATTCGACGTGAAAGGAACACACACAACACATAACTATATTCTGAGTATTGACTCCAACCCTTAGCCTAAGCCTCTCGCTGCGAAATTGTTCACGCGTTCTGTCGCAATCGATCCATAAATCGAACAGAACGTATCCTGTCCCATAATTGAGATTCGTTAAATAAAAAGGAGAAATAGCAAAGTCAAAGTGGTTAGTTTTCCGAGAACCGTGACGCACCTCTCAAGGGTGCGTCGTAATGTGTCCCTTTTCGATGATTTAACTGCTTTCCTCGCCCTTTTTATGAACTGTTAAACTAACCTAATCTGATTGTTCTATCACGCCTAACAAATATAATATTTTTGGGAAATCGGATTATCATGCTAGGTCCCTTAATGCTATTTAAATCAGATAATCACGATCGAATTAGTATTATATGTTGCATATTGCTAAAATCAATTCAGATTAGTTTAATAGTTAACGCATGTCCCTTCAATTATTTATGCTGAGCTAGTAAGGATATCCTGCCTCTGGAGTTATCGACGAGCAAAGTACTCCTCTCGGTAGTTACAGTCCCCCGAACCCTCAATCTCTACCTTGCGGGTGTATGTTGAGAGATCCCCACACCAGGGATCACAAGGGAACCTACGGCCGTCGTGGTCAAACATAATTGCACTCCCTTTATGTCACGATAACCGGGTTTTGTCAGTTTTTCTCATTGTCGTTAAAAACTGAATGGCGACTCCTATATTACTAGGCAATTGGGTGTAAACTCACAGGAAATCCAATTACACTTGATTGAATAAAAAGAATCGTCACACCCACTAGGGACGAGGTCACGCATTAGCCTCGTGCTTTTTCGACCCCCTCACAGTGGCGACTCCACTGGGACGGTGAAGGAAATACTCGTGCTTGTAGGTAATCAAAATAGCCGAAGGGTGAAACGATCCTACCCCGCGTTTATTTCCCCATCAAGTTGGGACGACCTGAAAATCAGCATATTAATGTGAACGGGCAGAACCGCATAACGAATCTCGACTCCCTCGGGAGTTGGGACTAAGGATACCTTTTTTCGCCAATAGGGGGGTGCATACGCCGCGCATATTGCCCACTCGGTACTTGTGCAGGTAGTACACCTATCCCGAACCCAATCGCTCGCTCATTAGGTCCCTCTCGCCTGCATGCCCCCTTGGCTTGCACTTGCGGGTTGGCCTCTTGAGCGAAATTCGTCTGTTGAAGACACTACCTCGACCGGGGCATGTGTTGGATCTATGATAGAAGCGGTACCAAGCCAGGCGCAAATAAACTACCCATAGAAGCCTATCATAAACTACGTGGCATATTTAATTTTCAAATCCATGTTTGTAATGTAGTTATGTGTAGCGAAATATGTGATTGTGTGCGACAAACTATCCTAGAAAACCAACGACCTTAAAAATTGCCCAAACATTCATAGACTAATTTGCCAAAGAGTTATACCAAAACACGTGTTCCACAAGCCCGAACGATCGCCACAAAAATAAGCGGCGCTCGGGATGGCCTGTAACGAATCCCACAAACGCTGCACAACGCGTAAAGGACGTTATAAGGCAAGCACACAAAAGTAAAGTCGCAAAAACAAAAATATACGCAAACAGAAAACGAGAACCAGCCAGGGACGCATTTTCAACGCCCCTGGCTGGGCGCCAGAATTTCTCACGCCCCTCGCTGGGCGCTGAAGTTGCTGCTTGGTCTTCTGGTCAAGCACAACAGACTCGGTGCCCGCGCATAAGAAAAACATACGTAGCAAACAAAAACTTTTCGGAAAAAATTGCTGCGAGGGCGTATGAAAAGGCACTCGATTCTAAAAGCGACTTCTAAAAAATAAATAACTCCTTGTGTCGTTGTTAGGCCTCCTACGACGACAATGCTCGGCACCAAAACCGAGCATGCTAATTAAACGACCTTGAGTGTCACTTGGGCAAAGTATTCAAAAAATAATGTTCGAATAAAGTCTTCAAGAAAAAAATAAATGTTCAAACTAAAAATAAGTAAATCCGAGTCTAGACTAGGCTATGACAAAGTACAATCTAAATCCTAAGTCTTAGTTGTCTTATCCATAGAATCGGTCCTAATGCTTGGTGTCGTTCTGCAAGTTAAAAGGTTAAACCATATTGAGTCTCCCTTCCTAACATTTAAATCAATGAGCACCCATATGTAATTGTCATCCCTTGCTAAGAACCCACGGCCTCAATATTCTCTCTCACCAATAAAAGAATATATTATAGTATTTGCAAAATGGAAACAGTCACATTCTGAAAATCATTCCTCCATAGTCGCACAACCCTCAAAGTGAACCTAAGGTATCAATACAATTGGCAAAAAATTAATGGCCTCAAGGCTTATGATCACATTGGGTCACGACTATCATAGTCCTCTCGAGTCACTCGCTCCTTGAAATACTACTAAGTACGGACTAAAAGATTTTCCATGAATGCAACATGACCAACCATGAAAATACCCAAATCGGCATACCATAAGGCTACCATCGGGGTAAAGCAATACACACTAAGAGAGAAGCCGCACTAATGATTCTAGCCTTGCAAAAATAAAAATTCGATCTCCCCAATTAACTACCTTGCCAACCTTAAGCAAAATGGCGCATGACAAATGAACACCCAAGGGTTAAAATCTAAAGTGTCAACCAACGGAAAGTTATAGTTCAATTAGCCTAAGTCTGAGAGTCGCTTGGTCAAGTATTATAGGCTTACGCCATGTCATTATTTTGAGTCTAGGCCACCTCCTTGTTTTCATACACGGGTTATAATCAGAAAGATTAATGAAAGTTTGAGTCTAAATCACAACTTCCAATTAAATCCCAGAAACTGGAATCTGAAAAGAAGCAAAAAATTATTTTCGATGTAATTCTTTCGTTAAAATTCAATAAGGTAAAAACAACATTTCGAATCTACGCTATTTGCACACTTTAAGAAACGACTAAATACGCTTGCAAAGTAAGACAATTTAAAGGTCCACCCTAGGCCTACTAAAATTAAAGGTCCACCCTAGGCCTACTAAAATTAAAGGTCCACCCTAGGCCTACTAAAATTAAAAGGTCCACTATAGGCCTACCAAACGAGGCTCACTCAGTCTCGCCTCGTGACTCAAAGACCACAACCATCTACCTTTTAGCCCAAACAAAAAATTGATTGAAGGATTTATGTTGGGGAGAAATCCCAAGTAAAAAGAAAAAAGAGAAAGAGAAAAGGGAGAGCGAAAAGAGCCATGAAATACTTAGCCCGTACCTCCCAAAGTACGAAATCTACCCAAGTAAACGAAGGAAAAGAATTGAGTCAACCAATCCAAATCATAAAATTCTACGATGTCTACCCTTTCCAATCCTTATGCCCTTAGACGCCTTCGCTCTGGGGTCCCTGTTCAGCTCATTTAACCCATCCATGTTCTCATTGCCATAACCCAAGAAACCATTACCTCGACTCTTGTTCTCGAACTTGTTGTCAACCGCAAACCACGCACGACCATTGACACGCGCGTCATACCCATTATTTCCAAAGCCCAAACCTGTTCTTACACCACCATTAGCATAATGACCATATAACTTGTGTGGATACATCCTGTTGATATGCCCTTGAGCCGTCCTCATGCTACTCATTGGCCTTGATTGATGTAAACTCGTGACACTAGCTTGAGGCTGCAAATTGTGAGCCCTAGCAGATATAATCCTCATGCTTGACCAATACCTATACAAATTATCCTATCTCATTCAACCCATCCTTCAAACCGTCTTGAGTCACGAATAAAAAAGGAAAACAAATAAAAAGTACAAAAAAGTAATAAATAATAAAAAAGGAACTTTGCAAAGCGCCTCTAAAGTTAGTCTAAAAAGAAAAAGAAGCATTTAGCGCACCAAAAAAGATCCGCCCAGAAGTCATTTTCAGCGCCCAGGGCTGGGCGCCGAAATCTTTAGCGCCCTTGCCTGGGCGCTGAATCTCTCTGCTTGCTAAAATTTGTCCAGAAGTGCTCGTCATTTTATCAGCACATACACGGAAAAATAACGAACACTTGGAGGGGTACAACACGTATTCAGACATACGTACCACCAAAAAATACATGTACTCAAAAAAAAAAATATATAAAATAAATTTTTGGCTTACGGCAAGGCAGCAGATTAAAATAATAATAAACTTCACTTATTCTACCGTTTCAAATAATATGTTTCCACCTCAGAACATACTTGTTTAAAATCGGCATTCTATGAAACCATTTTCTAGGCTAAGAACTACGCAAGACCTGATTCCAAATTAAATCTATTTAAGGCGGATACGTAGGCAATCCATGATTCGGTCCAACCAATTTGCAAAAATATTAAAGCCTATAGAATAACAAGAATAAAAATAGAAGTCCCTTATTGAAATTTAAGTACTTGCATCCCAAGTCGAAAGAAAAATTTAAGTCAAAGGAAGAATCCAAGTCACCAAGATGCCAAAATTAATGAGCACACATCGAAAAATAATAAAGGCACGTACCCTTGCCAGAAGGAGCACTCACACTCCTAGGCACTTAGCCAAGACTCAAAAGATCGCTCTGCCTCAATTGAATGGGGGCTAGCGCAAGCGTCCATGACCTCTAAAGTACTCGACTTGACCCTCCCTAAAGCGAACTAACTCACTTAAAGACTTTCTTTCACCACTAGACATAGTCGTTCGCTTAAAGACCTTCTTTCACCACTAGACACAGTCATGATCGCCAACAAGTAGTAAGGGCAGTAAGCTTGCAATAGAGAGGATTGTTCTACGGCATCGCCCATCGTTCCTTCGAACTCAGGGCACCCGTTCATGGTAATTCAAATGCTTGCTAATCCCCTTTGAAAAAAAAAAAATGGTACATTGTCAATAGGACTTGGCACTTAACCAAGGCTCACCCTACTCAGGAATATGACATGGGCATCTAAAATCGAAATCTGAAAGCATCATTAATGGGAAGACATAACAGCAACTGGGGGCTAAAAAGTGAAATGAAAGAGCTAGGGAAAGAACTAAGTATACCTTGACCTTTTGTGCAGACATACACCAAGTAAATCTAAGTCAATTTGAAAACGGTTTATATTCCCGCAATTCTGGAAAAGATGGCCCTAAAAGCCTAAAGCATACGCCAAACGGGCACAAGTATATCTTGACGCCTGCACCATGGCTTCCAGCAAATCCTTAGACAGCATTCCGAAAATCGTAACAGTATTTTGATTCACTCATGTAATCCTGTACGAACCCTTCTATAAGTCAACCTACTTAGGACACCTCGGATTATACACAGTAGGATTTTAAATAATTTTGAATAATAATTTTCAAAGACTTTTTCGAACATAATAAAGTGTCGTTGGTTTAAAGCTAAGTATGTGTTTATCTCGATATTGCAAGTGAGTCAAAAAAGGATTTCTAAATATGATTATGGGTAAAGAAAGGCACCTAGCTTTTGGCCAAGGCATACTACAACATGTGACTACCTTGACCATGGCAATGTCGCATAATACGACATTTACAAGAGACGTAGCAGATCACTACTCGAACGTACCTCGCACTAAACGAGTTTGGTTCGAACTATTCATGATCCATGTCACCATGAATGGATAAAAACGTATGCAAGGCATTATAGCACCAAGCCAATCCCGTAGCTACAGTTGGAGGCTTGAGAAAAACACTCTAAAAATGCTCGAAATGACGATTTTATCGCAAATTCTCGACGCTAATGCTATACATATGTCATAGGGGCTCAATCCTAAGCTTTAATCGTGAAAAAGAACCTTAGAATGGCTACAACCCCTCCCAAATTCTAAAGCACTACTTAGAATATATAAAGTCACCCCACTAACAAGGGTAACTGAAAATCGCGAGTCACCAAAACTCCGATCAAACCACTGCACATAACGCTCGCCCTATAAAGCGCCCGTTACACAGTCTACATCGTTCCAAAGCAAAAGTGAAAGAAAAAAAAAGAATAAAAAAAAAACTGTCAAAATTCTGCCCAGGAATCATTTTCAACGCCCAGAGCTGGGCGCCGATATCTTTAACGCCCCAGCCTGGGCGCTGAATCTTTCTGCTAGCCAAGTTTTGCCCAGATACAAAAATAAGAAAGAAACACCTATGAATCATCGCATCGAACGAAGTAATAAGCCGTGCAAACCCACGCAGAAGGTGCTACACTTGTTCGAGCACCTGAACGATTCAACACGATGAAGTATTCCAAATAATGATATCCCAACACTTGGAGGAATGTTCTAAGACACGCCGTTAGGCCACACAAGCCTACGTCGCACCATAAGTTCAACCGTCCCACGGTACAAGTCTAAAAGAAGAGTAAGGCATGTTGCACTAATGTAGGCACGACCAAGAGCACGTGTAAAAGAGGCAAAGACTACTTATCGCCCAAATTCAAAATGCAAGCCACTCGACTTCTACATTAAGGATTAAAGGTAGCAAAATATTACCTACCACGGAAGGGATAGCTCGCACCTACACGAGCGGAACCCCAAGGCATCTTTCTCGAAAGAACCTACCAAAAATCGTACGCCAAAAGGAAGCATCCCAACATGCATACTTGGGGGCTCCAAGCTACGAAACAACCATAGAAAAATAAAAAAAATCTCAGAGCAAATGTTCGAACAATCGAAAGGGCGATGTTTGAGCCCACTTCATGAATGGACCTGACCCCTATCAAGCTTCTAAGCAAACTATTCAAAATCAGTCATTGTTCAAAAAAAATGATTCAAGCAAACTGATTAATGGACCGCACACGACGGCCATTCTATGAACGCTCGTTCGCACATACAAATCATCATTCTAAGTATCGAACATTCACGAACGGGTTCAAAAGAAAAAAATATATATACAAGAGCGATCAAAATCTTACGCCTCGAGGTATGTTCCCCGGGCCATATAGACTCGCCCAACTATCACAATAACTGTACGCCTTAAGAGCAACGATTCCTTAAAATAATCTCCCCAAAGCGACAAGCACCGAAGTCCACCAATCGGCTACGGCTTCTCAAGAAAATCATCACGTTCTAAAAACAAAGAAAAAAACAAAAGAAAAGAGAATACATAGAACTTCCAAGTGAAATAAACGAATGAACAAAAGGCCAACTGTGTCATCAAAAGACCAGCCCAAACAACACTTTCAACGCCCCACCTGGGCGTGAATTATTTCAACGCCGAGGCCTGGGCGCCGAAAATGTACCCAGGCTCAAAAAAGGCCCTAACTTCTAGTGGGCCCTGCCATACTCATTCGACTTAAAAATTGCCGAAAGTCGCACCTCACGACTTTGTCAAAGTAGCACACCACTACAAAGATCGCTCGCACTTACGAGCACGATCCCAAACACGATCAAAGACATTACAAAATACGTAGGAACCTCTTTGACAAAAAATGACCGTCAAGCACGAGTGCTTGGGGGCTCGAAAGAAAATATATATTTCAAAAGAAAGTATGCAAAGTTAAAACAATATTCCCAGACTACGCTGTACAAAGTCCCGTGTTTGGATAATCTCAAAAGAAAAAGAACCGGTTTACGACCTCAAGACAAAGGTCGCCGTTGACACATATACATAGTCCCCTAATCAAGGACCCAGGTAGTGGCAAAATTGAGCCGTAAGGACTACTCAAAACCATAAAGGATGATGACCACAAGACAATGGTCCGTCTAAGCATGTTGTCAACCCACATTCAGGTTGCAACTAAATCCGAGCATCCCTCGAAAGAATTCGCTCCTGCAAGAATAAATGAAAAGAAATTCTCAAAAGAAATCACAAGAAAAGAAATGAAATAGGGACTTGCCCACCTCAATCGGGCAAGATCGCGGCACACGAATCCCAAATCATAAAGACGAATTCAGGTTCGCTCACCTCCAGCGAGTGGGGCGTCCACCCTTAGCGGACAGGGCTCGCCCACCTTCAGCGGGCGAGGTCTGCGTCACTAGCCGCGCAGGTCCTCAGTTTTCGAAAAATAAAGTCTTCAAATTTAAAATAGGCCCGCCCTCTTCAGCCGGCGGGGTCTACGTCACAAACCACGTAGGTCCTTATTTTCAAAAAGCACAAACAAATTTCAAAACAAATTCGTCCACTTCTATCGGACGGGGTGTCCACCCTTAGCGGACAGGCTCGCCATCTTTAGCCGGCGAGGTCTACGCCACAAACCGCGTAGGTCCTTATTTTCAAATTTCAAAAACAGATTCGTCCACTTCTATCGGACGGGGTGTCCACCCTTAGCGGACAGGCTCGCCATCTTTAGCCGGCGGGGTCTACGCCACAAACCGCGTAGGTCCTTATTTTCAAATTTCAAAAACAGATTCGTCCACTTCTATCGGACGGGGTGTCCACCCTTAGCGGACAGGCTCGCCATCTTTAGCCGGCGGGGTCTGCGCCATTAAACCGCGCAGGTCCTTAGTCGCTGCAGCGATAACTTTTGCTGGATTTTCCTTCGTTTTACGTCCTATAAAAACAAGGGGGTTTTCTCGTTTAACTAGCCTTGAAAATGAGAATTTTTAAAAACATTTTACCTCGTGATTGGGCTTGGCCAGGCCCAATTACAATTTACAGCTTTGATTTCGAAAAACTCTGTAGCTACTCCCAATGACAAAGTGAGGGAGTTTCTGCGCACCTTTAGATCCTTCCAATGACAAAGTGAGGAAGTTTCTATACTATTCGTTGACAAATCCCAATGACACGCGAGGGATATGTCGACACTTCAAGTGATGACCCTTAAGTCAAATGTTATCACTCGGGGGCTCGTGAGACCCTCGCCAAAACAGGTCACCATGGCTTGTGCGACGCACTCCGTCTAATACTTTGACCATCGTCTTATTCCAAGACTCAGTCAAAGTGGGGGCTAACTGTAGACACCTACTTTTGTCCCCATTCCCGAAAGGGAAGGTTCGATGATGAAAACGTAAATCTCCACTTGACAACGCATCTCCTATAAAATAACGAATCTCAATTCCCCTTTTCATTTCACCCGAAACCTGCTATTTATGGAAACCTGCTAAAAATAGTAACTGCCATAAAGGGTAGTTGCTTAAAGTAGTAAGAATAAAAAGATAGAAACCTGTCAGAATTAGGTGTTGCACTCCAACATAAATCCTAAAAGAGATAGAAATTGTAAAAGGAATTCTATTCCTATCGCAGTTCGATAAAAGAGTTAACGTATTAATTAAACTCATAACGAACCTAGAGTTCGTAACGGGCCCAGACGCATTCCGTCATAAAATTGATACGCGCTAAAAGACTCGATTAAATCTCAAACTCTACGGATTTCAGGAATCTGAATCTGACTAAAGAAAACAGCCCAGACCCTATTTTCAACGCCTGGCTCTGGGCGCCGAAATCTTCGGCGCCCAGGCCTGGGCGCTGAAAATACCTGGGTACGTGTTTTTTCCTAATTCTTTGTGGATTAGAACTCTGTAATTCTATCTTTCCACGAACTCTTCCCTATAAATAGACCCCTAAATTCGACGTGAAAGGAACACACACAACACATAACTATATTCTGAGTATTGACTCCAACCCTTAGCCTAAGCCTCTCGCTGCGAAATTGTTCACGCGTTCTGTCGCAATCGATCCATAAATCGAACAGAACGTATCCTGTCCCATAATTGAGATTCGTTAAATAAAAAGGAGAAATAGCAAAGTCAAAGTGGTTAGTTTTCTGAGAACCGTGACGCACCTCTCAAGGGTGCGTCGTAATGTGTCCCTTTTCGATGATTTAACTGCTTTCCTCGCCCTTTTTATGAACTGTTAAACTAACCTCATCTGATTGTTCTATCACGCCTAACAAATATAATATTTTTGGGAAATCGGATTATCATGCTAGGTCCCTTAATGCTATTTAAATCAGATAATCACGATCGAATTAGTATTATATGTTGCATATTGCTAAAATCAATTCAGATTAGTTTAATAGTTAACGCATGTCCCTTCAATTATTTATGCTGAGCTAGTAAGGATATCCTGCCTCTGGAGTTATCGACGAGCGAAGTACTCCTCTCGGTAGTTACAGTCCCCCGAACCCTCAATCTCTACCTTGCGGGTGTATGTTGAGAGATCCCCACACCAGGGATCACAAGGGAACCTTCGGCCGTCGTGGTCAAACATAATTGCACTCCCTTTATGTCACGATAACCGGGTTTTGTCAGTTTTTCTCATTGTCGTTAAAAACTGAATGGCGACTCCTATATTACTAGTCAATTGGGTGTAAACTCATAGGAAATCCAATTACACTTGATTGAATAAAAAGAATCGTCTTACCCACGAGGGACGAGGTCACGCATTAGCCTCGTGCTTTTTCGACCCCCTCACACATGGAAAAGGATTTAGAATCCTATTAGGATACCAATTTGTTTAATTAGAATCTTATTAAAACTCTATTAAACAAATTCTATCTGTATTAGGATTTGTATTGAACACAAGCGTTGCACGAGCACGAGCACGAGCACGAGCAGCACAGCCCGCGCAAGCCTTGCGGCCCATGCGAGCAGCACAGCCCGCAGCCCATGAGCTCGCGCGCGCGCCATGGCTTTGCTGGGCCTGGCCTTGCGGTGGGTCTGGCGAGGCTTTGCTGCGTTGTGTTGATGCGCATGGCTTGCTAGACGCAGGCCTGGCTTCGTGCTGGGCCTTCGTCTAGCAAGTCTCGTCCGATGCTAATTCGTACGATGCGCTTCCGATTAAATTCCCGATTCCGGAATTCATTTCCGATACAAACAATATTTAACATTTCCGATTCCGGAATTCATTTCCGTTTCGAACAAATATTTAATATTTCCGTTTCCGCAATTATTTTCCGATTCCGATAATATTTCCGATTCTGACAATATTTCCATTTCCGATAATATTTTCCGTTACGTACCATGTTTCCGTTTCCGGCAATATTTATATTTCCGATACGATCCATATTTCCGTTTCCAGCAATATCATCGTTTCCGGAGTATTCATTTACTTGCCTTTGACGATCTCAGCTCCCACTGAAACCAAGATCCATCGATTCCGAATATCCATAGATGGAGTATTTAATGCCATTAAATACTTGATCCGTTTACAGACTATTTGTGTGACCCTACGGGTTCAGTCAAGAGTAAGCTGTGGATTAATATTATTAATTCCACTTGAACTGAAGCGACCTCTAGCTAGGCATTTAGCTCACTTGATCTCACTGAATTATTAACTTGTTTAATGAATACTGAACCGCATTTATTAGAGTTAACATTAAATGCGTACTTGGACCAAGGGCATTATTTCCTTCAGTCTCCCACTTGTCCTTAGGGACAAGTGTGCATTTCCTAATTCCTTTGTCGCTCGATGCTTGCTCTTGAACATAAGGTAAGAGTTGTCATCCTGATTATGTCCAGAGGTATTTCTCGGTTTCAGTGTTCAACTGATCAAATAAACAGATAATCATAGCCTATGATTCATCTGAGCACGGCCATGCATTTTACAGTTTCTAGCTCTCCGAGTGGCCTTGTACAACTTTCAGCATCTCATCCCGATTTATGGGAGGACAATCCCAATCTTGCGATCTTGAGATTAGACTTCGTTTGATAGGTGATTACCTGAGCGTTGCCTTTATAGCCTCCTTTTACGGTGCGATGGTTGGCAATGTCAAAGTAAGAAGTTCTCAAACAAGTAATCTCAAATCACTCAGGTATTGAGGATTAGTGTCTAATAATTTTAATGAAATTTACTTATGACAGCTTTTCATCTCTTACAGTAAAGTTTCATAGGTCTGTCCGATACTAGTCTTCCCAAAGTAAGTATCTATGTAAATGATTACGACATTGCCATGTCCACATACTTCAAGAAACAGAACTACTAGTCATCTTGCATTCTAGTCGTCTAACGTTTTCTATGCGTCCATCTTTATAGAAAACTCCCACCAGGGACCATTTTCAATCTTTTGACATTCAAGTTCACTTGATAGACATATCTTAGTCACAGGACTGGTCCTGACAGTCTATCTTGAATATTTCGTCAAATTGAAGGGACTCATCATTTAATAAACCATAAATTAAATGGAAAAATGAATTCTATTCATTTATTGTGAATAATTAACCAATAATGTTTTAAAACATTTAAAAAAGGACATCAAAGCCATTCTCCAATATGCTTGATTCCCATAGCTGCAGTGTGCGAGTTTTGCTTCGCCTGCGGCAGAGGTTTAGTTAATGGATCTGAGTTGTTGTCATCAGTTCCAATCTTGCTTATCTCGACTTCTTTTCTTTCAACGAACTCTCGTAGAAGGTGAAATCTACGAAGTACATGCTTGACTCTTTGGTGGTGTCTAGGCTCCTTTGCCTGTGCAATAGCTCCGTTATTATCACAATATAGAGCTATTGGTCCTTTAATGGAGGGGACTACACCAAGTTCACCCATGAACTTCCTTAGCCATATAGCTTCCTTTGCTGCTTCATGTGCAGCAATGTACTCCGCTTCAGTTGTAGAATCCGCAATGGTGCTTTGCTTAGCACTTTTCCAGCTTACTGCACCTCCGTTGAGGTAGAAGACAAACCCAAACTGTGATCTGAAATCATCTTTGTCGGTTTGGAAACTTGCGTCCGTATAGCCTTTAAAAATTAATTCATTATCTCCACCATAGACCAGGAAGTCATCTTTGTGCCTTTTCAGGTACTTCAGAATATTCTTGGCAGCAGTCCAATGTGCCTCTCCTGGGTCTGACTGGTATCTGCTCGTAACACTGAGTGCATACGCAACATCCGGGCGTGTACATATCATAACATACATTATTAAACCAATCAATGATGCATACGGAATCGCACTCATTCGTCTACGCTCATCAAGTGTTTTTGGGTACTAAGTCTTGCTTAGAGTCATTCCATGAGACATGGGTAGGTAGCCTCGCTTGGAGTCTGCCATCTTGAACCTTTCAAGCACCTTATTGATATAAGTGCTTTGACTAAGTCCAATCATCTTCTTAGATCTATCTCTGTAGATCTTGATGCTCAGTATGTACTGTGCTTCTCCTAGATCCTTCATCGAAAAACATTTCCCAAGCCAAATCTTGACAGAGTTCAACATAGGAATATCATTTCCGATAAGTAATATGTCGTCGACATATAATACTAGAAAAGCAATTTTGCTCCCACTGACCTTCTTGTGTACACAAGATTCGTCTGCGTTCTTGATGAAACCAAAGTCACTGACTGCTTCATCAAAACGTATATTCCATCTCCTTGATGCCTGCTTCAATTCGTAGATTGATTTCTTAAGCTTGCATACCTTTTTAGCATTCTTTGGATCCTCAAACCCCTCAGGCTGTGTCATAAACAAAGTTTCTGTTAAAACGCCGTTTAAGAAAGCGGTTTTGATATCCATCTGCAATATTTCGTAATCGTAATACGCAGCGATTGCTAACATTATCCAAATAGACTTTAGCATTGCAACTGGTGAAACGGTTTCATCGTAATCTACGCCGTGGACTTGCTTGTAACCTTTTGCAACCAATCTAGCTTTGAAAAACTTCAAGTTTCCCATCCTTGTCTTTTTTTAGTTTGAAAACCCATTTGCTTCCAATGGCTTGGTAGCCATCTGGCAAATCGACCAAATCCCAAACTTGGTTTTCAGACATGGATTCTAATTCAGATTGCATGGCTTCTTGTCATTGCTTGGAGCTAAGGCTCGTCATAGCTTGTTTGTAAGTCGCAGGTTCATCACTTTGAAGTAATAGAACATCATAGCTCTCGTTCGTCAAAATACCTAGGTACCTTTCCGGTTGAGATCTATATCTCTGCGATCTACGCGGGGTTACATTTCTAGATGGTCCATGATTCTCACCAGATACTTCTAAAGATCTCTGAGTTTCATCCTGAATGTCATCTTGAGAATTCTCTAGATTTTTTTGTTCGACTCGAATTTCTTCGAGGTCTACTTTTCTCCCACTTGTCATTTTGGAAATGTGATCCTTTTCCAAAAAGATACCATCTCGAGCAACAAACACCTTGTTCTCAGATGTATTGTAGAAGTAATACCCCTTTGTTTCCTTTGGGTAGCCCACAAGGATACATTTGTCAGATGTTGGATGAAGTTTGTCTGAAATTAATCGTTTGACGTATACTTCACATCCCCAAATCTTAAGAAAAGACACATATGGAGGCTTTCCAAACCATAACTCATATGGAGTTTTTCAACAGCTTTAGACGGAGCTCTATTTATAGTGAGTGCAGCTGTATTTAGTGCATGTCCCCAAAATTCTATTGGAAGTTCGGCCTAACCCATCATTGATCTAACCATGTCTAGAAAGGTTCTGTTCCTCCGTTCCGACACACCGTTCCATTGTGGTGTTCCAGGAGGAGTCAATTCTGATAGAATTCCACATTCTTTCAGATGGTCATCAAATTCATAGCTCAGATATTCACCGCCTCTATCAGACCGCGGTGCCTTAATCTTCTTGCCTAATTGATTCTCTACTTCACTCTGAAATTCCTTGAATTTGTCAAAGGATTCAGACTTATGCTTCATTAGGTAGACATAACCATATCTACTGAAGTCATCAGTGAAAGTGATAAAGTAGCTGAAACCACCTCTAGCATTTGTACTCATTGGTCCACATACATCTGTATGGATTAAACCCAATAGTTCAGTTGCTCTTTCTCCAACTTTATAGAAAGGTTGCTTTGTCATTTTGCCAAGTAAACATGATTCGCACTTACCATAATCCTCTAAGTTAAATGGTTCTAGAATTCCTTCCTTTTGAAGTCTTTCCATGCGTTTCTAGTTAATATGGCCTAATCGACAATGCCACAGATAAGTGAGATCTTAATCATCCTTTTTGGCCTTTTTGGTATTTATGTTATAAACTTGTTTGTCGTGATCTAATAAATAAAGTCCATTGACTAATCTAGCAGATCCATAAAACATCTCTTTAAAATAAAACGAACAACTATTGTCTTTTATTAAAAAGGAAAATCCCTTAGCATCTAAGCAAGAAACAGAAATGATGTTTTTAGTAAGACTTGGAACATGGAAACACTCTTCCAGTTCCAAAACTAGCCCAGAGGGCAATGACAAATAATAAGTTCGTACATCTAATGCAGCAATCCGTGCTCCATTTCCCACTCGTAGGTCGACTTCACCCTTGCTTAACTTTCTACTTCTTCTTAGTCCCTGTGGATTGGAACATAAGTGTGAGCCACAACCTGTATCTAATACCCAAGAAGTTGAATTAGCAAGTATACAGTATGTAACGAAAATACCTGAAAATGGAACGACTGTTCCGTTCTTCTGATCTTCCTTTAGCTTCAAGTAATCTCTCTTCCAATGCCCCTTCTTCTTGCAGTAGAAGCATTCGGATTCAGAAGTGGGTTGACTGACCTTCCTCTTCAGACTTGGCGCCAGTTTGCTTAGTTGGGCTGGCCTTGTTTCCACCTTTCTTAGCATTCCTCTTCTTTCCAGATTTCTTGAACTTGCCCCCACGCACCATAAGCACATCTTGCTTATCACTTTTGAGCGTCTTTTCAGCGGTCTTTAGCATACCGTGAAGCTCAGTGAGCGTTTTGTCCAGACTATTCATCTTGTAGTTCAGCTTGAACTGATCATACCCGCTATGAAGAGAATGGAGGATGGTGTCTACAGCCATTTCCTGAGAGAACTGCTGATCCAGCCGACTCATATTCTCAATGAGTCCAATCATTTTGAGAACATGTGGACTTACGGGCTCGCCTTTCTTGACCTTGGTCTCAAGAATTTGCCTATGGGTCTCGAACCTTTCGACTCGAGCTAGATCTTGGAACATGTTCTTTAACTCACTGATGATCGTGAAAGCATCTGAGTTGATGAACGTTTTCTGCAGATCTGCACCCATGGTTGCAAGCATTACACATTTCACTGATAGGTTATGATACATATGACAAAACATAAATCATGCGGAAAAACCATAAAGCCAGGAAAGCATATTATTTACACATAATCATTTAGCATAGTTTAGATGCATACACTTTGTTGCGTGCCCTCCCTAGCTGCGCCCCAATCGAACAAGAACAAGTCTTTAGGACTCCAAGTGCCGTCCCTCCGTAGATAGTCCGCAGCACGTCCGGATCCGCCTTAAGTTTCACCAACTAGAATCGCCCTTAAGGTAGTATAGATTTTCGGCTGGTTAGGGGCAAGAGTGTGGCTGATTTTTCTTCAAAATCTTACCTTTAGAATACTTCAATTGTGTCTATAAATTATGACCCTAGGAACCTGGAATCCTATTAGGATACGAATTAATTTAATTGGAATCCTGCTAGGACTCTATTAAATAAACTTTATCTAATAGGTTTTAGGATTTAATCTTTTATCGAATCCCGATAGCATTAGCATTCGCACACGAGCATCGCATGAGCACCGTACACCCGCGCAGGCCTTGCGGCCCACGCTGAGCGCACAGTGCCTCGGCCCATGCCCGCTGCTATTGTCGCGCGCCCAAGGCCATGGCTGGTCCTGGCTTGCGCTGGGCCTGGTCGAGGCTTGGCGTGTGCGTGTGGCTTGCTGGGCGACGACCTGGCTTCGTGTTGGGCCTTCGTTTAGCGAGCCTCGTCCGATGCTAATTCGTACAATACGCTTCCGATTAAATTCCCGATTCCGGAATTCATTTCCGATATGAACAATATTTAATATTTCCGATTCCGGAATTAATTTCCGTTAATATTTTCGTTTCCAGAATTATTTTCCGATTCCGATAATATTTCCGATTCTGACAATATTTCCGTTTCCGGCAATATTTCCGATTCCGGCAATATTTCCATTTTCGAGAATATTTTCCGATACGTACCATGTTTTCGTTTCCGGTAACATCAACGGCATGGATAATATTTATATTTCCGATACGATCCATATTTCCGTTTCCGGTAATATCATCGTTTCCGGAGTATTCTTTTCTTGCTTGTGACGATCTCAGCTCCCACTGAAACCAAGATCCGTCGATTCCGAATATCCATAGATGGAGTATTTAATGCCATTAAATACTTGATCCGTTTACGTACTATTTGTGTGACCCTACGGGTTCAGTCAAGAGTAAGCTGTGGATTAATGTCATTAATTCCACTTGAACTGAAGCGGCCTCTAGCTAGGCATTCAGCTCACTTGATCTCACTGAATTATTAACTTGTTAATTAATACTGAACCGCATTTATTAGAGTTAACATTAAATGCGTACTTGGACCAAGGGCATTATTTCCTTCAGTCTCCCACTTGTGCTTAGGGACAAGTGTGCATTACCTAATTCCTTTGTCGCTCGATGCTTGCTCTTGAACATAAGGTAAGAGTTGTCATCCTTATTATGTGCAGAGGTGTTTCTCGGTTTCAGAGTTCAACTGATCAAATAAACAGATAATCATAACCTATGATTCATCCGAGCACGGCCATGCATTTTACAGTTTCTAGCTCTCCGAGTGGCCTTGTACAACTTTTAAGCATCTCATCCCGATTTATGGGAGGACAATCCCAATCTTGCGATCTTGAGATTAGACTTCGTTTGATAGGTGATTACCTGAGCGTTGCCTTTATAGCCTCCTTTTACGGTGTGACAGTTGGTCTACGTCAAAGTAACCAGTTCTCAAACAAGTAATCTCAAATCACTCAGGTAATGAGGATTTAGTGTCTAATAATTTTAATGAAATTTACTTATGACAGATTTTCATCTCTTACAGTAAAGTTTCATAGGTCTGTCCGATACTAGTCTTCCCAAAGTAAGTATCTATGCAAATGATTACGACATTGCCATGTCCACATAGTTCAAGAAACAGAACTACTAGTCATCTTGCATTCTAGTCGTCTAACGTTTTCTATGCGTCCAATTTTATAGAAAACTCCGACCAGGGACCATTTTCAACCTTTGACATTCAAGTTCACTTGATAGACATTTCTTAGTCACAGGACTGGTCCTGACAGTCTATCTTGAATATATCGTCAAATTGAAGGGACTCATCATTTAATAAACCACAAATTAAATGGAAAAATGAATTCTTTTCATTTATTGTGAATGATTAACCAATAATGTTTTGCAAAGAATGAAACTCTAAAACTTTAAAACATTAAATAAGGACATCAAAGCCATTCTCCAATATGCTTGATTCCCATAGCTGCAGTGTGCGAGTTGTGCTTCGCCTGCGACAGAGGTTTAGTCAATGGATCTGATATGTTGTCATCAGTTCCAATCTTGCTTATCTCGATTCTTTTCCTTCAACGAACTCTCGTAGAAGGTGAAATCTACGAAGTACATGCTTGACTCTTTGGTGGTGTCTAGGCTCCTTTGCCTGTGCAATAGCTCCGTTATTATCACAATACAGGGCTATTGGTCCTTTAATGGAGGGGACTACACCAAGTTCACCTATGAACTTCCTTAGCCATATAGCTTCCTTTGCTGCTTCATGTGCAACAATGTACTCCGCTTCAGTTGTAGAATCCGCAATGGTGCTTTGCTTAGCACTTTTCCAGCTTACTGCACCTCCGTTGAGGCAGAAGACAAACCCAGACTGTGATCTGAAATCATCTTTGTCGGTTTGGAAACTTGCGTCCGTATAGCCTTTAACAATTAATTCATCATCTCCACCATAGACCAGGAAGTCATTTTTGTGCCTTTTCAGGTACTTCAGAATATTCTTGGCAGCAGTCCAATGTGCCTCTCCTGGGTCTGACTGGTATCTGCTCGTAGCACTGAGTGCGTACGCAACATCCGGGCGTGTACATATCATAGCATACATTATTGAACCAATCAATGATGCATATGGAATCCCATTCATTCGTCTACGCTCATCAAGTATTTTTGGGCACTGAGTCTTGCTTAGAGTAATTCCATGAGACATGGGTAGGTAGCCTCGCTTGGAGTCTGCCATCTTGAACCGATCAACCACCTTATTGATATAAGTGCTTTGACTAAGTCCAATCATCCTTTTAGATCTATCTCTGTAAATCTTGATGCCCAATATGTACTATGCTTCTCCTAGATCCTTCATCGAAAAACATTTCCCAAGCCAAATCTTGACAGAGTTCAACATAGGAATGTCATTTCCGATAAGTAATATGTCGTCGACATATAATACTAGGAAATAAATTTTTCTCCCACTGACCTTCTTGTATACACAAGATTCGTCTGCGTTCTTGATGAAACCAAAGTCACTGCCTGCTTCATCAAAACGTATATTCCAACTCCTTGATGACTGCTTCAATCCGTAGATTGATTTCTTTAGCTGTCACACCTTTTTAGCATTCTTTGGATCCTCAAAACCTTCAGGCTGTGTCATAAACAATGTTTCTGTTAAAATGCCGTTTAAGAAAGCGGTTTTGAAATCCATCTGCCATATTTCGTAATCGTAATATGCAGCGATTGCTAACATTATCCGAATAAACTTTAGCATTGCAACTGGTGAAAAGGTTTTATCGTAATCCACACCGTGGACTTGCCTGTAACCTTTTGCAACCAATCTAGCTTTGAAAACTTCAAGTTTCCCATCCTTGTCCTTTTTCAGTTTGAAAACCCATTTGCTTCCAATGGCTTGGTAGCCATCTGGCAAATCGACCAAATCCCATACTTGGTTTTCTGACATGCAGTCTAATTCAGATTGCATGGCTTCTTGCCATTGCTTGGAGCTAGGGCTCGTCATAGCTTGTTTATAAGTCGCAGGTTCATCACTTTCAAGTAATAGAACGTCACAACTCTCATTCGTCAAAATACCTAAGTACCTTTCCGGTTGAGATCTATATCTCTGCGATCTACGCGGGGTTACATCTGTAGATTGACCATGACTCTCACCAGATACTTCTAAAGATCTCTGAGTATCATCTTGAATGTCATCTTAAGCATTCTCTAGAGTTTTTTGTTCGACTCGAATTTCTTCGAGGTCTACTTTTCTCCCACTTGTCATTTTGGAAATGTGATTCTTTTCCAAAAAGACACCATCTCGAGCAACAAACACCTTGTTCTCAGATGTATTGTAGAAGTAATACCCCTTTGTTTCCTTTGGATAGCCCACAAGGATACATTTGTCAGATTTTGGATGAAGTTTGTCTGAAATTAATCGTTTGACGTATACTTCACATCCCCAAATCTTAAGAAAAGACACTTTTGAAGGCTTTCCAAACCATAACTCATATGGAGTCTTTTCGACAGCTTTAGACGGAGCTCTATTTATAGTGAGTGCAGCTGTATTTAGTGCATGTCCCCAAAATTCTAATGGAAGTTCGGCCTGACCCATCATTGACCTAACCATGTCTAGCAAGGTTCTGTTCCTCCGTTCTGACACACCGTTCCATTGTGGTGTTCCAGGAGGAGTCAATTCTGATAGAATTCCACATTCTTTCAGATGGTCATCAAATTCATAGCTCAGATATTCACCGCCTCTATCAGACCGCAGTGCCTTAATCTTCTTGCCTAATTGATTCTCTACTTCACTCTGAAATTCCTTGAATTTGTCAAAGGATTTAGACTTATGCTTCATTAGGTAGACATAACCATATCTACTGAAGTCATCAGTGAAAGTGATAAAGTAGCTGAAACCACCTCTAGCATTTGTACTCATTGGTCCACATACATCTGTATGGATTAAACCCAATAGTTCAGTTGCTCTTTCTCCAACTTTGGAGAAAGGTTGCTTTGTCATTTTGCCAAGTAAACATGATTCGCACTTACCATAATCCTCTAAGTCAAATGGTTCTAGAATTCCTTCTTTTTGAACTCTTTCCATACGTTTCAAGTTAATATGGCCTAATCGACAATGCCACAGATAGGTGAGATCTGAATCATCCTTTTTGGCCTTTTTGGTATTTATGTTATAAAGTTGTTTGTCGTGATCTAATAAATAAAGTCCATTGAGTAATCTAGCAGATCCATAAAACATCTCTTTAAAATAAAACGAACAACTATTGTCTTTTATTAAAAAGGAAAATCCCTTAGCATCTAAGCAAGAAACAGAAATGATGTTTTTAGTAAGACTTGGAACATGGAAACACTCTTCCAGTTCCAAAACTAGCCCAGAGGGCAACGACAAATAATAAGTTCCTACAGCTAATGCAGCAATCCGTGCTCCATTTCCCACTCGTAGGTCGACTTCACCCTTGCTTAACTTTCTACTTCTTCTTAGTCCCTGTGAATTGGAACATAAGTGTGAGCCACAACCTGTATCTAATACCCAAGAAGTTGAATTAGCAAGTATACAGTCTATAACGAAAATACCTGAAGATGGAACGACTGTTCCGTTCTTCTGATCTTCCTTTAGCTTCAAGCAATCTCTCTTCCAATGCCCCTTCTTCTTGCAGTAGAAGCATTCGGATTCAGAAGTGGGTTGACTGACCTTCCTCTTTTCAGACTTGGCGCCAGTTTGCTTTGTTGGGCTGGCTTTGTTGCCACCTTTCTTAGCATTCCTCTTCTTTCCAGATTTCTTGAACTTGCCCCCACGCACCATAAGCACATCCTGCTTATCACTTTTGAGCGTCTTTTCAGTGGTCTTCAGCATACCGTGAAGCTCAGTGAGCGTTTTGTCCAGACTATTCATACTGTAGTTCAGTTTGAACTGATCATACCCGCTATGAAGAGAATGGAGGATGGTGTCTACAGCCATTTCCTGAGAGAATTGCTTATCCAGCCAACTCATATTCTCAATGAGTCCAATCATTTTGAGAACATGTGGACTTACGGGCTCGCCTTTCTTAAGCTTGGTCTCAAGAATTTGCCTATGAGTCTCGAATCTTTCGACTCGATCCAGATCTTGGAACATGTTTTTCAACTTACTGATGATTGTGAAAGCATCTGAGTTGATGAACGTTTTCTGCAGATCTGCACTCATGGTGGCGAGCATTAGACCTTTCACATCCTTGTTGGCATCAATCCAACGATTAAGGGCTGCCTGAGTGACCCCGTCGCCTGCGGCTTCGGGCATCGCCTCTTCCAGGACATACTCCTTTTCTTCCTGCATAAGAACTATTTGCAAGTTCCTTTGCCAGTCAAGGAAGTTTTTCCCGCTCAACTTCTCCTTTTCGAGAATTGATCGAATGTTGAATGAATTGTTGTTTGCCATAATTAAAACTACAATTGAAAAGAATAAACAAATAAATAACCATTCACAATTTCTCTTAATAAACTTAAATTCTAGCATACATGCATAATTCAATGTTCATTAAGCATTTTATTCAAATTATGTGTTCCGGCAGGTGTGAATAAAATGATTCCAGGATCCTAAAATCACATTATGTATTTAAGCACATTATGTATTTAGACTCAATTCTAAAATCTTTTAGGTAAGCAAAAGCCTTTTGCTAATAGTCTAGAAACTACTCTTGGTTGATAGGTACGTCTAAGAACTTATTAGGTAAACCTATCGATTTTTCCACGATATAAAAGGACTCCTTACTTATATCGTTGAGTTTCACCAAAACTAACATGTACTCACAATTATTTGTGTACCTTACCCCTTTAGTATCGACAAGTAACACCTCGCTATGGCGGAAAACTATTACTAAGATCAATGTAAAGGATATCCAAGTAAGTGTTATTTTGGCATGGCACCTTTTAACTCAATTTTCAAGTTTGGAACTTAAGGCTCTTACTACGTTGGTTAGATTTTAAGTGAACTAAAATCCTTAATCATGCAACATAATCAAGCCACAATCTCATGCATAATTAAGACATATTTAAAGCAATAAATAACTTAAAGCATGCATGAGATAAATGTGATCTAGTATGGCCCGACTTCATCTTGAAGCTTCAACTTCAAAGTCCGTCTCGAAAATGGAAACTTCGTCTTGAATTTCACCGTGGGAGGCGCCATTTTCTCCAAATAGGATAAGCTATAATTAAAACTAATTACAACTATTTGATGGTACGCAGACCATATTTAAATTGAAAAAGAAATTTGGTACTTTAGACCAATTACATTCAAATTAATGGTACGCAGACCATATTTTCTATCCTATTTGGGCCATACTAGTCCCTTCATAACCTGCAAAACAGTACATATACAATATATACCATTCATCCATTCATTATCATGAATGGCCCACATAATTGGTTAGTTAAAACACATTGTATGCATCATATAAACATTTGCAGCAATTAATTAAGGGCACCAATAATCTACCAATTATTCAGTCCTTATTAATTCTAATCAAGTTGTTTAACCTTAAAGGATTTGTAGACCTAATCAAGAGTTTATGACTAAAAAGGGCTCCCACTTAAACCAATAAATTCATATGCTTTACTAATTTTAAACATAAAAATGTATTTCTAGTCTAACCGGAAACATACAAATTTAATTAAAATTTAAAGCTCATATAAATTTATAATTGAATCCATTTAATTTATTTTTCAGTCGAATTTTAAATTAATTCAAGATTTTTAATTTTAGTAAAATAATTAGAATAAATAAAATTTATAATAATTATAATATTCAAAATTAAAATCCAAGAAAACAATTTAAATTATTAATTTTAAAATTAATTAAAATTACATGAACTGAAAATTTCAAATTAAAATTTAAAACTCGACAATCGTAACATGACGAGCACTTGGGATTGCGCCCAAGCCCCATCGATTGCACGACCATCGCTGGCCCTTGGCACATCATCGCAGCAGCCACGCGCAAATGCAGCAAGCCAAGCTACGCTTGCGCGCAGCCTGCCTGCCCATAGCATCGCAGCAGCTACGATGGTGCTCGCTCGCTCGCTCGCGCAAGCAAGCACTCGAGGCCACGCGTGTTGGCGCGCTGAGCTGCGATCGCTGGGCGACCAGCTCTCGCCCTCGCGCGCGCGCGCCTCTGCTTGTGCCATGCCATCGCTGCTCGCCCATCGCCCACATGCGCGCAGCACTCGACACAAGGCAGGGCTGCTGCCTTGTGCTCGCGCGCCACTCGCCTTGCTCGCTGCATTCGTACCGCATGGGCGACGAGCTCCCTTGCTCGTCGTCGCATGCCCGCACTATACAACACCCCTTAAGGGTAACACGTAGCGTCCATTGCTTTGTGCGTGCAAGTTTTATGAGCGATTGCATAAAAATTTAAAATTTTTAATTCAAAATTAATGACAAATTAATAAAACATATTAATTTCATAATTTTAGGGCGAAAAATCGAAAATTTATTAATCAATTAATTTCCGATTAATCATGGATTAAAATCTAGGTCATAAAAATTTTAAATTTAACACAAATTAACAATTTTATGGTGGTTTTTAATCATAGGTATCTAATTAAATTATTAATTAATTATGAAAAACAAATCAATTCTAAATTATTCGAATTTCAACAAATTAATCACAATTACAAATTAGATTGTATAATTAACAAGGCTAGGCATTCAAACTTGTTAAACATATACAGTAGGTAAATCAAAAATTCAAGATTTATCAACAAGAATCGCAAATATTTAATTTAACATCTTAAATTTACAAAATTTTGCGTTCAAAAAACTAAAACCTCCAAAAAGTCATAGTTAGGCTTCGAATTTGGGAATTCTGGGTTTTGGCGACATATACTTTTTTTTCTCAAAATTTTAAAATGCCTTTTACATGCGGAATTGACACAAAAATCACTCGATTTGGATGAGTAACAAAGAAACTGCCGAAATACTGCGTACATATAATTAAATAAACGCAATTTGCAATTAATTAACAATTACGAAAATTAATCACCCCTTTTAATTCCTTGCAAATTTGTAATATTTAACCATGTTTATGCAATTTAGATTATGAAAATTATAAGAGGCTCGTGATACCACTGATAGGTTATGATACATATGACAAAACATAAATCATGCGGAAAAACCATAAAGCCAGGAAAGCATATTATTTACACATAATCATTTAACATAGTTTAGATGCATACACTTTGTTGCGTGCCCTCCCTAGCTGCGCCCGAACCGAATAAGAACAAGTATTTAGGACTCCAAGTGTCTTCCCTCCGTAGATAGTCCATAGCACATCCGAATCCGCCTTAAGCTTGACCAACTAGAATCGCCCTTAAGGTAGTATAGATTTTCGGCTGGTTAGGGGCAAGAGTGTGGCTGATTTTTCTTCAAAATCTTACCTTTAGAATACTTCAATTGTGTCTATAAATTATGACCCTAGGCACCTGTTTTGGGCAAATTCGACTTAGAGACGAGCTTGCCTTGATGAAGGTGCTAACAATCGATCGAGCTAGATAATTGAAAATGGTGAGAGCAAGATGTAATAGCATAGGATAATTGTTGTTTTATTACTCGGAAATCATGTATGTAAAATAGACAAGACTAAGCCATTTTATAGGCATTTACAACAAGAATGTAACGTTTATGGAATAATTGCCAATAATTAGATAATAAATACGTAATGAAGGCTGGCTTCATCAAAGGTTTGTAACGTCCGTTTTGAGCCCAACAGTTGGGAATGCCGTTCGAATAATGCCACCTTGTGCCTTGTTGGCAGCCACGTAAGCAATGCTTGCCACGTATGCCCACGTCACCAAGAGGGTATTTTCCCACCTAACAATTGTCCCCAAACCCATTTTGAATTTATTCCGGGAAGTTCAAAAAAAGGAGAAATGGGTTTCACGGAAGGAAAAAACGGAAACCGCCTCTTAACCTCCCCTACACTGACGACGTCAAGATCATGATGACTTTTTCCTTGGAGACGCCAACCGTTCATCTGCGCCAATAAATAGGACTGCGCTTCCAACCATCCACAATCACTTCTGCAATCTCTCTCTTCTCTTTCGCAGAAAAAACGATCGGCGCTCTTTCTCTCTCCTTTTTCCAGGTAACTGCTCGGCTTCCTTCTTCTTCTCTTCTTCTTTCTTCGATTCCTTTCATGTCGCAACGAATGGGGACGAAATCCACCCGTGCGAAGAACAAGAGAGTGGTGGTGGAGTGCGATCTAACTGAGGGGCCGATTTTCAGCCCTACCCACATTCTGGACAAAAAGAATGCTCGGCCGACCACTTGGGGGAAGCAGGAGGTGGAGGCGCTCAGGGAGGAGTGTGGTTTTCCTCCGCCGGCGGTAATTCGTTTGCCGCAGCCCGAGGAACGGGGCGATTGGGTATCGGACGACTGGGTGTGCTTCTACGAGTATCCCTTCAGAATTGGGTATACTTATCCCTTCTCGCCACTGGTTCGAGGAGTTCTAAGGCCACTAGCGGTGCCGCCGGCGCAACTGATGCCGCAGGTCTGGAGGGTGATGCACTTGGTCGACCACCTGGCCGGCCAACTGGACATGGAGTTCCGGGTTGAGGACCTTGTGTACACCTACAAGGTCCAGAATTACGGGGCTGGTAGGTACTTGCTCCATGTTAAGGATGACAGGGAGGCTCTTCTTGGTGCGGACAAGTCGAACGACCGCGGGTATATGGGTCGGTTCTTTTTTGTGGAGTTGGCTAGTTTAGGGCCCGACTCCGACTTCTTGACGGGGGAGTGGATGGCTAGAGGTATTTTGTTTGTTTTTGGTGTTTTTTGGGCTTGTTGATTTGACTTTGTCTCACTTCTGTGTTTTTGTAGGTGCATCCTTCGACACAGTTGGTGTTGGTGCCGAAGCCATAGAAAAGACTGCTGTGCTGCTAGGGGTCCCTCTAAAGGACAGAGCTTTCATCGGCCTCAAGTTCGAACGCGAGGAGCCTTCTCAAGAAGAAGAAGTTTCTGAACCTGCGAACATGTCGACATCAACAGGTAAACATGGGTTAGGGTTAGTTTACATTTTGTTTGGGTTCGTCGCCCTTTTCAATACAAAATGCAAATTACAACTGCTGTGACGAGACTGAGTCGTCAAATAAATGCTATCAACATGTACTGGCCCGTCAACACGCTCTGGCAAGGCCCCATCTGCGGATGCATTACTGAGGAAGAGGCTGGAGTCACTGGGAAGTGTGTCTCGAGCCAAACCCATCACTGTGTTGTCACCACCGAGGCCGCCAAAGGCTTCAACTGACACCACGGTGATGGAGGAGACCAGCTCGCTTCTGCCTGCTGAGAAAAAGTTGTCGCCTCCATCTCGAAAGAGGAAGCTTGCAGTGGAGTTTCCTGACGACTATGGGTTGGCACATGCGCCACGGGTTCAGCTTTGGCCTGAAGTCGATCGTCTCTGGATGCCGTCAAGCCGGGAGCGCCAGGAGTCTTTGTCCCCAGTAGCTGCAACTGTCGAGAGCGTCTCGGATGCATGGAGGGTATGTGTTTTCTCTTTTTAATTTCTTCACCTCTGCCACTCTCATCTCGCCACTCTAGAAACTTTAAATAATTTGCTTTCGCACAGGCTCTGCAATCTGCTTTAGCCACACGTCATCATGTTATCATGTTAGAAGATCAAATAGTAAAACTGAAAAATGACATGAACAAGGCAAAGCAGGAGGCTGGTCGTCTTGGCGGTGTGGCCAAGGAGGCGACAACAAGGGCTGAGGCGCTGCAGGTGAGTCAAAAGAAGGGGGCTGCTGAGGTCGCGCAGTTGAATGCTGAGAAGGAGTCGCTGGTTGCTGAGGTCGACGAGCTGAAGACGTCTCTCTCCAAAGTCAAGGCGAGGATTTACGAGTGTGCTGGTTACTACACTTGGAAAATGAAGGCCGAGATGATGGAGGAGTTCAAGGCGGGCAAACATGTGAACTGGACTCCTGACAAAGACATTGCTCAGTTTAATACTGCATTCCCCGAGGACTATATCCCCCCAGGTGCCGTTAGCGATGAAGAAGACATCGAGGAGGGTGCAACTGCAACCAGCCCCAATGTTGAGACGATGGCGGTACCAGGCGATGGCGAACAAGGGGAGAATGCAGGCCCAGCAGACCATCAAGAGTAGTTCTGTCCCCCCTCCTTAAAAAATTTAAAATTTGTGTTTGTTAAACAATGACTTTTTAAACAATGTTTTGTGTGTTCGGCCTTTGGGAAGGTCGAAAAGATATTTGCGGCTGTGTTTCGCCTTGAAGGCGGCAGTCTTTTGAATGTTTTTGGGCTTGTCCAAGGGGGCAAGTCATGTAAATATTCGTGGTTTGTGAATTCTGTGTTGCTTGCTTTGTTTTTGGAAAAATGTGTTTGGTTTGGTGTTTGTTTTGCAGGTTGGGCACATACCTCGAGTTCGACTTTGGTGACGCCTCCAGCCTGTCAAAGGGGAACCTGCAAGAAATGTGTGCTGTAGAAAAATGTAGAGTTGTATTCCATTATGTATGTAATGTACATTGAAGTGTACCAGGCGTTTTTGTAATGGCCTAAATTCTTTTTTGTAGTTTATAAGTTGTGTAATATGTAATGTATACAAGCATTTTTGAATAAAAGAACACTGTTTCCTTTCACTTCGTGTTTCTAAACATGTGTGCACATTTTCAACTTTGATTTCCTGTATGTTGTGTTGTGCACTTTGCTTCATCTGTTTTCTCCTTGTCGAATTCGTCACCATGTGGGCAACATACTATCAACACAGCAGAGGGTGAGGATTGGCCGTCGGTGGAGCCAACAGCCCTCCGATGCTTAAGTCAGTATGGAGCAACATAAAAAATGAGAGGAAATTACGACAAGGAGAAAAAAAGATAGAGTTCAAGGAGAAACACGGGACGACGTCGAGTCGAGTCTTTATGTTCGTTATTCCTCCTAAGTGTATACTTATGATGTCGCCACGGTGTTGTCTGCAAAACGAGACGATGGCGTGAGGGTTGGCCATTGGTGGAGCCAACGGCCCTCCGATGCCTAAGTCAGTAATGGTGATAACATACAAAGAGGAAAGGAAAAAAGATAGAGGAGAGGAACTTAACTTCTTGCTACTTATAAATGTATATAGTTCGAGATGCTCTCGACTTTGTAATACGTCATGCTCACTCTGTCTCGGGGTTATCGACATAATGGCGATAAATGCTAGAGTACCTGTTTGTGTTAGAAAACTAGAAAGCAGAAATTATTCGAGTGTTCAGAAATGGTACAGTTTTAGGTGTGTCGCATTCCAACTTCTTGGGATGGGTGTGCCATCTCTGTCGACTAACTCGTATGCGCCATGTCCTGTTCGTCTCACGATCTGGTAGGGAGCTTCCCATGTCGAGGCCAACTTGCCGTGTCGAGGATCCTTTTTGTTTGGGAAGACCTTACGCAGAACCCAATCTCCCTACTGGAATACCCGAACCCTCACATTCTTGTTGTAGCTGTTCGCGACGGCTTGTTGGTAGGAGGCCATCCTGACCAGTGCCGCTTCCCTCAGTTCGTCAACAGTATCGATGTCGTAAGCCAAGACCGAGTCGTTCATTCCTGGTGTCATGAAAAATATTCTTGCTGTGGGGAGTTCGACTTCAGGAGGGATGACTTCCTCGCAACCGAAGACCAAGGAGAAAGGAGTATGGTTGGTCGCCGTCTTTGGCGTCGTCCTGTCGGCCCAAAGGATCACAGGTAACTCGTCTGCCCATCTTCCTTTGGCGTCATCGAGGCGCTTCTTGAGGTTGTTGATGATGATTTTGTTACTTGACTCGGCTTGGCCATTTGCTTGAGGATATCTTGGTGTTGAGATGTGCAAGGTGATGTTATACCTACTGCAGAATTCTTTGGTTTTGTTGCTGATGAACTGAGAACGATTGTCGCAGACGATCTCGGGAGGGATACCGAACCGACTGAGGATATTTCGTTTGATCAACGAAATGACTTCAGTATCTCGAACTCGCTTGAAAGCTTCTGCTTCGATCCACTTGGAGAAGTAATCGGTCATTGCCAACATGAAGACGCGTTGTCCCGACGCTTGTGGTAAGGGACCTACTATGTCCATCCCCCATTTCGTGAAGGGCCAAGGGGACAAGATAGGATGGAGTACTTCACAAGGTTGATGAGAGATGGATGCGAACCGCTGGCAGGAGTCGCACTTCTTAGCAAAGTTGATTGCGTCTTTCTTCATGGTGGGCCAGAAATATCCCATGGTAAGGGTTTTGTGGGCTAGGCTTCTTCCTCCGGCGTGGTTTCCACATTCTCCATCATGTATGCTGCGCAATGTCGACTCGATCTCGTCATGATCAAGGCATCTTAGGTACGGTCCTGCAACCGATTTTCTGAACAATACTCCATGGATTAGGATAAATCTGGAGGATTTCATGCGGAAGGCTTTTTCGTGGGTGACTCCAGCTGGGGTAGTGTTGTGTTTAAGCCAGTGTATGTAAGGGTCGCGCCATGAGGGCATTTGTGTAGGTTGAGACTGTTCGGTGATGGGTAGGTTATCTTTGGTGATGGCTGGATACATTAAGTGGACTACGGGGATGGAGGTGAGTTTAGGTTTAATGTTTGAGCCAAGATTGGCTAAGGCGTCAGCCTGGGTGTTTTGGTCTCTTGGTATTTGTTGTAAGGTGCATGAGTCGAACTTGTTCACGAGCCTTTTTGCTATTTCTAAGTAGGCCTGCATCTTTGAGTCCTTCGCTGCATAAGAACCGTTAATCTGGCTGATAATTAATAAAGAATCGCAACGTACCTCAAGTCGGCGGATATTCATGTCGAGTGCTAATGACAACCCCAAGATCAAAGCTTCGTATTCTGCTTCGTTGTTGGTAGCTTTGAACTCGCAACAGAAAGATTGTACTATGGTTTCCCCTTGTGGCGACTTTAGCACGATGCCGAGGCCTGTCCCCCGTATGTTGGAGGAGCCGTCAGTATGTAGGGTCCATGTAGACGAGGATCCATTGTTGGTCAGTGTGTTGACTTCGTGATCGATTTCGTGTTGGAGGCTCGGGCTGAAGTCAGCCACAAAATCAGCCAGGGCTTGCGACTTGATGGCTGTGCGAGGTTCGTACCGGATGTCGTAACAACCTAATTGTATAGCCCATTTGGACTTCCTGCCAGACAACTCGGGTTTCCTCATGATTGACTTCATGGGATAGTTAGTTCTAACAGTGATAGGATGACATTCGAAATAAGGACGCAATTTAACAGAAGCAACGACTAAAGCAAGGACAAGTTTTTCGAGATGAGAGTACCTTGTTTCGGCGCTAAGTAAAGACTTACTGACGTAATAAACAGGTAGCTGCTTTCCGTCTTCTTCCCGTACTAACACTGCACTGATGGTCGACTCCGTAACTGCGAGGTATACTTGTAGTACTTCATTGTTTTTTGGTTTGGACAATAACGGGGGGTTTGACAGGTATTGCTTGAGTTGCTGTAACGCGGCTTCGTGTCGGTCAGTCTAGCTGAACTTCTCATTTTTCCTGAGGATGTCGTAGAACAATTTGCACTTGTCGGACGACCTGGAGATGAAGCGGTTGAGGGCAACCACTCGGCCTGCTAATTTTTGTACGTCCTTCTGATTTCGAGGTGATTGTAGGTTGATGATTGCGCGGATCTGATCAGGGGTAGCTTCGATACCTCTTTGAGTAACCATGTAACCTAAGAATTTTCCAGAAGAGACTCCGAATGAACATTTGGTGGGGTTGAGTTTCATACTGTACTCTCGCAACACGTCGAAGGCTTGCTGAAGATGCATGATGTGATCCGAGGCTTTCTTGGATTTCACAAGCATGTCGTCGATGTAGACTTCCATTGTGTCGCCCAGTTGTTTTCTGAACATTTTGTTGACTAGGCGCTGATAGGTGGCGCCTGTGTTCCTTAATCCGAACGGCATGAATTTGTAACAATAAATTCCCTGCTCCGTGATGAAGGCGGTTTTCTCTTGATCTTCTGGGTGCATCAAAATCTGGTTGTAGCCACTGAGCGCGTCCATGAACGTGAGCATCTCGTGTCCCGCAGTAGCGTCAACCATGGCGTCGATGTGGGGTAAGGGAAAAGAATCTTTAGGGCATGCTTTGTTGATGTCGGTGAAATCTATGCACACTCGCCATTTCCCATTTTTCTTCCTGACTACGACGACATTGGCTAACCAGTCTGGATATTTCACCTCCCTGATCTTTCCTGTATCTAGTAGTTGTTGAATTTCATCATTGATAATTTGGTTGCGTTCTGGAGCGAACTTCCGCCGCTTTTGCTTAACGGGCTTATGTCGGGGGTCGACACTGAGTTTGTGAGTGATGACTCTGGACTGATGCCTGGCATATCTTCATGTGACCATGCGAAGCAATCCGCGTTGGCTTTGTCGGGTATATCGCATCTAATAAAGACGACCTGTTCTGGTTTCGCAGGATCCAAGATGATCTCGTCGAGTTGTTCAGATTTGGGCTCTTCGTAGCTCGCTGGTTCGGAGTTGGACTGTAATTGCTATAATGAGGATTTATTTGTGGCCGATGGTTTTAGGGCCGCCTTATAGCATTCTTTGGACTCTTGTTGGTCTCCTTTGATTTCTTGAACCCCCCATCGAGTCGGGAATTTGATGGTTTGGTGATATGTCGAAGGGATGGCCTTCATGTCGTGGATCCAGGGCCTGCCCAAAATAATGTTGTAAGATGAAGGGCAGTCAATAACACAGAATTTTACCTGTTGGTTGATCCCTTGTGCGTAAACGGGTAGGGTAACTTCTCCGAAGGTGGTTTTTGCTTCGCCACTGAATCCTATCAGCACGGTGGATTTTTTGACGACGGCTGTGTCTGGGTTGAGTCCCATCTGTTTGAGGGCGTCGAGCATCATCACGTTAGTTGAGCTGCCATTGTCGACAAGGACTCGTTTGATCATGCAGTTTCCAACAGGAATAGATATCACCAAGCCGTCGTGATGTTTGTCCGAGATGTCCCCTGCATCATATTCATCAAAAGATATAGGGGTTAGGTATTTGGCAGCAACAACTCGGACTGGTCTATCTATCTCGTTTTCTCGGGCGTGTCTCTTCGCTGCAGAATAAGTTAAACCACAAACGTCAGAACCTCCAGCAATGAAATTTACAGTTTTAGTATGAGGGGGAGGTGGAGGAGGTCGAGATGGAGAAGTAGAATTGTCTTTGTTGACAACGCCACGAGCTTTTTCTGACATGACGTCCTTGAGGTAACCATTTTTCAGCAGGTAGGCTACTTCTCTCCTCAACGCGACGCAGTCGTTGGTTGTGTGACCGATGTCGGCATGGAAGTCACACCATTTGGAGGGATCCTTCTTCGACTCGGGTTTGCTAGGCTTCGGTGGCCATTGCACTGCTTTCCCCATCTTCGAGAGGTGGTTCATCAGACCTACAGTGTCAACACAGAAAGAATATTCGTTAATTTTTGGAGGCAGGTCCAGGCTGCTTTTCCAGTCGGAGTCGTCGTCTTCCTCCACCACTGCTACATGTTGAGGTCGGGAATAAGGAGCAGGGCTGTCGTTGGTCCTCTTGGGGTAGGGCAACCGTCTTTCCGTCTTTGAATAGTCATTGCCCCCTTTCCGAGAATGGAGAGTTTCTTCCAACCTAACTTGGGCCATTGCTTTGGCTTGAGCATCTTCGAACGCCTTGCAGGGGTTTTTGATTAAATCCCTCCAGAGGTCGGTTTCGCCATATAATCCCTGTCTGAACGCTTCGATGGCTGTCGGAACATCACATTCAGGAACAGTCACCTTCTCCCTGATGAACCGGGCTATATAATCCTTCAGGGGTTCGTCAGGACGTTGGATTACTCGGTATAAGTCGCTTGTCTGCTTCTCTAGACATCTGCTGCTGGCAAACTGCTGGTTGAACATGTTGTCGAGGTGAGCAAAAGAGGTAATGCATCCATTCGGCAGGCTAGTCAACCACTTCAAGGTGGGCCCAGCCAATGTCGAACCGAACCCTTTGCAAAGGCTGGCTTCTCTCATGTGCTTGGGGACTGGAATGGTCATCATTCGTTGCTTGTAGGTCAAGATATGTTCTCTTGGGTCGGTCGTCCCATCGTACATGGGCATGTTGGGTGGGCTAAATCGTTTCGGGATATCTATTGCATCAATGGGATCGGGATATGGGGAGTCGGCATAGCTGTCTAGGCTAGCTTCTTTGATTAGTGTTGGTACACCAGGAATTTTGTTTATCATGGTCATTATTTGTTGGAGTTGGTGATTGTTGTTCTCACAGATGCTGTTGAGTACCGGAACGAGGGGGCCAAACGTTTCAGGAAGGCTGGCTTGGAGATGTTGATAGTAGGTACTCTGCGGGTATACGCCATGAGGTTGGTGAGGAGTGAACTGCGGCACCACTTGTTGTATGTAAGGGGGAGTTCCTTGAGTAGCGTGGGTACCTGCAACATAAGGGAAAGGAGTTACGAAACCGTGACTAACCGGAGCGACTGACCTGTTAAGAGGAGTGTATGGAGAATAGTTTCGAGAAGAGTCGGGGCGCATTTGCGTATTTGCAATCGGAAACGCTGCTTGCGGCGCCTGACTGGCTAAAGGGACCGTCATCAGCTGGGGAGGTGCCCCTGGCGCCGAAGTGACCAGGTTGACAACAAGTTGGACGACTTGCTGAGAGAAGAGTTGATCCCATGGCATTTGAATCGCTGGCGTTGGTCCTTGTGCCGGAAGCGTAACAGGCAGGGGCATTGACATGGTCACCATTGGGGGAGGCAACGGACGAGACACCAGAGCGGAGGCGGGGGCCGTCAGCATGGTGGATGTCGTCATGCCGACCTGAGGTGGGGTTACCGGGGCAGCCGTCGAGGTGACAACTATTGCCGATGTACCTGCAGAAGATGGTTGAGTTGGAGGCGGGGGAAGCCAACTCGGGTTAAAACGGGGTTGATTCGGTAATGGATCGAATTCGCGGATCTGCTAGAGAACAGGACCCCCAGGTTCGCCAAAGGGTACATGGAGGGGGTGATCTGGAGCGGCGTCAAGATCCAAGCGGCGGTTTAACCCGGACGTGTCTCGTCGGTACTGGAACCGGGATCCGGTGGCGATGGAGGCAGTGGACCTCACTTGAGAGTGCAACGCTTCGTTCTCCTTTTGGAGGATGTTGATGCGCTGCTCCATGGCTTCGAAGCGACGAGTGATATCGTCGGAAGAGCTAGCATTTCCAGCCATGGTTATTGGAATGGTATTATTGAGCTGCTCTTGATTGTCAGCCCCACGGTGGGCGCCAAATTGTTTTGGGAAAATTCGACTTAGAGACGAGCTTGCCTTGATGAAGGTGCTAACAATCGATCGAGCTAGATAATTGAAAATGGTGAGAGCAAGATGTAATAGCATAGGATAATTGTTGTTTTATCACTCGGAAATCATGTATGTAAAATAGACAAGACTAAGCCATTTTATAGGCATTTACAACAAGAATGTAACGTTTATGGAATAATTGCCCATAATTAGATAATAAATACGTAATGATGGCCGGCTTCATCAAAGGTTTGTAACGTCCGTTTTGAGCCCAGCAGTTGGAATGCCGTTCGAATAATGCCACCTTGCGCCTTGTTGGCAGCCACGTAAGCAATGCTTGCCACGTATGCCCACGTCACCAAGAGGGTATTTTTCCCCCTAACAGCACCTATTTATAGAGGTATGGGAAAGGAACTGGAATCCTATTAGGATACGAATTAATTTAATTAGAATCCTGCTAGGACTCTATTAAATAAACTTTATCTAATAGGTTTTAGGATTTAATCTTTTATCGAATCCCGATAGCATTAGGATTCGCACACGAGCATCGCACGAGCACCGTACACCCGCGCAGGCCTTGCGGGCCACGCTGAGCGCACAGCGCCTCGGCCCATGCCCGCTGCCTTTGTCCGCGCGCGCGCCCAAGGCCTTGGCTGGGCCTGGCTTGCGCTGGGCCTGGTCGAGGCTTGGCGTGTGCGTGTGGCTTGCTGTGCGACGGCCTGGCTTCGTGCTGGGTCTTCGTCTAGCGAGCCTCGTCCGATGCTAATTCGTACGATACGCTTCCGATTAAATTCCCGATTCCGGAATTCATTTCCGATACGAACAATATTTAATATTTCCGATTCCAGAATTAATTTCCGTTTCGAACAAATATTTAATATTTCCGTTTCCGAAATTATTTTCCGATTCCGATAATATTTCCGATTCTGACAATATTTCCGTTTCCGGCAATATTTCCGATTCCGGCAATATTTCCATTTTCGATAATATTTTCCGATACGTACCATGTTTCCGTTTCCGGAAACATCTACGGCTTGGATAATATTTATATTTCCGATATGATCCATATTTCCGTTTCCGGTAATATCATCGTTTCCGGAGTATTCTTTTCTTGCTTGTGACGATCTCAGCTCCCACTGAAACCAAGATCCGTCGATTCCGAATATCCATAGATGGAGTATTTAATGCCATTAAGTACTTGATCCGTTTACGTACTATTTGTGTGACCCTACGGGTTCAGTCAAGAGTAAGCTGTGGATTAATGTCATTAATTCCACTTGAACTGAAGCGGCCCCTAGCTAGGCATTCAGCTCACTTGATCTCACTGAATTATTAACTTGTTAATTAATACTGAACCGCATTTATTAGACTTAATATTATATGCATACTTGGACCAAGGGCATTATTTCCTTCATTCACATCCTTGTTGGCATCAATCCAACGATTGAGGGCTGCCTAAGTGACCCCTTCGCCTGCGGCTTCGGGCATCGCCTCTTCCAGGACATACTCCTTTCCTTCCTGCATAAGAACTATTTGCAAGTTCCTTTGCCAGTCAAGGAAGTTTTTCCCGTTCAACTTCTCCTTTTCGAGAATTGATCGAATGTTGAATGAATTGTTGTTTGCCATAAATAAAGCTACAATTGAAAAAGCATAAACAAATAAATAATCATTCACAGTTTCTCTTAATAAACTTAAATTCTAGCATACATGCATAATTTAATGTTCATTAAGCATTTTATTCAAGTTATGTGTTCTGGCAGGTGTGAATAAAATGATTCCAAGATCCTAAAACCCATTGAAGACTTAAGCACATTATGTATTTAGACTCAATTCTAAAATCTTTTAGGTAAGCAAAAGTCTTTTGCTAATAGTCTAGAAACTACTCTTGGTTGATAGGTACGTCTAAGAACTTATTAGGTAAACCTATCGATTTTGCCACGACATAAAAGGACTCCTTACTTATATCGTTGAGTTTCACCAAAACTAACATGTACTCACAATTATTTGTGTACCTTACTCCTTTAGGATCAATAAATAACACCTCGCTTAGCGTAATCTATTACTAGATTGATGTAAAGGTTATCCAAGTAAGTGTTATTTTGGCATGGCACCTTTTAACTCAATTTTTAAGTTTGGAACTTAAGGCTCTTACTATGTTGGTTAGATTTTAAGTGAACTAAAATCCTTAATCATGCAACATAATCAAGCTTCGATCTCATGCATATTTAAGACATATTTAAAAGCAATAAATAACTTAAAGCAAGCATAAGATAAATGTGATCTAGTATGGCCCGACTTCATCTTGAAGCTTCAACTTCAAAGTCCGTCATGAAAATGGATGGAAACTTCGTCTTGAATTTCACCGTGGGAGGCTCCATTTTCTTTAAACAGGATCAGCTATAATTAAACTAATTTCAACTATTTGATGGTACGCAGACCATATTTGAATTGCAAAACAAATTTGGTGGATTAGACCAATTACATTCAAATTAATGGTACGCAGACCATATTTTCTATCCTATTTGGGCCATACTAGTCACTTCATAACCTGCAAAAGAGTACATATAGAATATATACCATTCACCCATTCATTATCATGAATGGCCCACATAATTGGTTAGTAAAAACACATTGTATGCATCACATAAATATTTGCAGCAATTAATCAAGGGCACCAATAATCCACCAATTATTAAGTCCTTATTAATTCTAATCAAGTTGTTTTAACTTTAAAGGATTTGTAGACCTAATCAAGAGTTTATGACTAAAATTGCTCCCACTTAAACCAATAAATTCATATACTTTACTAATTTTAAACATAAAATTGTATTTCTAGTCTAACCGGAAACATACAAATTTAATTAAAATTTAAAGCTCATATAAATTTATAATTGAATCCATTTTATTTAATTTATTTTTCAGTTGAATTAAATGAATTTAAATTAATTCAAGGTTTAATTTTAGTAAAATAATTACTATAAATAAAATATATAATAATTATAATATTCAAAATTAAAATCCGAGAAAACAATTTAAATTATTAATTTTAAAATTAATTAAAATTATTTCCGAACTGAAAATCTCAAATTAAATTCAAAACGCGTTAATCGTAACACGACGAGGCACTTGGGCTTGCGCCGAAGCCCCATCGAGTCATGAGGCAGCCGCGCCCCATCGACTGATCGCTAGGCGCGCACGAGCAGGCCACACGCATCGCAGCCATGCTAGGCCACGCTGCGCGCAGCCCGCATAGCACGACGCTACTGCTTTGTTCGCTGGGCGAGGCAGCGAGCGCTGTGGCGCAGCTCGCTTGCTGCCCACACGCGACTGCTCGCCTGGCACACGCCACGCCCTCTGCCCATCGCTCATTGAGTCGCACACGCCCAGCTCCCTTGCTTCGCACGCACGCCTCTTGCTTGTTGCTCGTTGCATTCGTACCGCATGGGCGACGAGCTCCCTTGCTCGTCGTCGCATGCCCACACTATACAACACCCCTTAAGGGTAACACGTAGTTTCCTTTGCTTTGTGCGTGCAACATTTATGAGCGTTTTCATAAAAATTTAAAATTTTTAATTTAAAATTAACGACAAATTAATAAATCATATTAATTTCATAATTTTAGGGCGAAAAATCGAAATTTTTTTAATCAATTAATTTCCGATTAACATGGATTCAGATCTAGGTCATAAAAATTTAAAATTTAACATAAATTAACAATTTTTATGGTGGATTTTAATCATGGATACCTAATTAAATTATTAATTAATTATGAAAAACAAATCAATTCTAAATTATTCGAATTTCAACAAATTAATCATAATTACAAATTAGGTTGTATAATTAACAAGTCTAGGCATTCATAATTGTTAAACATATACTGTAGGTCAATCAAAAACTCAAGATTTATCAACAAGAATCGCAAATATTTAATTTAACATCTTAAATTTACAAACTTTTGCGTTCGAAAAACTTAAACCTCCGAAAAGTCATAGTTAGGCTTCGAATTTGGGAATTCTGGGTTCGGCCGAAAAATACTAATTTTGTCAAATTTTTAGAATGCCTTTTACATGCGAAATTGACACAAAAATCACTCGATTTGGTTAAGTAACGAATATTCTGCCGAAAAACTGCGTACATATAATTAAATAAACGCAATTTGCAATTAACTACGAAAACTAATCACCCCTTTAATTCCTTGCAAATTTGTAAAATTTAACCATGTTCATGCAATTTAAATTATGAAAATAATAAGAGGCTCGTGATACCACTGTAAGGTTATGATACATATGAATAAACATAAATCATGCGGAAAAACCATAAAGTCAGGAAACATATTATTTACACATAATCATTTAGCATAATTCATATGCATACACTTTGTAGCGTGCCCTCCCTAGCTGCGCCCGAACCGAACAAGAACAAGTCTTTAGGACTCCAAGTGTCGTCCCTCCGTAGATAGTCCACAGCACGTTCGGACCCGCCTTAACATTGACCAACTAGAATCGCCCTTAAGGTACTATATATTTTCGGCTAATAGGGCAAGAATATGGCTGATTTTTCTTCTTAAAAATCTTAGATTTTTATTGTTTGAATACTTGAAATTGTCTCTCATAAATTGTGACCCTAGGCACCTATTTATAGAGTTATGGAAAAGGACTTGGAATCCTATTTGGATACTAATTTATTTAATTATAATCCTACTAGGACTCTAATTAAATAAAATAAATATTTTAGGATTAGATTTAATCATATGACGAATCCCGGTAGCCTTAGGATTCGAGTAACACACTTCGAGTGATACGCTAGCACCGCATGCAGGCCTTACGGCCCACGCACAGCGCCAGCCCACTCGTCGCAGCCCATGTCTCAGCTCCGCGCGCGCCAAGGCCATTGCTGGGCCTGGCCTTGCGCCGGGCCTGGCGTGGCTTGGCAGCGTGTGTTTGGGCGCTTGGCTTGCTGGGCGTAGGCCTGGCTTCGTGCTGGGCCTTCGTCTAGCAAGTCTCGTCCGATGCTAATTCGTACGACGCGCTCCCGATTAAAATCCCGATTCCGGAATTCATTTCCGATACGAACAATATTTAATATTTTCGATTCCGGAATTAATTTCCGTTTCGAACAAATATTTAATATTTCCGTTTCCGAAATTATTTTCCGATTCCGATAATATTTCCGATTCTGACAATATTTCCGTTTCAGGTAATATTTCCGATTCCAACAATATTTCCATTTCCGATAATATTTTCTGATACGTACCATGTTTCCGTTTCCGGCAACATCTACGACTTGGATAATTTTATATTTCCGATACGATCCATATTTTCGTTTCCGGCAATATCATCGTTTCCGGAGTATTCATTTCTTGCCTTTGACTATCTCAGCTCCCACTGAAACCAAGATCCGTCGATTCCGAATATCATAGATGGAGTACTTAATTCCATTAAATACATGATCCGTTTACGTACTATTTGTGTGACCCTACGGGTTCAGTCAAGAGTAAGCTGTGGATTAATATCATTAATTCCACTTGAACTGAAGCGGCCTCTAGCTAGGCATTCAGCTCACTTGATCTCACTGAATTATTAACTTGTTAATTAATACTGAACCGCATTTATTAGACTTAACATTAAATGCATATTTGGACCAAGGGCATTATTTCCTTCAGGCGCCAGTTTGCTTAGTCGGGCTGGCCTTCTTGCCACCTTTCTTAGCATTCCTCTTCTTACCAAATTCCTTGAACTTGCCCCCACGCACCATAAGCACATCTTGCTTATCACTTTTGAGCGTCTTTCAGCGGTCTTCAGCATACCGTGAAGCTTAGTAAGCGTTTTGTCGAGACTATTCATACCGTAGTTCAGCTTAAACTGATCATACCCGATATGAAGAGAATGGAGGATGGTGTCTACAACCATTTCCTAAGAGAATCGCTGATCCAGCCGACTCATATTCTCAATGAGTCCAATAATTTTGAGAACATGTGGACTTACGGGCTCGCCTTTCTTAAGCTTGGTCTCAAGAATTTGCCTATGAGTCTCGAATCTTTCGACCCGAGCCAGTTCTTGGAACATGTTCTTTAACTCACTGATGATCGTGAAAGCATCTGAGTTGATGAACGTTTTCTTTAGATCTGCACTCATGGTTGCAAGCATTAGACATTTTACATCCTTGTTGGCATCAATCCAACGATTGAGGGCTGCCTGAGTGACCCCGTCGCCCGCGGCTTCGGGCATCGCCTCTTCCAGGACATACTCCTTTTCTTCTTGCATAAGAACTATTTGCAAGTTCCTTTGCCAGTCAAGGAAGTTTTTCCCGTTCAACTTCTCCTTTTCGAGAATTGATCGGATGTTGAATGAATTATTGTTTGCCATAGTTAAAATTACAATTGCAAAAGATTAAAAAAATAAATAATCATTCACAGTTTCTCTTAATAAACTTAAATTCTAGCATTCATGCATAATTTAATGTTCATTAAGCATTTTATTCAGGTTATGTGTTCCGGCAGGTGTGAATAAAATGATTCCAAGACCCTAAAACCATTGAAGAATTAAGCACATTATGTATTTAGACTCAATTCTAAAATCTTTTAGGTAAGCAAAAGCCTTTTGCTAATAGTCTAGAAACTACTCTTGGAATAGGTATGTCTATGAACTTATTAGGTAAACCTATCAATTTTGCCATGACATAAAAGGACTCCTTAGTTATATCGCTGAGTTTCATCAAAACTAACATGTACTCACAATTATTTGTGTACCTTACCCCTTTAGGATCAATAAGTAACACCTCGCTGAGTGTAAAACTATTACTAGATTGATGTAAAGGTTATCCAAGTAAGTGTTATTTTGGCATGGCACCTTTTAACTCAATTTTTTAAGTTTGGAACTTAAGGCTCTTACTATGTTGGTTAGATTTTAAGTGAACTAAAATCCTTAATCATGCAACATAATCAAGCCATAATCTCATGCATAATTAAGACATATTTAAAGCAATAAATAACTTAAAGCATGCATAAGATAAATGTGATCTAGTATGGCCCGACTTCATCTTGAAGCTTCAACTTCAAAGTCCGTCTTGAAAATGGATGGGAAACTCTGTCTTGAATTTCACCATGGGAGGCGCCATTTTCTTCAAATAGGATAAGCTATAATTAAACTAATTACAACTATTTGATGGTACGCAGACCATATTTGAATTGAAAAACAAACTTTGGTGCATTGGACCAATTACATTCAAATTAATGGTACGCAGACCATATTTTCTATCCTATTTGGGCCATACTAGTCACTTCATAACCTACAAAATAGTACATATACAATATATACCATTCCCCCATTCATTATCATGAATGGCCCACATAGCTGGTTAGTAAAACACATTGTTATGCATCACATAAATAATTGCAGCAATTAATCAAGGGCACCAATAATCTACCAATTATTCAGTCCTTATTAATCCTAATCAAGTTGTTTTAACCTTAAAGGATTTGTAGACCTAATCAAGAGTTTATGACTAAAAATGCTCCCAGTTAATCCAATAATATTATATGCTTTACTAATTTTAAACATAAAAATGTATTTCTAGTCTAACCGGAAACATACAAGTTTAATTAAAATTTCAAGCTCATATAAAATTATAATCGAATCCATTAATTTATTTTCAGTTGAATTAAACGAATTTTAATTCATTCAAGGTTTAATTTTAGTAAAATAATTAGTATAAATTAAAATTTATAATAATTATAATAATCAAAATTAAATCCCGAGAAAACAATTTAAATTATTAATTTTAAAATTAATTAAAATTATTTCCGAACTGAAAATTCAAAATTAAAAACAAAACGTGTCAATCGTCGCAAGACGAGGCACTTGGGCTTGCTCCCAAACCCCATCGAGCCACGAGGCCGCATCGCCCCTCGCCTGACCGTTGCACAAGGCACGAGTAGCAGCAGCCACGTGCAAACGCATCAAGCCTAGCCACGCTTGCGCGCAGCCTACTCGTTCGCATCGCATCGCAGCAGCTCCCCTCGCGAGGAATCGCTCGCTGCATGCGAGCCATCGTTCGCTGGCGCGAGGCAGTGCGCGCTGTGGCGCAGCACGCTTGCTGCACACACGCGACTGCTCGCAGTGCCTTGCCTGTCGCCCATCGCTCATCGCTCATCGCATAGCACACACGGCCAGCACCATTGCCTCGCTCGCGCACCATGCTATGTTTCTCGCTGCATTCGTACCGCACGGGCGACGAGCTCCCTTGCTCGTCATCGCGTGCCCGCACTATACAACACCCCTTTTAGGGTAACACGTAGCGTCCATTGCTTTGTGCGTGCAATATTTATGAGCGTTTTTCATAAAAATTTCAAATTTTAAATTCAAAATTAATGACAAATTAATAAATCATATTAATTTCATAATTTAAGGGGGAAAAATCGAAAATTTAGTAATTAATTAATTTCCGATTAACATGGATTCAAATCTAGGTCATAAAAATTTAAAATTTATCATAAATTAACAATTTTATGGTGGTTTTTAATCATGGATACCGAATTAAATCATTAATTAATTATGAAAATCAAATCAATTCTAAATTATTCGAATTTCAACAAATTAATCATAATTACAAATTAGGTTGTATAATTAACAAGTCTAGGCATTCAAATTTGTTAAACATATACAGTAGGTCAATAAAAAATTCAAGATTTATCAACAAGAATCGCAAATATTCAATTTAACATCTTAAATTTACAAACTTTTGCGTTCGAAAAGCTAAAACCTCCTAAAAGTCATAGTTAGGCTTCGAATTTGGGAATTCTGGGTTCGGCCGAAAAAAATTCTTTTTGTCAAAATTTTAGAATGCTTTTTACATGCGGAATTGACACAAAAAATCACTTGATTTGGATGAGTAACGAAGAAACTGCCGAAAAACTGCGTACATATAATTAAATGCCAACGCCATCGATGCAATCGACATCCCTAAGCGTTTAAGCCCACCTAATATTCCCATGTTCGATGGAACCACGACCCTAGAGAGCACATCTTAACCTACAAGAAACGAATGATGACGATCCCAATCCCCAAGCACATCAGGGAAGCCAGTTTATGCAAAGGCTTCGGTTCGACGCTAATCGGGCCCGCTCTGAAGTGGTTAACTAGTTTGCCAAATGGATGCATCACTTCCTTTGCACATCTCGACAACATGTTCAACGAGCAGTTTGCCAGCAGCAGAGGGTTAGAGAAGCATACAAGTGATCTATACCGTGTGGTTCAACGACTAGACGAACCTTTGAAGGATTACATAGCTCGATTCATTAGGGAGAAGGTGACAGTTCCAGAATGCGACGTCCCGACCGCGATTGAGGCATTTAGACAAGGGTTGTATGGGGAGACCGACCTGGGGAGAGATCTCATCAAATATCCTTGCAAGACGTTCGAAGATGCCCAATCCAAGGCAATGGCCCAACTCAGGCTCGAATAAACCCTCTATTCCAGAAAAGGAACCAATGATTATACCAAGACGGACAGGCGACTGCCCTATCCTAAGAGAAGCATGTTATGTTATGATACATATGAACAACATAAATCATACGGAAAAACCTTAATGCCAGGAATCATATTAATTGCACATAATCAGACTAGGATGCATACACTTTGTGGCGTGCCCTCCCTAGCTGCGCCCGAACCGAACAAGAACAAGTCTTTAGGACTCCAAGTGTCGTCCCTCTGTAGAAAGTCCACAGCACGTCCGGATCCGCCTTAAGCTTGACCAACTACAATCGCCCTTAAGGTTCTTAGAAATTTCGGCTATTAGGGTGCAAGTGTTTGGCTGATTTTTGCTTGAAAATCTTACCTTTGAATACTTGAAAACTTGTATATAAATTTGTGAACCTAGACACATATTTATAGAGTCATGGAAAAGGATTTAGAATCCTATTAGGGTACCAATTTGTTTAATTAGAATCTTATTAAAACTCTATTAAACAAATTCTATCTGTATTAGGATTAGGATTTAATCATAGAACAAATTCCATTAGCTTTAGGATTTGTATTGAACACAAGCGTTGCACGAGCACGAGCACGAGCACGAGCCGCACAGCCCGCGCAAGCCTTGCGGCCCACGCGAGCAGCACAGCCCGCAGCCCACGAGCTCGCGCGCGCCATTGCCTTTTTCGGCCTGGCCTTCCGCTGGGCCTGGCGAGGCTTTGCTGCATTGTGTTGATGCGCATGGCTTGCTGGACGCAGGCCTGGCTTCGTGCTGGGCCTTCGTCTAGTAAGTCTCGTCCGATGCTAATTCGTACGATGCGCTTCCGATGAAATTCCCGATTCCGGAATTCATTTCCGATACGAACAATATTTAACATTTCCGATTCCGGAATTAATTTCCGTTTCGAACAAATATTTAATATTTCCGTTTGCGGAATTATTTTCCGATTCCGATAATATTTCCGATTCTGACAATATTTCCGTTTCCGGCAATATTTCCATTTCCGATAATATTTTCCGATACGTACCATGTTTCCGTTTCCGGCAACATCTACGACTTGCATAATATTTATATTTCCGACATATTTCCGTTTCCGGCAATATCATCGTTTCTGGAGTATTCATTTATTTGCCTTTGACGATATCAGCTCCCACTGAAACCAAGATCCGTCGATTCCGAATATCCATAGATGGAGTATTTAATGCCATTAAATACTTGATCCATTTACGTACTATTTGTGTGACCCTACGGGTTCAGTCAAGAGTAAGCTGTGGATTAATATTATTAATTCCACTTGAACTGAAGCGGCCTCTATCTAGGCATTCAGCTCATTTGATCTCACTGAATTATTAACTTGTTTAATTAATACTGAACCGCATTTATTAGACTTAACATTAAATGCATACTTGGACCAAGGGCATTATTTCCTTCAAAGCAATGATCGTCTCGCCCCTTACTCCCGACCTCAGCAAGTAGCAGTGAAGGAAGAAGACGACGACGCCGATTAGAAGAATAGTCCCGACCTGCCTCCCAGGATTAACAAATATTCTTTTTGTGTTGTCACTGTAGGTCACGAAGCCGCACTTCAAAAACTCAAACAGTACTTATCAGAACCTCCGTTGCTGTCAAAGCCAAAGGACAAGGAAGAATTGCAAGTGTACCTCGCAGTCACGGAGTCGACCATTAGTGTAGTCTTGGTACGAGAAGAAGACGACATACAGTTTTCCATCTACTATGTTAGTAAGTCCTTACTTGCGCCGAAACAAGGTACTCACATCTTGAAAAAATCGTGCTTGCTTTGATTGTTGCATCTACTAAATTACGTCCTTATTTCGAATGTCATCCTATAACTGTTAGAACTAACTATCCAATGAAGTCGATCATGAGGAAGCCTGAGTTATCTGGCAGGATGTCTAAGTGGGAAATACAGTTAGGGTGCTACGACATAAGGTATGAACCTCGCACATCCATCAAGTCGCAAGCTCTAGCAGATTTTGTGGTTGACTTCAGCCCAAGTATCCAACATGAGGTCGACAAAGAAGTCAACATGTTAGTAGATGACGGGCTCTTGTCGACATGGACTCTGTACACTGACGGCTCCTCCAACATACGGGGGACAGGGCTAGGAATTGTGCTAAAGTCGCCACAAGGGGACACCATAGTACAATCTGTCTGTTGCGAGTTCAAAGCTACCAACAATGAGGGGAGTACGAAGCCTTGATCTTAGGGCTGTCACTAGCACTCAACATGCATATTCGCCGACTTGAGTTACGTTGTGATTCATTACTAATTATCAGTCACATTAATGGTTCATATACAACAAAGGATTCCAAGATGCAGGCTTACCTAGAAGTAGCCAAAAGGCTTGTCGGCAAATTCGACTCACGCACCCTGCAACAAATGCCAAGAGATCAAAATACCCAAGCTGATGCCTTAGCTAATCTAGGCTCAAACATCAAACCCAAACTCATCACAATCCTCGTAGTCCACCTAATGTACCCATCCATCACAAAAGAAACCTTACCCATCATGAGCAAGCCTCACCAACTCAAAATCAAACCCCCACATCATGGCGCGACCCATACATACATTGGCTCAAACACCACACCATCCCACCTGAAGTCGCTCATGAAAGATCCTTCCATATGAGAGCCTCCAGATTCATCTTGATCCATGGGGTCTTGTTCAGGAAGTCAGTTACAAGACTGTACCTTAGATGCCTTAACCACGACGAGACCGAGTCGACGCTGGGGAATATCCATGATGGTGAATGTGGAAATCATGCCGGAGGACGAAGCCTAGCCCACAAAACTCTAACCATGGGATACTTTTGGCCAACTATGAAGAAAGATGCAATCACCTTCCGAAGGAAATATTTCCTTCACCCAAGGTTCATTAAGTCTAATACCAAGGTTCAGATTAATTGCGAACAATTAATTCACTGAGATCAAGTGATCGGAACAGCTAGCTGGAGCAATGCTTCCGATCAGTGAGTTCTAATGAATATTAAGCTCACAACTTACTCTTGACTGAACCTACAAGGTCACACCAATGGCATGTAACAGATCATCGGATTAAATGAATCGAAAATTCATTTAATAGCTTTTCGGGAATTAGTTTTGGAAAACGTATTATACGATACGACCTTGCATCGGAATTGTATATTGTATCGCGAATATTCGTAAGCTGGGCGAAACGAATAATCGTATCGTACGACGGTGATTCGTCGTATACGATACGATAAATAATAGCCGTAAGGTATTAGTCGCCAATACGAGCCGCAATAGAATTGTCGGCCCGTCGAGCCAAGCATGCAAGCGCGCAAGGCCCAACGAGCCAGCAAGGTTGCGCGTAGCAACAAGCCAGCCCGCGGCACGAGTGTGCGCGCAGCTGGGCAGCAGCGCAGCAAGCGAACAACAAGGCACGCGGCCCATTGTTGTGTTGCTTGGCTGCCGCGCATGGGCTTGCATGAGTGTGGGCATGTGTGTGGCCGGTTAGGGCCTTGTGCCTTGGCCGGTTATACACAAATATAACCTTAGGGTTATATTCCACACTAGTCAGTAGTTTTCCAATACCCTAAACCTAATTCTAAATATTACGTTCTTCAGTTTTCTCTCTGTGAAAACTGTTCATCCCAAAAAGCAAAAACCTTCTACTTTGTCTAAGCTACAATAATCAAGGCGGATCTGAACGTGTTGGTGAACCAAGTAGAGGAACAACAAGTGGAGTTCTTTGTTCGTGTTCGTTGACAGATTACTTGGGAAAACACGCTTCGAATGTAAGTTTGCTTAATCTTTGCTTTATACATGTTTCCTGGCTTTGGGGATTGTTACGCACATGTTATGTATGTTTAACTGTATTCCCCTATAGTGGCATCACGAGCCTTATGTATTCAAAGCATGTTTTAGCATGATTTTATTGTTTTTGCTGTTGTCGAATTTTTGGGAATTTTTGTTGATTTTTTGGAATATTTTATGAATTATTGGATCAATTGCGTAATGGGTTCTGAAATCAAAAAGATTCGGTTTTTCGACTTTTCTGACCCTAATCTGATTGAAAACGATTTTATAAGATCAACCAATGAGAACGGAATTGCAAAAACAGGCTTCGAAGTTGTGTCTTTTGGGCGTTTTTGTTAATTTTCGAATAAAAGTTAATAAATTCGGAAGGTTTTTTAATTAATTGGTCGACCTAAACGACTCGGAATTGATTGAAATTTTTACGAAATGTTATTGGGTGTATTCTTGAATTATGGTAAAATTTTAGCCGTTTTCGATAAGCATAAACCCTAATTTTGCTTTCCCCAAATTCGTAAATTTTAGATCGCTAATTGATTTTTTAAATAATTTAGATCTAATAATTTGGTTAATGGGGAAAGGGAATATAATTTGATGGTCAGTGGAAAATTTTAAAAATTATTGGATTAAAATTTTGAATGGTTTCGTTAATTTTAATCGACCCTTAAACCAAATTGATTAAAATCTGAAATTTAATTGTTTAGAACGATTTAAAGTTTTAGATATGATTATTTAAAAGTTCAAATTTTCAGTTGAAATCGTCGGTTCTTAAAATTTGAATAATGTTAGCCTTGATTTAATAATTTTAACGAAATTGGGTTGTTGTTAAATTAATTAAATCGCAAGAATCGTTATTTTTTGAAAATAAAACTCGTAACTTTTTCTTAATGAAAAATAACTTAATGCAAACGTTCGTGAATTTAATTTTTTTTAATTAATTTGGTCCGTAGGCACGAACCAAAGGCACGAACTTGAGGTGGGGTGGACGTGTGGATCGATGAGCCACGCGGACTGCCATGCGAGTGTCGAGCCACAACAATGCGGGCAGCAGCAGCGTGCTGTGTGCCTCGCGCGCTGGGCGAGGAAGGAGCGATCAAGGCAGGTGCCTTGGCTTGCGATGGCTGTGAGCAAGCAAGGCACCTCGCCTTGCGTTGCGCAGCGACGAGCACACAGGGGCAGCAGCCTGCTGCGGGTACGTGGGCGCGGCTGCGAGGTGCATGGGCCTTGCTCGTGTGCCTCGTAGGCTACACCGTGCGATGCTGGGCGCAAGCCTAGCCCGCGCATGCACACGAATAATTTTTTTTTTCGTTGGGCTTGTGTAGACACCTACTTTTGTCCCCATCCCGAAAGGGAAGGTTCGTTGATGAGAACATAAATCTCCACTTGAGAACGCATCTCCTATAAAATAACGAATCTCAATTCCCCTTTTCATTTCACCCGAAACCTGCTATTTACAGAAACCTACTATTTATAGAAACCTGCTATTTATAGAAACCTGCTATTTTTAGAAACCTGATATTTATGGAAACCTGCTAAAAATAGTAAATGCCGTAATGGGTAGTTGTTAAAAGTGGCAAGTCATAAAAGATAGAAACCTGTCAGAATTAGGTGTTGCACTCCAACATACATCCTAAATGAGATAGAAATTGCGAGAGAATCCTATTCCTAATACGATTCGAAAATAAGAGTTACGTATTAATTAAAATCATAACGAGCCTAGAGTTCGTAACGGGCCCAGATGCATTCCATCATAAAATTAATACGCACTAAAAGACTCGATTAAAGTCTCATACACTCCGGATTCTAAGAATCCTAATCTGACAAAGAAACGGCCCAGACTCTATTTTCAACGCCTGGCTCTGGGCGCCGAAATCTTCGGCGCCCAACCCTGGGCGCTGAAATTACCTGGGACGTGTTATTTCCTAATTCCTCGTGGATTAGAGTTCTACAATTCTATCTTTCCATGAACTCTTTTCTATAAATAGGGCCCTAAGTTCGACGTGAAAAGGACACAACACACAATTATTAATCTGAGTATTGACTCTAAACCCCTAAGCCTAAGCCTCACACTGCAAAACTGATCACGCGTTCTGTCGCAATCGATCCAAAAATCGAACAGAACGTATCCTGTCCTATAATTTGAGATTCATTAAATAAAAGGAGAAATAGCAAAGTCAAAGTGGTTAGTTTTCTGAGAACCGTGACGCACCTCTCAAGGGTGCGCCATAATGTGTCCCTTTTCCATGGTTTAATTGCTTTCCTCACCCTTTTATGAACTGTTAAACTAATTAAATCTGATTGTTCTATAACGCCTAATAAAGATAATATGTTGGGAAATTGGATTATCATGCTAGGTCCCTTAAAACAATCTAAATCAGATAATCGCGTTCGATCTAGTACTATATGTTGCATATTGTTAAAATCAACTCAGATTAGTTTAATAGTTAACGCATGTCCCTTCAATTATTTATGCTGAGCTAGTAAGGATATCGTGCCTCTGGATTTATCGAAGAGCGAGTACTCCTCTCGGTAGTTACAGTCCCCCGAACCCTCAATCTCTACCTTGCGGGTGTATGTTGAGAGATCCCCAGACCAGGGATCACAAGGGAACCTACGGCCGTCGTGGTCAAACATAATTGCACTCCCTTTATGTCACGATAACCGGTTTTGTCAGTTTTTTTCATTATCGTTAAAAACTGAATGGCGACTCCTATATTACTAGTCAATTGGGTGTAAACTCACAGGAAATCCAATTACACTTGATTTGACAAAAAAGAAACGTCACACCCACGAGGGACAAGGTCACGCATTAGCCTCGTGCTTTTTCGACCCCCTCACAGTGGCGACTCCACTGGGGATAGTGAAGGAAATACTCGTGCTCGTAGGTAATCAAAATAGCCGAAGGGTGAAAGGATCCTGCCCCGCGTTTATTTCCCCATCAAGTTGGGACGACCTGAAAATCAGCATATTAATGTGAACGGACAGAACCGCATAACGAATCTTGGCTCCCTCAGGGAGTTAGGACTAAGGATACCCATCGCCAACCGGGGGGTGCATACGCTTCGAATGTTGTCCACTCGACACTTTCGCTAGTAGTACACCCGTCCCAAACCCAATCGCTCGCCCATTAGGTCCCTCTCATTGGTGCATGCCCCCTTGGCTTACATCGTGATTGGCCTCTTGGGCGAAATTCGTCTGTTGAAGGCACTACCTCGACCGGGGCATGTGTCGGATCTGCAATAGAAGCGGTACCAAGCCAGGCGCAAAAACTACCCATAGAAGCCTATCATAAACTACATGACATATTATTATTGCCTCATAATGTAATGTTAGTTATGTGTAGCGAAATATGTGATTGTGTGTGACAAACAATGTTAGAAAACCAACGACCTTAAAATATTTCCCAAACATTCATAAACCAATTGGCCAAAGAGTTATACCGAAATACGTGTTCCGCAAACCCGAACGATCGCCACAAAAATAAGCGACGCTCGGGATGGCCCGTAACGAATCCCATAAACGCTGCACAACGCGTAAAGGACGTTATTAGGCAAGCACGCAAAATCAAAGTCGCATAAACAAAAAAATATACGCAAACAGAAAACGAGAACCAGCCAGGGACCCATTTTCAGCGCCCCTGGCTGGGCGTCAATATTTCTCACGCCCAACGCTGGGCGCTGAAGTTGCTGCCTGGCCTTTTGGTCAGGCACAGCAGCCTCGGTGCCCGCGCATAAAGTATACGTAGCAGTAAAAAAAAATTCGTGAGAATTGCTGCGAGGGCGTATGAAAAGGCACTCGATTCTAAAAGCGACTTGTAAAAAATAAAATAACTCTTTGTGTCGTTGTTAGGCCTCCTATGACGACAATGCTCGGCACCAAAACCGAACATGCCAATAACTATGAATGTCACAATGGGTAAGTGTTTCGAAAATCCAAAGAATGACCAAAAGAAAGAACCAAAAAGTGTACCAACAAAAGAAAGAGCGAAAAAACCAATAGAGAGAGTCAAAGTCTAGACTAAGTAATGCTTGAAACTTTGGGGCCTAAACTTTAGCTTATCTTATGCATAGGACTGGTCCTGCCACTTGGTGCCGATCGGGAAATCAAAGGTTAGTACGTCTCGAAGATACATCGCCAACACCAGGTTTAGTGACTCCAAGCTCCGTCCGTCATCCCTCATTTCAAGGATCTCCGCTTCCCCAACCTCGATTCGCACCCTCAAACATGTCTATAGAAGAGCTACAAAACCAAATGGCCCAAATGACCCTACTCATAAACCAACTGAAAATGGAAAACGAATCCTTAGCGGCTGCGCAAGCCAAACATTTTGCATTACTGGTCATTTGGCCTCCTGAAACCAAATTAGTCCAAAAATTCATTGACAACCTGGACCCAATTTACAAACAACATCTTAGATACTTGGGACTTGACACTTTCAAAAGAGTTTATGATGTGGGAATAAAGATCGAGGACGACCTCGCAAAAACAATACAAAGTAAACCCGCATACAAAAGCAACACCTACAACAGGGGCAACACATCCCAAGACCAAGAAGTCCATGCCGTGGAAGAAACCCCAACCCGAAGGAGCCCGGGAAGGTGGACCCGAGGTCGAAAGTTTGCCCCACTCGGGTTGACTCTAGTACAAGCTTTCAAAAGACTAACCAATCAGGGAAAACTAAGGCCCATAGGCCCCACACCCGACCCTCCAGTCAAAAATAAGTACTGGGTCGAGGGCGCTCGTTGCGAGTTCCATCAAGGGAATGGGCATGATACTGAAAACTGCTGGAGTCTAAAAAACACAATCCAGGACATGATAGAGGATGAAGTAACACCTCTCCCCAACGTTGGCAAACCCAACAACAATAAGAGCCTACTCGGTTCTTGTCACATCTCTCTTGACCAACCAGAAAATATGAACTTTGACCCTACGGCGTATATTACGCCCCAAGGTGCACCACTCGCCATGGTCCCTATGGATCACATCGAGAGAGAAGTGTGCAGTGTGTGGGATGATGATGCTGAAGATGTCTACCTGTCTCAAGTATCGGGCCAGGACCTCTTTACTGAAACTTGGCCCAGATCTGGAATTTCCCATGACTGTCATACTTTGGATGAGGCACCTAACCTCACCAAGACCAAAACAGCTAAAATATTGGACAACCAGGCTCTATGGACATTGTTTAACGAATCGAGGCCTATGGAGGACGAGACTGTGATGACTACCCTAGCTTTACAAGATGAAGGTTTCGATCCAACCCGGTTAATCTCTCCTGCATCAACACTAGAAGAGATCGAGAACGGATGGGTGAAGACATATCAGTGGGTCAACACAAAAGGAATAGAATTCAAGATGAGTACCGGTGAAGGACCAAAGTTTTACGAGACTAAACCCAAGGCTTGAGCCATATAGAGCACCATAGTAAAAAGCGCCTAGTAGTTCTTTAGATTGGTAGAAAAAATAAAGGCTTTAGATGATCCTAAGACCCCTTAGAATATAGGTTAATTTTATTTCAAGTGTGTTTTCCTTACTTTCCAAATTAATAAAGGCGTAATATTCCTCCTAAAAACTTTATTTCTAACACTAAAAAAAAAAGAGCACCAAACGTACTTGCAAAGAGGCGGCCCACTCTAGGCCCAATAAACAAGGCCCACTCGGTCTTGAATCGTGACATCGAAATTCATCAAACCCCAAAAGAGAACCACATTATCATATTACCAAAACATAAGGGTCTAACCCATGCAACCCAAAGAAAGCAAAAGAAACCATACAAATGTTGCTCAAAAAAAAAAAAACTCATAAAAATAAACGCCGCCCCCGGCATCAACACGCACCTCAGCCCACTCAAAAGCCTATACAAAGATCTTCATATCCTCCACACACTAACCCCATTCTCAAAACTGTTTCGAGTCATGAATAGAAAAAATTAATCCGGACAAAAATGCGTCTCACGCTAACAGTCAAAAAAGCCTCCGAAATAGCCTCAAAATTGATTTTAATACGAGTAAAAAAGCAAAAGCACAAAACAAAGAGAAAAAAAATAAGTGCAAGAACATGTGAAGCAAAGCGTCGAAAAACGACAGCCCAGAAGTCATTTTCAACGCCCAGGGCTGGGCGCCGAAATCTTTGACGCCCCAGCCTGGGCGTTGAAACTCTCTGCTTAACTAAACTTTTTTCCAGACAGTGTTCTTCATTTTATCCGCACATAACGTAAAAATAACGAACACTTGGGGGGTACAGCACGTATCTAGATATGCGTACCAAAAAATAGCTGTACAAAAAACATGATTATCTAGATATGCGTACCAAAAAAAATACGGCAAAAAAAACAGCAGACGAAAGTAATGATACTTCACTCATTTGACCGATTAAATAATATGTTTCCACCTCAGGCATCCTAGAATTTATTCTAGCCAGAACTACGCGCGACCTGATTCTGACAAGATACGTAGGCAATCCTTACCAAGGATTCGGTCCGATAAAAAAAAACATATATAAATTGTGCAAAAAGTGTTAGACATATATCAAAAAGGGGGAGAAGCAAAAACGAAAGTAAAAAAAAAAAAATACGCCTTTATTAAAAAATAATAAGAAGGAAAACAAAAGTGCTAAGAAGGAAAAACAAACACAACTGGAATAAACAAAGGGCATCGAGACCCTATCAGGAACTACACTATTCTAGTTCTTCCGGATCATCAAATAAAGTCTTGTAGAGGGCAAGGTTCGCAGGATCCACCCCCACAGTCTTTTGCGCTGCCCCTATATCAATCTCCATAAGAACCGGCTTCTGGACACTAACTTCCAAAGATGCCAAGACTTCAGAAACATTCTCAGTTATAGCCTGCTCAGCCTCAAGGGCACAGACAATGGCGGGAGAAGGATTATCAACTTCAACTAGATTAGTCACTGTTTCTACAGGCGGCTGAGCCTTCCTAACCCATACATTGTTCCGGCGACGATCTCCACGAGAGCTTGCATTTCTTTTAGCAATGGCAGACCCCTTCATGTTAGGCATCTTCTTAGGCCTAGAACTGAAACGGGGAGGAACTTCCTTTCGCTTTCGATCAGGACGAGCTTTCACAGTCTTAAGTCCATGGGTGCGAGGATTGGCAGAATCACGGCCCTCATATCTAACCCGAATACGAGGTATCAAAAGCTCAGCCGGCTCCCCATTTCGAGCCTCGGTCCTCACAGCTTTATCATCGGAGCTCATCCACAACTTATAGTTTTCAGAAAGACCCACAAAGCCATTTGTAGTTACGGCCCAACGCGGGAGACCATCATAATACTTAGCCCATGCTTGAACCCGTGCTTGTGAAAAGGCCGCTACTTTAGGTGGTACCGTATCTGAAAAGGGGATGGTCTGCCTTAAGCCGTATTGACGCATGACTCGGTAAGGGAAGATATAAATGGGCCGGGATAGCCCCAACAAAGAAACATAAACCGATACATCAGAACCCCCCGTCATAGTAGTCAAACCCCACCACGGTACCACCCACTTAATAGAACAGATACCATGAGTAAAAAAGGAGGCCCACTCGGCCTCGTCCTGGCCTCGGTGCAAACACTTCTGGTTACCCAAGGCTATAGGGCGATAGTGTTTAGGATCGGCAGGAATTTCTAAGAGCCTAAGTCGTTCCATGAGCCAAATCTGCAAAAAACGGGTACGATCAGATCAAAAAATAATAAATAAACAAACGAAGCCTGGGGCGCAGTTTCAACGCCCAGGACCAGGCGCCGAAAATTCTAACGCCCAGCCCTGGGCGCTGAAACTCAGCTCCAGGCAGGACGAGTAAAAAAGAATACAAAAAAAAAGATGGGCAAGGAAAAGATCGATTACCTACAGTAATAGGGGGCTCCCCTTAAAATATTCAGATTTGGCATCCTTCTTCAGTTCATCCGCACTCAGGAAAGTCTCGGCAATAACCAATGGTATGATAGAATAGCAGCTTTCCATCTGGCTAATCAAGGGGATCAACCTTATGTCACCGAACCCACCATTGTTATTCGACAACAAATAATGATTCAACAAGCAAAATACAAGGGCTCGAATGTTCAATTTTTGTTCAGTCATATTTTTATTAGGTCTAAAGTGGTGTTTTACAAGCTTTGCCAAATTAACCTCATCACCCACAACAATCTCAGCAAGCATGTTAGCATCTAGTCCTAGGAAAGCCCCTATGGTTGTTTTACCCTCTTCAATGGTCCCAGGAGTGGCAGGAGTAGCATTAGTAGGATAACCAAGGATCGCGGCAAATTCGTCTGGCAAAGGACATATTTCGTTGCCCCGAAAGACAAAAACATGATGATCGGAATCCCAAAAGCCTAGGGATGCATGCAGGAAGTTATAATCAATATTAATTTGTTGTAAGCCTAAAAGTGCCTCTAAGTGGTATTCTTTCAACAAAGAGTTTTCTGTAGGAGTAAGGGCTCGTAGCCAACGCCTAACAGCCCGTTGGAGTGAGAAAGGAGGAATCGACATAACAAAAGCAAGGAGGAATTAAAGCTAAGCAACTACAAGAGAGAAGAAAATTGAGAGTGATAGAAAATAGGGACGTACGTATCTAGCCCCTATATATAGCTGAAGACATCAAGTGACATCCTGATCCCATTCGGAAACGCGTAAAGAAATCCGAAAACCAAAAATCGCCAGGAGAGGACTATCAGCGCCCATGGCTGGGCGCCGAAATAATTAACGCCCTCCCTTGGGCGCTGAAAATGTAGCCCAATGCCCAGATTTCACAAAACGCGGAACATGAAAGGACTTAAAACCGTGTCGCTAGATGCGAGGCCCTACTGCAGTTAAGATCAAGCCCAAAAGCACACTTAGCACCCAAATATCAAAAAATGAATGTTAAAACTTGGTCGAAACTTAGACTCGTCTCAAGGAATATATGTGTACACTTTTCAAAACAAATATGAGCAAAATAAATATCAAGGTCATTCTTCGAAACAGCAAAAAAAAAATATTGTTAAGTCGTTGGTTTCTCAAAAATGAAAAATGTTTGTTTGTCAGAAGATTAATCCGGGCCAAGCTAAACCGAATATTATTAGAAAATAAACTTTGTCGCCCGGAAACTGAAGTCGCACTCCACGACTTCGTCAAAATAGCATACCACTATAAAGGTCACTCCCATATACGAGCATGACCCCAGACATGATTAAAAGACGTTATAAGCTACGTACCTCTCTTGGCAAAATAAAATGACCGACGAGCCCAAGTGCTTGGGGGCTCGCGAAAAATATGTACCCCAACAAAGAGCGTGCGGAGTCAAAATCATATTCCCGGACTACGTTGCACGAAGTCCCATGTTTGGATAATCTCAAAAGAACGGATTTCGACCTCAGAGAAAGGTCGCCGTTGACACTTGTACATGGTCCTCTGATCAAAGACCAAGTGGTGGCAAAAATCGAGCCGTAAAGTCTAGCTCAAAACCACAAAAGAAGACGATCACGAAACAAAGGTCCGTCTAAACCCGTTGTCAACCCACATTCAGGTTACAACTAAGTCCGAGCATCCCTTGAAAGAATTCGCTCTTGCAAGAATGAATAAAAGAAATTCTCAAAAGAAATCACGATGAACAAAAAAAAAAGAGGGGGAACTTGCCCATCTTCAGTTGGCAAGATCGCGTCACGAGCCACGCGAGTTCCCAAATTGAAAGAAACGCATTCAGGGACGTCCACCCTCAGCGGACAGGGCTCGCCCACCCTCAGCGGGCGGGGTCTGCGTCACTAGCCGCGCAGGTCCTCAGTTTTCGAAAAATAGAATCTTCAAAAACAAAATGAAATAGGCTCGCCATCTTTAGCCGGCGGGGTCTACGTCATAAGCCGCGTAGGTCCTTATTTTCAAATTTCAAAAACAGATTCGTCCACTTCTATCGGACGGGGTATCCACCCTTAGCGGACAGGTTCGCCATCTTTAGCCGGCGGGGTCTACGTCACAAGCCGCGTAGGTCCTTATTTTCAAACTTTAAAACAGATTCGTCCACTTCTTTCGGACGGGGCGTCCACCCTTAGCGGACAGGCTCGCCATCTTTAGCCGGCGGGGTCTGCGTCACAAGCCGCGCAGGTCCTTAGTCGCTGCATCGATAACTTTTTCTGGTTTTCCCTTTTCCAAAAATTAAAAGGATTGGTTTTCCGTTTTTTTCCAAAAAAAAGAGCAATGTGCTGGATTTTCCTTCGTTTTACGTCCTGTAAAAACAAGGGGTTTTCTCGTTTGGCTAGCACAGAAATTGAGAATCTTTAAAAACATTTTTACCTCGTGGTTGGGCTTGGCCAGGCCCAATTACACTTTATAGCTTTGATTTCGAAAACATCTGTAGCTACTCCCATTGACAAAGTGAGGGAGTTTCTACGCCTCTTTAGATACTTCCAATGACAAAGTGAGGGAGTTTCTATACTATCCGTTGACAAATCCCAATGACACGTGAGGGATATGTCGACACTTCAAGTGATGACCCTTAAGTCAAATGTTATCACTCGGGGGCTCGTGAGACCCTCGCAAAAAACAGGTCACCATGACTTGTGTGACGCACTCTGTCTAATACTTTGACCATTGTCTTACTCCAAGACTCAGTCAAAGTGGGGGCTAACTGTAGACACCTACTTTTGTCCCCATTCCCGAAAGGTAAGGTTCGATGATGAGAACATAAATATCCACTTGACAACGCATCTCCTATAAAATAACGAATCTCAATTCCCCTTTTCATTTCACCGAAACCTGCTATTTATAGAAACCTGCTATTTATGGAAACCTGCTAAAAATAGTAACTGCCGTAATGGGTAGTTGTTAAAAGTGGCAAGTCATAAAAGATAGAAACCTGTCAGAATTAGGTGTTGCACTCCAACATAAATCCTAAATGAGATAGAAATTGCGAGAGAATCCTATTCCTAATACGATTCAAAAATAGGAGTTACGTATTAATTAAAATCCTAACGAGCCTAGAGTTCGTAACGGGCCCAGATGCATTCCATCATAAAATTAATACGCACTAAAAGACTCGATTAAAGTCTCATACACTCCGGATTCTAAGAATCCTAATCTGACAAAGAAACAGCCGAGACTCTATTTTCAATGCCTGGCTCTGGGCGCTGAAATTACCTGGGACGTGTTCTTTCCTAATTCCTCGTGGATTAGAGTTCTACAATTCTATCTTTCCACGAACTCTTTTCTATAAATAGGTCCCTAAGTTCGACGTGAAAAGGACACAACACAATTATTATTCTGAGTATTGACTCTAAACCCATAAGACTAAGCCTCACGCTGCAAAACTGATCACGCGTTCTGTCGCAATCGATCCAAAAATCGAACAGAACGTATCCTGTCCTATAATTTGAGATTCGTTAAATAAAAGGAGAAATAGAAAAGTCAAAGTGGTTAGTTTTCTGAGAACCGTGACGCACCTCTCAAGGGTGCGTCGTAATGTGTCCCTTTTCCATGGTTTAATTGCTTTCCTCGCCCTTTTATGAACTGTTAAACTAATTAAATCTGATTGTTCTATCACGCCTAATAAAGATAATATGTTGGGAAATTGGATTATCATGCTAGGTCCCTTAAAACAATCTAAATCAGATAATCGCGTTCGATCTAGTAATATATGTTGCGTATTGTTAAAATCAACTCAGATTAGTTTAATAGTTAACGCATGTCCCTTCAATTATTTATGCTGAGCTAGTAAGGATATCCTGCCTCTGGAGTTATCGAAGAGCGAGTACTCCTCTCGGTAGTTACAGTCCCTCGAACCCTCAATCTCTACCTTACGGGTGTATGTTGAGAGATCCCCACACCAGGGATCACAAGGGAACCTACGGCCGTCGTGGTCAAACATAATTGCACTCCCTTTATGTCAGGATAACCGGGTTTTGTCAGTTTTTCTCATTGTCGTTAAAAACTGAATGGCGACTCCTATATTACTAGTTAATTGGGTGTAAACTCACAGGAAATCCAATTACACTTGATTTGACAAAAAAGAAACGTCACACCCACGAGGGACAAGATCACGCATAAGCCTCGTGCTTTTTCGACCCCCTCACAGCTTGACTTTTATGTTTGCATTAATTTGGGCTAACGGGATAATTAATAATTATTTTATTTACTTGGGCCGGGCCGCAAGTTTTAATTTAATATTTAAATAATTAATTATCCGGAATAATTATTGGTTTGAGTGGGAGCCACTAAATGAAATTAAAAATGAAATAATTATTTTAATTATTTTCGTAGGTTGCATTATTTTAATTCAATTTTAATTAGAATAAAGTCTAAGGATTAATAATTTGGAAATTGATTAATCTTTTAGGAGTCGTTTATGTGAACGTGAATTTTAATTAATTCACGTGAATACTTGCATAATTAACATGGGCCATTCGTTTTAGCATACGAATGGGTGAATGCATAGAATGTATATTTTATGTAATGCAGGTACTCCAAGTGACCAGTATGGCCATTTTAGGATAGTTAAATACGGCCTGCGAACCGTTCTATCTTTGAATGTAAAGTTTTAAATATGGTCTGCGAACCATGGAAATTTTGATGTAATTTTATTATTTAGTTTAGAACTTTAAGTTAGCATTGAATGAAGATTCAAGACGATGCCAAGCTAACAAGATGGTGAAGAAGATTGGATGCTTCAAGACAAGAGTTTTGGGCCATACTAGTTCACCTATTATTTATGTACTTTATACATCTTATGTTTGAATGAATGTATATTATGCATGAATAGGTTGTTTGTATGACTCGATTAGATTTAGTTCACTAAATAATCGAACCAACATAGTGTTAGGTTATGATACATATAAATGAATATAAATCATGCGGAAAAACCATAAAAGCCAGGATTCCAAATTAATTGCCACATAACAATTAGAATAATATAGGATGCATACTCTTTGTAGCGTGCCCTCCCTTGCTGCGCCCGAACCGAACAAGAACAAGTCTTTAGAACTCCAAGTGTCGTCCCTCCGTAGAAAGTCCACAGCACGTCCGAATCCGCCTTAGGTTTGACTAACTAGAATCGCCCTTAAGGTACTATGTTTTTCGGCTAATATGAGGCAAATAAGTGACTAAATTTTTGCCTAAAATTCTCTTTTGAATACTTGAAACTCGTTATAAATTATGAGCATTAATCACCTATTTATAGGGTATGGAAAAGATATTGGAATCCTACTAGAAAACGAATTAATTAGCTTGAATTTAATTTAAACTCTATTAATTAATTTATCCAGTAGAAATAGGAATTTAATATTTAAACGAATCCTACACGATTTAGGTTTCGTACGCAAGCACAAACACTTACATGAGCATGACCCGCATGCGCGCAGGCCATGCCCGCGCAAAAGCCCACGAAGCTGCCGCAACCAAGGCCCGCGCTGAAGGAAATAATGCCCTTGGTCCAAGTATGCATTCAATGTTAAGTCTAATAAATGCGGTTCAGTATTAATTATCAAGTTAATAATTCAGTGAGATCAAGTGAGATGAATGCCTAGCTAGAGGCCGCTTCAGTTCAAGTGGAATTAATGATATTAATCCACAGCTTACTCTTGACTGAACCCGTAGGGTCACACAAATAGTACGTAAACGGATCAAGTATTTAATGGCATTAAATACTCCATCTATGGATATTCGGAATCGACGGATCTTGGTTTCAGTGGGAGCTGAGATCGTCACAGGCAAGAAATGAATACTCCGGAAACGATGATATTGCCGGAAACGGAAATATGGATCGTATCGGAAATATAAATATTATCCAAGTCGTAGATGTTGCCGGAAACGGAAACATGGTACGTATCGGAAAATATTATCGGAAATATTGCCGGAAACGGAAATATTGTCAGAATCGGAAATATTATCGGAATCGGAAAATAATTCCGGAAACAGAAATATTAAATATTTGTTCGAAACGGAAATTGATTCCGGAATCGGAAATATTAAATATTGTTCGTATCGGAAATGAATTCCGGAATCGGGAATTTAATCGGAAGCGTATCTTACGAATTAGCATCGGACGAGGCCCGCTAGACGAAGGCCCAGCACGAAGCCAGGCTATCGCCCAGCGAGCCAACACGCACCATCGCATGCCAAGCCTCGACCAGGCCCAGCCAAGGCCTGGGGCGCGCGCGCGAGAGCACATCAGTGGGCCGAGCGCTGTGCGCCTAGGGTGGGCCGCAAGGCTTGCGCGGGTGTACGGTGCTCGTGCAATGCTTGTGCGGGAATCCTAAAGCAATCGGGATTCGAAATATGATTAAATCCTAAAACTATTAGATAATGATTATTTAATTAGAGTCCTAGTAGGATTATAATTAAATAAATTAGTATCCTAATAGGATTCCAAAACCTTTTCCATAACTCTATAAATAGGTGCCTAGGGTCACATATTTACATAGATTATTCAAGTATTCAAAGTTAGTTTTTGAGAGAAAAATTCAGTCACACATTTGCCTAAAAGTGCCGAAAATAATAGTACCTTAAGGGCGATTCTAGTTGGTCAATCTTAAGGCGGATCCGGACGTGCTGTGGACTATCTACGGAGGGACGACACTTGGAGTCCTAAAGACTTGTTCTTGTTCGGTTCGGGCGCAGCTAGGGAAGGCACGCAACAAAGAGTATGCATCTAAACTATGCTAAATGATTATGTGTAAATAATATGTATTCCTGGATTAATGGTTGTTTCCGCATGATTTATGAATTGTCATATGTATCATAACCTAACAGTGGATTTTTAAGCGCTGGCGAGATTACGGCTTGATTATGTTGCATGATTAAGGATTTTAGTTCACTTAAAATCTAACCAACATAGTAAGAGCCTTAAGTTCCAAACTTAAAAATTGAGTTAAAAGGTGCCATGCCAAAATATACACTTGCTTGGATATCCTTTACATCAATCTAGTAATAGTTTTCGCTCAGCGAGGTGTTACTTATTGGTCCTAAAGGGGCAAGGTACACAAATAATTGTGAGTACATGTTAGTTTTGGTGAAACTCAACGATATAAGTAAGGAGTCCTTTTATGTCGTGGCAAAATCGATAGGTTTACCTAATAAGTTCTTAGACGTACCTATCAACCAAGAATAGTTTCTAGACTATTAGCAAAAGGCTTTTGCTTACCTAAGATGTTTTAGGATTAAGTCGACAAACTGTGCTTAGTTCTTCAATGATTTTAGGATCTTGGAATCATTTTATTCACACCTGCCGGAACACATAATTCGAATAAAATGCTAATGACTTGTTTAAATTGCATGATTGCTTTCATTTTCAAGTTATTATTCATGATAAATGTTTAGACTTTGCATGCTTCAATGTAAATTTTAATTATTATTTATAATTAAATATCTTGCACTGCAATAAATCCTTTTAGAAAGGTAACAGTAAATTTCCTCGATTGGTAGTGAATCCAAGAACGATTCACGGAAATGAGAGAAAGTGAGCAATTTAAATTGTACGTTTCTTATAGCGACTTTTATGGTTGTTTTCGAACATCAAAGTCGAATGGCAAACCAATTGGTGCTCGTGAATTCAAAATACACTGTAGTTTTGAGATCATAAAGCATTGAGTTTAATACACTCAGCTTTACCAATGGTTAACAACCTAATATTTTTGTCCATTTAATTCTCGAATGAGTCTAGTCCCTAGACATTCGAATAGATCGATGCTTAGAGAACTTTAGAAACTTCTGGTAAGATCATCTAGTTGAAACTTAATATTCAACATAAATTAAATGGTAAGAACCTTGTTGGGGTGACATTGGACATGTCTAACAAAGTATAAAAGTCAACACTAAAGAATTCAATTCTTAAGACTATAAAAAAGGGTACAAGAAATAGGAAAACGAGGAACAAATGAAAGGAATTTACGATTCCGTTTCTACCTATAAGTTTATGTTTAAAGAGAAGTGACCTAGCAATCAAACTTCCTTGGTATCATATACCGCTTGAGGTTCTTACTTCGGTAATAACTCAAACAATGGAAGCTAGGATACACTAATGACCTACAAGTGGGAAATGAAGCATGGCAATGCTACATTAGTTGTAGGGTCATCTAGTTTGTTTTAAGTCCTTTCAAAGGCTGGAACTTAATGGCTATTTTGTTCCATAATGAACATACCTAAATTTCTGTTTTCAAACACAGAAAGACTCACATTCAAGAAAAACAAAAACAATGTTTGAATGAAATGGTCAATTACAGGTTGAGTCAATATGCTTGATTAAAACAAACAACTCTTTAAAGAACTTTACTAGGTTCAAATCAACCCCTTGATTTGAGTTCCACTAATCTTTGGCATTGTTGCTTAGACCATATCAACAAGTTAACATTCAAAAGCTCTATTTTGATGGACTTTTGAAAGTTGATTGATTTCTAGATCATTTTAAGACAACTAGTCTTACTTGTTGAAAGTAACAAAAGATATGAACTATTGTTAGAACGCCTAGACAATAGAGTTCAAAGCTAAAGAAAGATTTTATGACTTTATTATTTCACATGGATTTGAGTGAATATAGGTTTATTTACTCAAATGTGATATAAGTTGAATCTGTTTGGCTAGTTCAAAGATTCAGAAGTATAAAATTCACTTGGCAAGAAATCATAAAGATCTAGGTTAGAACATGTTGATGATTACTTGAGACCAAATATGATCATCAATGATTGTGTGTTGTAATTTCACAATCTAGGTCCATAAGATATGGCATATCTTAGTTGGAATAATCGAAGTCAATTAGTACTTGATTCGATTAATGATGAATCATAAAGACTTTTCCTATAATTTCTAAAACAAAATGCTCAACTACCACCAAACTAAACCAAATTCGTCAAAGCTATTGAAAAGTAATTTCAAAATATCTTTTCATAATATATCTAAAGAGTTCCTAAACTCAGTGGGAGCTTAGTGTTTGTTATTCAACAAACTAAGGCCCCAAGTATAGATATATGTTTCATTGTGATTTATTCAAATAAGACACAAGGGTATTGTTTCTACCACGAATTTTTGAGAACATAATGTTTGTTTGCTCGAAATAATGTCCTTTTGGAGATTCGTTTCCAAAATGACAAGTGGGAGAAAATAGACCTCGAAAGTCTTCGAGGCGAACAACAAACATAAACGGACATTCCGGAGGCTTTTCGAAGTGCTTCAGAAAACCCGAACGTATTCTTTAAGGACTTTAGAAGTGGCTTTTAAAGAATAGACATCTCTTAGAAGACTTTACAAGTGCTTCAAGGAGAACAGAATATTCAAAGGACTTTCAAGTGGCTATTGATATTCTATTGTTTGATGTTCTATACCCAAGTAGGCATAGAGTTCAAGTCACTGAAACTATGAGATTCTTCTATTAGATAGTGAAGAAACATGGAGTTCAGGTCACTAAAACTATGCAATTCTTCTATTAGATAGTAAAGAAACCTACAACTTGCAGTCAAACTATTAGAAGTGACTTGTAAGAAAGCTATGACGAAACCCAGATTCCCTAAAATGGTTAGAGGCCATATATAGACTCAAATGTTTTAAATGGTTAGAGGCCATAAAACATACTCAATGTTTTGATGACAAAATTGAAATTTTGTTGATTTGCAAGAATAGTTTCACACCTATTGGTTGCAAGTTTGTTTTAAGGATAAAAACCATCAAACATGGAATTGTGTTCACACACAAAGCTAGATTAGTTGCTAAAGGTTACAAGCAAATTCATGGCATGGATTGTGTTGAAACCTCATGCAAAATCGTAATGCTTAAGTCTATAATTCAAGCAATGATTGCATATTGGTACATATGGCAATTGGATGACAAAACGTATTCCTCAATCAAATGTTGGAATATAATATGTACATGGTATGTCATAGAATTTGTGGATCCAAATAAATGCTTGAAAAGGAAAGCTAGCTTATAAAATCTAAGTACAGATTTAAGCAAGCAATTGGGAATTGGAACTGTATTTTAAGTGAAGCTAATAAGCATTTTAGTTTCATAAAATATACGTGATTCTTATAGATGTATAAGAAGTTTAGTGGGAGTACATAAAACTTAATTGGTCCTATGTGTATCACACACATATCTCTCTATTGTGAAATAACATTCAAATGCTAATGACTTAGATTTGAAATTATTCATCAATGATGGACCAAGGCGAAACTTAGTACATACTGGGTATTAAGATCTATTTATAAAGATCTTATATTAATGTTTTAGATTAAGTAATGGCATTTACTAAATCAAACACGAAAGACTCCATTGGAGATATTCGACCCATGTGAATAAATCTAAGTAAAGAATGTTTTAACTATGTATAAGCATTAACTAAAGTTAAACATCAAAGGATCTAAGTAAGATTCTTAACCTATATTATATGTCAAAGAATTTAGCTGGATTTAGTATCTACTGAAACTAGATGAGCTAAAGTTACATGAATAGAATTCAATTGGGAATTATTCTGCAAAATAATTTATCATGAATGATATAATATGAGGATCGCCAAAAACGTATCGTATGACTTTAGGCATGACGAACATATACCAATCTCTATTGATCTAAGTGAAGATCAACTAGATTGAGATCAAGAATACTTATGGTACTTGAAAAGGTACATAGGAATAGTTCTGGATTCAAGGAAATAAAGATATGCTAAATATTGATGCTACACGCATAAACACTGGCAAAGGATCAAGCAAGACCCTTTGGAGTTAACCATTGATAAGGACGAGCTATAGAGCGTCGTGTTTTGAAATGGCAACATGGATTGGAGACCATGAGTTGTTGCGTGGGAAATTAAATATTAATTTCTATGTTCTAAGATATAGCTGGAAAGTCTTCCACATATCCGTGAACTGCTTGGATAAGAAAATCCAAACCAAAGCATTACTAGCAACCTATACAGTTGAAGTAGAAGTACTTATTGCCTAAGAAGCAATAAAACTGAGTTGTTTACATTAAAAGTTCTTCACTGAACTTGGCTGGATCACATGTCTGCTGACTTGATGGTTCTTCATTGCAAAATGCGTAGAACCACTATTTAAGTAAGAAAGACTAGATCACAAAATAAACATACTCAAAAGATCTTATCATCATATCTCGAAGAACATTCGATGAAAAGGATATTAAGATTGGCAAAGCATGATAACTAAACCTATGCAACAAGTGAGAAGCAACACTCACATTGTAGCACTGGAAATCAAGCATAGCTTTGAATTCCATGAAATGTTTTAAAGATGGGTTAGAGGCCCATGGTTGTAAAACGTTGGGGTTGAACATTTATCATATATGAAATGTATTTTTCAAATTCCATTTAATCTTGGTTTAGTATTAAATGATGAGTCCCTTCAATTTGACAAAAATATTCAAGATAGACTGTCAGGACCAGTCCTGTGACTAAGAAATGTCTATCAAGTGAACTTGAATGTCAAAAGTTGAAAATGGTCCCCAGTCGGAGTTTTCTATAATATTGGACGCATAGAAAACGTTAGACGACTAGAATGCAAGATGACTAGTAGTTCTGTTTCTTGAACTATGTGGACATGGCAATGTCATAATCATTTGCATAGATACTTACATTGGGAAGACTAGTATCGGACAAGACCTATGAAACTTTACTGTAAGAGATGAAAATCTGTCATAAGTAAATTTCATTAAAATTATTAGACACTAAATCCTCAATACCTGAGTGATTTGAGGTTACTTGTTTGAGAACTGGTTGCTTTGACGTTGACCAACCGTCGCACCGTAAAAGGAGGCTATAAAGGCAACGCTCAGGTAATCACCTATCAAACGAAAATCTAATCTCAAGATCGCAAGATTGGGATTGTCCTCCCATAAATCGGGATGAGATGCTTAAAAGTTGTACAAGGCCACTCGGAGAGCTAGAAACTGTGAAATGCATGGCCGTGCTCGGATGAATCATAGGCTATTATTATCTGTTTATTTGATCAGTTGAACTCTGAAACCGAGAAACACCTCTGGACATAATAAGGATGACAACTCTTACCTTATGTTCAAGAGCAAGCATCGAGCGACAAAGGAATTAGGAAATGCACACTTGTCCCTAAGGACAAGTGGGAGACTGAAGGAAATAATGCCCTTGGTCCAAGTATGCATTCAATGTTAAGTCTAATAAATGCGGTTCAGTATTAATTAACAAGTTAATAATTCAGTGAGATCAAGTGAGCTGAATGCCTAGCTAGAGGCCGCTTCAGTTCAAGTGGAATTAATGATATTAATCCACAGCTTACTCTTGACTGAACCCGTAGGGTCACACAAATAGTACGTAAACGGATCAAGTATTTAATGGCATTAAATACTCCATCTATGGATATTCGGAATCGACGGATCTTGGTTTCAGTGGGAGCTGAGATCGTCACAGGCAAGAAATGAATACTCCGGAAACGATGATATTGCCGGAAACGGAAATATGGATCGTATCGGAAATATAAATATTATCCAAGTCGTAGATGTTGCCGGAAACGGAAACATGGTACGTATCGGAAAATATTATCGGAAATGGAAATATTGCCGGAATCGGAAATATTGCCGGAAACGGAAATATTGTCAGAATCGGAAATATTATCGGAATCGGAAAATAATTCCGGAAACGGAAATATTAAATATTTGTTCGAAACGGAAATTGATTCCGGAATCGGAAATATTAAATATTGTTCGTATCGGAAATGAATTCCGGAATCGGGAATTTAATCGGAAGCGTATCGTACGAATTAGCATCGGACGAGGCCCGCTAGACGAAGGCCCAGCACGAAGCCAGGCCATCCCCCAGCGAGCCAACACGCACCATCGCATGCCAAGCCTCGACCAGGCCCACCGCAAGGCCAGGCCTAGCCAAGGCCTGGGGCGCGCGCGCGAGAGCACAGCAGTGGGCCGAGCGCTGTGCGCCGAGCGTGGGCAGCAATGCTTGTGCGGGAATCCTAAAGCAATCGGGATTCGAAATATGATTAAATCCTAAAACTATTAGATAATGATTATTTAATTAGAGTCCTAGTAGGATTATAATTAAATAAATTAGTATCCTAATAGGATTCCAAAACCTTTTCCATAACTCTATAAATAGGTGCCTAGGGTCACATATTTAAATAGATTATTCAAGTATTCAAAGTGAGTTTTTGAGAGAAAAATTCAGTCACACATTTGCCTAAAAGTGCAGAAAATAATAGTACCTTAAGGGCGATTCTAGTTGGTCAATCTTAAGGCGGATCCGGACGTGCTGTGGACTATCTACGGAGGGACAGCACTTGGAGTCCTAAAGACTTGTTCTTGTTCGGTTCGGGCGCAGCTAAGGAAGGCACGCAACAAAGAGTATGCATCTAAACTATGCTAAATGATTATGTGTAAATAATATGTATTCCTGGCTTAATGGTTGTTTCCGCATGATTTATGAATTGTCATATGTATCATAACCTAACACGCGCTACGCCTGGCGTGGCCTTGGGCCGTTTAAGAGGCGCCCCACGCTTGCTGGACGTGGGCCTGGCTTCGCGTTGGGCCTTCGTCTAGCAAGCTCGTCCGATGCTAATTCGTACGACGCGCTTCCAATTAATTTCCCGATTACAGAATTCATTTCCGAAATGAACAATATTTAACATTTCCGATTCCGGAATTAATTTCCGTTTCGAACAAATATTTAATATTTCCGTTTCCGGAATTATTTTCCGATTCCGATAATATTTCCGATTCCGACAATATTTCCTTTTCCGGCAATATTTCAGATTCCGGCAATATTTCCATTTCCGATAATATTTTCCGACACGTACCATGTTTCCGTTTTCGGCAACATCTACGACTTGGATAATATTTGTATTTCCTATACGATCCATATTTCTGTTTCCTGCAATATCATCGTTTCCGGAGTATTCATTTATTTGCCTTTGACGATCTAAGCTCCCACTGAAACCAAGATCCGTCGATTCCGAATATCCATAGATGGAGTATTTAATGCCATTAAATACTTGATCCGTTTACGTACTATTTGTGTGACCCTACGGGTTTAGTCAAGAGTAAGCTGTGGATTAATATCATTAATCCACTTGAACTGAAGCGGCCTCTAGCTAGGCATACAGTTCACTTGATCTCACTGAATTATTAACTTGTCTTTTATTAAAAAGGAAAATCCCTTAGCATCTAATCAAGAAACAGAAATGATGTTTTTAGTAAGACTTGGAACATGGAAACAATCTTCCAGTTCCAAAACTAGCCTAGAGGGCAACGACAAATAATAAGTTCCTACAGCTAATGCAGCAATTCGTGCTCCATTTCCCACTCGTAGGTTGACTTCACCCTTGCTTAACCTTCTACTTCTTCTTAGTCCCTGTGAATTGGAACATAAGTGTGAGCCACAACCTGTATCTAATACCCAAGAAGTTGAATTAGCAAGTATACAGTCTATAACGAAAATACCTGAAGATGGAACGACTGTTCCGTTCTTCTGATCTTCCTTTAGCTTTGGACATTCTCTTTTGTAATGGCCTATTCCATCACAATAAAGACAGCTTGATGTGGACTTGTCCTGCTTTGTTTTTAGAATTGCCCTTGGACTTTCCACCTTTCTTGAAGGGTCTCCCTTTAGCCTTGAGTAAATCTTTGGCTTCACAGTCGAGTATTATCTCAAACTTTCGTACAAAGTGAACAAATTCTACAACTGTTTCTTCTCTTGGTTCACTTAGGTATAGTTTCTTGAAGCGACCAAACCCACTGTGTAGTGAATTGAGCAAGATAGAGACTGACATCCTTTCGCTTATTGGTGTTCCTAGCAGACTTAGGCGATCAAAATATGAAAGCATAAGCTCCACATGGAACCTCAGTGGGACGCCTACCCTTTGTTTAGTGCGAAGGAGCTGAACATGTGTTTCTTGGACCTCCATCCTATAACACCTATTAGGAGAACTAACCTTTAGACCAGACATTGATTCAATCAACTCATGGACGTTTAGGTCCCTGTCCTCCGTGCGTCCACGACAGATATCCCTCAGATTCTTGATGAGCGTAAAAGGTTCGTAAGCTACAAACCTTCTAGCCCATTCATCAGGGATATTGTTCAGTATGAGACTCATAACCTTTTTGAGATCCGCATCCCAGGCAGTAAATCTTTCAGGGGTCATGTCTCTTGCATAGTAGCTTGGCATGGGATGTAACAGTACATACTCAAGTCCATTGAGTCTGGCTATTTCAACAAGCTTAGCTTCCCATTCAAGAAAATGCGTTAGGTTCTGCTTGACCATAAACTCAGAACCCATGATGATTTTTTGATTGTTGTTTGCCATAGTAAAACTACAATAGAAAAAGATTAGACAAATAAATAATCATTCACAGTTTCTCTTAATAAACTTTAAATTCTAGCAGACATGCATAATTTATCATTTATTAAGCATTTTATTCAAATTATGTGTTCCGGCAGCTGTGAATAAAATGATTCCAAGACCCTAAAACCATTGAAGAATTAAGCACATTATGTATTTAGACTCAATTCTAAAATCTTTTAGGTAAGCAAAAGCCTTTTGCTAATAGTCTAGAAACTACTCTTGGTTGATAGGTACGTCTAAGAACTTATTAGGAAAACCTATCGAATTTGCCACGACATAAAAGGACTCCTTACTTATATCGTAGAGTTTCACCAAAACTAACATGTACTCACAACTATTTGTGTACCTTACCCCTTTAGAATCAATAAGTAACACCTCGCTATGGCGGAAAACTATTACTAAGATTGATGTAAAGGTTATCCAAGGAAGTGTTATTTTGGCATGGCACCTTTTAACTCAATTTTTAAGTTTGGAACTTAAAACTCTTACTATGTTCGTTAGATTTTAAGTGAACTAAAATCCTTAATCATGCAACATAATCAAGCCATAATCTCATGCATAATTAAGACATATTTAAAAGCAATAAATAACTTAAACATGCATAAGATATAAATGTGATCTAGTATGGCCAAACTTCATCTTGAAGCTTCAACTTCAAAGTCCGTCTTGAATATGGATTGGAAACTCCGTCTTGAATTTCACCATGGGAGGCGCAATTTTTTTCAAATAGGATAACCTATAATTAAACTAATTACAATTATTTGATGGTAAGCAGACCATATTTAAAACCAATAAAATTTGGTACTTTAGACCAATATTACATTCAAATTAATGGTACGCAGACCATATTTTAAATCCTATTTGGGTCATACTAGTCACTTTCATTAACCTGCAAAACAGAACATTTACAATATATACCATTCACCCATTCATTATCATGAATGGCCCACATAGCTGGTTAGTAAAACACATGTTATGCATCACATAAATATTTGCAGCAATTAATCAAGGGCACCAATAATCTACCAATTATTCATTCCTTATTAATTCTAATCAAGTTGTTTTAACCTTAAAGGATTGTAGACCTAATCAAGAGTTTATGACTAAAGGCTCCCACTTAAACCAATAACTTTATATGCGTTACTAAATTTAAACATAAAAATGTATTTCTAGCCTAACCGGAAACATACAAGTTTAATTAAAATTTAAAGCTCATATAAAATTATAATCGAATCCATTTAATTTATTTTCATTTGAATTAAATGAATTTAAATTAATTCAAGGTTTTAATTTTAGTAAAATAATAATATAAATTAAAATTTATAATCATTATAATAATCAAAATTAAATTCCGAGAAAACAATTTAAATTATTAATTTTAAGGTTAATCAAAATTATTTCCGAACTGAAAATCTAAAATTAAAATCAAAACGTATCAATCGTAGCAAGACGAGGCACTTGGGCTTGCGCCCAAGCCCCATCGAGCCACGAGTCTGCTGCACCCCGTATGACTGATCGCTGCACAAGACACGAGAAACAACGCCACACGCACACGCAGCCATCGCAGGCCACGTTGCGCGCAGCCTCAATGCTTCGTCGCGTCTGTTTGCTGCGCAAGGCAGCGCGCGCTGGGCGAGGGATTGCTCCCTGCTTGCGCGTTCTGTCTTGCTTGCTTTGGCGAGCCATGCGCGCTGTGGCGCAGCCCCATCGCTTCCCACACGCGTCTCGCTCGCTCACTTGTGCCTTGCCCCGTCGCCCTCGCCCTCGCCCATGGCACAGCACACACGCCCAGGCGTTGGGCCTTGCGCGCACGCCTTGCTTGTTGCTCGCTGCATTCGTACTGCACGGGCGACGAGCTCCCTTGCTCGTCGTCGCGTGCCCGCACTATACAACACCCCTTAAGGGTAACACGTAGCGTCCATTTCTTTGTGCGTGCAACATTTATGGTCGTTTTTCATAAAAATTTAAAATTTTTAATTCAAAATTAACGACAAATTAATAAATCATATTAATTTCATAATTTTAGGGTGAAAATTCGAAAATTTATTAATCAATTAATTTCCGATTAACATGGATTCACATCTAGGTCATAAAAATTTAAAATTTATCATAAATTAACAATTTTTATGGTGGTTTTTAATCATGGATACCTAATTAAATCGTCAATTAATTATGAAAATCAAATCAAATTCTAAATTATTCGAATTTCAACAAATTAATTACAATTACAAATTAGGTTGTATAATTAACAAGCTTAGGCTTTCAAATTTGTTAAACATATACAGTAGGTCAATCAAAAATTCAAGATTTAACAACAAGAATCGCAAATATTCAATTTAACATCTTAAAATTACAAACTTTTGCTTTCGAAAAACTAAAACCTCCGAAAATTCATAGTTAGGCTTCGAATTTGGGAATTCTGGGTTCGGCTGAAAAACAATATTTTTGTCAAAATTTTAGAATGCCTTTTACATGCGGAATTGACACAAAAATCGCTCGATTTCGTTAAGTAACGAAGAAACTGCCAAAAAACTGCGTACATATAATTAAATAAACGCAATTTGCAATTAATTAACAATTACGAAAATTAATCACCCCTTTTAATTCTTTGCAAATTTGTAAAATTTAACCACGTTAAGCAATAATTGATTATGCAATTAATAAGAGGGTCGTGATACTACTGTTAGGTTATAATAATAACCATGTTAAGCAATAATTGATTATGCAATTAATAAGTATTTTATGGCATTAAATACTCCATATACTGAAGGAAATAATTCCCTTGGTCCAAGTATGCATTTAATGGTCAGTCTAATAAATGCGGTTCAGTATTGATTATACAAGTTAATAATTCAATGAGATCAAGTGAACTGTATGCCTAGCTAGAGGCCGCTTTAGTTCAAGTGGATTAATGATATTAATCCACAGCTTACTCTTGACTGAACCCGTAGGGTCACACAAATAGTACGTAAACGGATCAAAAACTCCATCTATGGATATTCGGAATCGACGGATCATGGTTTCAGTGGGAGCTGAGATCGTCAAAGACAAATAAATGAATACTCCGGAAATGATGATATTGCCGGAAACGGAAATATGGATCGTATCGGAAATATAAATATTATCCAAGTCGTAGATGTTGCTGGAAACGAAAACATGGTACGTGTCGGAAAATATTATCGGAAATGGAAATATTGCCGGAATCTGAAATATTGTCGGAAACGGAAATATTCTCGGAATCGGAAATATTATCGGAATCGGAAAATAATTCCGGAAACGGAAATATTAAACATTCGTTCGAAACGGAAATTAATTCCGGATTCGGAAATGTTAAATATTGTTCATATCAGAAATGAATTCCGGAATCAGGAAATTAATCGGAAGCGCGTCGTAAGTCACATGACTGGTCCTGACAGTCTATCTTGAATATATCGTCAAATTGAAGGGACTCATCATTTAATACTAAACCAAGATTAAATGGAATATGAAAATACATTTCATATATGATAAATGTTCAACCCCAATGTTTTACAACCATGGGCCTCAAACTCATCTTTAAAACAGTTCATGGAATTTCAAAGCTGTGCTTGATTTCTAATGCTACAATGTGAGTGTTGCTTCTCACTTGTTGCATAGGTTTAGTTATCATGCTTTGCCAATCTTAATATCCCTTTCATCGAATGTTTTTCGAGATAAGATGATAAGATCTTTTGAGTTTGTTTATTATGTGATCTAGTCTTTCTTACTACAATAGTGGTTCTACGCATTTTGTAATGAAGAACAATCATGTCAGCTGACATGTGATCCACCCAAGTTCAGTGAAGAACTTTTTAATGTAAACAACTCAGATTTATTGCTTCTTAGGCAATAAGTACTTCTACTTCAACTGTATAGGTTGCTAGTGATGCTTTGGTTTGGATTTACTTATCCAAGCAGTTCACGGATATGTGGAAGACTTTCCAGCTGTATCTTAGAACATAGAAATTATTATTTTAATTTCCCACGCAATAACTCATGGTCTCCAATCCATGTTGCCATTTCAAAACACGATGCTCTAAAGTTCGTCCTTGCCAATGGTTAACTCCAAAGGGATCATGCTTGATCCTTTGCCAGTGTTTTATGCGTGAAGCATCAATATTTAGCATATCTTTATTTCCTTGAATCAAGAACTATTCCTATGTACCTTTTCAAGTACCATAAGTATTCTTGATCTCAATCTAGTTGATCTTCACTTAGATCAATAGAGATTGGTATATTTTCGTCATGCCTAAAGTCATACGATACGTTTTTGGCGATCCTCATATTATATCATACATGATAAATTCTTTTGCAGAATAATTCCCAATTGAATACTATTCATGTAACTTTAGCTCATTCAATTTCAGTAGATACTGAATCCAGCTAAATTCTTTGACATATAATATAGGTTAAGAATCTCACTTAGATCCTTTGATGTTTAACTTAGTAAATGCTTATACATAGTTCAAAACATTCATTACTTAGATTTATTCACATGGGTCGAATATCTCCAATGGAGTCTTCCGTGTTTGATTTAGTAAATGCCATTACTTAATCTAAAACAATATTATAAGATCTTAAATAGATCTTAATACCCAGTATGTACTAAGCTTCGCCATGGTCCATCATTGATGAATAATTTCAAATCTAAGTCATTAGCATTTGAATGTTATTTCACAATAGAGAGATATGTGTGTGATACACATAAGACCAATTAAGTTTTAGGTACTCCCACTAAACTTCTTATATATCTATAAGAATTATGTACATTTTATGAAACTAAAATACTTATTAGCTTCACTAAGATACATTTCCAATTCCCAATTGCTTGCTTAAATCTGTACTTAGATTTCATAAGCCAGCTTTCTATTCAAGCATTTCTTTGGATCCACAAATCCTATGACATACCATGTACATAGTTTCTTCCAACATTTGATTGAGGAATACGTTTTGTCATCCAATTGCCATATGTACCAATATGTAATCATTGCTTGATTTATAGACTTGAGCATTAAGATTATGCATGAGGTTTCAACACAATCCATGCCATGAATTTGCTTGTAACCTTTAGCAACTAATCTAGATTTGTGTGTTAACACTATTTCATGTTTGATGGTTTTTATCCTTAAAACAAATTTGCAACCAATAGGTGTGAAACTATTCTTGCAAATCAACAAAATTTCAATTTTGTCATCAAAACATTGAGTATGTTTTATGGCCTCTAACCATTTAAAACATTTGAGTCTATATATGGCCTCTAGCCATTTTAGGGAATCTGGGTTTCGTCATAGCTTTCTTACAGGTCACAAACTCATTAATCTACATGATAATAGTTTGACTGCAAGTTGTAGGTTTCTTCACTATCTAATAGAAGAATCTCATGGTTTCAGTGACTTGAACTCTATGCCTACTTGGGTATAGAACATCAAACAAATAGATTATCAATAGCCACTTGAAAGTCCTTTGAATATTCTGTTCTCCTTGAAGCACTTGTGAAGTCTTCTAAGAGATGTCTATTCTTTAAAGCCACTTCTAAAGTCCTTAAAGAATAAGTTCGGATTTTCTGAAGCACTTCGAAAAGCCTCCGGAATGTCCGTTTATGTTTGTTGTTTGCCTCGAAGACCTTTCGAGGTCTATTTTCTCCCACTTGTCATTTTGGAAACGAATCTCCAAAAGGACATTATTTCGAGCAAACAAACATTATGTTCTCAAAAATTCATGGTAGAAACTATACCCTTGTGTCTCATTTGATTAAATCACAATGAAACATATATCTAGACATGGGCCTTAGTTTGTTGAATAACAAGCACTAAGCTCCCACTGAGTTTAGCAACTCTTTAGATATATATTTATGAAAAGATATTCTGAAATTACTTTTCAATAGCTTTGATGAATTTGGTTTAGTTTGGTGGTAGTTGAGCATTTTGTTTTAGAAATTATAGGAAAAGTCTTTATGATCCATCATTGATCGAATTAATTACTAATTGACTTCGATCATTCCAACTTAGATATGCCATATCTTATGGAGCTAGATTGTGAAATTACAACACACAATCATTGATGATAATTTTTGGTCTCAAGCAATCATTAACATGATACCAAGGAAGTTTGATTGCTAGGTCACTTCTCTTTAAACATAAACTTATAGGTAGAAACGGAATTGTAAATTCCTTTCATTTGTTCCTTTGTTTTCCTATTTCTTGTACATTTTCTAATAGCTTTAAGAATTGAATTCTTTAGTGTTGACTTTTATACTTTGTCCAATGCCACTACAACAAAGTTCTTACCATTTATGTTGAATATTCTGTTTCAACTAGATGATCTTACCAGAAGCTTCTAAAGTTCTCTAAGCATCGATCTATTCGAATGTCTAGGGACTAGACTCATTCGAGAATTAAATGGAAAAAGATATTAGGTTGTTAACCATTGGTAAGGCTGATTGTTTAAACTCAATGCTTTATGATCTCAAAACTACATTGTATTCTGAATTCCCAAGCACCAATCGGTTTGCCATTCGACTTTGATACTCGAAAACAACCATAAAAGTCGTTATAAGAAACGTACATTTAAATTGCTCATTTTCTCTCATTTCCGTGAATCGTTCTTGGATTCACTACCAATCGAGGAAAGTTAGTGTTACCTTCTAAACCATTGAAGAATTAAGCACATTATGTATTTAGACTCAATTCTAAAATCTTTTAGGTAAGCAAAAGCCTTTTGCTAATAGTCTAGAAACTACTCTTGGTTGATAGGTACGTCTAAGAACTTATTAGGTAAACCTATCGATTTTGCCACGACATAAAAGGACTCCTTACTTATATCGTTGAGTTTCACCAAAACTAACATGTACTCACAATTATTTGTGTACCTTACTGTAGACACCTATTTTGTCCCCATTCCCGAAAGGGAAAGGTTCAATGATGAAAACGTAAATCTCCACTTGACAACGCATCTCCTATAAAATAACGAATCTCAATTCCCCTTTTCATTTCACTTAAAACCTGCTATTTATAGAAACCTTCTATTTATGGAAACCTGTTAAAAATAGTTACTGTCGTAATGGGTAGTTGTTAAAAGTGGCAAGTCATAAAAGATAGAAACCTGTCAGAATTAGGTGTTGCACTCCAACATAAATCCTAAATGAGATAGAAATTATGAGATAATCCTATTCCTAATATGATTCGAAAATAAGAGTCACGTATTAATTAAAATCCTAACGAGCCTAGAGTTCGTAACGGGCCCAGACGCATCCCGTCATAAAATTGATACGCACTAAAAGACTCGATTAAGTCTCATACACTCCGGATTCTAAGAGTCCGAATCTGACAAAGAAACGGCCCAAACATCAATTTCAACGCCCAGCCCTGGGCGCTGAAATTGCATGGATCCTATTTTCAACGCCCAGAGCTGGGCGCCGAAATCTTTGACGCCTAGGCCTGGGCGCTGAAAATACCTGGGACGTGTTTTTTCCTAATTCCTCGAGGATTAGAGTTCTACAATTCTATCTTTCCACGAGCTCTTTTCTATAAATAGGGCCTTAAGTTCGACGTGAAAAGGACAACAACACACAATTCATATTCTGAGTATTGACTCCAACCCCTAGCCTAAGCCTCACGCTGCGAAATTGTTCATGCGTTCTGTCGCAATCGATCCATAAATCGAACAGAACCTATCCTGTCCCATAATTTGAGATTCGTTAAATAAAAAGAAGAAATAGCAAAGTCCAAGTGGTTAGTTTTCTGAGAACCGTGACGCACCTCTCAAGGGTGCGTCGTAATGTGTCCCTTTTCTATGATTTAATTGCTTTCCTCGCCCTTTTTATGAACTGTTAAACTAACTAAATCTGATTGTTCTACCACGCCTAACAAATATAATAATTTTGGGAAATTGGATTATCATGCTAGGTCCCTTAATGCTATTTAAATCAGATAATCGCGATCGATCTAGTATTATATGTTGCATATTGCTAAAATCAACTCAGATTAGTTTAATAGTTAACGCATGTCCCTTCAATTATTTATGCTGAGCTAGTAAGGATATCCTGCCTCTGGAGTTATCGACGAGCGAGTACTCCTCTCGTAGTTACAGTCCCCCGAACCCTCAATCTCTACCTTGCGGGTGTATGTTGAGAGATCCCCACACCAGGGATCACAAGGGAACCTACGGCCGTCGTGGTCAAACATAATTGCACTCCCTTTATGTCACGATAACCGGGTTTTGTCAGTTTTTCTAATTGTCGTTAAAAACTGAATGGCGACTCCTATATTACTAGTCAATTGAGTGTAAACTCACAGGAAATCCAATTACACTTGATTGAATAAAAAGAATCGTCACACCCACGAGGGACGAGGTCACGCATTAGCCTCGTGCTTTTTCGACCCCCTCACAGTGGCGACTCCACTGGGGATAGTGAAGGAAATACTCGTGCTTGTAGGTAATCAAAATAGCCGAAGGTGAAACGATCCTACCCCGCGTTTATTTCCCCATCAAGTTGGGACGACCTGAAAATCAGCATATTAATGTGAACGGGCAGAACCGCATAATGAATCTTGGCTCCCTCAGGGAGTTTGGACTAAGGATACCCATCGCCAATCGGGGGGTGCATACGCTTCGAATGTTGTCCACTCGGCACTTTCGCTAGTAGTACACCCGTCCCAAACCCAATCGCTCGCCCACTAGGTCCCTCTCGCCTGCATGCCCCCTTGGCTTGCACTTGCGGGTTGGCCTTCTGGGACGAAATTCGTCTGTTGAAAGCACTACCCCGACCGGGGCATGTGGTGGATCTGCGATAGAAGCGGTACCAAGCCAGGCGCAAATAACTACCCATAGAAGCCTATCATAAACCACATGACATATTATTATTGCCTCATGATGGAATATTAGTTATGTGTAGCGAAATATATGATTGCGTGTGACAAACTATCCTAAAAAAACCAACGACCTTAAAAATTGCCCAAACATTCATAAACCAATTTGCCAAAGAGTTATACCGAAATACGTGTTCCGCAAACCCGAACGATCGCCACAAAAATAAGCGACGCTCGGGATGGCCTGTAACGAATCCCACAAACGCTGCACAACGCGTAAAAGACGTTATTAGGCAAGCACGCAAAATCGAAGTCGCATAAACAAAAAGTAGACGCAAACAGAAAACGAGAACCTGCCAGGGACGCATTTTCAACGCCCCTGGCTGGGCGCCGAAATTTCTCACGCCCATCGCTGGGCGCTGAAATTGCTGCCTGGCCTTTTGGTCAGGCACAGCAGCCTCGGTGCCCACGCATGAAGAAAATACGTAGCAAAAAAAAAACTTTTCGTGAAAAAAAAATTGCTACGAGGGCGTATGAAAAAGCACTCGATTCTAAAAGCGACTTATAAAAAATAAATAACTCTTTGTGTCGTTGTTAGGCCTCCTACGACGACAATGCTCGGCATCAAAACCGAACATGCTAATAATTATGAATGTCACATGGGAAAAATATTCAAAAATAATGTTCAAATGAAGTTTTTAAGGAAAAATAATGTTCGAATAAAAAGTAAATCCGAGTCTAGACTAGGTTGTGCCAAAGTACAATCTAAATCCTAAGTCTTAGTTGCCTTATCCATAGAATCGGTCCTAATGCTTGGTGTCGTTCTGCAAGTTAAAAGGTTAAACCATATTGAGTCTCCCTTCCTAACATTTAAATCAATAACCACCCATATGTAATTGTCATCCCTTGCTAAGAATCTACGGCCTCAATACTCTCTCTCACCAATAAAAAGAATATGTTATGTATTTGCAAAATGGAAACAGTCACATTCTGGAAATCATTCCCCCATAGTCGCACAACCCCCAAAGTGAACCTAAGGTGTCAATACCATTAGCAAAAAAAATTAATGGCGTCAAGGCTTAGGATCACATTGGGTCACGACTATCATAGTCCTCTCGAGCCACTCGCTCCTTTAAATACTACTAAGTACGAACTAAACGATTTTCCATGAATGCAACATGACCAACCATGGAAATACCCAGATCGGCATACCATAAGGCTACCATTGGGGTAAAGCAATACACACTAAGAGAGAAACCGCACTAATGATTCTAGTCTTACAAAAATAAAAATTCGATCTCCCCAATTAACTACCTTGCCAACATTAAGCAAAATGGTGCATGACAAATGAACACCCAAGGGTTAAAATCTAAAGTGTCAACCAACGAAAGTTATGGTCCAATTAGCCTAAGTCTGAGAGTCGCTTGGTCAAGTATTATAGGCTCACGTCATTATTTTGAGTCTAGGCCACCTCCTTGTATTCATACACGGGTTATAATCAGAAAGATTAATGAAAGTTCGAGTCTAAATCACAACTTCCAATTAAATCCCAGAAACTGGAATCTGAAAAGAAGCCAAAATTATTTTCGATGTAATTCTTTCGTTAAATTTCAATAAGGTAAAAATAACATTTTGAATCTACGCTATTTGCACATTTTAAGAAACGACTAAATACGCTTGCAAAGTAAGACAATTTAAAGGTCCACCCTAAACCTGCTAAGGTTAAAGGTCCACTATAGGCCTACCAAACGAGGCTCACTCAGTCTCGCCTCGTGACCCAAAGACCACAACCATTTACCTCTTAGCCCAAATAAAGAATTTTGAAGGATTCATGTTGGGGAGAAATCCCAAGCAAAAAGAAATACTTAAAAAGAAAGAGAAAAGGGAGAGCGAAAAGAGCGAGCCATGAAATACTTAGCCCGTACCTTCCAAGGTGCGGAATTTACCAAGGTGAACGAAGGAAAAGAACTGAGTCAACCAATCCAAATCATGCCACAAAAGCTACATAAAGTTCTACGATGTCTACCCTTTCCAGTCCTTATGTTCTTAGACGCCTTCGCTCTGGGGCACCTGTTCAGCTCATTTAACCCATCCATTTTCTCATCGCCATAACCCAAGAAACCATTACCTCGACTCTTGTTCTTGAACTTGTTGTCAACCGCAAACCACGCACGGCCATTGACACGTGCGTCATACCCATTATTTCCAAAGCCCAAACCTGCTCTTACATCACCATTAGCATAATAACCATATAACTTGTTTGGATACATCCTGTTGATATACCCTCATGCTTGACTAATACCTATACAAATTATCCTATCTCATTCGACCCGTCTTTCAAAGCCGTCTTGAGTCACGAATAAAAAGGAAGACAAGTGAAAAGTGCACAAAAAAATGTGAATAATAAAAAAGGAAACTTTGCAAAGCGCACAAAAATAAGAAAAGAAGCATTTAAAAAAGAAAATGAAGCATTTAGCGCACCAAAAAAGATCCGCCCAGAAATAATTTTCAGCGCCCACAGCTGGGCGCCGAAATCTTTAGCGCCCCAGCCTGGGGCGCTGAATCTCTCTGCTTGCTAAAATTTCTCCAGAAGTGCTCGTCATTTTATCCGCACATACACGGAAAAATAACGAACACTTGGAGGGGTACAACACGTATTCAGATATACGTACCACCAAAAAAATATGTACTCGAAAAAAATAAACAAATTTTTGGCTTACGGCAAAGCGGAAGATTAAAATAAAAATAAACTTCACTTATCTCATCCTATTTCAAACATTACGATTCCACCTCATAACGTACTTGTTTAAAAATCAGCATTCTAAGAAACCATTTTCTAGGCTAAGAACTACAAAAGACCTGATTCCAAATTAAATCTATTTAAGGCGGATACGTAGGCAATCCATGATTCGGTCCAACTAATATTAAAGCCTATAGAAAAACAAGAATAAGAAATAGAGTCCCTTATTGAAATTTAATTACTTGCAATCCAAGTCGAAAGAAAAAATTAAGTCAAACAAAGAATCCAAGTCGTCAAGATGCCAAAATGAGCACACATCGAAAAATAATAAAGGGCACGTATTCTTGCCAGAAGGAGCACTCACACTCCTAGGCACTTAGCCAAGACTCAAAAGACCGCTTTGCCTCAATTGAATGGGGGCTAGCGCAAGCGTCCATGACCTCTAAAATACTCGACTTGACCCTCCCTAAAGCAAACTAACTCACTTAAAGACCTTCTTTCACCACTAGACATAGTCGTTCGCTTAAAGACCTTCTTTCACCCCTAGACACAGTCATAGTCGCCGACAAGTAGTAAAGGCAGTAAGCTTGCAATAAAGAGGATTGTTCTACGGCATCACCCCATTGTTCCTTCGAACTCAGGGCACCTGTTCATGGTAATTCAAATGCTTGCTAATCCCCTTTGGAAAAAATAAGACATTGTCAATAGGACTTGGCACTTAACCGAGGCTCACCCTACTCAGACATGTGACACGGGCATCTAAAATCGAAATCTAAAAGCATCATTAATGGGAAGACATAATAGCAACTGGGGGCTAAAAGATTGAAATGAAAGAGCTAGGGAAAGAACTAAGTATACCTTGACCTTTTGTGGACATACACCAAGTAAATCTAAGTCAACTTGAAAATGGTTTATATTCCCGCAATTCTGGAAAAGATGGCCCTAAAAGCCTAAAAGCATATGCCAAACGGGCACAAGTAATATCTTGACACCTGCACCCTAGCTTCCAGCAAATCCTTAGACAGCATTCCAAAAATCGTAATAGTATTTTGATTCACTCATGTAATCCTGTACGAACCCTTCTATAAGTCAACCTACTTAGGACACCTCGGATTGTACACAGTAGGACTCGGATTTCAAATAATTTTTAAAGACTTCTTCGAACATAATAAAGTGTCGTTGGTTTAAGCTAAGTATATCTCGATGTTGCAAGTGTGTCAAAAGATTTCTAAATATGGTTATGGGTAAAGAAAGGAACCTAACTTTTGGTCAAAGGCACACTTCAACATGTGACTACCTTGACCATGGCAATGTCGCACAATACGACATTTACAAGAAAAGTAGCAAATCGCTACTCGAACGTACCTCGCACTAAACGAGTCTGGTTCAAACTATTCATGATCCATGTCGCCATGAATACATAAAAACGTGTGCCAATAATTATAGCACCAAGCCAATCCCGTAGCTACAGTTGGAGGCTTGAGAAAAACACTCTAAAAATGCTCGAAATGACGATTTTCATCGCAAATTCTTGACGCTAATGCTATACATATGTCATAGGGGCTCAATCCTAAGCTTTAATCGTGTAAAAAGAACCTTAGAATGGCTACAACCCCTCCCAAATTTAAAGCACTACTTAGAGTATATAAAGTCTCCCCACTAACAAGGGTAACTGAAAATCGCGAGTCACCAAAACTCCGATCAAACTACTGCACATAACGCTCGCCCTACAAGCGCCCGTTACACAGTCTACCTCGTTCCAAAGCAAAAGCGAAAGAAAAAAAAATCAAGGATAAGAACTGTCAAAATATACCCAGAAATCATTTTCAACGCCCAGAGCTGGGCGCCGATATCTTTAAGGCCCAGGCCTGGGCGCTGAATCTTTCTGCTAGCCAAGTTTTGCCCAGATATAAAAATAAGAAATAAAATCCTCGCATCGAACGAAGTAATAAGCCGTGCAAACCCACGCAGAAGGTGCTACCCTTGTTCGAACACCTGAAAGAGGCATGACGAAGTACTCCAATGCAAAAAATAATAATGATATCCCAACACCTGGAGAAATGTTCTAATACATGTTGTTAGGCCACACAAGCCTACATCGCACCATAAGTTCAACCATCCCACGGTACAAGTCTAAAAAAAAGAGTAAGGCATATTGCACTAATGCGGGCACGACCAAAGAGCATTGTAAAAGAGACAAAGACTACTTATCGCCCAAATTCAAAAAGCAAGCCACACGACTTCTACATTAAGGATTAAAGGTAGCAAAATATTACCTACCACGAAAGGGATAGCTCGCACCTACACGAGCGGAACCCCATGGCATCTTTCTCGAAAGAACCTACAAAAATCGTACGCCAAAAGGAAGCATCCCAACATGCATACTTGGGGGCTCCAAGCTAAGAAACAACCATAGCAAAATAAAAAAAATTCTCGAAGCAAATGTTTGAACAATCGAAAGGGCACGATGTTTGACCCCACCTCGTGAATGGGCCTGAACCCTATCAAGTTTCTAAGCAAACTATTCAAAATCAGTCATTGCTCAAAAAAAAATAATTCAAGAAACTGATTAATGGACCGCACACAACGGCCATTCTATGAACGCTCGTTCGCACATACATGTCATCTTTTCAAAATATCGAACATTTACGAACGCGTTCAAAAGAAAAAAAAAAAAAACGAACGAACAAGAAACCAACTGTATCATCAAGAAACCTCGCCAGAAATTATTTTCAGCGCCCAGCGCTGGGCGCCGAAATCTTTAACGCCCAGGCATGGGCGCCGAAAACGATCCCAGACCCAAAAAGGCCCCTGACTTCTATAGGGCCCTGCCGTATCCATTTGACTCGAAAATTGCCAATTTCTTTACTGAAAGTCGCACCTCACAGCTTTGTTAAGAGTAGCACACCAATACAAAGATCGCTCGCACTTACGAGCACAATCCCAAACACGATCAAGGACATTACAGAATGCGTATCCCCAAGGAACCTCTTTGACAAGAAATGACCATCAAGCACGAATGCTTGGGGTCTCGAAAGAAAATATATATTATGAAAAGTTAAAACAATATTCCCAGACTACGCTGTACAAAGTCCCGTGTTTGGATAATCTCAAAAGGAAAAGAACCGGTTTACGACCTCAAGACAAAGGTCGTCGTTGATACTTATACATAGTCCCCCAATCAAGGACCCAGGTAGTGGAAAAATTGAGCCGTAAGGACTAGCTCAAAACCATGAAGGAAGATGACCACCAGACAATGGTCCGCCTAAGCACGTTGTCAACCCACATTCAGGTTACAACTAAATCCGAGCATTCCTCGAAAGAATTCGCTCCTACAAGAATGAATAAAAAGAAATTCTCAAAAAGAAATCACAAAGAACAAAAGAAATAGGAACTTGCCCATCTTCAGTTGGCAAGATCGCGTCACGAACCACGCGAGTTCCCAAATCGAAAAAACGAATTCAGGGACGTCCACCCTCAGCGGGCGGGGTCTGCGTCACTAACCGCACAGGTCCTTAGTCGCTGCAGCGATAACTTTTTTGGTTTTCCGTTTTTCCCAAAAACGATGTGAGTAGCCTTTGGTTTTCCGTTTTTCCCAAAAACGATGTGAGTAGCCTTTGGTTTTCCGTTTTTCCCAAAAACGATGTGAGTAGCCTTTGGTTTTCCGTTTTTCCCAAAAACAATGTGAGTAGCTTTTGGTTTTCCGTTTTTTCCAAAAAAAGAGCGATGTGAGTAGCTTTTGGTTTTCCGTTTTTTCCAAAAAAAGAGCGATGTGAGTAGTTATTGGTTTTCCGTTTTTCCAAAAAAACGAGCGATGTGAGTAGTTATTGGTTTTCCGTTTTTCCAAAAAAAAGAGCGATGTGAGTAGTTTTTTCTTTTTTCCAAAAATTAAAGTATTGGTTTTCCGTTTTTTCCAAAAAGAACGATGTGCGGGATTTTCCTTCGTTTTACGTCCCATAAAAACAAGGGGGTTTTCTCGTTTAGCTAACCCTGAAAATGAGAATCTTTAAAACATTTTTACCTCGTGATTGGGCTTGGCCAGGCCCAATTACACTTTACAGCTTTGATTTCGAAAACATCTGTAGCTACTCCCAATGACAAAAGGTAGTTTCTACGCACCTTTAGATCCTTCCAATGACAAAGTGAGGAAGTTTCTATACTATCAGTTGACAAATCCCAATGACACGTGAGGGATATGTCGACACTTCAAGTGATGACCCTTAAGTCATATGTTATCACTCGGGGGCTCGTGAGACCCTCGCAAAAACAGGTCACCATGGCTTGTGCGACGCACTCCGTCTAATACTTTGACCATCGTCTTACTCCAAGACTCAGTCAAAGTGGGGGCTAACTGTAGACACCTACTTTTGTCCCCATTCCCGAAAGGGAAAGGTTCAATGATGAAAACGTAAATCTCCACTTGACAACGCACCTCCTATAAAACAACGAACCTCAATTCCCCTTTTCATTTCACTAAAAACATGTTATTTATAGAAACCTGCTATTTATGGAAACATGTTAAAAATAGTAACTGCCGTAATGGGTAGTTGTTAAAAGTGGCAAGTCATAAAAGATAGAAACCTGTCAGAATTAGGTGTTGCACTCCAACATAAATCCTAAATGAGATAGAAATTATGAGAGAATCCTAATCCTAAGATGATTCGAAAATAAGAGTCACGTATTAATTAAAATCCTAACGAGCCTAGGGTTCGTAACGGGCCCAGACGCATCCCGTCATAAAATTGATACGCACTAAAAGACTCGATTAAGTCTCATACACTCCGGATTCTAAGTATCCGAATCTGACAAAGAAACGGCCCAAACATCAATTTCAACGCCCAGCCCTGGGCGCTGAAATTGCATGGATCCTATTTTCAACGCCCAGAGCTGGGCGCCGAAATCTTTGACACCCAGGCCTGGGCGCTGAAAATACCTGGGACGTGTTTTTAACTAATTCCTCGAGGATTAGAGTTCTACAATTCTATCTTTCCACGAGCTCTTTTCTATAAATAGGGCCTTAAGTTCGACGTGAAAAGGACAACAACACACAATTCATATTCTGAGTATTGACTCCAACCCCTAGCCTAAGCCTCACGCTGCGAAATTATTCACGCGTTCTGTCGCAATCGATCCATAAATCGAACAGAACGTATCCTGTCCCATAATTTGAGATTCGTTAAATAAAAAGAAGAAATAGCAAAGTCCAAGTGGCTAGTTTTCTAAGAACCGTGACGCACCTCTCAAGGGTGCGTCGTAATGTGTCCCTTTTCTATGATTTAATTGCTTTCCTCGCCCTTTTTATGAACTGTTAAACTAACTAAATCTGATTGTTCTACCACGCCTAACAAATATAATATTTTTGGGAAATTGGATTATCATGCTAGGTCCCTTAATGCTATTTAAATCAGATAATCGCGATCGATCTAGTATTATATGTTGCATGTTGCTAAAATCAACTCAGATTAGTTTAATAGTGAACGCATGTCCCTTCAATTATTTATGCTGAGCTAGTAAGGATATCCTGCCTCTGGAGTTATCGACGAGCGAGTACTCCTCTCGATAGTTACAGTCCCCCGAACCCTCAATCTCTACCTTGCGGGTGTATGTTGAGAGATCCCCACACCAGGAATCACAAGGGAACCTACGGCCGTCGTGGTCAAACATAATTGCACTCCATTTATGTCACGATAACCAGGTTTTGTCAGTTTTTCTCATTGTCGTTAAAAACTGAATGGCGACTCCTATATTACTAGTCAATTGGGTGTAAACTCACAGGAAATCCAATTACACTTGATTGAATAAAAAGAATCGTCACACCCACGAGGGACGAGGTCACGCATTAGCCTCGTGCTTTTTCGACCCCCTCACACTTATCCCTTTAGTATCGATAAGTAACACCTCGCTATGGCGGAAAACTATTACTAAGATCGATGTAAAGGATATCCAAGTAAGTGTTATTTTGGCATGACACCTTTTAACTCAATTTTTAAGTTTGGAACTTAAGGCTCTTACTAGGGCAAGAATATGGCTGATTTTTCTACTTAAAAATCTTTGCTTTTTATTGTTTGAATACTTGAAATTATCTATATAAATTATGAGCCCTTAACTCATATTTATAGGCCATGGAATAAGTAATCGAATCCTACTAGGATACGAATTAATTAAATTAGAATCCTAGTAGAACTCTTATTTAATTAATTTATCTTTTAGGATTAGGAATTTAATCATTAAACAAATCCTATACACTTTAGGTTTCGTATGTGAACACAAACTCTACACGAGCATGACCCGCAAGCGTGCAGGCCATGCCCACGCACAGTCCACACGGCCGCTCGGCCCACGTGAGCTTCAAGCCCACGCGAGCGCAGCAGCATTGCTCGCAGCTGCGCGCGCAGCCACGGCCTGCTGGGCCTGGCCTTGCGCTGGGCCAGGCGTGGCCTTGGCTGTTCGTGTGGCGCGCTGGCTTGCTGGACGCGGGCCTGGCTTCGTGCTGGGCCTTCGTCTAGCAAGCTCGTCCGATGCTAATTCGTACGATGCGCTTCCGATTAATTTCCCGATTCCGGAATTCATTTCCGATACGAACAATATTTAATATTTTCGATTCCGGAATTAATTTCCGTTTCGAACAAATATTTAATATTTCCGTTTCCGGAATTATTTTCCGATTCCGATAATATTTCCGATTCTGACAATATTTTCGCTTCCGGCAATATTTCCGATTCCGGCAATATTTCCATTTCAGATAATATTTTCCGATACGTACCATGTTTCCGTTTCCGGCAACATCTACGACTTAGATAATATTTATATTTCCGATACGATCCATATTTCCGTTTCCGGCAATATCATCGTTTCCGGAGTATTCATTTCTTGCCTTTGACGATCTCAGCTCCTACTGGAACCAAGATCCGTCGATTCCGAATATCCATAGATGGAGTATTTAATGCCATTAAATACTTGATCCGTTTACGTACCATTTGTGTGACCCTACGGGTTCAGTCAAGAGTAAGCTATGGATTAATATAATTAATTCCACTTGAACTGAAGCGGCCTCTAGATAGGCATTCAACTCACTTGATCTCACTTAATTATTAACTTGTTAATTAATACTGAACCGCATTTATTAGATTTAATATTATATGCATACTTGGACCAAGGGCGTTATTTCCTTCACTTGTATCTACTTCGGCATGGATAGCCTAGGCGTTGATGTAGAACTTGTATACCTCCTTCGGCGTGGGTAGCCTAGGCGTTGGTGTAGGAATTTGAATACCTGCTTCGGCGTGGGTAGCCTAGGCGTTGGTGTAGGAATTTGTATCTTCAACTAGAGATCCACTGGGGATTGTTGTTTCGAATACTTTGCATAGGCCAGCGTAGGATAGCCCCCAGTTTAGAATTTTGACACTTTGTATGCTACTTGATTTAGTATGCCTCGTCACACCCGGAGGAAACTCGCTGAATCATCTGTGGTTCGAGCTGCCGAGGAAGATGCTTCGGATGATGAAGCGGCTGCAATAAATGCGCCAGGTGGGGGTATGGTTCCCCGAGATGCGCCCGCTTTCCCTAGTACTGGTTGGATCCCTTCCGACCTGGTGTTTCGGCCGGATTGGCACTTGTCTCAGCGGCCTCGCGCTGGCATGGTGAGTCTTGTACTGTGTTTTGAATTTGTACTTTGTAATTGTAAAGGTCTTAAGCTAACTCGTTCACCTGTAGGCCGATGGAAAGTCGTTCCGTACTTACTGGTCCTTGGTGGAGGTTTAGAGGGCCTTTAAAGCTCTTCGTGCTGATGAGGAGGCTATGGGGATTTGGTCGCAGATGGGCTTGGCCGATTTCTGGCGCACCATGGGAGGTTCTCCGAGGAGAACGGGGATTAAGAACCGTTTGTGGGCTTTGTTAGAGCGGTGGTGGGAGACCACCAACACTTTCCACATGGCATGGGGGGAGATTACTATCACCCCTCTTGAGTTTGCTATGATTACAGGTCTCCCTTTTTCTGAGAGGAATGTGACCTTTGATTCTGAGCTGACGTGGCGCTCGGCCGCTGCCAAGGATTGCTCGGCCCTGTTGTTGACTTGTCTGATGATGATGCTCACGCTTCCGTGAAGGTGATTGTGGAGGCTATCTGCGGTGGGGGTGTGTCCGCGGAGCAGAGGGTTAGGATCTTCCTCCTAGCCTTGGTGAGCAGAGTGATGGCCCCGAGTAGGAATAGTCGGGTGCACATCAAATTCTTGTCCTCTTTGTGGGACTTGGGAGCTGTTTTTGAGCTATAACTGGGGTGGCTTGGCATACATCCACCTTTTGTATGAGATGAAGCGGGCCTCCCGGACTGCACTGGGGAGCGACCCGAGCATGGCTGCTCTGTGGAGCGTGCTGGAGGTATTTGAGACTCCTTGTACTTTGTACTTTGTACTTGTATGCTTGTATTTTGAACTTGACTGATGTTTTGCTTGTTCCTTGAAAGATTTGGATCTATGAGCACTTTCCGACTTTGGCGCCGGAGCGTGCTAGAGATGCTGCTTACCCGTATGCTGCCTCTTGGATAGGAGCGGTGCGCGTTGGTGCGTCTTTGGCGGCTTCTCGCAGGGCTTGGAGAGTTCTATCCGCTGAAGATGTAATCTTTTGTACTGTTTGCTTTCTTGTACTTATATTTGTACTGTTACATGAGTTGTTTGCTTTGCAGGTGGTATGGCGACCTTTTGCCAACGCAGTTGTACCTGTCTCGGCTGCTCGTGCCCATTTCCTATCTGGGCGGAGGGTTTTGCTTTCAGGAGTGTACCGCCATATGTGGTATCTGGGGGAGCGAGTGTCCCTTCAACACCATTCAGGGGATAGGCTTGTCCCCAAGGATCCACCGGAGTCCATGCTGGCTCTGGATGAAGATCTTGTCCGACTCTATGCGGAGGCTAGGGGCGACGCTGTTTGCCGCTCTTGGAGGGAGTTTGTACACAGGAAGGGGAGCTATGACGACTTCCTGAGGAGGCTGGCTCCACCTGTACGCTTCGTACTGCCAGTGAGCTTTGAACCTTGTATTCTTGTATTCTTGTATTCATTGGATGATTGTATGATTGTATGATTGTATGTAGGAGGAGGAGGTTGATCCTGAGGAAATTTCTCATGCTGATAAGATCCTCCGCTATGAAAACTCGGACGGGGAAGAGGTGGTGGAGACCATTCCTTGGGCTTCTCCTCCGCACCGGAAATCATATGAAGTTGTACCTGAGCATTACGCCCCTGTAAGTACTGTTGCATTTTTTAAACTGTTTGTAACTTTGTACGGGAAAATTGATCTTGAACTTTGTATGCAGGGGCCTCGGGTGAGAGTGCGTCGTTGGATGCTCTTGCTTGATTCTTGGAAGAGGCAGTGCGCCAAGCTGACCCAGAAGCTTTCTGGCCGGAACAGCGAGGTACCTCACTTGATCTTGAAACTTGTATACTGGAAATTCCAACTAGGAAATTGATTCTTGAAATTGTATTTTGTATAGGAGCGCCGTCGAGACCGTAGAGACTCTGTTGACAGGGAGCCTCAGGCGTAGACGCCCTTGAGACAGGAGGGACCGAGCTTGGAGCTGGGACAGGGGTCCGGTGCTGGTGCTCATCAGAGGCATTCTGATGCTGAGCGGGGAGCTTCCCCTTTTGTACATGTTGATCCCACCAGGCATTCATTTGGAGGTGCTAGCGGTTCACGGCCCTTTGTTCCTCCTTCCGGTTACTACTTCGGAGGAAGTGGTCCTCAGCCTTGGGGTGCAGGTCCATGGGCTTGCTATGCAGAGATGCAGAGGATGCGTCAGGCTCAGATGTTTGGGTCGTACCCGTATATGCCGATGCCATCGCCTTATCAGTATTCCCCTTCTCAGCAGGGAGTTCATCCCTCCACTAGCACACTTCGTATCTCGGAGGAGGATCCTAGTACCCCAGGGACGGAGCTGGAGTGCCTTAGGAGGCGAAACAGGGACAAGGCGCCTGTGGTTGACGTCACCGCTGATGATGACTCACACTGACCCTGCATGGTAGCGAGTTCTAGCTTGCCTGGGTTGATTTTGTATAGGCTGGCTTGTATTGTATTTGTTGGATTGAAACTTGAATTTTTGTATGGTTTCTATGGCTTTGAACTTGAATTGGTTTGTAAAATTTGAAGTTTGGCTTTGTATGTTTGAATGCTTGAAATTGTATGCGTTGTGTGTGCCTTGAAATTATGTAGCTATATGCATGCATGATAATTTTGCAAAAAATTTTGAAAAAAAATAAAAATTGCCCATTTTTTCGGGTGTATATACCCACTATAAGCCCCCACTTTGACTGAGGTTTTTTGGTTTAGGAAAAGCGCAAGTCAAAGTATATTCAACTTTTGCTAATGCACATGCAGACTCGACTTAGGACACTGATTTAGGACTAAAATGCTTGAATTTTGAAAAAAAAATTGATCCGAAATCTGCCCGAAGCGTTGATTTGGACTGCTTGAAATTGCGCGGCTTGCGGCTTTGGAATCTTGAATAATGGAGGTTGTACTCTGCTGTCCGAAACACTAAAGAGTGTGTACTCGGAGTCATAAGAGAGGACGGTGGCCTCGTCCTTTGGTGCAGGCTCCCGGCGTCTGGCGCGGGCTTGGTGCCTGGCGCTTGTGGGCTGACGTACAAGCCAACTCTTGTATAAATAGGGAGCTTGTTGGATCATTTCTTGCATCAATCCTTCCCTGCTATCATTGCATACTGCTTCCACTCGGAAAGAAAAGAAACTATGGTTGTGTCCTTTAAAAGTGCCTTGAACTCGTGGCTTGGTACGCTAGGCAAATTGGAGAAAAGGGAGCTTAATGGCATGCATCTTGGGTGCTCGTCTCTTTCCGGTTTGTAAAATTGGATTTGCACTTCATTCTTGCTGCTCTGGAGGCTTGGGACCCGAATCATCATGTCTTCCGTTTTGGAAATAATGAGGTATTTCCCCTCCCTGAGAAATTTAGTGCCATATTGGGGTGGCCCTTGATGCTGGAGCCATGCATGCCTAGTGTTGAAGAACACTTTTTCTTGAGTTTCGAAAGGTATTTGGGCTTGAAGCCCCACTTTTGAGTGCTGTTGTATATGGCAGAGAGGTGGATTTGTCCCTCTTTGTCACCTACTTTGCTGGGCTTGGTGTTCCTAAAGTTTTTCGCCTGAGAGCCTTGAGTTTTTGTATATTCGCTCGCTTCCTCTTTTCGAAGCAGGGTTTTGGCAATGGTGATGCCTCCCTAATCGAGATTGTAGAGCAGTTTGCTAACGGTCGGGACCCAATGCCGCTTGTGATTGGCGAAACATTGATGGGCCTTGATATGCTGAAGTCGGACTCCTCTTCTTTGCCATCGGGAAGTCCGTTGTTACTCCAAGTAAGGATCTGGAGTTCTCTTGTATGTTGAATTTTGTACTTGTATTTGAATTTTAAATGTTGAATTTTGAAATGTGCTTCTTGTATACTCCCCAAGGTTTGTCTTATGGAGAGGCTCATGTTGTTGGCACCACCGGAGAACATGGCGAGCTACAATAGAAAGGGATTCACTGTGCGACCCATGCTGAATGGCCGGCTTTCATTGGATGAGTGGCGGTGTACACTCTCTAGGGTTGAATCTTGTATAAGGTGGGTAGTTCCTTGGTGGGGAATTGCTGCTATGAGACATGCCCCTGGTTCCACTGCTTTGAGGGTGCCAAGCCTCACAATGCTGGTCTTCTACTCGCCTGCCCGAGTGATGAGACAGTATGGCTTGAGACAGGAGATCCCGGACTGTATTGAAGAGAACCCGAAACCTGTTGTGCTGAATGCAAATCGAATTGAAGTTTGGAGGCGGTATTGGGTCGCCAAACCATTCCTGAGTATCCAGTTCCCACCTGAGTCAGTTACCCTGTCTGCGGGGTACATTGTATGGATGAGAGGCCTAAGCCAGAGGGACATTTCTTTCTCCGGACCAGCTAGAGTCCGAGGTTCTAGAGCTAGACGTCCTGCATCAACTGACTATGAGGAAGGTGACGGGAGTGTGGCCCATCCGGTGCTTGACCATTCGGAATCCAAAGGAGGTTCGTCGTCCTCCCGTCTTGGAAGGCTTGCAAGTTCCTTCTCCCGCCGCTTGGGCAAGGGGAAGATTCATGATTGATTGTCGGAGGAGCCAGAGGATAGTACTCAAGGTGCAAAGACTCGAGAGCATAGTCGCCTGACTCTAGATCTTTGTAGGCTAAATGTGTTTGAAATTGTATTGGAAGGAATTGTGTTTGGAATGCGTTTGTAATGTGTTTGGAAGATGTGTTTAGAAGATGTGTTTAGGAAGTGAAAAGGCTTTTGAACTTTGATTCACTTGATCCTGACTTTGTATTTGAATTAGCTTTCAAGGCCTTAGGGCCAAATAAAGAGTTAGTGTGTTAAATTCCGCTTGAACATGCTTTGCTTTGAATTGGCACATTTGGAATAAAAACAACAACAATTTTGAATTTTTGAATTTTGACTTGATTTGATTTTTAGGATGCCCTTAATTGAGGAAATTTTGATTTTTTTTGTATTAAAGTGGTCGGGCCTCGAAATGAGGTTGCCTACGTGTCCCGTTAGGGAATCAGGCCGGACGTAGTTCTGACTACCTTACAGGACTTGAATTTGGATTCTTGAATTTGAACATGGAACTTAGACATAGAACTTCTTGAGTTGATCGAGGTTGGTCAGAGATCTGAATTCTGTTCCGTCGATGTCTGTTAGTTCGACTGCTCCCCTGGAGAGGATTTTCTTGACAATGTATGGGCCTGCCCAGTTGGGTTTGAATTTTCCCCTTGGGTCCATGGTGCTTTTGCGAAGGGCTTTCAGGACAAGCTCTCCTTCCTTGATGTTTCGGGTTCTGACCTTTTTGTTGAAATGTCTGGCCACTCGGCGCTGATAGACTAGTTCGTCATATCTGGCTTGTACCCATGCAGCTTCTGGGATTTTGCTTTCGAGGACTATCTTTAGAGAAGGTATCTCTAGCTCGATAGGTTGTACTGCTTCCATTCCATAGACCAATGAGAACGGAGTTGCACCAGTTGAAGTGCGAATTGAAGTTCAATATCCCCACAATGCGAAATGCAGCTTTTGGGGCCAGTCCTTGTAATTGGTAGTCATTTTCATGATGATGGTCTTGACATTCTTGTTGGCTGCTTCGACTGCCCCATTGGTTTGTGGGCGATAAGGTGAAGAGCGATGATGTTGAATCTTGTACTCGGTGAATAGATCTTCACACTCTCCTTGAAAATGGGTTCCCTGGTCACTGATGAACTCGTGAGGAACGCCATATCTGCATATGATGTTTTCTTGTATGAACTGGGCCACTTACTTGGAACCCAATATTTTAAATGATCTGGCCTCAACCCATTTGGTGAAATAGTCGGTGGCGACCAGTATGAACTCATGACCCCCGATGCCTGTTGGAGTGACTTTGCCGATGACGTCGATACCCCAGGCTGAGAATGGCCACGGTGATGATTGATAGTATAGTAATGATGGAGGAATGTGCTTCAGATTCGCACACTTCTGGCATGTAGGACACTTCTTGATAAAGAAGTAGCAGTCCCGTTCGAGGGTAGTCCAATAGTATCGTGCCCTAATGATCTTGAGGGCTAGCATCTTCCCATTCATGTGGGTGCCACAGACTCCTGCATGTATGTTGTCCATGACTCTTTGAGCTTCGTGCTTGTCAACACATCGGAGGTTAGGACCGCTAAGGGACCTTTTGTATAGAATGTCGCCTTCTGTGACGAAATTGGTTGATTGTAGTCGCAGAGCCCTTTGATTCTTGCTTGAAAAGTGTGGGGGATACTCTGAATTTTGTAGATACCTTTTAATGTCTGTAAACCAAGGCTCATCTTCGTCTTGCTCGACGTTGTCAATAGCATGGACATATGCTGCTTCTTGACGGGTTTCAATTGTAAGTGGCATTTCAGCCATGCTGCTTGGAATGTTGATCATTGAAGCCAGTTTTGCCAGTGCATCGGCGAATTAATTCTCCTCTCTTGGGAGGTATGTATAGAGAAGCTCTTCTATTTGTTCAGACAGCTGCTCGAGATAGGACTGGAATGGAGCTAAACTCTCGCTTCTTATTTTCCATTTGCCGGAAATTTGATTGATGATTAGGGAGGAATCCCCGTACACTCGAAGTTTCTGGACGCCCAGTGCTAAGGCAGCTTCCAGGCCCATGATACATGCTTCATATTCTGCCGCATTGTTTGTGACGTTGAATTGCAGTTTTGCTGATATAGGAATGTGCGTGCCGTCTGGGGCTACTAGAATTACTCCAACATCACACCCGTTCTGATTGGAAGCACCGTCAAAATGCATTGACCAACTGTCATCACTGGTCGTTAAGATTTGCTCGCCGGGTAAGTCGTAATCTTCCTCTTCTGCCTCGACGGGACAGTCGGCTAGGAAATCTGAGACTGCTGAACCCTTGATAGACTTTTGTGGAATGTATTTGAGGTCGAATTCTGCGAGCATGACCAACCATCAGGACAACCGCCCGTTGAGTGCTGGTTTCTCGAATAGATACTTGAGAGGATCCGCTTTGCTGATCACATGTATTGTATGGGAAAGCATGTAGTGCCGTAGTTTCTTTGTGGCCCAAACCAAGGCGATGCTGAGTTTCTCGAGCTGAGTGTATTTGGTTTCGTACTCGATCAGCTTTTTGCTTATGTAGTATACGGCGTTCTCCTTGCCTTCAATTTCCTGGGCAAGCATAGCCCCCACTGCTGAATCTGTTGTTGTGAGGTAGAGCCTGAGGGGAATCCCTGGCATTGCTGGTTTTAGTACTGGTGGGTTGGAAAGGTAGCTTTTGATTGTTTCGAATGCATGCTGACAATCGTCATCCCACACTTTGGGCTCGCTTTTTCGGAGCTTTCGAAATACTGGTTCACAGATCATTGTGAGTCTTTAAATGAACCTGCTGATATATTGTAGTCTACCGAGAAAACCCTGAATTTGCTTTTCATTCGTTGGTGGTTGCATCTCGAGAATTGCTTTGATTTTCGAAGGATCAGCCTCTATGCCTCGACAGCTGATAACATATCCGAGTAACTTGCCTGACGTTACCTCGAATGCGCACTTTTGAGGATTGAGCCTCATGTTGTATTGTCTGAGCCTGTTGAAAAAATTTCGAAGTACTGAGGTATGCTCGTGTCGTTCTTTGGATTTGACAATCATGTCGTCGACATATACCTTAATTTCCCTGTGAATCATATCGCTCATGATAGTTGTGGCTGTTCTTTGATAAGTTGCTCCTGCGTTCTTTAGTCCGAACGGCATAACTGTATAGCAATATGTGCCCCACTGAGTGATGAAGGTTGTTTTCTCCATGTCTTCCTCTGCCATGGGAATCTGATTGTAGCCTGAATACCCGTCCATAAAAGAGAGTAAGGCATGATTTGCGGTGTTGTCGACCAAGATGTCGATGTGAGGCAATGGAAAACCGTCTTTAGGGCTGGCCCTGTTAAGATCTCTGTAGTCCACACACATTCGTACTTTGCCGTCTTTCTTTGGAACTGGGACGACATTTGCGATCCATTCTGGATATTTTGCTTCTCGAATAAACCCGGCCTCTAACTGCTTGGAGACCTCTTCTTGAATTTTGAGGGAAACATCCGGTTTCATGCGACGGAGTTTCTGCTTGATGGGTTTTGAACCTGGAATAAGGGGAATTTTATGCTGACCGATGCTTGGATCAACCCCTGGCATATCATGATAGGACCATGCGAAGACGTCTACATAATTTGAAAGTAGCTTGATAAGATCGTCCCGCTCTGCTTGAGAAAGAGTTAAACCAATCTGAACTAGTTTTGAATCACTGTTGTTAGAAAGGTTGATTTTTTCTGTTTCCTCAATTATGGGCGTCCTGTTTTCATGGTTTTCAATAGCTTTTAAAAATTCAAAGTTTGTTTCTTGTGAAGCAATGTTGTGTGGATTAGGATTTGATTTTGAATTAGGACTCAAAGAGTAAGTGGAAATTAAAGTGTTATTGAAATCAGCAATCATTACATCGACTGTTTTGACTTGAAGCTCGGCCTTTAGAGGCTCTTGATTGATGCAAGACTCTAGTTCTAGACACTTAGACTCATTGCTAGACTCAGATCCAGACTCATCCTCTGACTCGGACTCGCTCATCATAGATCCTTCGCCCACAGTAATCTTGAACATTTTGCCATTTAGAACAGTTATCTTGAGAGACTTTCTCCAGCCGTTGACCATCTTCTCGCTTGGAGTAATTAGCTTAGATGGGTCGAAATCTTCGATTGAGTGATCATTTGTACCATGGCGTCTTCGGAAATGATTGGGGTTATTTCCTGGCCAAACAATAGACCGAAAGCTGATGAATCAAGGCATTTAGGGGAGGCCTTGTCTTATATTGGAGGAGCATCCTCTAGAAAATGACAGTCTTGAAAGATCTCGAATCCGGGGTAAAGGACCCCCTTTGAAGAGTCATAGAAAGGTTCTAGGAAGTCAAAGTATAAGTCATCCTCTCCTTCTTTCACGAATTTCCCATTGAGTGTGAGTTGATGAGGAGGTATCTTGAATTGATCATTGCCGGCTCGACGGGCCCTTAGCTTAGCCTTTTGCTGCTTGTCATCGAACTTAGTCGGCTTGTATCTCAGTCCGCAACAGTTAATCTGTCCTTGGGCCTTGAAAGGATATTCGGTGGGCGGTGGCAGAGTAGTGCCCAAGAAGCGCCCACGCTTGATCATCATGCGCCATGCCATGGGATTCATTCTGGATTCGATGGCTCCAACTTCAGCACTGAATCCCCAAAGGTCTTCGTCGTTGTCATCATGTTCGATCAATATCAGAGCCTTGTCGGCTATTTTGGTCCTTGGATGGGACGCATGCATGGTAATGATGTTTCCTTGGACCTCCATCGAACTTTCTGGTGGAGTGAGGATGGCACTGCTTTGAGGTCATGGATCCAAGGTCTTCCCAACAGGAGATTGAAACTTGCTTTGATGTTGAGCACTTGAAAGCTCACTTTCCGCTCGATTGGCCCTGTGCGGAGTAGTAGAGTGAGAGTTCCCATTGCTTCTCGACGAGTGTTGTCATAGGCACGAACACCTTGGGAGGAACTAGAAAAGTCACTAGGGGTGAAACCCAGATTTTCGGCAGTGCGGACAGGACACACATTGATGGCCGATCCATTGTCCACTAGAGTCATGGGGATGATCTTGTCTTTGTATTCAACAGTCAGATAGAGAGCCTTGTGATGGCCTACCCCCTCAGGTGGGAGGTCTTCATTAGTAAAGGTGATTCCTTCTTCCAGATTTGTAAGCAACCCGATCAATTCGTCAAGAGTGACTTCTGGGGTGACATTCAGTTTGACCAGAGCATTGATAAGAGCAGTGCGGTGCTCCACAGAGGAAGCCATGAGTTTCCAAATATTAACCTCTGCCTTAGTGCGCTTCAATTGCTTGATTAGAGGGTTGTCCTCGGTGGGTAGAGGAACATTAGTTGCCGGTGCCGTTCTGTTGGCTGCCTCTTGAATTCGACCGGACCTAATCATGACCTGAACACTGTTTTCTGCCTTGGGGTCCAAGTACCAGTCGGCGCTCACGATTTCTCGGCATTCATCACCAGAGATGTTTTCAATATGAGGGTCCTGATATGTGTCTTCATCATCACTGGCCCAGATCCCGCAAATGTCTCCTTGAGGTAACCCAGATTCCGAGTTTTCACTTGGCTACACAAGGTGTGGCACAGGCCTTTGGTTGTGAAATATTTCCTCTATCTCGAATGGGCCCACAACATGGAAGAGAGTTTCTTGATTGTCTTCGAGAGCCCTTATGCGAGCCTCCGCTTCCTCAATTCGTTCATAGAGCTCTGCTACAGCTGCTGCTAGTGAAGTCATCTTGAATAGGATTTTGAGAGGAGTCTGAGCACTTATTTAGGACATGATTTTGAACTTTAGAACTTGAACTTCCCGACACATGATATGATATGCATGCAATGAATGAGACCTAGACTTGACTCTAAGTGTCACTCCAAAGATTCGGGATTTTGGATTTTGTACTTGTATTCGGGATTTGCAACATGTTGGAAATGTTTGAGAGGAGCGTTCATTCTTTTGTGAAAGTTGGCTCTTGTACTAGAACTTGGAATGTCGAAAAGGAATATTTCGACCTATTGGAAATTTGACTTATTTGAAGGGGATTTCAACCCGCTCGAGAATTTGGAAAGTGGACTTGTATTAGGAATTTGTATTTTGTATTATTTAAAGGGAATTTCAACGCGCCAATTTTATTAGGGGGATTTCAACCCATTGGACTTGGAGTATTTGAAGGGAATTTCAACCCGATTGAAAGGGAATTGATTTTGTATTATTTAAAGGGAATTTCAACCCGTCAATATTTCAGGGGGATTTCAACCCATTGGACTTGGAGTATTTGAAGGGAATTTCAACCCGCTTGAGAATTGGAATTGGTATTATTTCAGGGGAGTTTCAACCCGTTGGAAAATTGGACTTGTATTATTTTAGGGGAGTTTCAACCCGTAGAATTTGAACTTGTATTATTTCAGGGGATTTTCAACCCGTTGGAAATATTTGGAATGGGGTTTGTATTATTTTAGGGGATTTTCAACCCGTAAATACTTTAGGGGGATCTCAACCCATGGGAATTGGAGTATTTGAAGGGAATTTCAACCCATTGGAATTTGTACTATTTCAGGGGATTTTCAACCCGTTGATGGAATCTTGAACTTGTATTATTTCTGGGGAGTTTCAACCCGTGGATTTTAACTTGTATTATTTCAGGGGATTTTCAACCCGTTGGAATTTGAACTTGCCTCGAAGTTTGAATTTTTAAATGGAAAAGGACGCATTTTGTATGTAGAACATGAAGCTTCGTATTTGGAAAATCCGGCATTATGTCGCCGTGGATTTGAGACATTGAATTTGGGAACTTGAAAGTCCGGCATTATGCCGCCATGGACTTGGAGTGTAGGATTTGAGATTTGAAAGTTTTGGAATTTTGAACTTTGATCTTGAGGTTTGAAATATGGAATGGAAAATCGGCATTACAACAGCATGGATTTGGAATTTGAACTAGAAAATTCGGCATTAAGGCGTCGTTGGGTTGCATTTGAAAATTGAAGTTTTGGACTAGAAAGTTTGAATTTGAACTTGAAGCTTGAAGGCTAGGAAATCCGGCATTATGACGCCGTTGGGTTGAATTTGACTCGAAAATCGAAACTTGAGTTTGTAAAATCCGGCATTATGGCGCCGTTGGATTTGGACTTGAAAATTGAGGTTTTGGATTAGAATATTTGAACTTAAACTCGAAACTCGAAATTTGAAATGGAAAATCTGGCATTATGACGCCGTTGAATTTGAACTTTGACTTGGAAGAAGTAGATTTTGAAGTAGGAAATCCGGCATTATGGCGTCGTTGGATTGCATTTTGAACTTGAAAATTGGAATTTTGGACTCGAAAATCCGGCATTATGACGCTGTTGGATTGAACTTTGAATTTGGAACTTGGAATTTGGACTCAAAAATCCGGCATTATGACGCCGTTGGATTGAACTTGAATTTGGCATTTGGAATTTGGACTCGAAAATCCGGCATTACGACCGCCGTTGGATTGAACTTGAATTTGGCATTTGTGCGTGAGGCGTGTTTAAGGGTTTTGAATTAAATGGAGTAACACTCCTAAAGACCCTAAAATCGGCGATTTAGATGCATGAGGTTTGAATGATGCTCCTAGGGGTTTGGTTTCCTAGTTGGAGGCTAATTGGTTTTGGCAATCTAGAACTCGAGGTTAGCCATTCACGCGTGCAAAGACGCCCACACAATGCACAAGTAGCACGTTGTTACACTAATCATGAATATGAATGCGACATGCAAAGCTCTCAACCTAAGGTCGGTCTAAGTTTTTGTATGATGGAAGTGGTCGGCTTTGGGTGTCAAAAGGTACTTGGCTAAGAGACGGATCCGGCGACAAGCATTCACATTCCGCCTAAGGGAAGTGTGCGTCGGCAGACGGCCTCCATACTTGAAATCGGGAATGTCAAGCAAATGCCAAGTTTCGGTAGGCGCGGAAATGGTCACACACTGTGGTCGGGAACCGTATGGAGAGTCACCATTTCGTTGCCCCCGGGGCTAGCCCGAATGTAGAACACATCCGTTTGGGCAAAGGTAGAAATTCATTTTGCACAATATGGTTTTCAAAAAATGCATGAAATGCCTAGAAATTGAAATTGAAATCGTACTTGAATTTGTATTTGTAAAGCCCGTTTTTCAGCACTCGTTCACGAGGCTTGGGAGCGTCCTTCCAGATGCAAAAATAGACTAACTCCCAACACGAAAAGTTGAGCAAAAGTGGGCGACTAGCCACTGTGAGCCACTGTCCTGGATGCAGGCAGTGGCGTTGGGCGCAGGGGCTGCGCCTGGCGCCAATGCTGGCATCCAGTACTTCGGCAGATCAGTGGCTGGTTGCTCGAAATGTGCTCGCATTTTCGAATTTGAAACTAGAAAGTCCCCAGCAGAGTCGCCAGAATTGTAAGGGTTTTTTTTTTTGTATTTCCCGTTCCCTACAAGGGGGGTTTTGTAGGCCGGCTCGTTTAGAGAACCGTTTGAATTTTCGCACCTCGAAGGAGTCGCCACCAAACTTTATTTTTGGTCTTGTTTGGAAAGACCGCAAATGACTCTGTTTTTTGATAAGGCCTTGAATCCTTGAAACGGATGTGTGAGATCCGGGCTCGGGAACGAAAATGCTTATTCGGCGAGCTTTAGAAATATTCAAGTACGTTGGCACAACATTAGTTCGAAAAATAAACCCTAAGATTAGACTATGTGGGTTTGAATTTTAGAGCAAAATAGAATTTCTAATTTTACGGTGGTCACTTTGCTTTAAAGATTGATTTAAGGAACCTAAGGCTGGTTTGTCCAAAAATATCTTCGTTAAGCGTGATGTAACCTTTGTATTTTGTTGTATTTAGCATGTTGGTGATGAAAGCGATAAAGCACATAAAGGAACATCACAATACTAAATAAAGTGCGGAATTAGTAAATACAAGACCCCCTAGAAAAGGACTAGGGAGTAGGTCCACATTGCCTAGAAATGGACTAGGCAAGTAAAGGTGCGGAATTGAAAGTGCGAAATTGAAATTGCGGTATTGAAATTGCGGTATTGAAAGTGCGATATTGAAAGTGCGATATTGAAAGGTGCGATATTGAAACTGCGATATTGAAAGGTGCATCATTGAATTTTGTACTTGGGCACATGAGATTCGAACGCCAAGCGGCTCCTTAAAAATAAGTGCGCCCGACACGAGTTCAAAGCCAAAAATCTCAACTTGGGAGAGGTTGCTCAACCCAAATATCCTAGATTTTGCATGTTAAACTTGAAATTGAAAGCTTGAATATTGAAATTTGAACTTGAAATGATTGAAATTTGAACTTGAAATGATTGAAATTTGAACTTGAAATGATCCTAGTTTAGGGAAATAACTATGAATAACCCTAAACATGGCAAGATCTTTGAAAATCGAAGACTTTAACTTGTATATTGAAAATGGAGTTTTGAATCTCAAAGACTAAACCTTTAAAAGTTAAAAGGTGTTTATCTTTGATTACCCCATGTTTGATGGTGATTCTAGCCCAAGAGATGATTGTAAACAACTTTGGACATCCTTGAATCTTTGAAAATTGTATTTTGTATTTTGAAAAAGTTTGTATTTTTGGAAAACATGTGTGATTGTTGCAAGTGGTGTTTTTTATTGATTAAAAAACACAAACTTGCTAATCATTTGGAAATCAAAGCAACATAGTAGATTAGAATGGGATTTGGATTTACCTAGTTAGATTTAGGCAAGAGCTCCCAATTGCTTTGGATTTTAGGAATTTTGTATGTGTTATTGAGGAGTTTTGAGTTGTATTTTGAGACGTAATGTCGAAATTACGACGTTGTATTGTTGTGCCCCCCCCCCCCTTTTTTGATGGAAATGAGGGGTATTTATAGGAGGGAATGGTGAAAAACGCCAGCACACGCCAGCGCCTGGCGCCAGGCCAGCGCTGTGCGCTGCTGACGTGGCTTGAATGCCGCCAAAGCAAGGACGGGGAATCGTCCTTGTTTCGCCTTGTAGCGTTGTACCTGCTGTACGAATAGTACTAGGTTTGGCGTTTTGTATTTTCTTGGAGGTTAAGGCATCGTTTAGCGTCTGAAAACAAGCATTGCTCGGGTGTTTGAATTCTGGTTCTACGGGACGGGGCCCGGCATGCTCGGTTTTGTGGGTCGGCGCCCGAATTTGACTTGCCTTATATGATTTTGAGTGGAAAAGGCCTAGTAAAACCAATGGGATGGTCTACTAGTTGAGATTGTAATTGGATTTTGAAATTGGATTTGGAAAGTTGTATTTTGTACCGAGTTCCGGGAGGGGAAAGGCCTCGGGGTTTGGATTTTGGACCTTGGATTTAGGAGGTGTCCTTAGCAATTGGTATTTCCGCCTGGAGTTACTCCAATCACCTAACAAGGGTAATGGTATCGTCATCATCCCAAAGGGGAGACACAAATTAGGTGTCTACATTGAGGTACCCATAGTTATACCAATTGGTAGCATAGTAAATCGTACCGAGATTCATAGGAATGTGCCTTTGACCATAGCCAAAACCATTTTCCTTTCTAACATGATTGAGTTTGAATTAGGGGAGTTGGATGTAATTTTAAGTATGGATTGGTTGGCCATGTTCAAAGCCAAGACTGACTGTGAGGAACGAAAAGGTTCATTTGAGATCTAGCTTAGGTAAAGTAGTATCTTGTCATCGTCTTGTTAAACTTGGAGATGTAGGAATCATCACGGCAATGGAACTCGTGAAGCTAGTCAGTAAAGGAAATTCGGTATTCATATGCAACGTGAGAGACCTCGATAAGGAAGTTAAGGATAAACCTGAGGACATTACAGTTGTGAATGAATTTCTAGATGTGTTTCCGGAAGAGATCCCGGGAATACCTCCTAATCGACCTATTGACTTTACCATAGACTTAGTACCTGGAACCGCACCTATTTCGAAAGCTCCATATAGAATAACTCCATAAGAAATGAGAAAGTTGAAGGGTAAATGAGAAGAATTGTTGGAGAAAAGTTATATTAGACCAAGTGCATCACCATGGGAAGCACCAGTTGTGTTTGTGAAAAAGAAGGACAAGAGCATGAGACTCTGTATAGACTTATAGGGAACCCAATGAGGATTAAGAGCAAAGTACCCTTTTCCTAGGATAAACACCTATTCGACCAATTGAAAGGAGAATGAATCTTCCCGGAGATAAATTTGTGATCAGTTTATCATCAATTGAGAATTGCGGATAACAATATACCAAAGACTGCATTTAGGACAAGATACGGTCATTTTGAGTTCACTGTTATGCCGTTTGGGTTGGCCAATGCACCTACAATATTCATGGACTTGAAGAATCGTGTGTTACATGCATTTATGGATAAGTTTGTAGTGTTTTTCATAGATGATATCTTGGTGTATTCGAAGAGCAATAAAGAGCATGTTGAACATTTAGGATCTATGTTAAGTACACTTAGAGATAAAAAATTCTATGACAAATTATCGAATTGTGAATTTTGGTTGGAGAATGTAGCATTTTGGGATATCTAGTGTCTAAAGAAGAAGTTGCAGTGAATCCTGCAAAGATTAAAGCTTTTTGTGAATGGCCTACACCGAAGAGTGTCACTAAAATTTAAAGTTTTCTTAGTTTAGCTGGATATTATAGACACTTTGTGCAAGATTTCCCTAGGATAGCCAAACCAAGTTTGAGTGGAATGATAAGTGTGAGGAAGCATTCCAAGCCCTGAAGACGCGATTGACAACCGCTCCAGTGTTAACTCGGCCAGACGAAAGTGGTACATATGATGTGTACAGTGATGCATCTAAGAATGGTCTAGGGTGTGTTTTGATGCAGAACGGGAAGCTGATTGCTTATGCATCAAGACAGCTGAAACCGTATGAATCCAATTACCCTACCCATGACTTAGAACTAGCAGCCATAGTGTTTGCATTGAAGATATGGAGACACTATTTGTATGTTGTGAAATGTAAGATATTCACGGATCACAAGAGTTTGAAGTACACACACAAGGACCTGAATATGCGCCAAAGAAGGTGGTCGGAATTGATTAGGGATTATGATTTGGACATCCAATATCACGAAGGAAAAGAAAATGTAGTTGCGGATGCCTTGAGTAGGAAATCAAGCCATAGTGTGCATTTGTATTACCTCGTATTTTTCGTAATTTATAAATATATTTTTATTATATTTATAAAGATTTTACGAATTTAACTGCATTTAATGAGAATTAAATGTATTTTATTTTTAAATAATTTAATTATTAATTATTTACGAAAACCGGATTTTTATTAAATAAATTAAACGAATTTATTTATTCGGGAATTGTTGGGTCGTATTTTGAAAACGAATTTAATTCTAATCTAAGCCTAGTCCAATTTCATCGTCAAACCCAACAAGGCTTGGAAGGATTAATTTTAGTTAAGCCCTAAAGCAAGCCCAACCCAAAACTCCAAAACCTAGCCCATCAGGGGAGGAAAAAAAACTATAAATACACCCCCCATTAAATCCCCATAAAATTTTCAGAACTCCCTCTCCCTCTCTCTCCTTCTCTTTCGTCCGCCCTTTCCTTCGGCCCCAAGCAACGAGTGTTTCCCTTGCTCGCTGTCAGCCCGCACAAGCCCAGCCTCATACGTTGCCTTGTGCGCGCACCGTGCCTGCCTTGTCACGCATCACGCGCACATTCACCCTCACTCCCTCTCGCTATCGTCGCGCCAAGCAGCACAAACCTCTAGCCCTGCCGCAGCGCACACCCTGCCCATGCTCGCAGCACACCGCTCACCCTCGAGTGCTCGTGCTGCGGCTGTTGTTGCTTCGTGCTGCTGTTGTTGCTTTGCGTCGCTGCCCCACACGCAACAACGGAGTGTTGCGTGTGTGTGTTGTTGATGTTGTTAATCAAACTCCGAATACTTTTTAACTTTTCCAAATTCCGTTTTTAAATTATTTGATTACGATTGTTTAATTATTTTAGATTATTTAAATTGCTGGGAACGGTTGTGAACACTGTGCTTTAATGTTTCGTATTTGATTTGATGAGGTTGATTTTAAATTAAAAATAATTATAATTTTCAGATTTAATGATTTATCAAAGTGTCAATTTTTGAGGTCAAAACATGGTTTTACAAATGACCTATTGATAGGATTTTAATTCCAATTGTTCAAGGGATTGATTCACATAATTTAATGACGATATAAATTATGGGAATCAATATAAATTTCCAGATTTATTATAAAGCTTAAAGTGTTGATTTTTAATGATTTTAAGGCCAAAAAGTCAATGTTTTTGTACTAGGGCTTGAGTTGACTAATTAGGACTATTAAATTAATGAAAGACGATTAATTTCTAAATAAACCAAGGGTTTTAGATTCTTAAATAGTTTCTGGAAATTTAGTAAGCATGAATAATAATTATGTTTTTCCTTTGTGTTTATAGGAGTTGATTTCTAGCTTGAGTCGTGTTCGCACAGTGGCCCCCGTACTTAGGTATTCCAGGTACGTACTAGACTAGGGTGACCACCTATCCCATGAGGACTTTATGAAGTATATTGATTGTGAATCACGTGAACTTAAGTGTTAAGAGTTCATGTTTGATGTGTGAACAAGCATGTTGAGAATTGTTGTTGAATCTATGTCAATGACCATGTTATGGATTGATTTATGCTTCATAGATTATGTTGAACTATCATGTTATGAACTTTGATAATCGTTGAATTATGTCAAGCATGTTGTTCAAATTAATATGCATGCATGAGTGTTTCGCATGCAAGTTATTATGATTATGCTATTGTACGGAATGTCTAGCATACAATGAGCCTATTGAATATTGCCTCAGTGCATCGTTTGTTATACTGCCTCAGTGCATCGTTTATTCTACCGCAGTGTAGAAATACATTTAAGAAGTTTGTGTGAATTGAACTAAAGACTATTCGCGCTAAGGGCACATCCCGCTTGTTAACAGGCAATGTCGGGTTATCTCAAACAGTGTTTTTGAGAAAGAACAATAGAGTAATTTCATTTGAGTCCTATGTTTGATCACAAGTCCTAAAGGATTAAAATGAAGTGTCATTGTTTAATTCTTTATTTGTGTAATTGTTGAATTACTTGTGAGTTATGTCTTTGGGTTGGGTCTTGAACATAACATACTACGTAAAGTGTAACCCGAATGAGCTTCAAAACTCTTGTAACGTATACACCTTGAGTATTAACAATGGGGGAGTCGCGTCAGAGAAAATCGTACTCCTTGAATGATACAAGACGTTGTTTCATTCTTTTGGTTATTCGCTTACAAAATGCGCAGGAATTCCGTCGGTATGGTCCGACTGTCGGTAGAAATCCCGACTCTATTTTATTTGTTGCTTGGTGGGCTCCAACACCCTCAGTTTCCCTCGGTGGTCTTGTTATTCCCTCAGTGGTTTTGTGTAATACCCGTTCGAAGTTAAATTCTTATGAATCTATGAGTTAAGAGTCGTGTCAAGTCTCGAGTATGTCTTCATGATTAATTGGTTTACTTGAATGGCTTTTGCATGTGGATTAACTTTTTTTTTTGAGTGAAGCATGTTAGACTAGGAATTCATTCTAGCTTTGTTCGTACACAGCTTTCGCTGACTTCGTGCTTCATGTCTTTCGGTCATGGCCTTCGCCTTAATGACCCTATGATGATCCATCATTGCACTTGCATTGTTGTAGAGTAGTTTTCAATAAGCAGGTTGGTAGAGATAACTTGCGGGAGAAGTTATCTTGGGAATAGTGATGAGAGACTATTTCATCTTTCGCATTTATAAACTCTATTTTGATTTATAGTCATGACTACTATCATTATTACTTTAGTATGGTTTTGAAACTTAGTTAATGGATTTTCTACACTATTTAATGTTGGTTTGGGCCTTAATGGTTCCAAAATGTTTTATGACCATTAACTATTTAATATGTTTTGAAAGTTAGTTATTTCGGCTGCGTAATTCTGGTAAATAGCCTTAGCCGTTATCACGGTGGCGGTAATATCTTGGTAATTCTTTTATATTAGTCGGAAAAAAGGTAATTATAAATATAAGGAATTATCAGGGTGTTACAAAGTGGTATCATAGCTTAGTTTCAGTCCTTCTTTGTAGTAAGTAATACTACAAAGTGGTATTTGCAGAGCTCTAGTTTGAGAGCTGCTTTGCATTAATTAATAGTACAAAGTGGTAAATCCTTAAACTACGATTTTAAAAACTATTTGATAGTAATTCATACTATTTGAGTAGGATTTGCTGAACTTTAGGATTTTCGAAAATTGTTTCCTAAAGTCAAAACGTTATTTTTGAGTACTCAATATTTCGAAAAGTCAAATACAATTTATTTAAAGTTATTTGAAAACTTATATAATAAGTTATTTAATATTTTTCGGATTTATTAAATTCGACCAAATTCGGATTAAAATTTTCCAATTTCTTTTCTTTTCGGTTTTTTTTTCCGGATTTTTCAAAAAAAAACGTTTATTTTTCCGAATTATTTATTTATTTTCCGAAAATAATCGGATTTATTAATTAAATTATTCGATTAATTATTTTAATTTTCAATTTTAATTTTAATATTTTTTCTTATATTTGGAGTTATTTATTTAATTAATTTCGAAAATTATTCTTATTTCTAAGTGAGAAATGGTAGATTAAGAAGGGTATATTGAAGTTAAATATGCATTTAATATGAGTATGCATGTGATTAAGTGCTAAGTGTTAAGTACTAATTGTATTCTTATGCCTTTAAGTTTGATCATGTTTTATGTTGCTTTATGTGATTAATTGCATCACGATTCATGATTAAGCATGTACTTTTGCATTGAAAATGTATGGCTCCACGAACTTACTTTGCTTTAGAACGTTAGTAAGACTCTTAGTTGTGTACTTTTAGGACTAAGATGTTGCTTTCAAAGTTCGCTAACCTAGGACATCTAGAGAAGCTAGAGTGGGAGACCCCGTACATTTACGTCAAGAAGATTGAGTTTGCTTGCAACTATTTTGCTACGGTCAAGAAATTGCCTGAACTAAGGAAAAAGGATGTCATGGCCGAAATGGTTATTCATTGCTTGCCCCATAAGAACCCATATATAAGTCTGAAGCAACAATTCCATGATATGCATACTGACAGTGGCCTTCCTAATTACTTCAAGTATGGTACTCCAGATGGTAGGTGGAGGTATGACATGGAGATTATGACCACTATTCTAGAGATGGCAGAGCAATGTTTTGAGGATGGTAAAATGGTGGAGAGTATCAACCACACAGAGTTTAGTAGTGATACGGAAACCCTTATGGATGAGACAGTGATGATGATGTTGTTGAGATTGAAAACCCTAACCCTATCATTCCTTAACCCACTATTGAGATTTCTAGCGACATTGAAGTCGAGCCTGAAACAAATGATGAAGTAAACAGTGAGCTACAACAGAGTAATGAGGATATGGAGTATAAATCTGATCTGGGAGAAGACATGGATGACTTTGAAGACCAGGATCGCTCTCCACAAGTCTGTAGGGGAGGTTGGCTAGTAGAGTAGCATTTAAACTTTTCTAATGTAATAGCTAATGCTTATCTTAGTGGAGTAATAAAGTAGCAAGCTACTATTTATGGTTTTAGAAATTCGTTTTGTGGTTTCTCGAATAAAGTATTATCCAAAGGATGTATTAGTTTCTCATTGAAGCAATAAAAGTTTAGAAATCTTTTTATTATCTCTAATTCTAAGTTTTAAGTTTTCTTTGAGCGATTATCGCAAAAGAATTTCATGTATTTCTTCAATGAAATCGTACTTGCAAGGTGGTTCAATCCTTCACCACTTAAACGTTGTGACACAGATTAAAGCGAGAATTGGCCCAAGAATAGGCGACAATCTTGCCTTAAGGGTCTGAAATTATTGGTGCATGATTTGTGCTATTGTGTGACTTGTTAGTGCAATGCGTTAGCAAGGTAGTGTCCAACCCAGTTGTTAAAGTAAGCCTTTTGTCTAATTCAGGAAAAGGGACATGACTACCCAAGGGATTGCCGATGTGGTCAGGCAACTAGCTGAAGTAGTGCAGAACTTAGCATAAAATAGAAATAATCAAGGACTTGGTCCAGCTGGTGAAAGGTTTAAGAGGGTGGCCCAACTATACTTGAGAACTGGCTAAGAGAGTACGATAAGCTTATACTAGCTGTGAATTGCCCAGAAGACCTTAGGGTTAATAGTGTTGTGTATTACCTTAGGGGAGAAGCTGATTTGTGGTGGCAAAGGTGTGAGAATTCTTTGAGAGCTGCACCTGGAATTGGATGGGAATCATTCAAAGTTGCCTTGACAAACAAGTTTTATCCACCATATCTGAAAAAGAAGAAAGCCCAAGAGTTCATCGAGCTAAGGATGGAAGGGATGTCATTAACGGAATACTACTCCAAGTTCATAGAACTGTCTAGGTTTGCACCTGAAGTGGTGACAACGAAAGATTTTAGAACCCAGAGATTTGAGAGTGGACTAACTATGGATTTGCAAATGATGCTTACTGGAGATACCTTTACCTCTCTCGACACCCTGTACGGGAAAGCTACCCATCTGTATGGTTTGCAGCAAAGGAGAAATGGAGTTGATGAAAAGAGGAAGGATGTTGGTAACCAAAATCAAGGTGGTGGCCAACAGAATCATGGAAACTTTAAGAAGAACAAAGGGAATAAACACTTCCAGCCTAAGGGAAATCATGGTGGAAACAGAAACAATTTCCACAACAACAATGGGAATAAGAACCAATCTGCAGGGAATGGAACGAGAGTCTATGAGTGTAGACGTTGCCATAATAATCACCCAGGTCGGGACTGTAATGGAAACCCAATTTTTTGTAGGTTCTGTGAGAAACTATGCCATAGGGAATTCGTGTGTTAGGCCAAGAATGGGAAACCCAACCAAGGAATCCGTCGGAACAACAACCGGAATAACCAGAACCGGAATGGAGGAAATAATGGTGGAAACCAAAAGGGCTACCAGAATGGTAACAATGGCCAGAGTAATGGAAAGTCTGGGGTAAACTATCAGCAGAATGGGAACCGAAACACAAATGGAAATTCCAATGGAGGTGGCTATGTTAGGTTATGATACATATGATATTACATAAATCATGCGGAAACAACCATTAACTCAGGATTACATATTATTTACACATAATCATATAGCATAATTTAGATGCATACTCTTTGTTGCGTGCCCTCCCTAGCTGCGCCCGAACCGAACAAGAACAAGTCTTTAGGACTCCAAGTGTCGTCCCTCCGTAGATAGTCCACAGCACGTCCGGATCCGCCTTAAGATTGACCAACTAGAATCGCCCTTAAGGTACTAGGATTTTCGGCACTTTTGAGCAAGATGTGTGGCTGAATTTTTCTCTCAAAAACTCACTTTGAATACTTAAAAACTCGTTATAAATTGTGAACCCAGGCCACATATTTATAGGGTTATGGAAAGGGAATTGGAATCCTATTCAGATACAAATTAATTAAACCTAGAATCCTACAAGAACTCTAATTTAATTAATTCATCAAATAGAATTAGGAATTTAATCATTAACCGAACTCTGCACGTTTTAGGAAACGTGCATGAACACAAACACTTACGCACACACACACGGCAGCCACGATGGGCCGCCCATGCGTGCGTGCGAGCAGCAGCCCACGCAGCGAGGCCTGCGCGAGCCACAAGCCCACGCAAGCACCCGCGCGCGCTGCGCGCGCTGTGCGCGCTGCCACGGCCTGCTGGGCCTGGCCTTGCGCTGGGCCTGGCGTGGCTGTTTGTGTGGCGCGCTTGGCTTGCTGGGCGATGGCCTGGCTTCGTGCTGGGCCCTCGTCCGGCAGGCCTCGTCCGATGCTTATTCGTACGATACGCTTCCGATTAAATTTCCGATTCCGGAATTCATTTCCGATACGAACAATATTTAACATTTCCGATTCCGGAATTAATTTCCGTTTTGAACAAATATTTAATATTTCCGTTTCTGGAATTATTTTCCGATTCCGATAATATTTCCAATTCTGACAATATTTCCGTTTCCGGCAATATTTCCGATTCTGGCAATATTTCCATTTCCGATAATATTTTCCGATACGTACCATGTTTCCGTTTCCGGCAACATCTACGACTTGGATAATATTCATATTTCCGATACGATCCATATTTCCGTTTCCGGCAATATCATCGTTTCCGGAGTATTCATTTCTTGCTTGTGACGATCTCAGCTCCCACTGAAACCAAGATCAGTCGATTCCGAATATCCATAGATAGAGTATTTAATGCCATTAAATACTTGATCCGTTTACGTACTATTTGTGTGACCCTACGGGTTCAGTCAAGAGTAAGCTGTGGATTAATATCATTAATTCCACTTGAACTGAAGCGGCCTCTAGCTAGGCATTCAGCTCACTTGATCTCACTGAATTATTAACTTGTTAATTAATACTGAACCGCATTTATTAGACTTAACATAGAATGCATACTTGGACCAAGGGCATTATTTCCTTCAGTCTCCCACTTGTCCTTAGGGACAAGTGTGCATTTCCTAATTCCTTTGTCGCTCGATGCTTGCTCTTGAACATAAGGTAAGAGTTGTCATCCTTATTATGTCCAGAGGTGTTCCTCGGTTTCAGAGTTCAACTGATCAAATAAACAGATAATCATAGCCTATGATTCATCCGAGCACGGCCATGCATTTCACAGTTTCTAGCTCTCCGAGTGGCCTTGTACAACTTTTAAGCATCTCATCCCGATTTATGGGAGGACAATCCCAATCTTGCGATCTTGAGATTAGACTTCGTTTGATAGGTGATTACCTGAGCGTTGCCTTTATAGCCTCCTTTTACGGTGCGACGGTTGGTCAACGTCAAAGCAACCAGTTCTCAAACAAGTAATCTCAAATCACTCAGGTATTGAGGATTTAGTGTCTAATAATTTAATGAAATTTACTTATGACAGATTTTCATCTCTTACAGTAAAGTTTCATAGGTCTTGTCCGATACTAGTCTTCCCAAAGTAAGTATCTATGCAAATGATTATGACATTGCCATGTCCACATAGTTCAAGAAACAGAACTACTAGTCATCTTGCATTCTAATCGTCTAACGTTTTCTATGCGTCCAATTTTATAGAAAACTCCGAATAGGGACCATTTTCAACCTTTGACTTTCAAGTTCACTTGATAGACATTTCTTAGTCACAGGACTGGTCCTGACAGTCTATCTTGAATATATCGTCAAATTTGAAGGGACTCATCATTTAATACTAAACCAAGATTAAATGGAATATGAAAATACATTTCATATATGATAAATGTTCAACCCCAATGTTTTATAACCATGGGCCTCAAACCCATCTTCTAAAACAATTCATGGAATTCAAAGCTATGCTTGATTTCCAGTGCTACAACGTGAGTGTTGCTTCTCACTTGTTGCATAGGTTTAGTTATCATGCTTTGCCAATCTTAATATCCTTTTCATCGAATGTTCTTCGAGATATGATGATAAGATCTTTTCGAGTTTGTTTATTATGTGATCTAGTCTTTCTTACTTCGATGGTGGTTTTACTCATTTTTCAATGAAGAACCATCAAGTTAGCAGACGTTTTTCTTGCTTCAAGAGTGGTTCTACGCATTTTTCAATGAAGAACCATCAAGCCAGCAGATAGGTGATCTACCCAAGTTCAGTGAAGAACTTTAAACAACCCTGTTTTATTGCTTCTTAGGCAATAATTACTTTTACTTCAACTGTATAGGTTGCTAGTGATGCTTTGTTTGGATTTACCTATCCAGGCAGTTCATAGATATGTGGAAGATTCTCCAACTATATCTTAGAACATAGAAATTATTATTTTAATTTCCCACGCAACAACTCATGGTCTCCAATCCATGTTGCCATTTCAAAACACGATGCTCTATAGCTCGTCCTTATCAATGATTAACTCCAAAGGGTCTTTCTTGATCCTTTGCCAGTGTTTATGCGTGTAGCTTCAATATTTAGCATATCTTTATTTCCTTGAATCAAGAACTATTCCTATGTACCTTTTCAAGTACCATAAGTATTCTTGATCTCAATCTAGTTGATCTTCACTTAGATCAATAGAGATTGGTATATGTTCGTCATGCCTAAAGTCATACGATACATTTTTGGCGATCCTCATATTATATCATACATGATAAATTCTTTTGCAGAATAATTCCCAATTGAATTCTATTCATGTAACTTTAGCTTATCTAGTTTCAGTAGATACTAAATTCAGCTAAATTCTTTGACATATAATATAGGTTAAGAATCTTATTTAGATCCTTTGATGTTTAACTTAGTAAATGCTTATACATAGTTCAAACATCCTTTACTTAGATTTATTCACATGGGTCGAATATCTCCAATGGAGTCATTCGTGTTTGATTTAGTAAATGCCATTACTTAATCTAAAACATTAATATAAGATCTTTGTAAATAGATCTTAATACCCAGTATGCACTAAGTGTCGCCTTGGTCCAACATTGATGAATAATTTCAAACCTAAGTTATTAGCATTTGAATGTTATTTCATAATAGAGAGATATGTGTGTGATACACATAGGACCAATTAAGTTTTATGTACTCCCACTAAACTTCTTATATATCTATAAGAATCATGTATATTTTATGAAACTAAAATGCTTATTAGCTTCACTAAAATATAGTTCCAATTCCCATTTGCTTGCTTAAATCTGTACTTAGATTTCATAAGCTAGCTTTCTTTTTCAAGCATTTATTTGGATCCACAAATCCTATGACATACCATGTACATAGTTTCTTCCAACATTTGATTGAGGAATACGTTTTGTCATCCAATTGCTATATGTACCAATATGCAATCATTGCTTGAATTATAGACTTAAGCATTACGATTTTGCATGAGGTTTCAACACAATCCATGCCATGAATTTGCTTGTAACCTTTAGCAACTAATCTAGCTTTGTGTGTGAACACAATTCCATGTTTGATGGTTTTTATCCTTAAAACAAACTTGCAACCAATAGGTGTGAAACTATTCTTGCAAATCAACAAAATTTCAATTTTGTCATCAAAACATTGAGTATGTTTTATGGCCTCTAACCATTTAAAACATTTGAGTCTATATATAGCCTCTAACCATTTTAGGGAATCTAGGTTTCGTCATAGCTTTCTTACAAGTCACAAACTCATTAATCTACATGATAATAGTTTGACTGCAAGTTGTAGGTTTCTTCACTATTTAATAGAAGAATCTCATAGTTTCATTGACCTGATCTCTATGTTTCTTCACTATCTAATAGAAGAATCTCATAGTTTCAGTGACTTGAATTCTATGCCTACTTGGGTATAGAACATCAAACAATAGAATATCAATAGCCACTTGAAAGTCCTTTGAATATTCTGTTCTCCTTGAAGTACTTGTAAAGTCTTCTAAGAGATGTCTATTCTTTAAAGCCACTTCTAAAGTCCTTAAAGAATAAGTTTGGATTTTCTGAAGCACTTCGAAAAGCCTCCGGAATGTCCGTTTATGTTTGTTGTTCGCCTCGAAGACTTTCGAGGTCTATTTTCTCCCACTTGTCATTTTGGAAACGAATCTCCAAAAGGACATTATTTCGAGCAAACAAACATTATGTTCGCAAAAATTCGTGGTAGAAACAATACCCTTGTGTCTCATTTGAATAAATCACAATGAAACATATATCTATACTTGGGCCTTAGTTTGTCGAATGACAAACACTAAGCTCCCACTGAGTTTTGCAACTCTCTAGATATTTTATGAAAAGTTATTCTGAAATTACTTTTCAAAAGCTTTGACGAATTTGGTTTAGTTTAGTGGTAGTTGAGCATTTTGTTTTAGAAATTATAGGAAAAGTCTTTATGATTCATCATTAATCGAATCAAGTACTAATTGACTTCGATTATCCCAACTAAGATATGCCATATCTTATGGACCTAGATTGTGAAATTACAACACACAATCATTGATGATCATATTTGGTCTCAAGTAATCATCAACATGATCTAACCTAGATCTTTATGATTTCTTGCCAAGTGGATTTTATACTTCTGAATCTTTGAACTAGTCAAACAGATTCAAACTTATATCACTTTGAGTAAATAAACCTATTTTCACTCAAATCCATGTGAAATAATAAAGTCATAAAACCTTTCTTTAGCTTTGAACTCTATCGTCTAGGCGTTCTAACAATAGTTCATATTCTTTGTTACTTTCAACAAGTAAGACTAGCTTGTCTTAAGTTGATCTAGAAATCAACCAACTTTCAAAAGTCCATTAAAATAGAGCTTGTGAATATTAACTTGTTGACATGGTCTAAGCAACAATGCCAAAGATTAGTGGAACTCAAATCAAGGGTTTGATTTGAACCTAGTAAAGTATTTATTTAAGAGTTGTTTGTTTTAATCAAGCATATTGACTCAACCTGTAATTGACCATTTCATTCAAATAAACAAACAACCATTGTTTTTGTTTTTCTTGAATGTGAGTCTTTCTGTGTTTGAAAACAGAAATTTAGGTATGTTGATTATGGAACAAAATAGCCATTAAGTTCCAGCCTTTGAAAGGACTTAAAACAAACTAGATGACCCTACAACTAATGTAGCATTGCCATGCTTCATTTCCCACTTGTAGGTCATTAGTGTATCCTAGCTTCCATTGTTTGAGTTATTACCGAAGTAAGAACCTCAAGCGGTATATGATACCAAGGAAGTTTGATTGCTAGGTCACTTCTCTTTAAACATAAACTTATAGGTAGAAACGAAATTGTAAATTCCTTTCATTTGTTCCTCGTTTTCCTATTTCTTGTACCTTTTCTTATAGTCTTAAGAATTGAATTCTTTAGTGTTGACTTTTATACTTTGTTAGACATGTCCAATGTCACCAACAAGGTTCTTTACCATTTTAATTTATGTTGAATATTTTGTTTCAACTAGATGATCTTACCAGAAGCTTCTAAAGTTCTCTAAGCATCGATCTATTCGAATGTCTAGGGACTAGACTCATTCGAGAATTAAATGGACAAAGATATTAGGTTGTTAACCATTGGTAAAGCTGAGCGTTTAAGCTCAATGCTTTATGATCTCAAAACTACAGTGTATTTTGAATTCACAAGCACCAATTGGTTTGCCATTCGATTTTGATATTCGAAAACAACCATAAAAGTCGATATAAGAAACGTACATTTTAAATTGCTCACTTTCTCTCTTTTCCGTGAATCGTTCTTGGATTCACTACCAATCGAGGAAATTTACTGTTACCTTTCTAAAAGGATTTGTTGCAGTGCAAGATATTTAATTATAAACAATAATTAAAACATACATTGAAGCATGCAAAGTCTAAACATTTATCATGAATAATAACTTGAAATTAAAGCAACCATGCAATTCAAACAAGTTATTAGCATTTTATTCGAATTATGTGTTCCGGCAGGTGTGAATAAAATGATTCCAAGATCCTAAAATTATTGAAGAACTAAGCACAGTTTGTCGACTTAATCCTAGAACATCTTAGGTAAGCAAAAGCCTTTTGCTAATAGTCTAGAAACTATTCTTGGTTGATAGGTACGTCTAAGAACTTATTAGGTAAACCTATCGATTTTGCCACGACATAAAAGGACTCCTTACTTATATCGTTGAGTTTCACCAAAACTAACATGTACTCACAATTGTTTGTGTACCTTGCCCCTTTAGGACCAATAAGTAACACCTCGCTGAGCGAAAACTATTACTAGATTGATGTAAAGGATATCCAAGCAAGTGTATATTTTGGCATGGCACCTTTTAACTCAATTTTTAAGTTTGGAACTTAAGGCTCTTACTATGTTGGTTAGATTTTAAGTGAACTAAAATCCTTAATCATGCAACATAATCAAGCTTCTGATCTCATGCATTTTAAGACATATTTAAAAGCAATAAATAACTTAAAACATGCATAAGATAAATGTGATCTAGTATGGCCCGACTTCATCTTGAAGCTTTGACTTCAAAGTCCGTCTTGAAAATCTCCGTGGGAGGCACCATTTTCTTCAAATAGGATAATCTATAACTAATTACAACTATTTGATGGTACGCAGACCATATTTGAATTGAAAAATAACTTTGGTACTTTAGACCAATTACATTCAAATTAATGGTACGCAGACCATATTTTCTATCCTATTTGGGCCATACTAGTCACTTCATAACCTGCAAAACAGTACATATACAATATATACCATTCACCCATTCATTATCATGAATGGCCCACATAGCTGGTTAGTAAAACACATTATGCATCACGTAAACATTTGCAGCAATTAATCAAGGGCACCAATAATCTACCAATTATTCAGTCCTTATTAATTCTAATCAAGTTGTTTTAACCTTAAGGATTTGTAGACCTAATCAAGAGTTTTATGACTAAAAGGGCTCCCACTTAAACCAATAAATTCATATGCTTTACTAATTTTAAACATAAAAATGTATTTCAGGTCAAACCGGAAACATACAAATTTAATTAAAATTTAAAGCTCATATAAATTTATAATTGAATCCAAAAAGTTTAATTTAATTTCAGTCGTTATTTAAATTAATTCATGATTTTAATTTTAGTAAAATAATTAGAATAAATAACATTTATTATAATTACAATATTCAAAATTAAAATCCAAGAAAATAATTTAAATTATTAATTTTAAAATTAATTAAAATTACGTGAACTGAAATTTTCAAATTAAACATTCAAAACGATCTAATCGTAACGCAAACACCCTACGCATTGCACGCCCATGGGCCGCACGCACACAGCCATTGCTGGCCATGTGCGCGCAGCCCATGCGCTCGTCGCATAGCTGCTGCATCTCCATCGCAAGCCATCGCACGCTGTGGTGCTTGCTGCGCGCGCGCCAGCGCTCGTCGCACGCGAGCCATCGCTCGCAGTGCGCGCTCGCCAGCGCTCGCTGTGCGCGCGAGCCATCGCTCGCTGGGCGCGCGACATCGCTCGCTGGGCGCGCGACATCGCTCGCTGTGCGCGCGAGCCATCGCTCGCTGTGCGCGCGAGCAACGCTGGGCGCAGCGCTTGTGGCACGCGAGCTTGCGCTCGCTGCGCGCGAGGCTGCGCGCTCTTGCGCGAGGCAGCGCGCGTTGTGGCGCAGCTCGCTTGCTGCCCACACGCGACTGCCTTGGCTCGCCCTTCGCCCATGCCCATTCGTCCATTGCTCGTGGCCCACGACACAAGGCAGGGCTGCTGCCTTCTGCTCGTGCACTACGCCCTTGCTCATTGCATTCGTGTCGCACGGGCGACGAGCTCCCTTGCTCGTCGTCGCATGCCCGCATTATACAACACCCCTTAAGGGTAACACGAAGCGTCCATTGCTTTGTGCGTGCAAGTTATATGAACGAATCGCATAAAAAATTTAAAATTTATAAAATTAATGACAAATTAATAAATATTATTAATTTCATAATTTTAGGGCGAAAAATCGAAAATTTATTATCCAATTGATTTCCGATTGTTATGGATTCAAGTCTAGGTCATAAAAATTTAAAATTTATCATAAATTTACAATTTTTATGGTGGTTTTTAATCATAGGTTTCTAATTAAATTACAATTAATTATGAAAATCAAATTAATTCTAAATTATTCTAATTTTCAACAAATTAATCATAATTACAAATTAGATTGCATAATTAACAAGGCTAGGCATTCAAACTTGTTAAACATATACAGTAGGTCAATCAAAAATTCAAGATTTATCAACAAGAATCGCAAATATTTAATTTAACATCTTAAATTTACGAAATTTTGCATTCGAAAAACTAAAACCTTCGAAAAGTCATAGTTAGGCTTCGAATTTGAGAATTCTGGGTTCGGCAAAAAAAAATTATTTTTGTCAAAATTTTAGAATGCCTTTTACATGCGGAATTGACACAAAAATCACTCGATTTGGATGAGTAATGAAGAAACTGCCGAAAAACTGCGTACGTATAATTAAATAAACGCAATTTGCAATTAATTAACAATTACGAAAATTAATCACCCCTTTTAATTCTTGCAAATTTGTAATATTTAACCATGTTCATGCAATTTAGATTATGAAAATAATAAGGGGCTCGTGATACCACTGTTAGGTTATGATACATATGATATTACATAAATCATGCGGAAACAACCATTAACCCAGGATTACATATTATTTACACATAATCATATAGCATAATTTAGATGCATACTCTTTGTTGCGTGCCCTCCCTAGCTGCGCCCGAACCGAACAAGAACAAGTCTTTAGGACTCCAAGTGTCATCCCTCCGTAGATAGTCCACAGCACGTCCGGATCCGCCTTAAGATTGACCAACTAGAATCGCCCTTAAGGTACTAGGATTTTCGGCACTTTTGAGCAAGATGTGTGGCTGAATTTTTCTCTCAAAAACTCACTTTGAATACTTAAAAACTCGTTATAAATTGTGAACCCAGGCCACATATTTATAGGGTTATGGAAAGGGAATTGGAATCCTATTCAGATACAAATTAATTAAACCTAGAATCCTACAAGAACTCTAATTTAATTAATTCATCAAATAGAATTAGGAATTTAATCATTAACCGAACTCTGCACGTTTTAGGAAACATGCACGAACACAAACACTTACGCGCACACACACGGCAGCCACGATGGGCCGCCCATGCGTGCGTGCGAGCAGCAGCCCACGCAGCGAGGCCTGCGCGAGCCACAAGCCCACGCAAGCACCCGCGCGCGCTGCGCGCGCTGTGCGCGCTGCCACGGCCTGCTGGGCCTGGCCTTGCGTTGGGCCTGGCGTGGCTGTTTGTGTGGCGCGCTTGGCTTGCTGGGCGATGGCCTAGCTTCGTGCTGGGCCCTCGTCCGGCAGGCCTCGTCCGATGCTTATTCTTACGATACGCTTCCGATTAAATTTCCGATTCCGGAATTCATTTCCGATACGAACAATATTTAACATTTCCGATTCCGGAATTAATTTCCGTTTCGAACAAATATTTAATATTTCCGTTTCCGGAATTATTTTCCGATTCCGATAATATTTCCAATTCTGACAATATTTCCGTTTCCGGCAATATTTCCGATTCTGGCAATATTTCCATTTCCGATAATATTTTCCGATACGTACCATGTTTCCGTTTCCGGCAACATCTACGACTTGGATAATATTCATATTTCCGATACGATCCATATTTCCGTTTCCGGCAATATCATCGTTTCCGGAGTATTCATTTCTTGCTTGTGACGATCTCAGCTCCCACTGAAACCAAGATCCGTCGATTCCGAATATCCATAGATAGAGTATTTAATGCCATTAAATACTTGATCCGTTTACGTACTATTTGTGTGACCCTACGGGTTCAGTCAAGAGTAAGCTGTGGATTAATATCATTAATTCCACTTGAACTGAAGCGGCCTCTAGCTAGGCATTCAGCTCACTTGATCTCACTGAATTATTAACTTGTTAATTAATACTGAACCGCATTTATTAGACTTAACATAGAATGCATACTTGGACCAAGGGCATTATTTCCTTCAGGCTATAACAAAGGAGTTGCCCAAGGAAAGTTGAATGTAATCACTAGGCAGGAAGCTGAAACCTCGTCTGACATCATAGCTGGTACTTTTTCTATTAACTCCATTGTAGTTAAAGTACTATTTGATTCTGGTGCTACTTATTCGTTCATATCAAAGGGTATCTTAGAGAAGTTAAAATTGAAAGAACTCGAGGGAATTGAAGTAGCCATAGTGATACCAACCGGTGAGGTTGTGAAGTGTACTAAGATCCATAGAGATGTACCTTTGACCATAGCCAAGGTGTCCCTAGAGCAGTCAATTCAGAAAGAATACCGCATTCTTTTAGATGGTCATCAAACTCGTGGCTAAGATATTCACCTCCTCGATCCGATCTTAGAGCTTTGATTTGCTTGCCATGTTGATTCTCTACTTCATTTTGAAATTCTCGGAATTTCTCAAACGATTCAGACTTGTGTTTCATTAAGTAAATATAGCCATATTTACTGAAATCGTCCGTAAACGTTATGAAATAGCTGAACTCACCTCTAGCTTTCGTACTCATAGGCCCACATACGTCCGTATGTATTAGCCCTAGTATTTCGCTTGCTCTTTCTCCCACCTTTGAGAAAGGTTGCTTTGTCATTTTGCCAAGTAAACAAGATTCGCATTGATCAATCTTCTCTAAGTCAAATGATTCTAGAATTCCCTTTCGTTGAAGTAATTCCATGCGCTTTGTGTTTGTATGGCCTAATCGACAATGCCACAGAAATGTGAGATCTGAATCAACAGTTTTAGCCCTTTTAGTATTTATGTTTTAAATGTGTTTGCTCGTATCTAACACATATAGACCATTTTCTTGTTGTGCTGAACCATAAAACATTCCATTCAAAGAAAAAGAACAACTATTATCTTTAAATTGAAAACTAAAACTTTTAGAATCCAAACTTGAAACGGAAATAATGTTTCTGGTGATACTAGGAACATAGTAACAGTTTTCTAGTTCCAAAACAAAACCACTAAGCAAAGAAATAAAATAAGATCCTACGGCTAATGCAGCAATCCGTGCTCCATTTCCCACGCGTAGATCCATCTCGCCTTTATCAAGCCTTCTACTTCTCCTTAGTCCCTGCGAATTAGAACATAATTGTGAGCCACAACCAGTATCTAATACCCAAGAAGTAGAATTAACAAGATTACAATGTATAACATATATACCTGAAGTAGAAGCAACGTTCCCGTTCTTCTCATCTTCCTTTCTCTTCAAGCAATCCCTCTTCCAATGCCCCTTCTTCTTGTAGTAGAAGCATTCAGAGTCGGCAGGAGAACGAGTCACCCTCTTCTGTTTACCAGAACTGGTGCCGTTGGACTTGGATGAGGGCGTAGCCTTGCCCTTACCCTTCTTTCCCTTATTCTTGCCTGATTTCTTGAAGTTCTTGCCCTTACGCACCATAAGCACATCGTGCTTATTCTCTTGCTTGAGCGTCTTTTCAGCGGTTTCAGCATACCGTGAAGCTCAGTAAGAGTTTTCTCCATGCTGTTCATGTTGTAATTCTTGAACTGATCATATCCACTATGAAGCGAATGAAGAATGATGTCAATAGCCTTTTCATTTGAGACGTCAGAATCCAGAGCTCTCATGTTATCAAAGAGTCCAATCATTTTAAGAACATGTGGGCTCACTGGTTCTCCTAAAACTGGTTCTCCTTTCTTGAGCTTAGTCTCAAGGATCAACCTCTGAGTCTCAAATCTTTCGATTCTGGCTTGGTCCTGAAACATGTTCTTCAACTCCGAGATGATTTGGTAAGTATTCGACTTAATGAACGTTTTCAAAAGTTCAGGACTCATGGATGCAAGCATCACACATTTGACATCCCTGTTGGCCTGGATCCAACGGTTAAGGGCAGCTTGAGTTACCTCCAGCCCAGCCTCTTCCGGTAACTCTTCCTCAAGGACATATTCCTTTTCCTCATGCATTAGAACTATTTGCAAGTTCCTTTGCCAGTCGAGGAAATTGTTGCCATTCAACTTCTCTTTGTCGAGAATTGAACGCAGGTTGAAAGTGTTGTTATTGTTTACGGCCATTTGATTACTACATTTGAAAAGAATTCGCAATAAATAACCATTCATAACTTAATAACTTTAAAATAAAAGCTAACATGCAATCATTAAAGAAATTAAACATTTCATTCATGCAAAAAGCAAAGCATGGTCCAAAAAGAATGAAATGATTCCAAGACCCTAAAAGTCCTAAATCCTTAAGCAGCTTTGGCATGTCTTAAGTAGTTTAAATTCTAGGTAAGCAAAACCTATTGCTAGTAATCTCCAAATTACTCTTGGTTAATAAATTAATACCATAATTTATCCTATTACCACAACATAATGCCATTGTTGTTTCTGTTGAAACCACAATCAACGTGCTCCTTTGGGACGCCTTACTATGAGGGGGTCGAAAAAGCGCGAGGCTAATGCGTGACCTTGTCCCTCGTGGGTGTGACAATTCTTTTTATTCAATCAAGTGTAATTGGATTTCCTGTGAGTATACACCCAATTGACTAGTAATGTAGGAGTCGCCATTCAGTTTTTAACGACAATGAGAAAAACTGACAAAACCCGGTTATCGTGACATAAAGGGAGTGCAATTATGTTTGACCACGACGGCCGTAGGTTCCCTTGTGATCCCGGGTGTGGGGATCTCTCAATATACACCCGCAAGGTAGAGATTGAGGGTTCGGGGGACTGTAACTACCGAGAGGAGTAATTCGCTCGTCGATAACTCCAGAGGCAGGATATCCTTACTAGCTCAGCATAAATAATTGAAGGGACATGCGTTAACTATTAAACTAATCTGAGTTGATTTTAGCAATATGCAACATATAATACTAATTCGATCGTGATTATCTGATTTAAATAGCATTAAGGGACCTAGCATGATAATCCAATTTCCCAAAAATATTATATTTGTTAGGCGTGATAGAACAATCAGATTAGGTTAGTTTAACAGTTCATAAAAAGGGCGAGGAAAGCAGTTAAATCATCAAAAAGGGACACATTACGACGCACCCTTGAGAGGTGCGTCACGGTTCTCAGAAAACTAACCACTTTCACTTTGCTATTTCTCCTTTTTATTTAACGAATCTCAATTATGGGACAGGATACGTTCTGTTCGATTTATGGATCGATTGTGACAGAACGCGTGAACAGTTTCGCAGCGAGAGGCTTAGGCTAAGGGTTGGAGTCAATACTCTGAATATAATTGTGTGTTGTTGTGTGTTCTTTCACGTCGAAGCTAGGGGCCTATTTATAGGGAAGAGTTCGTGGAAAGATAGAATTGCAGAGTTCTAATCCACAAAGAATTAGGAAAAGAGACGTACCCAGGTATTTTCAGCGCCCAGGCCTGGGCGCCGAAGATTTTGGCGCCCAGAGCCAGGCGTTGAAAATAGGGTCTGGGCAGTTTTGTTTAGTCAGATTCGGATTCCTAATATCCGTAGAGTTTGAGATTAATTCGAGTCTTTTAGCGCGTATCAATTTTATGACGGAATGCGTCTGGGCCCGTTACGAACTCTAGGTTCGTTAGGATTCTAATTAATACGTAACTCCTATTTCCGAATCCTATTAGGAATAGGATTCTCGCGGTTTTCTATCTCATTTAGGATTTATGTTGGAATGCAACACCTAATTCTGACAGGTTTCTATCTTTTTATGATTTGCCACTTTTAGACGCTACCTTTTACGGCAGTTACTATTTTGAGCAGGTTTCCATAAATAGCAGGTTTCGGGTGAAATGAAATGGGGAATCGAGATTCGTTTATTTTATAGGAGATGCGTTGTCAAGTGGAGATTTACGCTTTCATCATCGAACCTTTCCCTTGCGGGAACGGGGACAAAAGTAGGTGTCTACAGTTAGCCCCCACTTTGACTGAGTCTTGGAGTAAGACAATGGTCAAAGTATTAAACGGAGTGCGTCACACAAGCCATGGTGTATGTGACCTGTTTTGCGAGGGTCTCACGAGCCCCCGAGTGATAACATTTGACTTAAGGGTCATCACTTGAAGTGTCGACATATCCCTCACGTGTCATTGGGATTTGTCAACTGATAGTATAGAAACTTCCTCACTTTGTCATTGGAAGGATCTAAAGGTACGTAGAAACTCCCTCACTTTGTCATTGGGAGTAGCTACAGATGTTTTCGAAATTAAAGCTGTAAAGTGTAATTGGGCCTGGCCAAGCCCAATCACGAGGTAAAACATTTTTAAAGATTCTCATTTTCAGGGCTAGCTAAACGAGAAAACCCCCTTGTTTTTATAGGACGTAAAACGAAGGAAAATCCAGCACATCGTTCTTTTTTGGAAAAACGGAAAACCAATCCTTTAATTGGAAAAAGGGAAAACTGAAAAAGGTTATCGCTGCAGCGACTAAAGACCTGCGCGGTTAGTGACGCAGACCCCGCCCGCTGAAGGTGGGCGAGCCTGTCCGCTGAGGGTGGACGCCCCGTCCGATAGAAGTGGACGAATCTGTTTTGATGTTTTGAAAATAAGGACCTACGCGGTTTGTGACGTAGACCCCGCTGGTTGAAGATGGCGAACCTGTCCGCTGAGGGTGGACGCCCCGTCCGATAGAAGTGGACGAATCTGTTTTGAAATTTATTTTGCTTTTTTGAAAATAAGGACCTACGTGGTTTGCGCCGTAGACCCCGCCGGCTGAAGATGGCGAGCCTATTTTAAATTTGAAGATTTTATTTTTTTCGAAAACTGAGGACCTGCGCGGCTAGTGACGCAGACCCCGCCCGATGAAGGTGGGCGAGCCTTGTCCGCTAAGGGTGGACGCCCCGCTCGCTGGAGGTGAGCGAACCTGAATTCGTCTTTTCGATTTGGGATTTGCGTGTCACGATCTTGCCCGATTGAGGTGGGCAAGTCCCTATTTCATTTTTTTCTTGTGATTTCTTTTGAGAATTTCTTTTTATTCATTCTTATAGGAGCGAATTCTTCCGAGGGATGCTCGGATTTAGTTGCAACCAGAATGTGGGTTGAAAATGTGTTTAGATGGACCATAGTCTCGTGGTCATCTTCCTTCATGGTTTTGAGCTAGTCCTTACGGCTCAATTTTGCCACTACCTGGGTCCTTGATTGGGGGACCATGTATAAGTATCAACGGCGACCTTTGTCTTGAGTTCGTAAACCGGTTCTTTTTCTTTTGAGATTATCCAAACACGGGACTTTGTACAGCGTAGTCTGGAAATATTGTTTTAACTTTGCATACCTTTTCCTTTGAAATATATATTTTCTTTCGAGTCACCAAGTACTCGTGCCTGGCGGTCAGTTCTTGTCAAAGAGGTTCTTTGGGGATACGCATTTTGTAATGTCCTTGATTGTGTTTGGGATCGTGCTCGTAAATGCGAGCGATCTTCGTAGTGGTGTGCTACTCTTGACAAAGTTGTGAGGTGCAACTTTTAGTAAGGAAATTGGCAATTTTCGAGTCGAATGGATGCGGCAGGGCCCAATAGAAATTAGGGCCTTTTTTTAGCCTGGGTTCATTTTCGGCGCCCAGGCCTGGGCGTCGAAATAATTCACGCCCAGGTGGGGCGTTGAAAGTGTTGTTTGGGCTGGTCTTTTGATGACACAGTTGGCCTCTTGCTCATTCGTTTATTTCACTTGGAAGCTCTATGTATTCTCTTGTCTTTTGTTTTTTTCTTTGTTTTTAGAACGTGATGATTTTCTTGAGAAGCCGTAGCCGATTGGTGGACTACGGTGCTTGTTGATTTGGGGCGATTATTTTAAGGAACTGTTGCTCTTAAGGCTTACAGTTATTGCGATAGTTGGGCAAGTCTATATGGCCCGAGGAACATACCTTGAGGTGTAAGACTTTGATCGCTCTTATATTTTTTTTGAACGTGTTCGTGAATGATGATATGTATGTGCGAACGAGCGTTCATAGAATGGCCGTTGTGTGCGGTCCATTAATAAGTTTGCTTGAATCATTTTTTTTTTGAGTAATGACTGATTTTGAATAGTTTGCTTAGAAGCTTGATAGGGTTTAGACCCATTCATGAAGTGGGCTCAAGCATCGTGCCCTTTTCAAACATTTGCTTCGAGATTTTTTTTATGTTGCTATAGTTGTTTCGTAGCTTGGAGCCCCCACGTATGCATGTTGGGATGCTTCCTTTTGGCGTACGATTTTTGTAGGTTCTTTCGAGAAAGATTCCTTGGGGTTCCGCTCGTGTAGGTGCGAGCTATCCCTTCCGTGGTAGGTAATATTTTGCAACTTTCAATCCTTAATGTAGAAGTCGTGTGGCTTGCATTTTGAATTTGGGCGATAAATAGTCTTTGCCTCTTTTACACATGCTCTTTGGTCGTGCCCGTATTAGTGCAATATGCCTTACTCTCTCTTTTTTAGATTTGTACTGTGGGATGGTTGAACTTATGGTGCGACGTAGGCTTATGTGGCCTAACCATATGTATTTGAACATTCCTCCAGGTGTTGGGATATCATTATTATTTTTTGTATTGGAGTATTTCATCATGCCTTGTTCAGGTGCTTGAATAAGTGTGGCACCTTCTGCGTGGGTTTGCACGGCTTATTACTTCGTTCGATGCGAGGATCCATAGGTGTTTCTTTCTTATTTTTATATCTGGGCAAAACATGGCTAGCAGAACTTTGACAGTATTTTTTTCTTTCGCTTTTTTTTGGAACGATGTAGACTATGTAACGGGCGCTTTATAGGGCGAGCGTTATGTGCAGTGGTTTGATCGGAGTTTTGGTGACTCGCGATTTTCAGTTACCCTTGTTAGTGGGGTGACTTTATATATTCTAAGTAGTGCTTAGAATTTGGGAGGGGTTGTAGCCATTCTAAGGTTTGTTTTTCACAATTTAAAGCTTAGGATTGTGCCCCTATGATGTATGTATAGCATTAGCGTTGAGAATTTGCGATAAAATCGTCATTTCGAGCATTTTTAGAGTGTTTTTCTCAAGCCCCCAATTGTAGCTACGGGATTGGCTTGGTGCTATAATGCTTTGCATACGTCTTTATGCGTTCATGGTGACATGGATCATGAATAGTTTGAACCAGACTCGTTTAGTGCGAGGTACGTTCGAGTAGTGACCCGCTACTTCTCTTGTAAATGCCGTATTATGCGACATCGCCATGGTCAAGGTAGTAACATGTGGAGGTGTGCCTTGACCAAAAGTTAGGTGCCTTTCTTTACCCATAATCATATTTAGAAATCCTTTTGACTCACTTTGTAACATCGAGATAAACACATACTTAGCTTAGACCAACGACATTTTATTATGTTCGAAGAAGTCTTTAAAAATCATTTGAAAATTATTTAAAATCCGAGTCTGAGGTGTCCTAAATAAGTTGACTCATAGAAGGGTTCGTATAGGATTACATGAGTGAATCAAAATACTGTTACGATTTTTGGAATGCTGTCTAAGGATTTGCTGGAAGCCAGGGTGTAGGCGTCAAGATATACTTGTGCCCGTTCGGCATATGTTTTAGGCTTTTAGGGCCGTCTTTTCCAGAATTGCGGGAATATAAACCGTTTTCAAATTGACTTAGATTTACTTGGTGTATGTCCGTACAAAAGGTAAAGGTATACTTAGTTCTTTCCCTAGCTCTTCCATTTCAATTTTTTAGCCCCCAGTTGCTGTTATGTCTTCCCATTAATGATGCTTTTAGATTTCGATTTTAGATGCCCGTGTCATATGTCTGAGTAGGGTGAGCCTTGGTTAAGTGCCAAGTCCTATTGACAAAGTCTGATTTTTTCAAAGGGGATTAGCAAGCATTTGAATTACCATGGACGGGTGTCCTGAGTTCGAAGGAACGATAGGGCGACGCCGTAGAACAATCCTCTTTATTGCAAGCTTACTGCCTTTATTACTTGTTGGCGATTATGACTGTGTCTAGTGGTGAAAGAAGGTCTTTAAGCGAACGACTATGTCTAGTTGTGAAAGAAATTCTTTAAGTGAGTTAGTTCGCTTTAGGGAGGGTCAAGTCGAGTACTTTAGAGGTCATGGACGCTTGTGCTAGCCCCCATTCAATTGAGGCAAAACGATCTTTTGAGTCTTGGCTAAGTGCCTAGGAGTGTGAGTGCTCCTTCTGGCAAGGGTACGTGCCCTTATTATTTTTCGATGTGTGCTCATTAATTTTGGCATTTTGATGACTTGGATTCTTCCTTTTACTTTCATTTTTCTTTCGACTTGGATTGCAAGTAATTAAATTTCAATAAGGGACTTCTATTTTTTATTCTTGTTTTTCTATAGGCTTTAATATTTTTGCAAATTGGTTGGACCGAATCATGGATTGCCTACGTATCCGTCTTAAATAGATTTAATTTGGAATCAGGTCTTGCGTAGTTCTTAGCCTAGAAAATGGTTTCTTAGAATGCCGAATTTGATAAGTATGTTCCGAGGTGGAAACATATTATTTGAAACGGTAGAATAAGTGAAGTTTATTATTATTTTAATCTACTGCTTTGCCGTAAGCCAAAAATTTGTTTTATATATGTTTTGAGTACATGTATTTTTTGGTGGTATGTATGTCTGAATACGTGTTGTACCCCTCCAAGTGTTCGTTATTTTTCCGTGCATGTACGGATTAAATGACGAGCACTTCTGGACAAAATTTGGCGAGCAGAGAGATTCGGCGCCTAGGCTGGGGCGCTAAAGATTTCGGCGCCCAGCTGTGGGCGCTGAAAATTATTTTTGGGCGGATCTTTTTTGTGCGCTAGATGCTTCTTTTCCTTTTTAGACTAACTTTAGAGGCGCTTTGCAAAGTTTTCTTTTGTATTATTTACATTTTTTGTACTTTTCATTTGTCTTTTTTTTTATATATTCGTGACTCAAGACGGTTTGAAAGGCGGGTTGAATGAGATAGGATAATTTGTATAGGTATTGGTCAAGCATGAGGATTATATTAGCTAGGGCTCACAACTTGCAGCCTCGAACTAGTGTCGTGAGTTTAAATTAACCAAGGTCAATGAGTAGTATGGGGACGGCTTAAGGGTATATCAACAGTATGTATCCACACAAGTTATATGGTCATTATGCTAATGGTGGTGTAAGAACAGGTTTTGGGCTTTGGAAATAATGGGTATGACGCACGTGTCAATGGCCGTGCGTGGTTTGCGGTTGACAACAAGTTCAAGAACAAGAGTCGAGGTAATGGTTTCTTGGGTCATGGCAATGAGAACATGGATGGGTTAGATGAGATGAACAGGGACCCCAGAGCGAATGCGTCTAAGAGAATAAGGATTGGAAAGGGTAGACTCGTAGAATTTTATGATTTGGATTGGTTGACTCAATTCTCTTCCTTCGTTTACTTGGGTAAATTTCGTACTTTGGGAGGTACGGGCTGAGTATTTCATGGCTCGCTCTTTTCGCTCTCCCTTTTCTCTTTCTATTTTTTCTTTTTGCTTGGGATTTCTCCCCAACATAAATCCTTCAATCAATTTGGGCTAAAGGGGTAGATGGTTGTGGTCTTTGAGTCACGAGGCGAGACTGAGTGAGCCTCGTTTGGTGGGCCTATAGTGGACCTTTTAATTTTCGTAGGCCTAGGGTGGACCTTTTAAATTGTCTTACTTTGCAAGCGTATTTAGCCGTTTCTTAAAATGTGCAAATAGCGTAGATTCAAAATGTTGCTTTTACCTTGTTGAACGTTAACGAAAGAATTACATCGAAAATAATTTTTTGTTTCTTTTCAGATTCCGGTTTTACGGGATTTAATTGGAAGTTGTTATTTAGACTCAAACTTTCATTAAGCTTTCTGATTATAACCCGTGTATGAATACAAGGAGGTGGCCTAGACTCAAAATAATGACATGGCGTAAGCCTATAATACTTGACCAAGCGACTCTCAGACTTAGGCTAATTGGACCATAACTTTCGTTGGTTGGCACTTTAGATTTTAACCCTTGGGTGTTCACTTGTCATGCGCCATTTTGCTTAATGTTGGGAAGGTAGTTAGTTGGGGAGATCAAATTTTTATTTTTGCAAGACTAGAATCATTAGTGGGGCTTCTCTCTTAGCGTGTATTGCTTTACCCCAATGGTAGCCTTATGGCATGCCGATTTGGGTATTTTCATGGTTTGTCATGTTGTATTTATGGAAAATCATTTTAGTCCGTACTTAGGGGTACTTCAAGGAGCGAGTGGCTCAAGAGGACTATGATAGTCGTGACCCAATGTGATCATAAGCCTTGAGGCCATTAATTTTGTGCTAATGGTATTGACACCTTAGGTTCACTTTGGGGGTTGTGCGACTATGGGGGAATGATTTTCAGAATGTGACTGTTTCCATTTTGCAAATACTATAATATATTCTTTTTATTGGTGAGAGAGAGTATTAAGGCCGTTGATTGTTAGCAAAGGATGACAATATGGGTGCTTATTGATTTAAATGTTAGGAGAGGAGACTCAATATGGTTTAACCTTTTAACGTGCAGAACGACACCAAGCATTAGGACCGATTCTATGGATAAGACAACTAAGACTTAGGATTTAGATTGTAATTTGGCATAGCCTAGTCTAGACTCGGATTTATTTTTTTATTCGAACATTATTTTTCTTTGAAAACTTCATTTGAACATTATTTTTTGAATACTTTGCCCATGTGACATTCAAGGTTTAATTAGCATGCTCGGTTTTGATGCCGAGCATTGTCGTCGTAGGAGGCCTAACAACGACACAAAGAATTATTTATTTTTATTTTTTTTTGTCGCTTTTAGAATCGAGTGCCTTTTCATACGCCCTTGCAGCAATTTTCACGAAAAGTTTTTTTTGCTACGTGTTTTTTTTTGCGCGGGCACCGAGGCTGCTGTGCCTGACCAAAAGGCCAGGCAGCAACTTCAGCGTCCAGCAGTGGGCGTTAGAAATTTCGGCGCCCAGCCAGGGACGTTGAAAATGCGTCCCTAGCTGGTTCTCGTTTTCTGTTTGCGTATACTTTTGTTTTTGCGACTTTAATTTTGCGTGCTTTCCTTATAACATCCTTTACGCGTTGTGCAGCGTTTGTGGGATTCGTTACAAGCCATCCCGAATGTCGCTTTTTTTTGTGGCGATCATTCGGGTTTGCGGAACACGTATTAAGGTATAACTCTTTGGCCAATTGGATTATGAATGTTTGGGCAATTTTTAAGGTCGTTAGTTTTCTAGCATTATTTGTCTAGCATTATTCGTACGCACAATCATAATATAGTCACATAGTTCGCTACACATAACTACATTATAAACATGGATTTGAAAATTAAATATGTCACGTAGTTTATGATAGGCTTCTATGGGTAGTATTTGCGCCTGGCTTGGTACCGCTTCTATCGTAGATCCAACACATGCCCCAGTCGAGGTAGGGTCTTCAACAGACGAATTTCGCTCAAGAGGCCAACCCGCAAGTGCAAGCCAAGGGGGCATGCAGGCGAGAGAGACCTAATGAGCGAGCGATTGGGTTCGGGATAGGTGTACTACCTGCACAAGTACCGAGTGGGCAACATGCGCGGCGTATGCACCCCCCTATTGGCAAAAAAAGGGTATCCTTAGTCCCAAATCCCGAGGGAGCCGAGATTCGTTATGATGTTCTGTCCGTTCACATTAATATGCTGATTTTAAGGTCGTCCCAACTTGATGGGGAAATAAACCCGGGGTAGGATCGTTTCACCCTTCGGCTATTTTGATTACCTACAAGCACGAGTATTTCCTTCACTATCCCCAGTGGAGTCGCCACTGTGAGGGGGTCGAAAAAGCGCGAGGCTAATGCGTGACCTTGTCCCTCGTGGGTGTGACGATTCTTTTTATTCAATCAAGTGTAATTGGATTTCCTGTGAGTATACACCCAATTGACTAGTAATGTAGGAGTCACCATTCAGTTTTTAACGGCAATGAGAAAAACTGACAAAACCCGGTTATCGTGACATAAAGGGAGTGCAATTATGTTTGACCACGACGGCCGTAGGTTCCCTTGTGATCCCTGGTGTGGGGATCTCTCAATATACACCCGCAAGGTAGAGATTGAGGGTTCGGGGGACTGTAACTACCGAGAGGAGTAATTCGCTCGTCGATAACTCCAGAGGCAGGATACCCTTACTAGCTCAGCATAAATAATTGAAGGGACATGCGTTAACTATTAAACTAATCTGAGTTGATTTTAGCAATATGCAACATATAATACTAATTCGATCGTGATTATCTGATTTAAATAGCATTAAGGGACCTAGCATGATAATCCGATTTCCCAAAAATATTATATTTGTTAGGCGTGATAGAACAATCAGATTAGGTTAGTTTAACAGTTCATAAAAAGGGCGAGGAAAGCAGTTAAATCATCGAAAAGGGACACATTACGACGCACCCTTGAGAGGTGCGTCACGGTTCTCAGAAAACTAACCACTTTCACTTTGCTATTTCTCCTTTTTATTTAACGAATCTCAATTATGGGACAGGATACGTTCTGTTCGATTTATGGATCGATTGCGACAGAACGCGTGAACAGTTTCGCAGCGAGAGGCTTAGGCTAAGGGTTGGAGTCAATACTCTGAATATAATTGTGTGTTGTTGTGTGTTCTTTCACGTCGAAACTAGGGGCCTATTTATAGGGAAGAGTTCGTGGAAAGATAGAATTGCAGAGTTCTAATCCACAAAGAATTAGGAAAAGAGACGTACCCAGGTATTTTCAGCGCCCAGACCTGGGCGCCGAAGATTTCGGCGCCCAGAGCCAGGCGTTGAAAATAGGGTCTGGGCAGTTTTGTTTAGTCAGATTCGGATTCCTAAAATCCGTAGAGTTTGAGATTAATTCGAGTCTTTTAGCGCGTATCAATTTTATGACGGAATGCGTCTGGGCCCGTTACGAACTCTAGGTTCGTTAGGATTCTAATTAATACGTAACTCCTATTTCCGAATCCTATTAGGAATAGGATTCTCGCGGTTTTCTATCTCATTTAGGATTTATGTTGGAATGCAACACCTAATTCTGACAGGTTTCTATCTTTTTATGATTTGCCACTTTTAGACGCTACCTTTTACGGCAGTTACAATTTTTAGCAGGTTTCCATAAATAGCAGGTTTCGGGTGAAATAAAATGGGGAATCGAGATTCGTTTATTTTATAGGAGATGCGTTGTCAAGTGGAGATTTACGCTTTCATCATCGAACCTTTCCCTTGCGGGAACGGGGACAAAAGTAGGTGTCTACACTTACCACCTAAGTCAACTAAAATAGCACCTCGCTTTGGTGGAAACCTACTACCTTAGATCCTTAGATTTTTGTAAGTGCTTGATTTGGAAGGCAATTTTTAAACTCAATATTACTTTGGACCTAGTTGTTTCTATGTTGGTTCGATTATTTAGTGAACTTAATCCAATCGAGTCATACGAAACAACCTATTCATGCGAAGTATACATACATTCAAGCATAATATATATATCAAAATGCATAAATAAATGGTGAACTAGTATGGCCCAAAACACTTGTCTTGAAGCATCCAATCTTCATCACCATCTTGTTAGATTGGCATCGTCTTGAATCTTCGTTCAATTGCTTATTTAAAGTTCTAAACTTAGAAATACTTGAAAATAATAAATTACATCAAAATTTCCATGGTACGCAGACCATATTTAAAACTTTACATTCAAAGATAGAACGGTTCGCATACCGTATTTAACTATCCTAAATGGCCATACTAGTCACTTGGAGTACCTGCATTACATAAAATATACATTCTATGCATTCACCCATTCGTATGCTAAAACGAATGGCCCATATAATTATGCAAGTATTTACGTGAATTAATTAAAATTCACGTTCACATAAACGCGTCCTAAAAGATTAATCAATTTCCAAATTATTAATCCTTAGACTTTATTCTAATTAAAATGAATTTAATTAAAATAATGCGACCTACGAAAATATTTAAAAGTAATTATTTCATTTTAATTTCATTTAGTGGCTCCCACTCAAACCAATAATTATTCCGGATAATTAATTATAAAATATCAAATTAAAACTCGCAGCCCGGCCCAAGTAAATAAAATATTAAATTAAATATCCCGCTAGCCCAAATTAATGCAAACATGTCAAGCCCAATGAAATAGACAATTATTAAAAAAAAATGTCCAAGTGCATGCTTGGGCTAGGCTTGCGCCCAGCCCATTTCCGCGCTTGTGTGGCCTACGAGGCACACGAGCAATGCCCGCATACCCTGCAGCCTAGCACGCGTGCCCACAGCGCTCGCTGCCCCTGCGCGCTTCGTTGTGCTCATCGCTGCGTTGCGCGTCGCAAGGCTTCGTGCCTTGCTTTGCTCGCAGCACTCGCAAGCCAAGGCGCCTACCTTGCTCGCCCTTTCCTGGCCCAGCGCGCGCGCGGCACGCAACTCGCTTGCTGTTGCCCGCGTCGCTGCGGCTCGGCATAGGCTTGGCAGCCCGAGTAGCTCGTCGAGCCACACGTCCATCCCACCCTTGTTTTCGTTCCTTTGGTTCGTACCTACGGAACAACTTAATTAAAAAAAATTAATTTCACGAACTTTTGCATTAATGTTATTTTTCATAAAAAGTTACGATTTTTATTTTCGGAAAACAATGGTTTTTACGATTTAATAAAATTAACGACAATCCAATTTCGTAAAATATTATATCAAGGATAACATTATTCAAATTTTAAGAACGAACGAATCAACAAAAATTTAAAGTTTTAAATAATAAAATCCAAAACTTTAAATCGTTCTTTAAATATTTAAATTTCAGATTTTAATAATTAGGTTTAAGTGCGATTAAAATTAACGAAACCATTAAAAGTTTTAATCCAATAATTTTTAGAATTATTCCACTGACCCATGAAATTATATTCCCTTTCCCAATTAACCGAATTATTAGATCTAAATTATTTAAAAAATCAATTAAGAATCTAAATTTTACGAATTTGGGGAAAGCAAAATTAGGGTTTATTCTTATCGGAAACATCTGAAAGTTTTACCATATATCACGAATATACCTAGAAACATCGTGTCAAAATTTCAAGAAATTCCGAGTTGTTTAGGTCCACCTTTTAATTAAATTACTTTCCGACACTTTTAATTTTTATTAAAAAATTAACAAAAACGCTCAAAAAACATCACTTCGAGGCCTGTTTTTGCAATTCCGTTCTCATGAGTTCTTTTTGATTTTGGAACAGCTTACGCAATTAATCAAGAGTTTTTGCTTTTGGGAAGAACAATTTTCTCAGAGGAAAACTGAAGAACGTAATTCTAAATTAGGTTTAGGGTTTGGAAACTTGTGTGTACTGTGATGTGTGGAAAAATACAATAGCCCTATTGTATTAATGATGTAACCGGCCAAGACTAATGAGCCTTGACCGGCCACACACACGAGCACAAGGACCACAGCCCACCGCCCAGCAACACACGCTGCGGGCTGAAGCCCACAGCGCGCGCGTCGAGCAGCTGGGCCATGGGCCTGCTCGCTCGTCGTTGCTGTTGCGTGCTCGCGCCCACACGCGGGGCTGGCTGCTTGCCTTTGCTCGCGAGCTTGCTGGCTCGTTGGGCCTTGCACGCTTGCATGCTTGGCTCGACGGCCCGGCAACTCCGATGCCCTTCGTATTCGCGATTAATATCTTTCCGATATTATTTATCGTTTCATATACGACGAATCACCGTCGTACGATACGATTTATTCGTTTCGCCCAGCTTACGAATATTCGCGATACGATATACGATTCCGATGAAAGGTCGTATCGTATAATACGTTTTCCAAAACTAATTCCCGAAAAGCTATTAAATGAATTTCCGATTCATTTAATCCTGTGATCTGTTACGTGCCATTGGTGTGACCTTATAGGTTCAGTCAAGAGTAAGTTGTGAGCTTATTAGAACTCACTAATCGGAAGCATTGCTCCAGCTAGCTGTTCCGATCACTTGATCTCACTGAATTAATTGTTCGCAATTAATCTGAACCTTGGTATTAGACTTAATGCACCTTGGGTGAAGGACATATTTCCTTCAAGGTAGTATCCTATCGCCATTTTGGGAAACCTGGAAGTGTAGGAATCATCACGGCAATGAAACTCGTGAAGTTAGTCAGTAAAGGGAACCCTGTTTTTTTATGTAATGTGAGAGACTTAGAGCATGTGATGAAAGAGAAACCAGAGGACATTGCAGTGGTAAATGAATTTTTGGACGTGTTTCGGGAAGAGATTCCGGGAATGCCGCCCAATCGACCTATTGAATTTGCTGTAGACCTAATACCCGGAACTGCACCTATCTCGAAAGCCCCATATCGGATGGCTCCGGCGGAAATGAGTGAATTGAAAGGTCAACTAGAAGAATTACTAGAGAAAGGTTACATTAGACCAAGTGCATCGCCTTGGGGAGCGCCAGTCTTGTTTGTGAAGAAAAAGGACGGAAGTATGAGACTCTGTATAAACTACAGGGAGCTCAATAAAGTCACAATCAGGAATAAGTATCCTTTGCCTAGGATAGATGATCTGTTTGACCAACTAAAAGGAGCCGGAATCTTTTCAAAGATCTATTTTAGGTCAGGGTATCATCAGTTGAGAATCGCAGAGTACGACATACAAAAGACTACATTTAGGACTAGATACGGTCATTATGAGTTCACAATTATGCCTTTTGGATTAACCAATGCGCCTGCAATATTTATGGACTTAATGAACCGAGTATTCCATGCATTCTTGGACAAGTTTGTAGTGGTTTTCATAGATGACATTCTGGTATACTCCAAAAGTGAGGAGAACCATGCTAAATACTTAAGGTCAGTGTTGAGTACCCTGAGAGACAACCAGTTGTACGCCAAATTCTCGAAGTGTGAATTCTGGCAGGAGAAAGTTGCATTTTTAGGACATTTTGTGTCTAAGGAAGGAGTTGCAGTGGATCCTGCAAAGATAAAAGTTGTTAGTGAGTGGCCTACACCTAAGAGTGTCACCGACATTCAAAGTTTTCTTGGTTTAGCGGGTTATTATAGACGCTTTGTGCAAGACTTTTCTAGAATCGCCAAACCAATGACAACCTTGATGAAGAAGGAAGCGAAGTTTTAGTGGAATGACCAGTGTGAAGAGGAATTCCAAGCTTTGAAGACACGATTGACAACCGCGCCGGTGTTAACCTTACCAGATGAGAGTGGTACCTATGATGTGTACATTGATGCCTCTAAAAATGGTTTAGGGTGTGTATTAACGCAGAACGAGAAGGTGATTGCGTATGCATCAAGGCAGTTGAAACCATATGAATCCAATTACCCTACCCATGACTTAGAGCTAGCCGCCATAGTGTTTGCATTAAAGATATGGAGACACTATCTGTATGGTGTGAAATGTAGGATATTCACGGATCATAAGAGTTTGAAATACATTTTCACACAGAAGGATTTGAATATGCGCCAACGTAGGTGGTTGGAATTGATCAAGGAATATGATCTGGATATTCAATACCATGAGGGAAAAGCCAATGTAGTCGCAGATGCCTTGAGCAGGAAATCAAGTCATAGTGTGAATGTGTTAGTAGTTGCTAACGAGCTGTACAAGCACATGCAGCGATTGAATCTAGAGATAGTAAATGGAGAATGTCTTGAAGGAATGATGAATGCCTTAACTATCCAACCGTATGTATTTGATAAAATCACGGAAAACCAGGCTGGAGATGTTAAGCTAGAGCGAATCAAGGAAAAGATTTTGCAAGGAAAGGAGATGGATTTTAAGATCCACAATGATGGAAGTTTGAGGTACAAAGGACGATGGTGTGTGCCTCAAAAGTGTAGTGAACTAAAGGAAAAGTTGATGAGAGAAGGTCACAATACACCATATTTTGTTCACCCGGGAGGTGATAAGCTGTATAAGGATCTTAAAAAGGTCGATTGTTGGCCAAGAATGAAGAATGAAGTGGCTGAATGTGTGGCAAGATGCTTGACTTGTCAGAAGGTTAATATTGAGCATAAGAGACCCCAGGGAAAGGTCCAACCCTTAGAAATTCCGAGTTGGAAATGGGACTGTATCTCAAAGGACTTCGGCACTTGTTTACCCAAGTCGAAAAGTGGAAATGACACCATTTGGGTGGTAGTAGATAGGTTGACTAAGTCGGCAGTGTTCATACCAATGAAAGAAACCTGGAAAATGGAACAACTTTCCAAAGCTTACATCAAATATGTAGTGAGATTACATGGAGTTCCTAAGGATATCGTATCAGATATGGATTCTAGGTTCCTTTCGAAATTCTGGAAAAGTGTACAGAAGAACTTTGGTACGACATTGAAAATGAGTACAGCGTTCCATCCAGCCACAGATGGACAAACCGAAAGGACTATCCAAACCTTAGAGGATATGTTAAGAGCTTGTGTGATTGATTTTCAAGGTGGATGGGAAGATAGCCTAGATCTAATTGAGTTTTCATACAATAATAGCTATCATGCCAGTATTGGAATGGCACCATTCGAAGCCTGGTATGGGCGAAAATGCAGAAGTCCCTGATGTTGGAGTGACATCAGTGAAACTGTTGTACTAGATACCCAAATGATAGAGGACACTATGAATCAGGCTAGGACTATTCAATTTAAAATTCAAGTCGCGCAAGATCGTCAAAAGAGTTATGCGGACTTGAAACATAGGGATGAAGAGTTCCAAATAGGTGACAAAGTGTTGCTTAAGGTTTCACCAATGAAGGGTGTAATGAGATTTGGGAAGAAAGAAAAGCTAAGCCCAAAATATATAGGCCCATATGAAATCCTGGAATGATAGGAAAGGTGGCATATAGATTAGCCTTACCCATGGACTTACATAGAGTGCACAATGTGTTCCATGTATCTCAGTTGAGAAAGTATGTCCTGGACAAGTCACATGTACTGCAACCGGAGACCATAGAGTTAGACCAAAGTTTGACATTTGAGGAAAGACCTGACAAAATCCTTGATAGCAAAGTGCGTAGTACACGGACTAAGGATGTTAAGATTGTTAAAGTGTTATGATCTAACCAAGAATCTGAGGAAGCTACCTGGGAAGCCGAGGAAGAAATGAGAAAGAAATACCCCGAGATTTTTCCCGAGGTTAGTTGAGTTACGGGGCCGTAACTCGTTTTCTTTAAAGGGGGTAGAGTGCGGTAGAATTTCGCGCTTTTTACCTTATTTTTCCCCTTACGGTATGCCTAATTTAGCGCTTTTAGTGAAGTTTCACTCTATATTGGCATGTTGAATTACTTAAAGAGTACAGCAACTAAAACTTTATACAAGAAAATACATTAAAGTCTCATAAAGTCTCAAGTCTAGATTTATGAATTGTGATTTCCGTGCCCAAGTTTCGGGACGAAACGTCTTTTAAGGAGGGTAGACTGTAATACCACGTATTTTTCGTAATTTATAAATATATTTTTATTGTATTTATAAAGATTTTACGAATTTAACTGCAGTTAATGAGAATTAAATGTATTTTATTTTTAAATAATTTAATTATTAATTATTTACGAAAACCGGATTTTTATTAAATAAATTAAACAAATTTATTTATTCGGGAATTGTTGGGTCGTATTTTGAAAACGAATTTAATTCTAATCTAAGCCCATTACAATTTCATTGTCAAACCCAACAAGGCTTGCAAGGATTACTTTTAGTTAAGCCAGAAAGCAAGCCCAACTCAAAACTCCAAAACCTAGCCCATGAGCGGAGGAAAGAAAACTATAAATACAACCCCCATTAATTCCCCACAAAATTTTCAGAACTCCCTCTCCCTTTCTCTCCTTCTCTTTCGTCATCCCTTTTCTTCGGCCCCAAGCAACGAGTGTTGCCCTTGCTCGCTGCCAGCCCGCACAGCCCCAGCCTCGTGTGTTGCCTTGTGCGTGCACCATGCCTGCCTTGCCGCGCCTCACGCGCACACTCACCCTCACTCCCTCTCGCTCTCGTCGCGCCAAGCAGCGCACACCCCTCACCCTGCCGCATCACACACCCCGCCCTGCTCGCAGCACACCGCGCACCCTCGAGTGCTCGTGCTGCGGCTGCTGTTGCTTCGTGCTGCTGTTGTTGCTTTGCGTCGCTGCCCCACACGTAACACTCCGTTGTTGCGTGTGTGTGTGTTGTTGTTGTTGTTAATCAAACTCCATATACTTTTTAACTTTTCCAAATTCCGTTTTTAAATTATTTGATTACGATTATTTAATTGTTTTGGATTATTTAAATTGCTGGGAACGGTTGTGAACACCGTGCATTAATGTTTCGTATTTGATTTGATGAGATTGATTTTAATTCAAAAAAATTATAATTTTCAGATTTAATGATTTATTAAAGTGTCAATTTTTGAGGTCAAAACATGGTTTTATTAATGACCTATTGATAGGAATTTAATTCCAATTGTTCAAGCGATTGATTCACATAATTTAATGACGATTTAAATTATGGGAATCAACTTAAATTTTCAGATTTAGTATAAAGCTTAAAGTGTTGATTGTTAATGATTATAAAGCCAAAAAGTCAATGTTTTTGTATTAGGACTTGAGTTGACTATTTGAGACTATTAAATTAACGAATGACGATTAATTTCTAAATAAACCAAGGGTTTTAGATTCTTCAATAGTTGCTGGAAATTTAGTCAGCATGAATAATAATTAACTTTCTCCTTTGTGTTTATAGGAGTTGATTTCTAGCTTGAGTCGTGATTCGCACAGTGGCCCCCGTACTTAGGTATTCCAAGTACGTACAAGACTAGGGTGACAACCTATCCCATGAGGACTTTATGAAGTATATTGATTGTGAATCACGTGAACTTAAGTGTTGAGAATTCATGTTTGATGTGTGAACAAGCATGTTGAGAATTGTTGTTGAATATATGTGAATGAGCATGTTATGGATTGATTTATGCTTTAAAGATTCTGTTGAACTATCATGTTATGGACTTTGACAATCATTGAATTATGTCAAGCATGTTGTTCAAATTAATATGCATGTATGAGTGCTTCGCATGCAAGTTATTATGATTATGCTACTGTATGGAATGTCTAGCATACAATGAGCCTATTGAATATTGCCTCGGAGCATCGTTTGTTATATTGCCTCAGTGCATCGTTTATTCTACCGCAGTGTAGAAATACTTTTAAGAAGTCTGTGTGAATTGAACTAAGGACTATTCGTGCTAAGGGCACATCCTGCTTGTTAGCTGGCAATGTCGGGTTATCTCAAACAGTGTTTTTGAGAAGGAACAATGGAGTAATTTCACTTGAGTCCTTTGTTTGATCACAAGTCCTAAAGGATTAAACTGGAGTGTCATTGTTTAATTCTTAATTTGTGTAATTGTTGAATTACTTGTGAGTTATGTCTTTGGGTTGGGTATTGAACATAACATACTAATTAACGTAAAGTGTAAGCTGAATGAACTTCAAAACTCTTGGAACATATACACCTTGAGTATGAACAATTGGGGGAGTCGCATCAGAGAAACTCGTACTCCTTGAATGATACAAGACGTTGTTTCATTCTTTTGGTTATTCGCTTATAAAAATGCACAGGAATTCCATCGGTATGGTCCGAGTGTCGGTAGAATGCCCGACTCTATTTTATTTGGTGCTTGGTGGGCTCCCAACACCCTCAGTTTCCCTCAGTGGTTTTGTGTAATACCCGTTCGAAGCTAAATTCTTATTAATCTATGAGTTAAGAGTCGTGTCAAGTCTCGAGTATGTCTTCATACTTAAGTGGTTTACTTGAATGGGTTTTGCATGTGGATTATCTTTTTGTTGAGTGAAGCATGTTAGACTAGGAATTCATTCTAGCTTGTTCGTACTCAGCTTTCGCTGACTTCGTGCTTCATGTCTTTCGGTCATTGCATTCGCCTTAATGACCCTATGATGATCCATCATTGCACTTGCATTGTTGGTGAGTAGTTTTCAATAAGCAGGTTGGTAGAGATAACTTGCGGGAGAAGTTGTCATGGGGCATGGGCCGGATCTGGGCCGGGTCTGGTGAGACCCAGACCCAGACCCATATTTTTCAGGTGGACCCAGACCCGCCCCAAATCCATTGGGTCTGAAAAACTCAGACCCATACCCAGATCCAATGGGTCTAATGGGTCTCGGGTCAAAAATGGGTCTAGTGTTATATTTTTATTTTTAACATTTTTGTCTTAGAAAATTTCTTCCCGCCATTAATTTATCCGTCATTTACCATCACATATTCACATTCGATACATAAAATATCACAACTCGCAAATTAGTGCCAAAATACTAATGGATGCATGTATCTAATTAGAATATTTCTAATTTCTAATAATTGACCGGGTCCATGGGCTGGATCTGGACCGGGTCTGGGTCTGAGAATATTGGACCCAGACCCAGACCCATTTTTAAACACATGGATCCAGATCCGCCCCAGATCCATTGGGTCTCAAATAACTAGACCCAGACCCTTAAAAATGGGCCGGGTCCAACTGGGTCTGGACCCGGTCTTAGACCCATGCCCACCCTACATGGGAATAGTGATGAGAGACTATTTCATCTTTCGCATGTATAAACTCTATTTTGATTTATAGTCATGACTACTATCAGTATTACTTTAGTATGGTTTTAAAACATAGTTAATAGATTTTCTAAACTATTTAATGTTGGTTTGGGCCTTAATGGTTCCAAGTTGTTTTATGACCATTAACTATTTAATATGTTTTGAAAGTTAAGTTATTTCCGCTGCGTAATTCTGGTAAATAGCCTTAGCCGTTATCACGGTGGCGGTAATATCTTGGTAATTCTTTTATATTAGTCGGAAAAATGTAATTATAAATATAAGAAATTATCAGGGTGTTACAGTGTTAGTAGTTGCTAACGAATTGTGCAAGGATATGCAAAGATTTATTTTGGAAATCGTGAGTGGTGAATTTCTAGAAGGAATGATGAATGCATTAACTATCCAACTGTCAGTGTTTGAAATAAAAGAGAATTAGGCTCGAGATCGATGTTAAGTTAGAGCGAATTAAGGAAAAGATTTCGCAAGGAAAAGAAACGGATTTCAAGATCCATGAGGATGGAAGTTTGAGGTACAAAGGAAGGTGGTGTGTGCCTCAAAAGTGTGGTGAATTGAAGGAAAGGTTGATGAAAGAAGGCCATAATACACCGTATTCTGTTCACCCGGGTGGTGACAAGTTGTACAAGGATCTGAAAAAGGTATATTGGTGGCCAAGGATGAAGAATGAAGTGGCTGAATTTGTAGCAAGATGCTTGACCTGTTAGAAAGTCAAGATAGAACATAGGAGACCTCAAGGAAAGGTCCAACCATTAGAAATTCCAAGCTGGAAGTGGGATTGTATTTCAATGGACTTCGTCACTTGTTTACCCAAGTCAAGGACTGGAAATGATACCATTTGGTAGTGGTAGATAGATTGACTAATTCAGCAGTGTTTATACCAATGAAAGAAACCTCGAAGATGGAAAAACTTCCCAAAGCTTACATTAAGTATGTTGTGAGACTACATGGAGTTCCTAAGGATATCGTATGAGATAAGGATTCAATGTTTCTTTCAAACTTCTGGAAAAGTGTACAGAAGAAATTTGGTACGACATTGAAAATGAGTACATCGTTCCATCCATCCAAAGATGGACAAACTGAGAGAACCATTCAGACACTTAAGGATATGCTTCGTGCATGTGTAATTAATTTCCAAGGAAGTTGGGAAGATAGTTTAGATTTGATTGATTTTTCCTATAACAATAGCTATCATGCCAGTATAGGAAATATATGCTTCGTGATATGCTTCGTGCATGTGTAATTGATTTCCTTCCATACCATTTGAGGCCTTGTATGGAAGGAAATATAGTAGTCCACTGTGTTGGAATGACATTAGTGAAACAATTGTGTTAGGACCTCAAATGATAGAGGACACAATAAACCAAATTAGAACTAGCGCAAGATCGCCAAAAGAGCTATGCAGACTTGAAACGTAAGACGAAGAATCTCTAGTAGGTGACAAAGTGTTGCTCAAAGTTTCACCAATGAAAGGTGTAATGTGATTTGGGAAGAAAGGGAAGCTTAGCCCAAAGTGTATAGGTCCACATGATATCCTGGAACGGATAGGAAAGGTAGCGTATAGACTAGCCTTGCCCATAGACTTGCATAGAGTGCACAATGTGTTCCACATATCTCAATTAAGAAAGTATGTCCTGGACAACTCGCATGTGTTGCAACCGGAGACCATAGAATTAGACCAAACTTTGACTTTTGAGGAAAGACCAGTCAAAATCCTTGATAGTAAAGGGCGTAGTACACGGACTAAGGATGTTAAGATTGTTAAGGGGTTATGGTCTAACCAAGAATCCGAAGAAGCTACCTGGGAAGCCGAGGAAGAAATGAGAAAGAAATATCCCGAGGTTAGTTGAGTTACGGGGCCGTAACTCATTTCTTTTAAGGGGGGTAGAGTGCGGTATAATTTCACGCTTTTTACCTTATTTCCCTTATTTTTTTCTTAATTTAGTGCTTTCTAGTGAAATTGCAATTCATATTGTCATGTTGAATTACTTGGAAGAGTACAGCAACTAAAATTTTTCAAAGAAAACGCAATAAATTCTCATAAAGTCACAAGTTTTGATTTCAAATTATGATTTCCGTGCCCAAGTTTCGCTAAGAAACTTCTTTTAAGGAGGGTAGACTGTAATACCTCGTATTTTTCTGAATTTATAAATATAATTTAATGTATTTATAAAGTATTTTTACGATTTTTAGGATTTAAATTGCATTTAATATGCATTTAAGTATGGTTTTAATTAAATAAAATATTTATTATTTTTATTTAATTCCGAAATAAATTAAACGAATTTATTATTTTATTATTAAAGTCGGGAATTTATTGGGACGTATGTCAAAACTATTTAAATTAAATTCTGAGCCCAATCCAATTCAGTTGGTGAACCCAACAAAGCTTTTAAGCATTCAATTCTAATTAAACCCAATTGCTAAGCCCAATGCAAAAAACCTAACCTAAGCCCACTAGGGATTAGGAACCTATAAATATAACCCCTCCATTCACTTGATCCCCTCTTAAAAATTCAGAATTCTCTCTCCTCTATTGCTCTCACTTTCGTCCCCCTCTCCATTCGGCTCTTCTCTTGCCCGTGTCCCTCTTGCCGCACGCAGCCGAGCAGTTTCTCGTTGCTGCTCGCCCCTCTCCTCGCGCCTTTGTGCACACTCGCAATCTCTCTTGTCTCCCGCCTCTCGCAGCCCTCGCCGCACAGCCGCACACTCGTGTGTGTTGCTGTTGCGCTGCTTGTTGTTGCCGAGTGTGCCGCGCCCAGCCAGCCCCTCACACACTCGCCCCTCATCGCTCACCCGCCCAGCACGCAAGCACCCTTGTTGCGTGTTGGTGTTGTGTTGTTGCGGCCCTGCTTCTTGATGTCGTTCCTTGCTCGCACACAACACACGGCCACGTGTGTTTGTGTGTTGTTTGTTCCAAATACTCTGTATACTTTTATCCCTATTTTAATTCCGTATTTAGATTATATTATTATTAGTATTGTTTTGATTAATTAAACTGCTGGGAACGGTTATGAACACCGTATTATGATGTTTTACGTATTTAGATTTATGAATATGATTTTAATTAAAAGAGTTATTATTTTAAGATTTGGTTATTTATTAAAGCTAGTATTTTTAATGTCTAAACGTGATTTTTATGGTTAATTAAGATTAGGGTTTTAATCTTAATATAATGGATGATTGATTTACATAATTTAAAGTCGTTTAAATTATGGAAATCAAACTTAATTTTTAGAATTAATCCAAAGCTTCAAAGTGTTGATTTTAATGATTTTAAAGGCCAAATATCAATGTTTTTATCCAAGGACTTTAATTGGCCAATTGATATTATTATTTTAATTATGAGCAACTAATTTCTAATTAATTCAAAGGTTTTAAAACTCTTGAAAGTTGCTGGAAATTTAGTAAGCATGGATAATAACTACGTTTTATCATTTTAATTATAGGAGGTGATTTCTAGCCTTGAATGTGATTCGCAAAATGGCCCCCGTACTTAGATATTCGAGGTACGTACATGTCTAGGGTGACCACCAATTACATGAGAACTATGTGATGATTATTTGTGAATCATGTGGATTAAAGTATTATTGAATTCATGTTTGATGTGGTGAACAAGCATGTTATGGTTTATTGTGGAATTATGAAGCCTATATGAACAAGTCATGTTGTGACCTTTTATAATCGTTGAATTATGTCAAGCATGTTGTTCAAGTTTATATTCATGTATGAGTGTTTCACATGCAAGGATTATGTTTATGCTATTGTACGGAATGTCTAGCATACTTTAAGCCAAGTTATTGTGCCGGAGTGCACTATTTACTCTACCGCAGTGTATAATACGTTTGGGATGTTTATGTGAATTGAACTAAGGACTATTCGTGCCATGGGCACACCCCGCTTGTTAATTGGCAATGTCGGGTTATCTCAATGGCATGTTGAGAAAGAACAATGGAGTAATATCACTGGAGTCCTATGTTTGATCACATGTCCTAAAGGATTAAAATGAAGTACAATTGTTTGGTTGCTTGTATTTTATGTCTTGTTGTTGTGTCTTGAGTTTACCTTGTGCATAAAATATTAATTAACGTAAAGTGCAACCCGAATGAGCTTCAAAACTCTTGAAACGTATATACCTTGAGTATGAACAATGGGGGGAGTCTTGCCTGAAAATTTGTACTCCTTGAATGATACAAGACGTTGCTTCATTCATTCTTTTTTTCTTTTATGCTTTTATGCACTGGAATTCCATCGGTATGGCCCTACTGACGGAAGGAGCCCGGCCTTTATTTATTGTGGTGTGCGGTTGGCTTTCAACACCTTTTTACTTTCCTTTTATGGATATTTTTCTTTTACCCATTCGAAGCTAATTCTTATTAATATGTGAGTCAAGAGTCGTGTCAAGTGTCGAGTCTTGTCTCCATGATTAATTGTTTATTAAATGGCTTTTGCATGTGGATTATTATATATCGTTGAGTGAAGCATGTTAGACTAGGATTCCATTCTAGCTTGTCCGTACTCAGCTTTCGCTGACTTCGTGCTTCATGTCTTTCGGTCATGGCCTTTGCCTTAATGACCCTATGATGATCCATCATTGCAATTGCGTTGTTGGGGAGTAGTTTTTAATAAACAGGTTTGTAGAGATAACTTGCGGAAGAAGTTATCATGGGATTGAGTTGAGAGTTTATTTTCTCTTCCGTATTTATAAACCCTACATTTATTTTCTAGTCATGACTACTATATTTATTAAAACTTTAGTTAAAGGATTTCTAAAACTATTTAATATTTGTTTTTGGGCCTTAATGGCTCCACGTTGTTAAACGACCATTAACTAATTATTATGTTTGAAAGTTAGTCATATTCCGCTGCGTAATTCTGGTAAATAGCATTAGCCGTTATCATGGTGGCGATAATATCTTGGTAATTCCTTTGTTCTAAGTTGGAAAATGTTTTATAAAAACCAAGGAATTATTAGGGTGCAAAGCACAAGTCTCTCAATGTATCAGGCTCACCTAGAACAAATAGCTGAGCAATTCGAAGAAATCGAATTCACATACTTACCACGAGACAACAATCAATTCGAGGATGCACTAGCTAATTAAACTGGCCTCCATGCTCAACATCCCGAATGAAATGCACGGAATGAACCTCCGAGTCGAACGGAGAGAAGAACCCGCATATTGTTGCGCCCTTGACAATGATCCCGAACCAGCGGCAGAAGAACCCTGGTACACGGACATACTCCACTACAAAACAAACGGAGAATTCCCACCAGACACGTCGCCACGAGCCAAGCGCGCTCTACGGTTGTTGGCTTCCCAGTATGATTTATGCCTAGGAGAGTTATACAAATATACTTCCAACAAAATCAAAATTATGTGCGTCTATCAACACCGAGCTAAACTATTGATGGAAGAATACCATAATGGCGTATGTGGTCCACATATGAACGGCAGAATGCTAGCCAGAATAATATCGCGCTCGGGCTATTACTGGAGCACTATGGAAACAAATTGTTACCATTTCGTCAAAACATGCCCCAAATGCCAAATATTTAGTAACCTTAACCATTTACCTCCCTCGGAATTGTACACTTTCACCTCCCCCTGGCCGTTCTCTACCTGGGGTATCGACATAATTGGCAAGATCACACCAACAGGTGTCGGGGGACATGAATACGTTGTAGTCGCAATTGATTATTTCACCAAATGGGTGGAAGCATGATCATTTTCCCAAATAACGTCCAAACATGTCGCAAAATTCCCGGAGAGAAACATCTTCTGCAGGTATGGAGTTCCACACGAGCTCATGAGCGACCAAGGTTCCCACTTCAGGGCCGAAGTCCAAGACTTACTCGAAAAATACCGAGTTAAACATCATAAGTCATCGCCATATAGACCCCAGATGAACGGAGTAGTCGAATCATCCAACAAGAACCTCAAAGTTATAATTGAAAATATGGCCGAAAATTACAAAGATTGGCCTAACAAGTTGAATTTTGCTCTATGGGGATACCGAACCTCTATCCGCACATCTATATAGGAGTAACACCATACTCCCTAGTATACGGAATGGAAGCTGTTCAACGCGTAGAACTGGAAATCCCTTCTCTTCGCATAGTCCTGGAAAGTAAGTTACCCGAGGCGCATTGGGTACAAGCCATGTATGACGAACTTGTCCTACTTGACGAACGAAGGCTAAGGGTTTTGCACCATGTGAAAGTATATCAGAAACGTATAAAGAGGCAATTCAACAAAAGGGTTAAACCTCGTAACATCAAAGAAAGCGACTTCGTGCTTAAGGAAGTCCGTGCACCAACCACGGACCCACGAGGCAAATTCCGACCAAATTGGATCGGGCCATATTTCGTAAAAACCACCCTCCCATGATGGGCGGTAAAACTATATGACATTGATAGGGAAAAATTCGCAAACCTCACTAATCTAGATCAGTTGAAGAAATACTACGTCTAAAACCAGAACCGGGCAAGAGATCAACTCAATAGGCAAGCAGTCGTAGCTCGCCCCTTTTCCAAAGGAGATTAAAAAGCTAAGAAATATTCAGCAAATCGAATTACTTATAGCAAGGCATTCAATAAAAACTGTTTAGACTTCATAGGCTAGGCTCACGCGTCTTGCAATAAATACACGGAAAACAACACAAATGCGAGCACAGAAAACCCTAAAGCGCTGGAAATTTCCAGCGTTGCGTATAATTCTAATGCTTTTCAGTAAAGCGCTGGAATTTTCTAGCGCTCGGACTAAAGTGTCCAAAAAAATTTCTGCACTTTCACATAAAATATCCCGAACACTTGGGGGGGGGGACATTACCGCATAAATCCGTACAAACTTTCTCGTGCAAACTTATTTAAGGAATTCACAACGCAAAATAAAAACTCATTCAGATTTTTTCGCTTGATCCTTAACAGAACTACGCGCGACCTGATTCTAAACTAAGTTTACTTAGGGCAGATACGTAGGCAATCCTGAAAATGGATTCGGTCTAAATAAATTCCAAGAATATACGAAGTTGCACACTTTATTGAAAATTGAAAATACAAGTTTTATTGTCTATACAAACATTCTAAAGGCATCCACGAAACAAACTAGAGAGCAGTTTTACTCCTAGACCTACGTCACCAAAAGGGAATTGTACGCTCGAACTCTGTAGAACTCGGATCAGCACGGGCATCCATCACCCGCAAATATGTAGCACGACTCTCAAAACGTCGCCAAGCCTTCTCCAACCACATCCACTTCTTCCTGAAGTTTACACCCCTCAAAATAATGCGCAGCCACAAGCGCCAGCGGAAAGTAAGAGCCTTGACTTTGCAGAAGTGAACTTTGTACCAAATCATAGACTTCCCACTTTTTTCACAAGAGGCATGTGATCGTAAAGACGTAAAGAACGGTCCGCACCTTCGGAAGCCCTTAAGCGAAGTACACGGGGTCGATACATAAACCAATATCTTTCACGCGCCAAAGCCTGTATTTCAGCCTAGAATTCAAGGAAAATGTCATCACCATAAATAGACATAGCTCAAGGTGAAGAAGACATAGCACGAGGATAAAGATCGAGGGCACCCCCATCCTCTATTTATGACCACGCCAAGCAAGCATACGAGTTTTGTTGAAATGGATGTACGAATTTGTTTTTCCGCAGAATACAGAAACCAGTGCCGGAAAATTCCAGCGCTCAGATTTTAGCGCTGCAATATTTTAGCGCTGCCAAAACAAGCGCTGGAATTTTGCAGCACTCGCAAGACAGTTTCGCGTAAACTCTACCAGCCACGCAGATTTCGATTTTCAAGCTTAATTAAAATTCCTATCTCGCATAAACTCTGTTATAGGTCAGCTATTCTAGGATATCCAGGATTCAATTACTTTCCTAAGACTCTGTACTCAAACTCGATTTCCTAATAAAAAGCTTACTTTGACTAAAATTTTGAAAAGCATTGTTGACCCTAAAACTGAAAGTGCATTGTTTAAAGTTACGTGTTTTTAGTTTTCTTTTTGTTTAAGTGAGTCGGTATACCTTCGAAAAGGCAATACCTCCGACTAAAGCAAGGTACTGAAAAATGGCCTATTTTTCGCAAAATTCGATGCACACACAGACGAAACAAAAGAAACTAAGTACACAAATACAGCATAATGTACAAAAATCTGTAGCACGACACGAAAAATAATACATGACCAAACTAGCAAAATACATGTATATGATCTACTAAGGGGGCCCAGTAAACCCCGGAGGAAAAGGCTCATCCTCATCATCGTGCGCACCACCCGCACCTCTGCTCGTACCAGCACCCTGAGAAGTGGCAGGATCGTCGAATAGGGTCTCGAGCTGAGAAGAGTCCCAACTCTACATCTACGGCGAAGGCACCCACCCAGTGCCGAAAGGCTGGTGAAACGGTTGAGGCTGCCAACCAGTCTGGAACAGCTAAAATGGAGGAGCCTGCCAACCCATCTGAGACGGTGGCACCCCGAATGGCCTAGTGTAACTCCTCCTAGGCCCAGTCAGTGGCCGCACAACTCTTTGACCCAAACCAACATCTGAAAAGCGCGGCCTAGAATGCGACCGGGAGGCGCCATGATCGCCCTCAAAAGAATATCGATCCCTCCGAGGAGTCTGCACCATCTCCTGCACACAAGCATGCGGCACCCTAGTCTGCATAACCCAGATACAAGTCAGCACCTGTACAATCAACTGACAAGCCAAAATAAATGACCAGGCACCACACCTGAGTCATGTTCTGGTTGCTACAAGAAAGAGCCGCCCGAGCCGAGGACAACGCGGCCTTTAGCCAGTTGACTACGTGCACTACCTAATTGACCATCCCGACAGGTACCTGAACAGAGAAATGTCAGCAATCATGCGTAAAAGAATCGGAAGGCACGCGATAAGTATGATTGCCAGACGAACAAATATCATACCGTACGAGCACCCGTAGGGACTAACGGGTGAGATCCCTCCTCATCAGGGCTCACATGCACCTCCTACGTGATCCTAGACCGCCAAGATTAGTAAACTCACGCAGTCGGGCGGCACCCAACCGCCAAGATTAGTAAACTCAGGCTGAATAAAATTCAGAACACAGCAAAAGAGAAAAAAATCACGTGCATATCAGTAAAGTCCTAAGATTACACGTACCTCGACGACCGGTGGAAGCAAGAGCAGGAGCCGCACAAAGTCATAATAGTTGTGACCAAGCATCATCAGCTCGCCCGCAGGCATACCCTGTCGCAGCACCGCTCGACGACTAGCAAGGATGCCCGTAGGGCGCAACATACTAGAAGGCGGCGACTGGGGCACCCGTGTAAGCTCGGTAGTCTGTCGGAGTATCCGCTCCCCCAAGAACCAAGCAGAGCCCCTAGGACCCTGGTACATAATCCGACACCGAGACTGACGCCGAGTCTCCACCAACGCCTCTGTCTCCTCTAACCCGGCCCAGCAGGACCAGCTCACTTGTTTAAAGAACCAAAAAACAGATAGGTCAAGTAACTCGCATAAAACGAGATAAAGTAAGAAAGGAAACTAATAATGCTTACCAAGTCAAGGCGCCCAGCCGCAATCATATCCCTGAACCTCTTCATAGGAGGGCGCCTCTTCAACTTCCCATCACTACCCCAGCAGTAGGCCACAGGGTAACCCCCGGCCACTATACCAGACCGAGGGGCAAAGAACAGTAGATTCTCAAAAGCCCACAACTGCAGAAAAACAGTAAAAACAGAGTAAGTAAGTACACAGCTCATTTAGCACTCCTAAATGAAGAATATCAAACACGTACCTCGATAAGTCGAGGCACAACGCACAAACAAATAGGCCTCATATGCCTATCTAGACCATCAAGAACCCGTATAGCCACACTCATATGGCTAATTAGGTTCGCATAGGCTGCCTCGCCCCAGCGGAACAAACCTAGCTCAGATAACTCCCGCACCAACGGGATCAGCCTGAAGGAAATAATGCCCTTGGTCCAAGTATGCATTCTATGTTAAGTCTAATAAATGCAGTTCAGTATTAATTAACAAGTTAATAATTCAGTGAGATCAAGTGAGCAGAATGCCTAGCTAGAGGCCGCTTCAGTTCAAGTGGAATTAATGATATTAATCCACAGCTTACTCTTGACTGAACCCGTAGGGTCACACAAATAGTACGTAAACGGATCAAGTATTTAATGGCATTAAATACTCCATCTATGGATATTCGGAATCGACGGATCTTGGTTTCAGTGGGAGCTAAGATCGTCACAGGCAAGAAATGAATACTCCGGAAACGATGATATTGCCGGAAACGAAAATATGGATCGTATCGGAAATATAAATATTATCCAAGTCGTAGATGTTGCCGGAAACGGAAACATGGTACGTATCGGAAAATATTATCGGAAATGCAAATATTTCCAGAATCGGAAATATTGCCGGAAACGGAAATATTGCCAGAATCAGAAATATTATCGGAATCGGAAAATAATTCCGGAAACGGAAATATTAAATATTTGTTCGAAACGGAAATTGATTCCGGAATCGGAAATATTAAATATTGTTCGTATCGGAAATGAATTCCGGAATCGGGAATTTAATCGGAAGCGTATCGTACGAATTAGCATCGGACGAGGCCCGCTACACGAAGGCCCAGCACGAAGCCAGGCCGTCGCCCAGCGAGCCAACGCGCACCAGCGCACGCCAAGCCTCGACCAGGCCCAGCGCAAGGCCAGGCCCAGCCAAGGCCTTGGGCGCGCGCGCGGAGCACAGCAGTGGGCCGAGCGCTGTGCGCCTAGCGTGGGCCGCAAGGCTTGCGCGGGTGTACGGTGCTCGTGCAATGCTTGTGCAGGAATCCTGAAGCAATCGGGATTCGAAGTGTGATTAAATCCTAAAACTATTAGATAATGATTATTTAATTAGAGTCCTAGTAGGGTTATAATTAAATAAATTAGTATCCTAATAGGATTCCAAAACCCTTTCCATAACTCTATAAATAGGTGCCTAGGGTCACATATTTTCATAGATTATTCAAGTATTCAAAGTGAGTTTTTGAGAGAAAATTCAGAAACATTTCTTGACCATAAGTGCCGAAAATCTTTAGTACCTTAAGGGCGATTCTAGTTGGTCAATCTTTAGGCGGATCCGGACGTGCTGTGGACTATCTACGGAGGGACGACACTTAGAGTCCTAAAGACTTGTTCTTGTTCGGTTCGGGCGCAGCTAGGGAAGGCACGCAACAAAGAGTATGCATCTAAACTATGCTATATGATTATGTGTAAATAATATGTATTCCTGGCTAAATGGTTTTTCCGCATGATTTATGAATTGTCATATGTATCATAACCTAACAGTGGTATCACGAGCCTCTTATTATTTTCATAATCTAAATTGCATGAACATGGTTAAATATTACAAATTTGCAAGAATTAAAAGGGGTGATTAATTTTCGTAATTGTTAATTAATTGCAAATTGCGTTTATTTAATTATACGTACGCAGTTTTTCGGCAGTTTCTTCGTTACTCATCCAAATCGAGTGATTTTTGTGTCAATTCCGCATGTAAAAGGCATTCTAAAATTTTGACAAAAATAATTTTTTCTGCCGAACCCAGAATTCTCAAATTCGAAGCCTAACTATGACTTTTCGAAGGTTTTAGTTTTTCGAATGCAAAATTTCGTAAATTTAAGATGTTAAATTAAATATTTGCGATTCTTGTTGATAAATCTTGAATTTTTGATTGACCTACTGTATATGTTTAACAAGTTTGAATGCCTAGCCTTGTTAATTATGCAATCTAATTTGTAGTTATGATTAATTTGTTGAAAATTAGAATAATTTAGAATTAATTTGATTTTCATAATTAATTATAATTTAATTAGAAACCTATGATTAAAAACCACCATAAAAATTGTAAATTTATGTTAAATTTTAAATTTTTATGACCTAGGCTTGAATCCATAATAATCGGAAATCAATTGAATAATAAATTTTCGATTTTTCGCCCTAAAATTATGAAATTAATATTATTTATTAATTTGTCATTAATTTTAAATATAAATTTTAAATTTTACGCAATTCGTTCATATAACTTGCACGCACAAAGCAATGGACGCTTCGTGTTACCCTTAAGGGGTGTTGTATAGTGCGGGCATGCGACGACGAGCAAGGGAGCTCGTCGCCCGTGCGGCACGAATGCAATGAGCAAGGGCATGGTGCACGAGCACAAGGCAGCAGCCCTGCCTTGTGTCGTGGGCCACGAGCTATGGATGAATGGGCATGGGCGAAGGCAAAGCATGGCAGTCGCGTGTGGGCAGCAAGCGAGCTGCGCCACAACGCGCACTGCCTCGCGCAAGCGCGCGCAGCCTCGCGCAAGCGCGCGCAGCCTCGCGTGCAGCGAGCGCAAGCTCGCGTGCAGCGAGCGCAAGCTCGCGTGCAGCGAGCGCAAGCTCGCGTGCAGCGAGCGCAAGCTCGGGTGCAGCGAGCGCAAGCTCGCGTGCCACGAGCGCAAGCTCGCGTGCCACGAGCGCAAGCTCGCGTGCCACGAGCGCAAGCTCGCGTGCCACGAGCGCTGCGCCCAGCGTTGATCGCGCGCAATTGCTCACGCACAGCGAGCGATGGCTCGCGTGCATCAAGCGCTGGAGCGCGCGCAGCAAGCGCTGGCGAGCGCGCACAGCGAGCGCTGGCGAGCACGCACAGCGAGCGATGGCTCGCGTGCGTCGAGCGCTGGCGCGCGCGCAGCGAGCACCACTTGTGCGATGGCTTGCGATGGGAAGATGCAGCAGCTATGCGACGAGCGCATGGGCTGCGCGCACATGGCCAGCGATGGCTGTGTGCGTGTGGCCCATGGGCGTGCGATGCGTAGGGTGTTTGCGTTGCGATTAGATCGTTTTGAATGTTTAATTTGAAATTTTCAGTTCACGTAATTTTAATTAATTTTAAAAAATTAATAATTTAAATTATTTTCTTGGATTTTAATTTTGAATATTGTAATTATAATAAATTTTATTTATTCTAATTATTTTACTAAAATTAAAATCATGAATTAATTTAAATACGACTGAAATTAAATTAAACTTTTTGGATTCAATTATAAATTCATATGAGCTTTAAATTTTAATTAAATTTGTATGTTTTCGGTTAGACTAGAAATACATTTTTATGTTTAAAATTAGTAAAGCATACGAATGTATTGGTTTAAGTGGGAGCCCTTTTAGTCATAAACTCTTGATTAGGTCTACAAATCCTTAAGGTTAAAACAACTTGATTAGAATTAATAAGGACTGAATAATTGGTAGATTATTAGTGCCCTTGATTAATTGCTGCAAATGTTTACGTGATGCATAATGTGTTTTACTAACCAGCTATGTGGGCCATTCATGATAATGAATGGGTGAATGGTATATATTGTATATGTACTGTTTTGCAGGTTATGAAGTGACTAGTATGGCCCAAATAGGATAGCAAATATGGTATGCGCACCATTAATTTGAATGTAATTGGTCTAAAGTACCAAAGTTATTTTTCAATTCAAATATGGTCTGCGTACCATCAAATAGTTGTAATTAGTTTTAATTATAGCCTATCCTATTTGAAGAAAATGGTGCCTCCCACGGAGATTTTCAAGACGGACTTTGAAGTCAAAGCTTCAAGATGAAGTCGGGCCATACTAGATCACATTTATCTTATGCATGCTTTAAGTTATTTATTGCTTTAAATATGTCTTAATTATGCATGAGATTGTGGCTTGATTATGTTGCATGATTAAGGATTTTAGTTCACTTAAAATCTAACCAACATAGTAAGAGCCTTAAGTTCCAAACTTAAAAATTGAGTTAAAAGGTGCCATGCCAAAATATACACTTGCTTGGATATCCTTTAAATCAATCTAGTAATAGTTTTCGCTCAGCGAGGTGTTACTTATTGGTCCTAAAGGGGCAAGGTACACAAATAATTGTGAGTACATGTTAGTTTTGGTGAAACTCAACGATATAAGTAAGGAGTCCTTTTATGTCGTGGCAAAATCGATAGGTTTACCTAATAAGTTCTTAGACGTACCTATCAACCAAGAATAGTTTCTAGACTATTAGCAAAAGGCTTTTGCTTACCTAAGATGTTTTAGGATTAAGTCGACAAACTGTGCTTAGTTCTTCAATGATTTTAGGATCTTGGAATCATTTTATTCACACCTGCCGGAACACATAACTTGAATAAAATGCTTAATAAACATTGAATTATGCATGTATGCTGGAATTTAAGTTTATTAAGAGAAACTGTGAATGGTTATTTATTAGTTTATTCTTTTCAATTGTAGTTTTTAATATGGCAAACAACAATCAAAACATCATCGAAGGTTCTGAGCTTATGGTCAAGCTGAACCTGGCAAATTTTCTTGAATGGGAAGCTAAGCTAGTTGAAATAGTCAAACTCAATGGACTTGAGTATGTACTTTCACATCCCATGCCAAGCTACTATGCCAGAGACATGACCCCTGAGAGATTTTACGCCTGGGATGCGGATCTCAAAAAGGTTATGAGTCTCATGCTGAACAATATCCCTGATGATTGGGCTAGAAGGTTTGTAGCCTATGAACCTTTTACGCTCATCAAGAATCTGAGGGATATCGGTCGTGGAAGCACGGAGGACAGGGACCTGAACGTCCATGAGTTGATTGAATCAATGTCTGGTCTAAAGGTTAGTTCTCCCAACAGGTGTTATAGGATGGAGGTCCAAGAAACACATGTTCAGCTCCTTCGCACTAAACAGAGGGTAGGCGTCCCACTGAGGTTCCATGTGGATCTTATGCGTTCATACTTTGATCGCCTAAGTCTACTAGGAACACCAATAAGCGAAAGGATGGCAGTCTCTATCTTGCTCAATTCACTACACAGTGGGTTTGGTCGCTTCAAGCAACTATACCTAAGTGAACCAAGAGAAGAAACAGTTGCAGAATTTGTTCACCTTGTCAGAAAGGCTGAAATAATACTGGACTGTGAAGCCAAAGATTTACTCAAGGCTAAAAGGAGACCATTCAAGAAAGGTGGAAAGTCCAAGGGCAATGCTAAATCAAAGCAGGACAAGTCCACATCAAGCTGTCTTTATTGTGATGGAATAGGCCATTACAAAAGAGAATGTCCGAAGCTAAAGGAAGATCAGAAGAACGGAACAGTCGTTCCATCTTCAGGTATTTTCGTTATAGACTGTATACTTGCTAATTCAACTTCTTGGGTATTAGATACAGGTTGTGGCTCACACTTATGTTCCAATCCACAGGGACTAAGAAGAAGTAGAAAGTTAAGCAAGGGTGAAGTCAACCTACGAGTGGGAAATGGAGCACGGATTGCTGCATTAGCTGTAGGAACTTACTATTTGTCGTTGCCCTCCGGGCAAGTTTTGGAACTGGAAGAATGTTTCCATGTTCCAAGTCTTACTAAAAACATCATTTCAGTTTCTTTCTTAGATGCTAAGGGATTTTCCTTTTTTAATAAAAGACAATAGTTGTTCGTTTTATTTTAAAGAGATGTTTTATGGATCTGCTAGATTAGTCAATGGACTTTATTTATTAGATCACGACAAACAAGTATATAACATAAATACCAAAAAGGCCAAAAAGGATGATTCAGATCTCACCTATCTGTGGCATTGTCGATTAGGCCATATAAACTTGAAACGCTTAGAAAGACTTCAAAAGGAAGGAATTCTAGAACCATTTGACTTAGAGGATTATGGTAAATGCGAATCATGTTTACTTGGCAAAATGACAAAGCAACCTTTCTCTAAAGTTGGAGAAAGAGCAAATGAACTATTGGGTTTAATCCATACAGATGTATGTGGACCAATGAGTACAAATGCTAGAGGTGGTTTCAGCTACTTTATCACTTTCACTGATGACTTCAGTAGGTATGGTTATGACTACCTAATGAAGCATAAGTCTGAATCCTTTGACAAATTCAAGGAATTTCAGAGTGAAGTAGAGAATCAATTAGGCAAGAAGATTAAGGCACTGCGGTCTGATAGAGGCGGTGAATATCTGAGCTATGAATTTGATGACCATCTGAAAGAATGTGGAATTCTATCAGAATTGACTCCTCCTGGAACACCACAATGGAACGGTGTGTCGGAACGGAGGAACAGAACCTTGCTAGACATGGTCAGGTCAATGATGGGTCAGGCCGAACTTCCATTAGAATTTTGGGGACATGCACTAAATACAGCTGCACTCACTATAAATAGAGCTCCGTCTAAAGCTGTCAAAAAGACTCCATACGAATTATGGTTTGGAAAGCCTCCAAATGTGTCTTTTCTTAAGATTTGGGGATGTGAAGTATACGTCAAACGATTAATTTCAGACAAACTTCATCCAAAATCTGACAAATGTATCCTTGTGGGCTATCCAAAGGAAACAAAGGGGTATTACTTCTACAATACATCTGAGAACAAGGTGTTTGTTGCTCGAGATGGTGTCTTTTTGGAGAAAGATCACATTTCCAAAATGACAAGTGGGAGAAAAGTAGACCTCGAAGAAATTCGAGTCGAACAACAAACTCTAGAGAATGCTCAAGATGACATTCAGGATGAAACTCAGAGATCTTTAGAAGAATCTGGTGAGGATCATGGTCAAACTAGAAATGTTACCCCGCGTAGATCGCAAAGATATAGATCTCAACCGGAAAGGTACTTAGGTATTTTGACGAACGAGAGCTATGACGTTCTATTACTTGAAAGTGATGAACCTGCGACTTACAAACAAGCTATGACGAGCCCTAGCTCCAAGCAATGGCAAGAAGCCATGCAATCTGAATTAGACTCCATGTCTGAAAACCAAGTATGGGATTTGGTCGATTTGCCAGATGGCTACCAAGCCATTGGAAGCAAATGGGTTTTCAAACTGAAAAAGGACAAGGATGGGAAACTTGAAGTTTTCAAAGCTAGATTGGTTGCAAAAGGTTACAGGCAAGTCCACGGTGTGGATTACGATGAAACCTTTTCACCAGTTGCAATGCTAAAGTCTATTCGGATAATGTTAGCAATCGCTGCATATTACGATTACGAAATATGGCAGATGGATGTCAAAACTGCTTTCTTAAACGGCGTTTTAACAGAAACTGTGTTTATGACACAGCCTGAAGGTTTTGAGGATCCAAAGAATGCTAAAAAGGTATGCAAGCTAAAGAAGTCAATCTACGGATTGAAGCAGGCATCCAGGAGCTGGAATATACGTTTTGATGAAGCAGTCAGTGACTTTGGTTTCATCAAGAACGCAGACGAATCTTGTGTATACAAGAAAGTCAGTGGGAGCAAAATTGCTTTCCTAGTATTATATGTCGACGACATATTACTTATCGGAAATGACATTCCTATGTTGAACTCTGTCAAGATTTGGCTTGGGAAATGTTTTTCGATGAAAGATCTAGGAGAAGCACAGTACATATTGGGCATCCAGATTTACAGAGATAGATCTAAATAGATGATTGGACTTAGTCAAAGCACTTATATCAATAAGGTGCTTGATAGGTTCAAGATGGCGGACTCCAAGCGAGGCTACCTACCCATGTCTCATGGAATGACTCTAAACAAGACTCAAGCCCCAAAAACACTTGATGAGCGTAGACGAATGAATGGGATTCCATATGCATCATTGATTGGTTCAATAATGTATGCTATGATATGTACACGCCCGGATGTTGCGTACGCACTCAGTGCTACGAGCAGATACCAGTCAGACCCAGGAGAGGCGCATTGGACTGCTGCCAAGAATATTCTGAAGTACCTGAAAAGGCACAAAGATGACTTCCTGGTCTATGGTGGAGATGATGAATTAATTGTTAAAGGCTATACGGACGCAAGCTTCCAAACCGACAAAGATGATTTCAGATCACAGTCTGGGTTTGTCTTCTGCCTCAACGGAGGAGCAGTAAGCTGGAAAAGTGCTAAACAAAGCACCATTGCGGATTCTACAACTGAAGCGGAGTACATTGCTGCACATGAAGCAGCAAAGGAAGCTATATGGCTAAGGAAGTTCATAGGTGAACTTGGTGTAGTCCCCTCCATTAAAGGACCAATAGCCCTGTATTGTGATAATAACGGAGCTATTGCACAGGCAAAGGAGCCTAGACACCACCAGAGAGTCAAGCATGTACTTCGTAGATTTCACCTTCTACGAGAGTTCGTTGAAAGAAAAGAAGTCGAGATAAGCAAAATTAGAACTGATGACAACATATCAGATCCATTGACTAAACCTCTGCCGCAAGCGAAGCACAACTCGCACACTGCAGCTATGGGAATCAAGCATATTGGAGAATGGCTTTGATGTCTCTGTTTAATGTTTTAAAGTTTTAGAGTTTAAATCTTTGTAAAACATTATTGGTTAATCATTCACAATAAATGAAAAGAATTCAATTTTCCATTTAATTTGTGGTTTATTAAATGATGAGTCCCTTCAATTTGACGATATATTCAAGATAGACTGTCAGGACAAGTCCTGTGACTAAGAAATGTCTATCAAGTGAACTTGAATGTCAAAGGTTGAAAATGGTCCCCAGTCGGAGTTTTCTATAAAATTGGACGCATAGAAAACGTTAGACGATTAGAATGCAAGATGACTAGTAGTTCTGTTTCTTGAACTATGTAGACATGGCAATGTCATAATCATTTGCATAGATACTTACTTTGGGAAGACTAGTATCGGACAAGACCTATGAAACTTTACTGTAAGAGATGAAAATCTGTCATAAGTAAATTTCATTAAAATTATTAGACACTAAATCCTCAATACCTGAGTGATTTGAGATTACTTGTTTGAGAACTGGTTGCTTTGACGTTGACCAACCGTCGCACCGTAAAAGGAGGCTATAAAGGCAACGCTCAAGTAATCACCTATCAAACAAAGTCTAATCTCAAGATCACAAGATTGGGATTGTCCTCCCATAAATCGGGATGAGATGCTTAAAAGTTGTACAAGGCCACTCGGAGAGCTAGAAACTGTGAAATGCATGGCCGTGCTCGGATGAATCATAGGCTATGATTATCTGTTTATTTGATCAGTTGAACTCTAAAACCGAGAAACACCTCTGGACATAATAAGGATGACAACTCTTACCTTATGTTCAAGAGCAAGCATCGAGCGACAAAGGAATTAGGAAATGCACACTTGTCCCTAAGGACAAGTGGGAGACTGAAGGAAATAATGCCCTTGGTCCAAGTATGCATTCTATGTTAAGTCTAATAAATGCGGTTCAGTATTAATTAACAAGTTAATAATTCAGTGAGATCAAGTGAGCAGAATGCCTAGCTAGAGGCCGCTTCAGTTCAAGTGGAATTAATGATATTAATCCACAGCTTACTCTTGACTGAACCCGTAGGGTCACACAAATAGTACGTAAACGGATCAAGTATTTAATGGCATTAAATACTCCATCTATGGATATTCGGAATCGACGGATCTTGGTTTCAGTGGGAGCTGAGATCGTCACAGGCAAGAAATGAATACTCCGGAAACGATGATATTGCCGGAAACGGAAATATGGATCGTATCGGAAATATAAATATTATCCAAGTCGTAGATGTTGCCGGAAACGGAAACATGGTACGTATCGGAAAATATTATCGGAAATGGAAATATTGCCAGAATCGGAAATATTGCCGGAAACGGAAATATTGTCAGAATCGGAAATATTATCGGAATCGGAAAATAATTCCGAAAACGGAAATATTAAATATTTGTTCGAAACGGAAATTGATTCCGGAATCGGAAATATTAAATATTGTTCGTATCGGAAATGAATTCCGGAATCGGGAATTTAATCGGAAGCGTATCGTACGAATTAGCATCGGACGAGGCCCGCTACACGAAGGCCCAGCACGAAGCCAGGCCGTCGCCCAGCGAGCCAACGCGCACCAGCGCACGCCAAGCCTCGACCAGGCCCAGCGCAAGGCCAGGCCCAGCCAAGGCCTTGGGCGTGCGCGCGGAGCACAGCAGTGGGCCGAGCGTTGTGCGCCTAGCGTGGGCCGCAAGGCTTGCGCGGGTGTACGGTGCTCGTGCAATGCTTGTGCAGGAATCCTGAAGCAATCGGGATTCGAAGTGTGATTAAATCCTAAAACTATTAGATAATGATTATTTAATTAGAGTCCTAGTAGGGTTATAATTAAATAAATTAGTATCCTAATAGGATTCCAAAACCCTTTCCATAACTCTATAAATAGGTGCCTAGGGTCACATATTTTCATAGATTATTCAAGTATTCAAAGTGAGTTTTTGAGAGAAAATTCAGACACATTTCTTGACCATAAGTGCCGAAAATCTTTAGTACCTTAAGGGCGGTTCTAGTTGGTCAATCTTAAGGCGGATCCGGACGTGCTGTGGACTATCTACGGAGGGACGACACTTGGAGTCCTAAAGACTTGTTCTTGTTCGGTTCGGGCGCAGCTAGGGAAGGCACGCAACAAAGAGTATGCATCTAAACTATGCTATATGATTATGTGTAAATAATATGTATTCCTGGCTAAATGGTTTTTCCGCATGATTTATGAATTGTCATATGTATCATAACCTAACACAGCCACGGATCCACCCGCTCAGAATGGTTCGACAAGATCGTCGAACTCAAAAACAGTAAGTAAAAGATGCGAGCATACATCCTCGCAAGAGCACCAGAAAGGCGGCCCTCCGCCAAAACATCCACGAGCAAGGAGTAAGGAATCCCCTTCCCTCCGTAGTTGGCCATCTCCACGGCCAACTCCTCACGGATACACTCTCTAACCGTCTTCTACGACGGCATATCTCTATCTGTGATGTTGTAGATCGAGGTGCCCGTGAAGCACAGACCCGTAAGGGCAGTGTAGTTCTCAGGGGGTAATGGTCATCTCCCCCCACAAGAAATGAAAAGTGTTGGTGGTATCTCACCACCACTCCAGAAGCAAGCGCAGAAACAGTCTAGACGCATTAGGGCACACGACCTCCCTAAAAACGCACACCTCGGATACAAGGGGCATGCCTCCACCACTGCATGGATCCGCCCGTCCAGTTTCCCCAAACTCTCCACAAAGACCGACCCACCGTAAGGTCGACAATACGTATCCGACTCGGCCCTACCGGCACGAAACCGGGACACCACGTGATGCTCCAAGTCATGGTGAAGGTTGATCCCGTCATACTCCATCGGGCCTAACCAAGCTGGCTCATCCTCGGGGTCAGGTCCCCCTCCGGACTCCAATGGAGGAGACGAAGAGTCGTTCCTCGCCCCCCGAGAGGCCCGAGCGGGCTCATAAGTAGACTGTCGTCTCATCATACGAGAAGGAGCTATCCGTGGCTGTACCACGTAGTCCGAGGCGTCTCCCTCGGAAGCAGATGAAGTATCACCTGACATACTAGTTTTCGCAAGAAAATACAAAAAACATTAGGCATCACACCTTGAGCCTAGTAATACAAGCAATTACATTTTGGAATTCCGAACACGACAAGCTAGTGGCAGCAAACAATTTTGTTTCTTAAGTGTTAGCATGTTGCTAAGTTCATAATTAGTAATAAGGTTCATACATGCGAAATTGACCATAAACTATTCCGAACATCGAAATCATACGTTTTCTATCATCCATAGACTATGTAAACAAGGCACCAAAAATACCTACATTGTGTCCCCAATATCAATTCGTAGGCACACTTGGGGGCTAATTTTGAATAAGTTCAAAATTGTCCAAAATCAACGTACTTGCAGCAATTAACATGCATAAGCACTCATAAATGTTATAAACATCACATACAAGCAAACAATTGCAAGTAATCGGGGAAAGAATCAAAAACCCCAATTCAATTTGGGCATGAAATGTTACGAATTTCTACTCAAAATTAAGCCCCATTTCTTGCCAAAATAACCGCTTAGCTTTGTTCCGTTTTTTCTTGCCGCGGAAAAGTAACGGTATTTTAAAACATTTATTATTATAATAATAAATTATTCTGGTGGCCCACTAACAGGCAACCGCATTCCGAGAATCACCGTAACCCATTTAGGTAACGTTCCCTAAATTACTTTTTTTCAAAATACTGTATTTTGAAAAATCCCGTATTCTGTATTCTAAAAAATTCTGTATTCTGAAAAAGTCCCATATTCTGTATTCTGAAAGTTAGGTATTCCGTATTCCTTATTTCTTCATTCCGTATTCTCTTTCGATGGTTATTTCTTCCTCGTTAATAAAAATGTCAATATTCCGTATTCTGTATTTTGTTTCGAGGTTTATTCATTCCTCGTTAACAAAAATGTCAATATTCCGCATTCCGTATTTCGTATTCCGTATTCTTTTTCGAGGTTTATTCATTCCTCGTTAATAAAAATGTCAATATTCCGTATTTCGTATTCTGTTTCGAGGTTTATTCATTCCTCGTTAATAAAAATGTCAATATTCCGTATTTCGTATTCCGTTTTGAGGTTTATTCATTCCTCGTTAATAAAAATGTCAATATTCTGTATTCCGTACTCCATATTCCGTATTTCGTTTTCTGCATTCCGTATTATGTATCCCATATTATGTATTCCGTATTCCGTTATCATTCCGTATTCTGTATCCGGTTATCATCCTGTAACCTGTCATCATTCTCAAAAGAAATCAAGTTGTGTACCTATTTTCGAAAAGCTCTGTTACGCCATTTGAACGCCTTCAATGACTTTGTGAGAAGTCGGTTCAAGTCAATAAGTTCCGGATGACTCTTGAGGGAACTATTGGCATTTCTAGTGATGACCCTTAAGTCAAAATGTTATCACTCGGGGGATCGTGAGACCCTCGTTGGGACTTATTCTTACCATGCTAGTTTCCAGACGCACTCCGTCTACCAACACTTTGATTATCGTCTTGCTCAGACTCAATCAAAGTGGGGGCTAACTGTAGACGCCTACATTTGTCCCTAGGCCCGATACGGTGTGTTCGATGATGAAACGAAACACCGCTTGACTAAGCTTTCCTAAATATGCCACGACCAATCCATGGATGATCCCGTAAACCGTATTTCCATTTTCAGAAATTACTATTTATAGTAATTGTTATGCCTGAACGCTGCCCAGAATGCCAACTATATAAGATAAAATATCCGAGTATTTAAGTCGCATTACAATTTGTTGTTGGATAAAGGATAAGAGTTGCATCCCAAATCATATTCTAAAGGATAGAAACCGTGAGTGAGATTCGGGTAAAAATTGATAAGACTGGAAAAGCGAAGTAAAACACCAGCGCTAGAAAATTCTAGCGTTGGCAATGTACGCGCCATTTATTTCCAGCGCACAAATCCTCAGCGCCATTATTTTCTGGTGCTGCAATTTGTTTCTCACACAATCATGCAAAGATAGAGTTAATCCAGCTGTCACAAAACACATCTGGCACTGAGAATGTGAAGCGCTAGAAATTAACAGCGCTCCTGATCCAAGCGTTGCACATATCTCAGTCAAAAAATTCACATTTCTCAAATTTATCTTATTCTAGCCTATTTTGCTATAAATAGGGGCTCTAAATTCTGGAAAATAACACACATTCCTAACCCTAAACCCTAAGCTTGAGTATTGACCGAAGCTTCTCTCTGTCTCGTATTCGTGTGTCTGCCGCGTTTAACACTATGTAAAGCAAACCCTGCCCGCACGATCACCTGAATTAGTCCGAATAATGTCGAAGTGCTGCTAAAATCTTAAACCAATTCCTAAGCCTAAAACATACAAAAACGCTGGAAGAATCTCGTCCCCCAGTCAGTCAGTCATCGGAAAGTTCTTAAGCCAAACGAAAAGCTACCAAAGTCAAGTGGTAGGTGTTCTTGAGAACCGCAGTATAGCCTACGCTATACTGTAACTTGAATCTATATTTTACAGCTTTCATCACCATACAAATCTGTTAACGTTAACCTGTTACATTGCTCACGCCTAAGTCAGATAACTCTTGGACGAACCAGTTTATTGTTAGGCACCTTGAATTAACCTAAATCAGTGTTTTGACATCTGTTTAGTAATATTTGTGCATTAAAATCAATCCAGAGTGGTAATATAGCATAACGCATGTCCCGTCGTCGTCACAATTGAACTATTAGGATTGCGCCGCGTGGGATAATACTGGGCACTCCACGTATTAGTAAACGTCTCCCGAATTCTCAATCTCTGCTCCGCTAGATGTACGTTGAGGGATCTCCACACCAGGGATCACAAGGGAACCTATGGCCGTTGTGAGTCAAATATGTTTGCACTCCAGGCATATCACGATAACCGGGTTTTGTCAGTTTTCTTAAACTGAATGGCGACTCCTACAGACTAGTAAAAAGAGGCTAACGCCCACAGTTAGTTCATATTTACTTAATATGCTTTCCACATCCAGAGGGGAAAAGTCGTGTGGGTCGTATACTCTTTTATAGGTGCCTCGTCGTGTTTTTTGACCCCCTCACAGCGCACCACTCTGCAAATGTGATTTCTTCTAAAAATTGTTTTATAAACTGGTGTGGGCGCTTACAATTTGGTGCGGGCGCACCACTTGCTTTAATTCCCTTTTCTTCCTTTAAATTCGTCCAAGTTCCTACAAAATTAAAATAAACGAAATAAAACTAAGGTAAATGATCTAAACTAAGAATTATTAAGAATCAAACTAAAACTAAAAATATAAGTAAAATCATAAAGTATAAGAATAAATAAGAACGAAAACTAGATGAAAAGGATAAGAAAATTAAGGTTTAGAGCGACATAAATGCCTCTCATCAAACTCCCCCAAGCTAAACGTTTGCTATTCCTCTAGAAAATCAATCATGAAACGGGAGGAGAATGAGTTTATTAAGAGATAATCTACCAAGAGCTAAAAGAATGGACACTAACTCACTGACGTAGGAATAACGGTTGCATTTAATCACATGCAACAAGCTCTTTGAACCTCACAATCGCTCATGAGGGCTAGTGGGATCTCAAGGGTTTTCTAAGAGATTGAACCATAACTCTTCAAATATGTCCAAGGAATGATCTAAAAAGAAAACTAAAACAAACAAACAAATAAAAAGAAAAACTAAAAATGCTCTAAAATTGGGATTTTATTATGGAACAAGCAAGAGTGGATGCAAATATTTCTAAGTTAATGAACGTGTGCACGTTAATGGATATCAAAAGGTCAAGTGAAAGATTAGCATGCAAAGCGTAGAGAACTAAGAAGTTACACTCCTCTATCCCTCTACAACCATTCTTATCGTGCCCACTCTCTAGTTTCAAATCCCCCTTCGAGGATGGCTTCTCATGACACCACAAAGGTGCCGTAAAAGAATAGAGTTTCAAGAGAGAAGAGAACGCTACGCGATAATCTTGGCATGACAAACTCTCTCTATAGGCTTGACTTATTCCTACCTCCACCGATTTTGACTCAACTCTCTAAGGTCAAAAGGTCCTTGAAAAATATTTTGGCGGTTGTTACAACATCAATGAGATTGCAAGATTGACACTTTTTTTTAAGTCCTTGAAAAATGATAACCTTTTTGAAGCAACGATTGCATGCTTCATATATGACGTTATCAACATGTTCAACACGACATGCATATACAGCAACTCGGCAATACTATACCTATAAAAGAAGCAAAGTTATACAATGATGTATGTAGTAATGTATTTAATTTGTTGACAATACTCAAGGGTAAAACAATTTACTTTTCTCAAGGGTAAAATTTTTTACTTTTCTCGCAGTAGGAAATTAAGTTAATCGGATTCAGGGAGCATTAAAAATCTCAATAGACGACTTTAATGAAAATTTTGACGAATGAAACCATGCTCGATCCCCTTATCTTTGTCACTTTTCCGGTTCATACCTATTTTGATAAAATCTTTTGAACATATTATATACTTAAGGTATAGTGTACGTAAACTTAGCAAACACTGTTTTAATCATTCAAATTTGTGGGTCACTAAATGGTTGCACTTTTCGATGTCTGCCGTTGGATTCTTTAACCGAGTATTCTTATTTATTTTTTTTTTTTTTTTTTTTATTTTTTTAATCTCTATTATATAAGGGAACTCCTTATGTCAATATAGTAATTTCACTTTTGGTTCCCCCCTATGGAATAGACTAAAGTACCCCCACAATTTCACAATATAATTCATCAATTAAAAAGCTGATTATTTATTAATTCAAAAAACTGACTGCAATCAGTCACGAAAACTATATAAATCAGACATACATAAATCACGCATATAAATCAGGAAAAGTAATATCAAGAAGTCAACCAACGAACTAAGTAAACTGCTCAGCAAGCATATAATCAGGAAAGAAAGGAGAAAATAATGTAAAGAAACTGTAATCTCTCAAAATTTTCCAATAAGTGAATTGAAGGATGACAAAAAAAACTGTCAAATATTGTTTTTCCATATAGAGTTGATGTTTTGTGAGACAGTGAGCGTGAATGATGTTTTGTGAAGAGTGAGAGCTAAGGGCTTCTTAGTGGGATTTGACGTGAGTTCCTTTAACTAAAGGAGTTACGAACCTCGGGTCTTCCCTCGAGAGAGGTGTAGAATGCAGTCTTATGATTAGGATAGATATTTAAAGCTTTACCTCTTATTTCTCAACTTTGTTATAAATGTTATTTTATTCTTTTTTAACAAAATATTTCATTACGACAGTGTTAGTCATGTTTCTTAAGTACTTCAATAAATTTATTTTAAATACTTACTTTACAATGTCGTGTGCGAATTGTTATCTTAGATCATCAGATTTTTACATGACGATAGAGTACTATTATCCATCCTTCATGCATTTATCCCAGCGATGTATAACGATATGATGTACGGGCTAGATTGATGCGTAACTACGATGTTTTACATTACACTAATTAATAGAGGAACAACTAACAAAATCTGGTAAATGCTTTTTTTTCTATATCGAAGTAAATGTTTTATAGTTCATTCAATTTCTATTAAGTTATTTTTCTATATTGTAACTTTTTTTTCTTTCATTTTTTATAGGATGAGGACATACAATGCATCATTTTCTTGCCTCATGAAGAAAACTTCATCGAAATGTTCAAGGGCGAGTTCATATATATACTCATACGAAACTTTTTCTTTAGATGATCGGACTTTGTGAATATTTTTTCTTGCCTATTATGTGTGGTGATTATTTGTAATAACACAATTTTTATTTTGAGTTTAATCTCGCATGCATCGCATGCATATAAGACTAGTTAAAAGAACTAAAAGAGCATTCTTTTACCGAGTATGTATTAAACTCTATCTCGTCACATTCATCTTTTTCCTCTTGTAAACATCGAAGTACACTTAACATTAACACACATACTCTCTCTCTTTCTCTCTCTCTCTCTCTCTCTCTATCTATCTATCTATCTATCTTTCTCTCTCTAAATATTTATAGTTTCCTCACTTAAACATCTTCCCGATCAAAATCCCTCAAGCTATTTTGAGAAATTTCAACTTTCTCTCTCCTCTGTAATTGTCAAATTTTGGTAAGTTTTAGTATTCTTATGTTTTTTTGTGATTTATTTTGGTTTTCTTGTCCCGGTAAGTGAAGTTGATGATGTTTTTTTTTGTTTTTTTTTTGCATGTGATGCTTGAAGAGACATGACCTTTAATCACTATGCAATCAACCATGGCAAATGCTACCATGGCTGATGCTCTAGCTACACTTCTGACTGTATGATTTTTATTAAAATTTGTTTTCTAGGGGTTTCATTTTGATTTTGTTAATTATTTGTTTAACGTGAAGATAGTTGTGCCTTTGTGTGTTAATTGGTGAATGTTTTCGTAAGTTGAATGATTGTTGTTTTTGTTTGATTCAATCTACATATTCCTGCTAATTGATTTCCTTGTACGGTAATGTTGATGATGAACTTCTAAAGTTTAATTAGTTTGCATGTGAATAAAGAAATCTACGCTTAAAAATATTTCTTTATGTTGTTCCAATTTCTTGCTTATTTCCAACAATCTAAGTCATAAAAGATTACATTGTTGCCGAAATTTGGACATCCTTTGTGTGAGATTATGTGTGGTGCCATTGTGTGTATTGGATAATTAATTACTCCGTAATTGACGTTTTTGAAAATTAGCTAATTTCCAACAATCTAAGTCATAAAAGATTATATTGTTAGAGATTATGTGCAACCCTTGTACATTAGTAATACTATGATAACAATTGAAATTTAATTCCTTTAGTAAGGTTTAAAGAGAGACCTGTGAAGTGATACCAATGTCTATGGAAGAAATTGGTGAATAGTTTTCGGCGTTTCCAAAGGTTTTATATTTTGTAGTATAAATTGTCAAGTGTTGATGGCCGGATAGATAGTCATTAGTCTAGATGGGGAATGCAACATGATTTAACTTGCACCTCATCAATGGGAGATAGTAGGAAGGATCCTTAATTTTTTTCAGGTACAAAATGAAGGAATTACTGGTTCGATTAGGCTTCCTTATAGCTTTAATACAGTAAGTCTAAGGGATTTGACTTTTGAAAATGTTAGTACCTCTAAAACTATTGCTGCTATTGATTTTTTTTTTATCAAAATGGGTTCTACACATACTTCGTGTTTGGTATATGTATATACTCTCTCCGTCCCAGAATACTCGTTACACTCCTTTTTTATCCGTTCCAGATTACTCGTTACACATTTTTTCCAACCCATTTTAGAATTTTTTTTTATTATATTTTAATAGATGTCCCTTTCTCACTTTGGCCCACTACCCAAATATTTTAATTTCAACTCTCCTATCCTTCAATATAAAAATATCATACATTCTATTTCCTCTAATATTAAAATACTCCACTAACTTCCATCACATTTACTTTTTAATAAAAGAATAATTGTTAACCACACTACTCTATCGCATTAAACTATGTGCCCAGGTAAGTGTAACGACTATTCTGGAACGGAGGGAGTAATTGATTATTTGAACTTTTGAGAGAAACATAGCTGCTTTGAGATTTTTTTTGTATTTATCTGTATAGTAGAAGGGTTCACTTTTTTTTAAAAAATAATGTTGTTGTTAGGTTATGATACATATGAATAATCATAAATCATGCGGAAAAATCATAAAGCCAGGAAACATATTATTTACACGTAATCATTTAGCATAATTCAGATGCATACACTTTGTAGCGTGCCCTCCCTAGCTGCGCTCGAACCGAACAAGAACAAGTCTTTAGGACTCCAAGTGTCGTCCCTCCGTAGATAGTCCACAGCACGTCCGGATCCGCCTTAGGATTGACCAACTAGAATCGCCCTTAAGGTACTATAAATTTCGGCTAAATAGGGCAAGTGTTTGTGGCTGATTTTTGCTTGAAAATCTTACCTTTGAATACTTCAATCCTCGATGTTAATGTGTGACCCTAGGCACCTATTTATAGAGTTTATGGAAAGGAATTATAATCCTATTAGAATACAAATCTATTTAATTATAATCCTACTAGGACTCTAATTAAACAAACTTTATCTATTTAATCATATTACGAATCCCTGTAGCCTTAGGATTCCGAGTAACACACATGAGTGGCGCACAAGCACCGCACGCCCGCACGCAGGCCTTGCGGCCCACGCCGAGCGCACAGCGCAAGGCCCACTGTCGCAGCCTTATCCGCACGCGCGCCCAAGCTTCGGTTGGGCCTGGCTTTTGCGTTGGGCCTGGTCGTTTTCTTGGCGTGTGGTTGTTGCGCTTGGCTTGCTGGGCGATGGCCCGGCTTCGTGCTGGGCCTTTGTCTGGCAGGCCTCGTCCGATGCTAATTCGTACGATACGCTTCCGATTAAATTATCGATTCCGGAATTCATTTCCGATACGAACAATATTTAATATTTCCGATTCCGGAATTTAATTTCCGTTTCGAACAAATATTTAATATTTCCGTTTCCGGAATTATTTTCCGACGATAATATTTCCGATTCTGACAATATTTCCGTTTCCGGCAATATTTCCATTTCCAATAATATTTTCCGATACGTACCATGTTTCCGTTTCCGGCAACATCTACGACTTGGATAATATTTATATTTCCGATACGATCCATATTTCCGTTTCCGGCAATATCATCGTTTCCGGAGTATTCATTTCTTGCCTTTGACGATCTCAGCTACCACTGAAACCAAGATCCGTCGATTCCGAATATCCATAGATGGAGTATTTAATTCCATTAAATACTTGATCCGTTTACGTACTATTTGTGTGACCCTACGGGTTCAGTCAAGAGTAAGCTGTGGATTAATATAATTAATTCCACTTGAACTGAAGCGGCCTCTAGCTAGGCATTCAGCTCACTTGATCTCACTGAATTTTTAACTTGTTAATTAATACTGAACCGCATTTATTAGACTTAACATTAAATGCATACTTGGACCAAGGGCATTATTTCCTTCAGTTGTGTATTGGTCCGGCTCTAAGAATTGTAGTTTATCACGATCTTATGTGTTTGGGAGGTTGCGACTGGGAGATCTATATATATGTCATCTTGTTTTTTTTTTTAATTAGTATTCCCCCTTTATGTAGTTTTGTTGTGAACTATTCTGATTTTAACTAGATTTTGAGCTCGTTTAAAGAACGAGCGGTTGTATAGTGGCTATTTAGTCTATCTTTTTAAGTTCTAATTTTACTAAGCTTGTGATTGTAGAGAGAATATATGATGTAAATAGAGGTAAAATTCAAAGGTCGAAAGAATACATAAATTAAATAGTGTATTAATATTGAGTGTTAATCGAGAAGATGGAATGGAAGATGTTGAATGAATAAATTGGTGAATTGATGTTGTATGAGGAAGATGAGGTGAATGAGGCGGTTGGAGTTGTATAATATACCAAACAACAAAGAAAAAATAAAATAAAAATACCAAATTGTTGGAGGAAAGAATGGATGACACGTGTCATCTAATCAAACGTGGTTTCGCTTTTTAAATACTACTAGGTATAGATAGATTTCATCTAGTTGAAATATATGTTTTTTTTAATGTTTTCAGCTTGATTTTGAGAGTGTTTGCCATGTCTCAAATGATAAGATAAAGTCTATTTCTTTGACTGAGTAGTTTTGTTTTATGAATTATTTTTAGTGGATTTAAATCTTTTTGAAACCGTTAAATAACATGTAAGAAACTAACATATAACCAAGAATTATAAAGAATAAAAGCATGTGTATTACGATTTACTTTTTGTTTAAGAGGTTGATGGAAACATACCTTATGCCGGTGGTCGGTGTTTTATTGTAAGCGGTGATGAACTTATAATTAAAATTAAAGCCTGTATAAAACAACTATAAGTGTAAATATGAAATCGGACATCTCATAATAAAAATTCCACGAATAGTCAATTTCAATAAGTTCATTGGTTTTTTTTTTTTTTTTGACAAAAGCTTCATTGCATAAATTAATCGGGAATTACATTACAAATTAAAACACGTGGGGTAGGACCATAAAAGTTTATTGTTTAATGAAAATATGAAAACATATTTTTGTGTATTAATGTGTTGGTTTAGCAAGAGAAAAATAGGCCGGTAGTTATTAAATGCAACGACCGGTTATCTAATCTACACAAAGATCAATGTGATTGTTTTAGTACGACATATTCACATTCTACCTATTATTCTAGCAACAATACAATTTCTGTCGAATAATATAATCATGAATTGTTCAATTTATAATCTTAGTAACACAATTTCTATTTTTTTTGTGCATGAATTCGAGAGAATAATATACTTACATGTACCGGCGCTACGTGCAGATAAACGATGGTGGAGCTTTTGTGATGAACTTTGTGTATGCGATGAAATTTGTTTTCTTAGAATTTTCAGAATAATTCTTAGTATTAGATTTACAATATAATAATTTTGGCAATTGTAATAATTTTTTATATAGTTTGTTATTTTCTTTAATAGTTTGACTTTCAGTAACGTAAGATTATAGGTAGCTTTCCCTAATTTTCACTTATTTCCTGATTCAAAGATACTCAATCAAAATTAGTTTATTCTCAATCAAATATTCTCTAACTATATATTGTCAGTTACCTAATTTATTTTAGGCGTTTATTATATGTGTTTACTGATTTGTTACTACATGCCATAAATAATTAGGTTTGTAATTGAATTAAATTGTAAAATTGTAGAAGATATTTAAGTTTATTTCATAGGGGGACACCAAAAGTGCAATTACTAAATTGACCTCAAGTGTTCCCTTATAAAATAAAGATATAGTCAAATGTCATGTACTTTGAGTAGAAAAGCTCCAAATTAATGTGTAAGACTCCATAAATAAATGCTCGTACGGGATTTTCTTGAAATATGACAATATTTTAGATTAATAAACACTTTAAGAGACGACAAACACTTTTCGGATGTGCACTAATTCCCATTACAACTTTGAGAGATTCCTTCGCCCGCTCCGGGTCATTCCGACTATCCTAATTTAGTGATCTATGTAAGATATCGGTTTATAGGACATCTTCTCCAGTTAACCTAACTAAAAAAAAGGTTATGTGTTGACTAGTACTACGTACATACATAGTTGTAACTACTTACTCCGTATTAAGGATGTCAATAAAGCGGGTGCAAAAAATGGTCTCACATATGCATTATGTAACACCCCCTACCCTTGACGGAGTCAGGTTAATCACCAATGCGCACAAGGGTCAACAACTGCCCTCAAGAACCAACACAAGTTTTTCCGGCTCATTTTGTCCTCACTCGTGCGCACCCTAGAAAGCTTCCAAGGAGGTCACTCATCCTAAGAATACTCCCATCCAAGCACGCTTAACCGTGGAGTTTCGTAGCATATATGGGCTCTCTAAAAGAAAGATGCATCTTGTTACTATGAGTAGTATATTAAATTCCATTAAGCAATCATGAGAGGTATTACACATTATCCATATAAAAATCGGATTCTTCATGAAATGCCCCCGAAAAATTTTGACTTTATTCACCAAATACCCTCGTAGTTTCAGGTATTCACCATATACCCATGAGCGCATAAAATTCCCTAAATAGCTGACGACGTTAAGTTTTCATTAGTGTCTATTTACCATTGTACCCCTAGTTGTCGTTAGTGTCTCTTTACCATTATACCCCTATTTGTGGCTCAAAACACTACCTCTCGTATGGCGCAACTCTCATTTACTCTCTCCAAAAATGGCGGATTTTGAATCTGCGATAGAATCCTAGCAGAAGCCATGTATCACTGCGTTCTTTAGCAAATTGCCGCCAATAATTTCTTCTCTTTCTCTTACTCCAGTCTTCCTCGATTATCATCCTCTTCCTTACCCTCGCCTTACGCCCACTATCTCTCCTCCTTTTCTCCACCGCTCTCAGATGGTACTTCCTCTACTTTTCCTCCCACCCTCCGCCTCTAGAAATCCTTGGGTTCCTCATTGACGATTAAAGCGTCGTTAGTGGTCCTCTGTAATTATGATTGTAGCCTTGTTTTCGCTCATGGTGGATGAATTTTTGATGTCGATTGTAATTTATACGGTGGTTATTGGTTTGAACGACGTTCTTAGGGATCCTATTGGAAATGAGGATTCTTTCAGTGGTCTTCTTGATGTTGAATCTGGAGGTTATAGTGAGTTCTAATTAATTTAGGGTTTTTGTTGATTTGTGAATTTTTGTTCTAATCGGAAATCAATTGTTAAAATTTTCATATGCGTGCTTCATTTAAGCATGGATTTTGATTGTATTTTGATCAGAGATTTTTCTAATTGCAATGACGTTTGATCTCATTGTTGGTAGGGGTTGCTAAATGTGGTTGTTTGTTGTGTAAAAAATGGACAAATTTTATACTGTACTTTTGTTGTCAAGTTAAATTGTGTGATTTTGGTCTTTTGAAGCTCAAGAAATTATAAATGGAATTTGTTTGATTTCTAAATTAACGTGTCACTCTTCAAGATTATCCGAAGCATTGCCTTTATAAAATTGTCGTTGAAAGGTTAATATGAACTGCTTTTCGTTCTTGAATACTCCATTTCAGTTTGTCTGGGAGTGAATTGGTGATGGCGATGGTGATGGTAACAAAAACATGTCCTCGTTGAGGCACTATTGATGGGAGCCTGGGAATGCTGATGATAATGAATGATGCTGCTTCTGAAGCCAATAATTGAATTAACATACAACAATATAAAACTTTATCTCGTAAAAAACTTTTTAAAAGAGCCACAAAATTAGAACCCAAATTACTTAGTTGTGACTAAGACCCAAAACACATATTTCGTATAAAATTGTCAGTATGGTTAGATGAATATCTCCTACTAATTAAAATCCGTAAAGGTGGAATGCCAAATCAATTAGTTTAGAAGTTTCACTATTACGTGTGTTCTAGGAGTACGAAAAATTTAGAAAGACAGATGCTTACAACTTGAGTGACCAATAGTTTAATACTACCATTATTATTGAATATGAAATATTGTATACCACTAGGACATTTGCTTAACATAGGAGCGAATGGTGAAAGCAAAACCAGAGGGGCATATGGTGAAATAAAGTTTATGAAATACAAAGGTATATGGTGAAATAAAATTTGTAACGGTCACTTAACGACAGGATTAAGTCATGCAAGAAAATAAAACCTATATGATACTCGAAACTACATGAGTATTCGGTGAATAAAGTCAAACATTAAGGGCATTTAATAAAAATTCCGTATAAAAATTACATATCCATCAATGCCCGTGACGGAATACCATGTATCCCCGCCCCATTAGGTGAATAAGATTAAAATGAAGCTCACTATCACCCAACTACCTAACCCACCGGTTTGAAATCTCCGATTGTATTTTCCCTAGCAATTTTGAGAAATTTGGTCCAAAAATCTCAATGACAACAACTGCCCTTCCCGCCATTTTCTCTCTCCTCTCTTCCTCCTCCTGCTACTATCCAACCAAATCCACACTCGTGTTGCCACCTTCTTTCATACCATTCAATTTCTCCCCCAAATCAAACCCTAGGTTAATTTAACTATGAGCTTAATTTTTCAATGAATTATTAATTAACTTCCTGAATTATTTAGAGTTTATTTTCCTCTTTTGTGCTGCAGGTTAAGAATTTCCCATAAAGTTGCAGTATCATTCAAGAATCAACGTCATTGGTTACCTTCTTGCTGCAGTGGTAATGCAGAAATCAACCCAGATACAATCGATGATTCTTCTAAGGTATTTCTCTCTCTCTCAATTATGCAAGTAAGATATGTTCGCGGTTGCAACTACTATTCTATGGTGCTGCTCCAGCCGCCACCGGCCGGGGCTAGCCAGAGTCGTTGCGAACGACAACGGTTTTTAGTTTCAGGGAACTAATTTTTTGTCATTCTCAACTACTAATCCCCCCCCCCCCCCCCTCCACCTTTTATTATTTCAATAGCAGAATGATTTCCTCTTTTGTTGAATTTTACACTGATTACTCGATGCAGTTGGTAGTTCTGTTAATTGTTGTGCAAGGTTGAAAATTTGAATTGATTCTTGATTTTAAATTTCCATTTTTATTTGTTGTCCTTTGGTATACATGTACGTGTTTGGATAAGTAGTGTTTTGATGAGGTTAGCTATTAGTAGCGGCTTCGAAAAATAATGCCAAGCATAGCATAATACTGGTATGTCGGACGAATTAGTTTACATATTTTCAATTGATAGATAGGGTACTATAGTATATACCAATATGGTAGTTAGTAACTATAGCCTTAATACCTATAATCGTAGTTAATTTGGTCACTTAGATTTTTAAATTGTACTACTTGATCCTAGTCCATTACCCCTAATCCAAGCATGCCCTTAGGCTTAAGTGTTCTGTACATAGATAAAAAATGCGGTATCGGTCACGGTCGCGGGATCGGTCGCGGAGTCTCGGTAACGGAAATGATGCGTTAGTCGCGGACCGTGTCGCGGTTGTCGCGTAGGAATTTGAAATTTAAAAAGAAGCCCCATGTCAGCCCCATTCACTACCTACCCTAGTTCCCCTCCCCTAAACCATACACGTGACATAATTAAAATGAATTCCTTTGTCTACCTTCTCTCTCCTCTCTTGTTTTAGATTTGAAAATGGAGTTCTCTACTCTATTTCAATGGAGTTTCTCCATTTCTTTCCTTTTTCCCTTTCTTTTTGTCGAAAACATGGGGAATTCGGCTGAAAACCGAGTAGATGTGAGGTTTATAATGTTCAATGCGGACAAAATTCGTTCGGGTCGGTTGTACCGGCCGAGATCTCGCCGTTTTTAAAAACACCTTTACAACTCGGGATATCTCGTATCGCCAGCCTCCAAAACCTTGTTAACTCGGGCGATACGAGTTAACTCGGGCTAGTTTTTACACCATGGTTCTGTATGAGGGCAAAGGTATACGATTTTTCAAATCGAAGCAGGGCATGTAAGTATTCTTACGTGTTCCTCTTTTACCTCTCAATCTCTCATTATCATCCACACGGATCTTTGAATAGCATGCTGAAACGGGGAAGAGGTTTTTAGTGTAGCCATTGCACAATCCTCTTCTTGACCTGGATTTTGAAGAGGGTTTTGCTGGTTAAGCAGTTACTTTGGTCCGTGACATTGATCAACTCAGGTTCTTAACATTGTGGCTAGAGTAGGAATTTGGTGATGAATCTTGGAGATTACAAACCACTGTGTGGCTTTGGTATTGTAGCATGTTGATATTAGTGACCATATGATCCATGCTTTGTGCCCTACCCTGATTATGCGTTGTAGTTCTATGAGAAAGCTCTTTTTCTCCTGGATTTGGAGTAACCTTCAGAAAGGATTAAAGTTTATTACCAATATGGAAATTCGAAATGGGTACATCCCAAAGGTAGAATCTGCAATTGATTGGTACATGGAAATAGCTTTTGCATGCGTTTTTATATAGACCGTATATGACTTTTATCTAATCCCATAAAGCTGACTTAACGTATCATGGAGCTGACCTGACATGCGACTCGGATATGATAATCTATGGGGTTTTATGATTGAGAAATTAATCAGATCATAATTTCAATCCTTACCTCTCCTACTACTTGTATGGTGACAGGCAGCTCTGAAATTCCTATTTTCTTACTCGTTAAAGTATGGAGCGGGGCGTTGGCGCTTCGGCTAGCGAAATTCAAATTGAGTGAACTAAGCTTGTCTACCCGTCGAAGATTAGTAGTCGAATGCTGACGCAGCTCCCCTTCTTCTTAATCCGTTCATCTTAAGTGCTTTTTTATTGTACTTATTGACAATTTTTGCTTGATCATCTCTGAAATGTTCATAACAAGGTTTCTGTAGGGGGCGGCTGAATCCTTCATGCCTTCATTGATGACCAGCCCATTACCACACTTTGATAGGTGCCACATCCGTTCCAATTCGATTTCACAGTAGTAATTAGCTGATCAGAACTCGTAATTGTATTAGTACTTTTAGTAAAAGAAAATAATGAAATAGATGAGTGAAGATTAGAAAAAAACATTAGAAAGCAGGCTTACGCTATTATCTATAATCGTTACAGGAGAATGGACTTGGACTTGATTGGTTTCCAGCGAGCAACTAATTTTTCTGATCAAAGGCTGGTCACTCCGCCCCTTGGACAGCTGGAGATGATCCGGATGAGTAGACAGACGATTGATGTATCAGACTGGCTCATATAAGAGTTTTATCCTGTCTGGAAGCAATGAACTGAACTTGATTTGAAACATAGGAAGTATACCAACCAAAGGTTCTTAGCAATTGAATTATGAGTATTTGACTTACGGTTTTGCCAATGCTCGATGTTCACTAGTGGAAGAATAGATGATTTGGTACATGAGGGGCGGCAACTAAAGAGGTAGCGAGACTGACCGCAATTGCACTAGGAAAGCGAAGAGCTTTATTTCCCAAACCAGCCCCATGATAGGGTTAGCGGTGTTTTGCTTCGCACTTTACGCTCCGGGACCGATTAGAGAATGTGTCCACCGATCATAATAAGAACAGGCTTTCTTGTTCATCTGTCAAGGGTTGGTAACGTTTTGTGTGTTGTATGATTAAACCACAAGGTAATTTCCAAGGGAGATGGCCAGCACATTCGTTTTTTTAACTCAAGTTAGGGTCCAAAGGAAGTGAAGTCAATTCTCCCTTTGGAGACCCAGGTTAATGCCACTACCTCTTTGCTTCTGCGGGTTCTAGGCCCACTTCTGCACCATGCGTGCATGGTGGCGGGAAAGAATTCTATTAGTCGGTTTGAATCCGGCCGGTTCCTTCACTTAAGCGATTACATACCTCAAAACTTCCTCTCAAAATTTTAAGAAGAAAATAGAATATATATCCTACCACCTACCAATCTAGAGCTTTGCTTTTTGTTTTCCTCAACAGAAAACCCCTGCTGAAGATTTGATGAGCAGTGACTCATTCAATCTCTCCTTACCTTTTTGAGATGAGGCCTATTATTAGTTACTACTATCTTTGAGTCATATTGAGGAGTTAAGACAACAAATATTGCTGATAAAGTTTAAACCAGTCAACATATAAAGGCCTTAAGATGGTTGTTTCACAACTATACTTTGGGCTGTAAGTTGGAACCGGTCAAGGAGGAAACAGAGCACTTAATTCTATTGCAACATTAGTGTATAAAGTTTTACCATCTTGATCACTTGTGTCTTATACTCTTATTGAATGAGAATGATAACGGTGGTCGTGGTTCATCTTTTGGAAGATTGTTGTTTATTCACAATGATTACTGGATATTTATACTCTTATTGAATGAGAATGATAACGGTGGTCGTGGTTCATCTTTTGGAAGATTGTTGTTTATTCACAATGATTACTGGATATACTTTTTTTTCATATGATTAAGGTCGTCCGTTTGTTGTACATCTGCAGGAATCAAGTATTAACGTACAGCTTCCAAGGAGAAGCTTGCTAGTGCAATTTACTTGTAATGCTTGTGGCGAAAGAACAAAACGACTAATAAATAGATTAGCTTATGAACGAGGAACTGTGTTTGTCCAGGTATTTTTGAACGAATATCTTTTTGTAAGACATCTGCATATTTGTTGAAGATATTATGTCAACATAACTTATTATAAATATATCATATTTTATTTACTTCGTGGAAATGCAACGATAAAATGTAGGTTTTTTGTGCCTTCGGCTTTTAGTTTGTGTTTATGTGACATATTGTCTTTTAGTAACGATTGTATTGGGAATTGGAAAGATTCCTGTATTTATTACCAGCTTCTATTATTATGTTATCGAGGAAGCATTGTTGTTGAATATGTTGAAAGCAAAAGTAAAAATTAACTTCTAGGATGTTGTATTGTTCGATCTGTTTGTTTCTACAAATAGGAGTACTCACTTTTATTTAATTGATTTAAATAATGACATGCTATTTTTTATTTTTTTATTTATGATGTTTTATGTTTTTCTTACTTGTTGCTAAGTATTTGATGTTTCAAAATCTTCTGATTTGAAAGAGAAACTTCTGCAACATTTCTCATTTATTCCTTGTGAAGCGGCTAAGATAATTTTATTTGTTTTAGTTGTTAATTAGAGAAAGAAACTAACATAAGACTAAGACATCATAATAATAGAAAAATGAAATAAAAGATCAGAGTGAGTTTTTATTTTGATAAAAAAGAATTTGTCAATTAAGAGAATAGTTACCGCATATTGATGGTTAGGGGAATTCATCTTCTACTCTCTCCACTCAGAGAAATTAGACCACTATGTTGGGATGGGATGGCATCTGTTATTTTCACCTCGAATGGGTCTCTCTTGTGGATGATAGTGGCTACTGGCTAGTAAATCCTTCATTAGTATTTCTGTCTTGTCTGCATTTCAAACAGCCTCCTTTTCCTATGTGAAGATATTTTTCAGGTTTTGGCTATCCATAACTTTCAAATAATAGCATGAAGGTATGGTCCTCATTATTCTTTGTTTCATCCTTATATTCATTGCCGCTCAAGTTGATCAAAGTCTAAGCGCTGGCTGAAATTTGCATCCTTGATGTACCCCCTTTAATTATTGATGAGCAGCTAAATGCCCTGTTGGGTGTTTGACAGAAATTTTGACTTGATTGTTTAGCAGAAATTTATACTTCATTTCTGAAAAAACATTGTGTGCTTAAAATAAAAGTAGATATGCTGTCAGTTACCCTTTTGACCTTGATCAGCCTCGTAAGCTGTATGATTTCACATATTTCAGAAGTTTGATCGGCCTCGTAAGCTGCATGATTTCAAATTGTCATAAACTGTAACTATTACCCCTGTGTTTCATCAGTGTGCAGGGTGTCTCAAGCATCACAAACTAGTTGACAACCTGGGCCTTGTGGTTGAATATGACTTTCGGAATGATACTGATCAAGATTAGGATCAAGATGCAGAATAGTTATGCCCCTGTTTGATTATTTGGACGCTTCTGTACGTCTCAAACTACCATCAATAGGAAGATAACCTCTTTCTTGGCGAGTGTGTCCCTTACAGTCATACAGAAACAATCTTAAATGTATTTTGATTTTTGAGGCTAAAATAGTTATGTGTATACTTCAACCTTTACAGATTTGCTCATATTCTTGAAATTTTGCATAACTAGGAAGTAACTTCAACACCCAATGATCTTTGATCTGTAACTTGACATCTTTCGGTCATTAAGTAGAGAGGAAGATTTGAATGTCAAAAGACCAGAAGGTGATGTGTGGCTCGACCCCAACGAAGGCTCATGCTTTCGGGTAGATTGGGCCTCAGCTGATATTTACTTGTCGGCCAACCTCACAAACTCTGATTGGGTCAAATACTTTGTTGAATAGAATGTTTTCATATGTATTTGAAATACTTATTCAGTTACATTGCATTAATTGAAGCTTCCACCAAGGTTTAGATTGGAAAACAAAAAGCAGAGCAGATGCTACAGGTCCTGTAATCCATTTGCTCCAGAATTGCCAGAGATGAAGTTGGTGTTGTATCCTCTGAATTGTAAGAGACAACCGTTGGAGGTGCATGATGGTGGCTGGCGTTTGGTGCTGATGAGGGACCATTTTCTGGCGCCAGACTTGGTTTATCCACTTTTATCTTTAAACAACAAGGCAAATTTGTCAAAAACTACCTTATAAAATATGATTTTTGCGAAAAACTACCTTATAAAAAAAATGTTGTAATAAACTACCTTATAAAATTTTTATGTTGTAATATACTACCTTTGGCCATATTATGAGCATTAATTTAAAATTACGACGTTGACTTTACTAGGTGCATATTACGCGACATCTAACGGGAAAGACGTAATTAAATGGCACGTGACATATATATGGTAAAGTCAATCCCGAAATTTCGATCAAACGTTCATAATTCGGGAAAAGGTAGTATCTTACAACATAAATTTTTTATAAGGTAGTTTATTACAACATTTTTTTTATAAGGTAGTTTTTCGCAAAAATCATATTTTATAAGGTAGTTTTTGACAAATTTGTCAAACAACAATTTAATTTTGTGGACACCAAATTTTCTACGAGTTTTGATTGTAGGACAACCGTTTACAGCTTCCAGAGCCAAATTTATAAGGCGCCGGCTTTTTTTTGTTTGATTGTTTTACGCAAATGAGGTATAACTGGGTAAGGACTAGATAAATTACAAAATCGGGTAGCTGTATTCGTGCTTTTTGTTTTTTTACAAGGGAAGATGAAGAATCCTATTGTATTAGTATTTCATACAGGTATTTTCAGTCAATTTCGCTGATCGGATTCATCAGAAGTAGGGGATATAGGAGAAATCTTTACCTCTAAAGAACCTGTAGTAAGATTTGATCATGTGATCATACATAAACCCTCTATGTTAACTAGTAGTCCGAAACAGTGGCGGAGCCAAGTAAGTGTACCCCCAAAAATAAATTGGGAAAAACTTATAGCTGAGAGCTAAGAGCTAAGAGATCGGTTATTATATAAAACAGATCTCATAGGTTATGCACCTAAGAGAGACCAGTCTTTAGAAACAACTGGTCTCTTATAATTTTGAATTTAAATAGTTATTTTTTATTTTTTTAGTAATATATTGTGTGTGTTGTGGAAGATCATCAGACACTACACTCTAAAAATTGAAGATCGCGAAGGAGGAGTTTAGGGTTTTGAGTTACAGGGAGAACGATGAGAGGAGAGACGATGGAGTTTACAGAAAATGAGAGGAGAGAGAAAAAAAGTCAATTTATACCGCGCGTGAAGATACGCGCGCGTGATTGTCTCACCTGGTCTTTCCTACACGCGCCGTGAGGCGGTCCTACCGAAAAGTTGCTGAAGAAAAAATCCTAGCTTTGCCATCTGAAACGATCATTGTTGGAGGCGCCGACTATTGACAACTACCGCGCCGACCATTTGACAACTATCACTTCTATGCAGTATGGTCTCCCGCGATTTTTAGAATAAATAAAAAAATCTTCCAAAGGAAAGTACTCTAATTAAGTAAGCTGCTTACTGGTGAAGAAAGCGGTAAGCCGTACACATACAAAATACACCTTTCGTTTAGGATTACTTATTATATTAACACTTTCCTTATAACTATATTTAGGTTTCTCAACTACTGAAACATAAAATCTCTATTTTTTTTTTTATAATTCGCTCACTTAATAATGATTTTTATTTTTTTAAAGACTTAAATTCACGCCCCTCGAATAAGAAATGGTCCACTATCCTTCTCCTCGTAGTACTCAGAAGTCAGAAATATCCAATTAGTTTTCTTAAAAGGCTAAAGTGATACAACTAATTCTAAACCCACTCTATGCGTTTTTAAATTTTGATTCATTTTAAAATTTGAAATCTAATATAAGTATACTTTTTAGTTTTCACATGAATCTCATTATAATCTAACTAACTCATACTTTCGGCGGTCGAAAATTAATCCATTTCTTGTAGTGAGAGAATTAATTTAAGGGTTTAATGAAATAAAAAGTTTATTTCGGAGTAAACAAGTGAGTCATTTGAATTTTTATAAAAATGAGATAAATATTAGACAAATAAAGAAAGTTTTCAAAATAGACTAACAAAAAAAACCTAATACCGAAAATTAACTAACATTCATGAATGGAGGGAGTAGAAGGTATCACACTACTATACATACAGAGTAATATTTCGTCCGTTATGCATCATTTTGAATTTTACACTATTTATTTACTAACTTTGACCATATTCAGTAGTAATAAAGTAACATGTATAAACAAATTTTTAATTTTTAATTGTTATTGAATTAATCTTATATAAAAATTTAAGTATCTAATTTGGATATTTTTTTATTTATGTCTAATTAAAGATATTAATGATCAAAATTAATATATAAATAGTGCAGAAATTTAAAAAGAAAAAGTTGTGCGGATATCAGAAAAATGAAAATGACAATTATTTAAAACCAGATGCCCAGAGGGAATACAACCTTGGCGAACTAAAACAGCAAGCATATACCGACTTTCTGAAGTAAAAACAGCACAGGTTAGCATAAGCATAAGTGCATAACAGATCGTTTACCGACTTTCCAATAAAATGGAAAATATAAATACCAACAAAATTGCAGTGACGGGATAGCTTCACTAAGTAACTTGTTTCCCTAACAAAAAACAACATGAGTAGCCACCTCGAAACTAAAATAACTGCTAGTGAAGCTTTTAGTTCCTTCTTCAATGGTTGGCTTTGTCGTCAACAAGTCTTCCTCGATCAACTTGAGGACAAAAACAACAACCAACAGTTGATTCAGCTACTACTTAACCATTATTCTGAGTACTACGATGAGAAGGCTAGAGTCATTTGGGAAGATCCATTTCTCCTCTTTTCCCCACCTTGGCTAACCTCTTTCGAAAAGAGTTTCCTTTGGGTGGCTGGTTTCAAACCATCTTTAGCTTTTCGCCTTCTTGAGCTTTCTGTTTTTGACTTGGAATTAGAGCAACTAGAAAGGCTAACAGTTTTGAAAGCTGATGTTGCAAGGGAGGAGAGGACACATTTGGAATCCTTGGCCGCGGTGCAAGAAACCACAGGAGCACCACCATTGTTGAACCTCGCTAAACATTATGGGAGGTTAGTTGATGGAGAGGTTTCTAAGTTTCCCAAGGCAGTTCAAGGACTATGTTTGTCCATGTCTAGGGTTGTTCAAGGAGCGGATAATCTCCGAAGAAACACTACCATTAAGTTACTTGATATTTTGAATGTCAACCAGAGTTTAAATTTTCTTGCTTATGTTGCCAAGTTCCAACTTGGTATTAGAACTTTGGGTCTTGGGATTGATAGCAAAATGATGTCCCAAGATATTGGGTTGGGCCATTAAGATTTACTTTTCTTATTTTATCTTATCTTATTAGACCTTGACTTAATGATTGAGAATTTACTTCATTGATTGCAGAGTTGAAGTTGATTTTAGGTATCAACCTCTTTTTGATATTACAACAACTGGTCTAAAAACTCTTTACTTACAAGTGGTCTTGATCTATTTTCATTACTCTCTGTTACTGTAGTAGAACTAGACCTCGATTTCTTGATAGTTTTTTAATTGGAGTCATCATAGCAGCTATTTCATGATCTGATCCTGCTGGTAACTTTGAGTGACCAAATGTGTCTGCTTCAACTCTGTGTGGCATCATCTCCTCGCCTTCTCCAACAGAATCCAACATCAGCTGTGAAATCAAACAAGTCATACAAAACATATTATAGCACATCTTTGAATCAGCCAACTTACTGGAAGCAACACTCAATAGAGTAACAAGTATGCTAGAATTTGTAGAGACTTTTTCAGAGATAACTAGTGAATTCTGTTGAGAAAAGTTCATGAATCACATGAGCTTGAATACTCAAGTAACTATGCCTTGGGAAATTCCAACCCCGGCTTCAAAATAATGAAAGTAGAATCAAGCTACATGTCTGCCATGGAAGTCGTATGCCAAATTTCTCACAAACTAGATGAAACTATCAAACAACAAACTTACACAGCTTAAGCAAACTGACTAACATAGATAGGAGCTCAACTTTTGTTCAAAGACCAGCTGAAATGCAGAATAGTTACTTTCATAAGATTCAAAGGATATTAAAGATGGTTAGGCTTTGAACTACAGATTTACCTTCCAGTCCTTGAAGTCCAATCTGAAGACAAAGTGACTGTAAGAAACTTTGCCTGATGTGACTGCTTCAGCACCTGGAGCATTCCTAGGGCCTGCCAATAGGCAAGAAATGGTACCTTAGCAAGGAGATTTCTTGCGCATAAACATAAACAGTTAATTTAACAACTTTTCTTACAAACAAAATGGCCATTTGTATTAGCAGTAATCTCAGCTCTTCCATCTTTCACTAGAAATGACAAAGCGAATAAATTTTCTACTGTCTGTGCAAAAGAACTTCTGTCCAAGATTATATTTTCCAGCCGGACCCTTCGATTTTTCCTCAAAATGTCAAACATTAGTGACATGTTCTTGTCCGTATCAGTTTTCACTTCCGTAGTGTTATCGAGCTGCAATACAACCAAACAGGAATCCAGTGAATAACATATGAAATACATTGCAAAGACATCTTTCAGCAAGGAGCAACCAATCATCTTGCCTCTTTTCTCTACCAAGCAAGAGTTACAAAAGGCAGTTATATAATAAGCAACTCTACCTCTTCAGGCCGTGCAGTATCAGTTGGTCTGACATGCTTTTTCCGAACAACAGTTTTCCTTCTCTTTAGTTCAGAACTCATAGGCCCTAGCCTGTAAAATTAACATGTGAAATCCGGCTAATAAAACCAATGATTAAGCTCAAATTAATAGGAAGGTTTGCAGCAAGACAACAAGTAACTAACATGGTAGAACATCCTGTGCCTTTTCTGAAAATATGAGAAACTGCAAGCCCGATGTCTTTCCAAATTATCGAGTTCCCAGAATCATCTGCACTGCTTGTAGCTCTACCTTGCCGACCATAATCCTTAAGCAGGCAAGACACAAAATCTGATGGAGTCAACCCCTCATTTTTTTGTGCCTTGACAGATTTCACAAAACTGCTTGTTATGTCAAACAAAGCCTCTGCATCAGCTACTTGCTCACGTGGCTTACTAACTGAAACCAATACAAAGAAAAAACAAAATGAAAACCAGAGTTAGTAGTCGTACAACACCTCTCATTTTAAGACTGTGTCTTTATTATTATCTCGCTATGAGCCTATGATACTCAAATCATGCTCATTGAAACTGCATAAAAATTTAGGCGTATATGACTTAGTCTAGCTCGCATAAACGTCCCTTGACTTCATATTTATGTTTCAGACTGACTAGCACAGGGGAAAATACAGTATTCAAATGCTTTATAGAGAAAGAAAGAGATAATTTCTGGTAACTGATACCCTGGAAATCTCTGCCTCTTTTGTTTATCTAGGAACAACACTTTTGAAATTAATTTTATATTCCTATTCTGGAGTATATGGCCGTTTTCTACCCCTAAGTCAAAACGACACCCCGCCAGTTTCGTGTTACAACTTCTTAAAATTATTTCTTTCTAACAAGCAGCTTCATAAGTGAACGAATATAACCTACAGCTCAAAATTAACCAGAAAATCCAAGTTCAATTCATCAATTTGAAAAGGTAAATAAGCTAGTCTAACACAGATTAGCATACAAACCCTCTTATCCGGGTTGTTTTTGTGAGCTAGCAAGTGCATGTTCCAAAAATATATCAGCATTCAAGAACCTCGTATATTCAACTTGCATATTAATATTGATATATAAGCTGCCTTCACAATTATACACATAATAGAATGCCATATATGAGCTAAAACCATGATTATAAAGAAATTGCAATTGAAAAAATCTTAAAAAGGAAGTTAAATGTTGTAATCAATGAACAACCTTTCTTATGCAAACTCTCAACTTCATCAAACATAGCCTTGAACTTATCAGAATCCGTCCGCAACGAATCCTCCGCTCCACCTGCATATCCAATTAACCTCATTAGTTCAATTAACAAAGACAACAACAACAGAAATACTCAATAAACATCAAATATAATCGAAAATTTCATAGGGAAGAGAGAGAAAGTAACTGGATAGTAAATTTTTGACGGCGAGATATTTCGAACGGAGATTTCTCCTTACGACAACTTCATCTTCTTCATCTTCCTCCTCTTCTCCTCCACTTCCATGATGCTGCGACGGCGGTGGCCGTGACTTACGGAGGGGCGGCTTATTCTGATGTTCGGCGGCGGAATCACCGGAACTTGAAATAGCGGCGGTTTCCCTACTCCTGAATTGTCTAACTACAGCACTGGTGCTTCCTTTCTCTATCTTCACTTTCCCCATAGTCGCTAAAACCCTAAAATTCGGGTTCTGAATTCAGGAACTCGCACTAAGTTTTGATGAGACTGAAGAGGATGAAACCCTAATTGGGCAACTTAACTGAAGAAAATGAATTGAAGGAAGAGAATTTAATAATAAAATTAGAAGTATTTATGGGGAGGGGGCGAAAGAAGGGGTGGCGGGAGCGGTTCGACATTTGGAATTGGCGGATTTTCCCGCGCTCTCTCGTGTGCAAATTTAAATATTTGTATGATTTTTATTTATTTTTTGTTATTAAAACTATGTTATTTTGACTTATTTTATACTCACTCTGTATTTATTTAAGGAACTAATCTTATATGCACGCGATGCGTGCGTGGATATAAAACTAAAAGATTTACTATAGCACATATCACCCGAATAACATATGTAATAAAAAAAATGTCTAAGAAATCACACGATCGATCATCTCGAATGTAAAGCTTTAAGAGAAAAAGACATAAATTGATGGTCTAAAGAACTTTATTGAATTAGAAACATTACAAATTGCAAACATCATAAAACCATTACAAAGCATAAGTAGTTAAGTACTAACAGAGGGTACCATGTATTTGCGATGCGTGCAAGATAATATGAAAACAACATTTCCTCCTAAGGACATTTTTTTCCCAATCTCTACACCATTATAAATTCTAAACAAAAAGTTCATTGTTTTTAGGGATTCTTAACACGTATTTCTCACTGAATACAATCCTCCTTTATGTTTAGTTCAAAGGCAGCTGTTAGCATAACTAAAGCATTACTTTTAGATAAACGCAGTTTATGAAGAATTGTAATACAAAAAAAACCCACTTTAAAAGTTAAAGACGGTATAATTAATTAGTTGACTAAAAATTTTGTACATAACATTACAGAAAAATAGGAGAACAATTAAAATCCTATCCTTACAACGTCACTGTTTTATTTGCAGAACAATTACTATAAACTCCAAAAACAAAAATTAATAAACGAAAAGTGAGACCTAAGCATAGTAATTTAGGCTTGCTTTCTTCTTTGCTTGGACTTGAATGATGCCTTCATTGAAGTCCTCATGGTTTACCTGGAAAATTGGAAACAAAGTTGGTAAGTTTAACAGAAGAGAAAGGAAAATCATAAAAAAAAAAAAATAGAAGGGAGAGAAACCCATACCTCACATCTTGGCGAAGAACCAACATGCCTGCTTCAACACATACGGCCTTCAACTGTATATCGTTGAAGTCGTTAGTAGACCGAGCCAATTCTTCAAAGTTGACATCTGGATGCACCTTGAATGAATCTGCAACAAAATTAGAAGAAATCAATAATTAAACAAATAACCTGATTTAAAGATTTTAGAGACAAATTTCACCAAGATAAATTCTAAGAGACTTACAGCGAAGGGATTGACCTCTACCTCTTCTTCGAAAGGATTGGGATCATAACGACTTGTTATTTTTTAGATCTTCAGACAAAATCCAAATATCTGAAACAAAAACCTCAATCTCAAATTTAGCATCCTACAATTATCCAGATCCAATTTCATTTTTCACTTAGCATTAAAAGTACCAAACACTCAGAAACAATATGATGTATCTATGATGCTTTCTTTGCTAATCAATTAACTCAGAAAAATTTAGAAAAAACCTACAATTACCCTACAATTATCCTCAATCTCAAATTTAGCATCCTACACTTATCCAGATCTTCCACTTAGCATTAAAATTACCAAACACTCAGAAACAATATGATGTATCTATGATGCTGTCTTTGCAAATCAATTAACTTAGAAAAATTCAGAAACAACCTGCTTGGAAAGCGTTAAAGGTCATCTACAACATTGAAGCACTTTCGGAATAGGTAATACAAAACCCCTAACACTTAACGGTCTTACCACCCAAGGCAAGGAAGTTCAATATTCACGGAGCAAGAAAAGGAACAATCAATGGGATAATATCATTCTAAAGCCTACCATGAACAGAGTAAAAATTAAATATGTCTGCTCTCCCACTGTTATCAACAAAGTGCTATTTGAGAACCGAAGATTATTACACATAGCACCTTTAGGAGGTCCAATTTACAAAGTAGGCTATGGTCGGAGCACCAAACAACCAGAACCATTCCTAAACTAAGCCATGATTCGGGGATAAAAGCTGAATTTAAGTATACCTGGTGTGCCAATGAACAGCCACTTGTTGACTTTACCCATCTGCCTGTCGAGAATCCGACAACCCAGGCTGACTTTTCACATTGCGTTCCCCAGAATCTGTCCCTCCACCTTAATAATAAAGATCTATGTAACATACATAATACACAATAGAGAAACGACAAACTAATTGACAAATATTTAACAATCAAATACCTGCGACAGGACTCAAAACAACATGAAGATGTTTAGGAACCTGTTTGTCTAATAAAAAGAGGTCAGGCTTGCTTTCCAGGACTGCGATACTGCAAAACAAAACACAGAAACTTGAACTCTGGAACCACATAACTTAAAGATTTTGTGCAGTTGTTCAACCTGTTCATTAATCATCAGATTTGAACCACATAGCTTAATGATTGAACCACGTATCTTTAAACACACCGCAATTAAGTAGACGGATTAAGAATACTGATTGAAATGATGGAAAAGGCAAATAAATAATAGGAAAAAACCTGACCCATTCCTAAACTAAGCCATGATTCGGGGATAAAAGCTGAATTTAAGTATACCTGGTGTGCCAATGAACAGCCACTTGTTGACTTTACCCATCTGCCTGTCGAGAATCCGACAACCCAGGCTGACTTTTCACATTGCGTTCCCCAGAATCTGTCCCTCCACCTTAATAATAAAGATCTATGTAACATACATAATACACAATAGAGAAACGACAAACTAATTGACAAATATTTAACAATCAAATACCTGCGACAGGACTCAAAACAACATGAAGATGTTTAGGAACCTGTTTGTCTAATAAAAAGAGGTCAGGCTTGCTTTCCAGGACTGCGATACTGCAAAACAAAACACAGAAACTTGAACTCTGGAACCACATAACTTAAAGATTTTGTGCAGTTGTTCAACCTGTTCATTAATCATCAGATTTGAACCACATAGCTTAATGATTGAACCACGTATCTTTGAACACACCGCAATTAAGTAGACGGATTAAGAATACTGATTGAAATGATGGAAAAGGCAAATAAATAATAGGAAAAAACCTGAAAATCGGATGTGAATCTTGTTATGTGAGTGCGAGAATCCTTGGGGATGCCTTCAGTTCTAAACTTATAGTTGAATATCATCATTCGCTTTCAGGATTTTCTGAAACTGCTGAAGTAAAAGTTAAAATTCAAAGGAGGACAAAGAATTGACAACTGCAACTTAACAAATTAAATTGTAAAATCTGCATAATTGAATTAGGATAGCCTTGCAAATAAAATAAAAAGGATTGTAAATTCGGCTTTTTAAATATCTCATCTATGACTCGTGATTAAAAATCTCAACAAAGATTTCCTATAACTCAAATACAGGAAGCTCCAAAAGATTTAATATTAAATTGATTTTATTACTTGTAAAATCGATTCTATAGATAAAAAGTAAACAGAACCTGTCAAAGTATGATAATGGTTCAACAACACCTTTCTTTCAAAAGATTGGTTCAATGTAACCCAAACGATTGCATATATCAACTAAAGGTTCAACAACACCTCCAAAAACTTAAACAAATGAAATCTAAATTAACAAACACAATGACTGAATTAGAACATTAAAAAAATACTCGTAGTTAGGTAAAAGAAAATAAAGTTCACATATGGGGGAATCGAAGCAATACCTGGTATATAGGGCACGACCTTTCGTAGTTATGTACATGTCCATAGAATGCAATATCAACTTTGTACTTCTGCTAAAGCTTTTGAAGGTTTTCTCTCCCGATTGGCTCTTTAAATGAGCCCTCTTTCCCATACCATTTGTCTGATGAATAACCAAGGACACGATGGGCTGCAAAGATTAGCCTAGGTTGCTTTTACTTATATGCTGTTGAAAGGCAATTCTTAATGAACTTGTATTGCTCAGTTCCTTCCCTCCAGTCATGCTCACTGTCCCGAATGCAGAAGCGGAACATTCCATAGTCTTACCTAAAGAATATCACCCCAAGTTAATGAATTTCATAGGAAGAATAACAGCCTAGAAAATGGTAAGTCGGTAATGAGCCACATTTGGTAAAGTTGTTGTTCTAGGCAACGTAGTAAACACAAAAACTAAACCTAATTTTCAACAATCACAGCATAAAGGTATGAAATTTCAATATATAGCCGTCAAGAACATGATAAAAATTGAAAATTTAAGCATAATTCATGTCCAAGTACACTTTGTATAGGCTATCGTCATTTGCAAAAGCAGGACTGTAGTCCTCAAGTTCGCGATACTCAACAATCAAATTGACAACATCCCTAAACAATCAAATCGACCATCCTAAAATGAAAAAAAATCAAACAGAAACAATTGCACTAACAAACAATGATAAAATTGACCAAATTTTAACAGAAACCCATAAATCGGATGATGAAAAACCCTAATCCTCATCAAATAAAATCAGCAAAAGATGCTAAATACCCAAAATCAACAATCAATTTCCAATTATATATGTCAAACCCCATAACTGGGATATCTTTCTAAAAAAAAATTAAAAATTCCAAAAAAAAACACAGAATAAATGATAGTTACCTAGACTTTATGGTGCGCAGCGGTGATTCATCGGTGGTATCATCGTCGGAGTCGTCCTCGGGGAGGGGTATCTTGATGGCGGCGGCGGAGGGAGAAGGGAGTTTCTTGGAGGAAGCTAGGGCAGGCGGTGGTACCTGGTATCATCGGCGGCGGAAGAAGGGAGTTTCCGTCTGAGTTTCCATCTAAATTGGCACCGCTCATAGGGTTTGTGAGATTAGAGGAGATCAGACGGAAAGCATAGAGGAAGAGAGATAGTCGCTGGAGTTGAGAGAGAGAAGGTGCCCGATCATAGGGTTTGGAAGGGAGGTTTAGAGTTTAACTGTATAGGTATTTTGGTCTTTTTGCTTGGGGACACGAAAAGAGGAATTACCAAAACGCCCTCAGCTGTTCCTTTATATAATAGAGATACACTTACATTTTCCGACCTTATTTATTTAAGAGATATATTTGTCATTTTTAGTAACTTATCAATCCCACCATCTAATTAAATAATCTATCTCATATATTCTATGTCCCACCAGGCGACCACTCTATTAAACAAATAATTTCAGAACTACACCTCAAACCTCACCCCCTAAAATGACATGGTCCCCACTTGTTTTACTTAGGGTGAGTTTATCCCCAGACTCATTTCCAATTTTCAGACACTGTCACATCAGCTTTCCACTAACTTTTTTATTATCCAGACTCACATAAGACTCTCACTGTTTTTACACAATATCCCCAAACTCACCTCAGACTCACCTAATTCCTAAAATAATATTTTATGTATATTTTTTTTTGGGTACATTTTCTAAATTATATTGAAATTATATTTTCTTATATACAACAAATGAACAAAGTATATTGGATGTCGGAAGTGGATTCAACACTAACGGGTGTAATGAAAGGATGATCGATATTTTGACTAGTATGAGTGGATTGAGAATTTGATGTTTGGAGAAATTGGGTTAAATTTTCCACTTGCTAATTTCTCATATTCTGGGATTGATTTTTTTTTTTTGGATAAAAATATATTTAGTTTTTTTGGGTGAAATGAGATAAATTAAGTTTGAAGCAAAAGTGAATAAAAATATAATTAGTTTTTTTTTTTTTTTGGTGAAATAAAAGAAATTAAGTTTGATGGTGTGGCATGATTTGATTGGGGAGAGAAAAAAAAGTGGAGTCTTAAGTGAGTCTTGAGTGAGTCTTGGATTTTCAAACTCACTTCAAGACTTGGTGTAGTCTTTTACCACATTATCCCAAGACTTAGACTCGAGACTCACCTCAAGACTCCCTTCAAGACTAGGGATAAAATCACCCTTATTAAAATATTTACCCAACCCCACTTGTTTTATTATTTTATTTCATTCAATTTTTCTTCGTAATACCCGTGCTCGGTCAAGTGTATCCCTTAAATAAATACGGAGGAAGTACAAAATACATTCAGATAATATAAGTCTAGATAAAATAAATTAAATAGAATGGAGCCTGATTACCTTTTTTTTTTTTTTTTGAGGGAAAAGTTAGGATGGAGCCTGATTACCTATTAACATATTAAGTATTTTTGTCCTTTTTTTTATTTTTTTATTTAAGCACTTTATTTTGGTGCACATATCCTAACACTTATAAAAGCAAGGAGTTCATGTTACTATTCCCCGCGCGGACTATGAAGGGGCCTGCACGTAGATCTACGTGCACCTGCACCAAAATGCAAAAATATTAAAAGAAAATGCAAAAAACAAAAAAAAGCATAAGAAAGTAAACATAAAGAACATAATAGAGTAAACGAAAAGAACATTAACCAAAACCTGAAAAGAACACTAATGTTAAAAAAACTAACAAAAAATGAAAATAACTTATTCTCTCTCCTGATAAACTATAAAAAGAATAACTATTTTTCAAAAAGAACATCATGTGAAAAATGCAACAGAAAAACAACAAAAAAACATATTATCGATAACATTATAAAAAATAAGTGTTAAAAAGTTTTTAAAAAAAATTAAAAGTTAAAAAGAACACAAAATAATTAAAAAAATAACAACATTTTTTTTACAAAGAACAAAATCAAAACAAAAAAAGAAAAACAAAAACTCAAAAAAAAAAAACGACAACAAAAAAAGAAAAAAGAACAACATTTTCTTTTTCCTTATCAAACAAAAGAACAGAATGAAATGACGAAAAGAACAACAAATCTATGTTATTTTATTAGTTGTATTTGTTTTTTTTAAAACCACTTAGTGTTTTAATTAAAAAGACGAAAATGATGATATTTTGATGCACTTAAAACTAGATCTACATTTTTATTTAAAATTGTATTTTTGTTCTTATCCCACGCATCAGATCTGCGTTCTTTTATTAAGTGTTATTTGTTCTATTCAAACGATTTTATGTTCTAATTAAAAAGACGAAATGACGATTTTTTGATGCACTTAAAACTAAATCTATATTTTTAAAAAAGTAATTTTGTTCTTTTACTACGAATCAGACTATGTTCTTTTTTAAGTATAATTTGTTCTTTCAAACCATTATATGTTCTTTTTTAACAATCTATGCACGTTTATATAAAAGAACAAACTATGTTGATAACACAGTAAAAGTAAAGTTGTGAAAAGAACATTAGATGAAAGAACAAGGAAACATACCTAAAACACTTGATCAACATTTATCAGGAGCATCAATTTCATTTAATAAATCTTCAAAAACTGATCTCAATCCTCGGAAAATATCACGCTCTCCAGAGATTCTCTTGCTTCGAAAACTAGCCAAACTAAACTAGTGTTTTTCTTAATTCACTCATTTTCAACAAACGAGAAACATTCAGAAGGAATTTTAGAAAGAGAATAAGGAGAAAATGTATTTTTTACTCTTTCACTCACCATCTCACTCTTTCTCTCTCAAAAAATCTCTATTATGTTGAGAGAATATAAATGCTCTCGTCTTTCTCTCTCTAAAATGTATTTCTAAAATTCTAAAATGACTAATGGTTATGATTCATAAGTACAATTATATATAGTTGCTGAAAAATAGAAAATGAAAAAATAGAAAGTAGAATCAAAGAAGAACAAAGAAGGGGAAAGGAAAAATTCTTAAAGAGTGCATAATGAGAACTGTGCATGTGTTTTTATTTTGTTCTTTTAACATAGTATTATAAAAAGAACAAATGAAAAGACTAAAAGAACAAATATAGAGACTAAAAGAACAAGTCAAACGGTCTATTTTTCTACTATAATGAAAGTGATCTTTTAATACGAGAATATGTGATTTAAATACGTTAAACTGTTCTTTTCTGGAAAAAAAAATCGTAATTGAAGGAAATAATGCCCTTGGTCCAAGTATGCATTCAATGTTAAGTCTAATAAATGCGGTTCAGTATTAATTAACAAGTTAATAATTCAGTGAGATCAAGTGAGCTGAATGCCTAGCTAGAGGCCGCTTCAGTTCAAGTGGAATTAATGATATTAATCCACAGCTTACTCTTGACTGAACCCGTAGGGTCACACAAATAGTACGTAAACGGATCAAGTATTTAATGGTATTAAATACTCCATCTATGGATATTCGGAATCGACGGATCTTGGTTTCAGTGGGAGCTGAGATCGTCACAGGCAAGAAAAGAATACTCCGAAAACGATGATATTGCCGGAAACGGAAATATGGATCGTATCGGAAATATAAATATTATCCAAGTCGTAGATGTTGCCAGAAACGGAAACATGGTACGTATCGGAAAATATTATCGGAAATAGAAATATTGCCGGAATCGGAAATATTACCGGAAACGGAAATATTGTCTGAATCGGAAATATTATCGGAATCGGAAAATAATTCCGGAAACGGAAATATTAAATATTTGTTCGAAACGGAAATTAATTCCGGAATCGGAAATGTTAAATATTGTTCGTATCGGAAATGAATTCCGGAATCGGAAAATTGATCGGAAGCGCGTCGTACGAATTAGCATCGGACGAGCTTGCTAGACGAAGGCCCAACACGAAGCCAGGCCCACGTCCAGCAAGGGAAACGCGCGCCACAACACGCCAGCCCAAGGCTGCGCCAGGCCCACCGCAAGGCAGGCCCAGCGCGCGCCCAAGGCTGCGGCAGTCGTGGGCTGCGTTGCTCGGGCTGTGCGCGCGCGCGCATGGCGCCCCTCGTGGGCTGCTGTGCGTGCGTGTGTGTTTGTGTTCACATACGAAACCTAAAACGTACATGATTCGTTTAATGATTAAATTCCTAATCCTAAAAGATAAATTAATTAAATAAGAGTTTCACTAGGATTCTAATTTAATTAATTCGTATCCTAGTAGGATTCCAATTCTCTTTCCATACCCCTATAAATATGTAGCCTGGGTTCACAATTTATAACGAGTTTTCAAGTATTCAAAGTGAGTTTTTGAGAGAAAAATTCAGTCACATACCTTGCCTAAAAGTACCGAAATTATTAGTACCTTAAGGGCGATTCTAGTTGGTCAATCTTAAGGCGGATCCGGACGTGCTGTGGACTATCTACGGAGGGACGACACTTGGAGTCCTAAAGACTTGTTCTTGTTCGGTTCGGGCGCAGCTAGGGAAGGCACGCAACAAAGAGTATGTATCTAAACTATGCTATATGATTATGTGTAAATAATATGTATTCCTGGCTAAATGGTTTTTCCGCATGATTTATGAATTGTCATATGTATCATAACCTAACAGTGGTATCACGATCCTCTTATTATTTTCATAATCTAAATTGCATGAACATGGTTAAATATTACAAATTTGCAAGAATTAAAAGGGGTGATTAATTTTCGTAATTAATTGCAAATTGCGTTTATTTAATTATACGTACGCAGTTTTTCGGCAGTTTCTTCGTTACTCATCCAAATCGAGTGATTTTTGTGTCAATTCCGCATGTAAAAGTCATTCTAAAATTTTCAAATTCGAAGCCTAACTATGACTTTTCGAAGGTTTTAGCTTTTCGAATGCAAAATTTCATAAATTTAAGATGTTAAATTAAATATTTGCGATTCTTGTTGATAAATCTTGAATTTTTGATTGACCTACTGTATATGTTTAACAAGTTTGAATGCCTAGCCTTGTTAATTATGCAATCTAATTTGTAATTATGATTAATTTGTTGAAAATTAGAATAATTTAGAATTAATTTGATTTTCATAATTAATTATAATTTAATTAGATACCTATGATTAAAAACCACCATAAAAATTGTAAATTTATGATAAATTTTAAATTTTTATGACCTAGGCTTGAATCCATGATAATCGGAAATCAATTGAATAATAAATTTTCGATTTTTCGCCCTAAAATTATGAAATTAATATTATTTATTAATTTGTCATTAATTTTAAATATAAATTTTCAAATTTTATGCGATTCGTTCATATAACTTGCACGCACAAAGCAATGGACGCTACGTGTTACCCTTAAGGGGTGTTGTATAGTGCGGGCATGTGACGACGAGCAAGGGAGCTCGTCGCCCATGCGGCACGAATACAATGAGCAAGGCCATGGTGCACGAGCACAAGGCAGCAGCCCTGCCTTGTGTCGTGGGCTATGAGCAATGGACGAATGGGCATGGGCGAAGGCAAGGCACGGCAGTCGCGTGTGGGCAGCAAACGAGCTGCGCCACAACACGCACTGCCTCGCACAAGCGCGCGCAGCCTCGCGCGCAGCGAGCGCAAGCTCGCGTGCCACGAGTGCTGCGCCCAGCGTCGATGCCTCGCGCAGCGAGCGCTGGCGAGCGCGCACAGCGAGCGCTGGCGAGCGCGCACCGCGAGCCCTGGCTCGCATGCAGCAAGCGCTGGCGAGCGAATGCAGCGAGCGATGGCTCGCGTGCATCGAGCGCTGGCGCGCGCGCAGCGAGCACCAGCTCGCGCGATGGCTTGCGAAGGGTAGAAGCAGCAGCTTGCGACGCAGCGCATGGGCTGCGCGCACATGGCCAGCGATGGCTGTGTGCGTGTGGCCCATGGGCGTGCGATGCGTAGGGTGTTTGCGTTGCGATTAGATCGTTTTGAATGTTTAATTTGAAATTTTCAGTTTACGTAATTTTAATTAATTTTAAAATTAATAATTTAAATTATTTTCTTGGATTTTAATTTTGAATATTGTAATTATAATAAATTTTATTTATTCTAATTATTTTACTAAAATTAAAATCATGAATTAATTCAAATACGACTGAAATTAAATTAAACCTTTTGGATTCAATTATAAATTTATATGAGCTTTAAATTTTAATTAAATTTGTATGTTTCCGGTTAGACTAGAAATACATTTTTATGTTTAAAATTAGTGAAGAATATGAATTTATTGGTTTAAGTGGGAGCCCTTTTAGTCATAAACTCTTGATTAGGTCTACAAATCCTTAAGGTTAAAACAACTTGATTAGAATTAATAAGGACTGAATAATTGGTAGATTATTAGTGCCCTTGATTAATTGCTGCAAATGTTTACGTGATGCATAATGTGTTTTACTAACCAGCTATGTGGGCCATTCATGATAATGAATGGGTGAATGGTATATATTGTATATGTACTGTTTTGCAGGTTATGAAGTGACTAGTATGGCCCAAATAGGATAGAAAATATGGTCTGCGTACCATTAATTTGAATGTAATTGGTCTAAAGTACCAAAGTTGTTTTTCAATTCAAATATGGTCTGCGTACCATCAAATAGTTGTAATTAGCACTAGTAGAAAAAACCCTTATTGCAGCGGGCTTTTAGACCCCTGTTGCAGCGTACATCGTATGCTGCAACTGGGGGGCCTGCAACAAGTCTGAACTTGTTGCAGCGTACAATGTTCGCTGCTAAAAGGGGTTTTTTGCAGTGTACATATGTATGTACGCTGCAACAAGTGCCAAAAAATTGGCAAAAATTTGGACTTGTTGCAGCGTACATATATATGTACGCTGCAAAAGACTCAACTTTTTGCAGCGTACATTTATTTGTACGCTGCAACAAGTCTGAAATTTTGCGAAATTTTTTTCCCTTGTTGCAGCGTACAATATATATGTACGCTGCAACAAAGCACTTTTGGCGGGAAAATTCTAATTTTGTTTAGGGATACCTAGAGTGCCTTGCACCAAATATAGAAACCTGTCAAAACAATAATAGAATAACGCAACCTGTATAACAAATATAAAAACAACAACTGGAGTTTTGTATACTATATATCCCAAAACCAAAGTGCACATATTACATTTAAATATATGTTCCAATTTCAACATAAACATACATTTTAATATAAAATTTATTCTATAAAAACTAAACCAACTCGATCAAGCGCGCTAAAGCCAATAATAAATACTTGCTGGTAAAAAACTTAGCCCATTGCTCACGAACCACATCAAATTCCTCGCATAAGGCGCAATCCTCGGAGTGTAGACCTTTACAAAAACAGAAATTTAAATTAAACATTAGATTAAATACAAATTAAATATCACATTTTAACATTCAAGAAACTAATGACAATGTCCTAATAGTCTAAAATGAGTCCTTAGGTTCTTTAGTTCATAGTTTGGAGCGAAAATGTCATTTTAGCCTAAATATGACCTATAACGACCCAATGAGCCTATAGGTGCATAAATAGATTGGAACGAGTCTTAGATCGTTAAAATTATGCATATTAAACATGTAATAAGTTTTAAATGAGTCCTTAGGTTCTTTATTTTAAAGTTGGGAGCGAAAATGCCTTATTTTAGCCTAGATATGACCTATAACGATCAAACAAGCATTAAATGGGTATAAGTAGATTAGAATAAGTCCTAGAAACTCAAAACTAAGCTTATTAATCATATAATAATTTAAAAATGAGTCCTTAGGTTCTTAAGTTCAAAGTTGGGAGCGAAAATGTCATTTTAGCCTAAATATGACCTAAAACGACACAATGAGCCTTAAATGTGCATAAATGGATTGGAATGAGTCCTAGAAAGTTAAAAATAAGCATATAAAATATTTAGTAAGTTTAAAATGAGTCCTTAGGTTCTTTGGTTCATAGTTGGGAGCGAAAATGTCATTTTAGCCTAAATATGTCCTATAACGACCAAACAAGCCTTAAATGTGTATAAGTAGTTAGAATAAGTCTTAGAAACTTAAAACTAAGCATATTAAACATGTAATAAGTTTAAAATAAGTCCTTAGGTTCTTTATTTTAAAGTTGGGATCGAAAATGCCTTATTTTATCCTAAATATGACCTATAACGATAAAACAAGCATTAAATGTGCATAAATAGATTAGAATAAGTCTTAGAAACTTAAAACTAAGCATATTTATCATATAATAAGTTTAAAATGAGTCATTAGGTTCTTAAGTTCAAAGTTGGGAGCGAAAATGGCACTTTAGCCTAAATATGACCTATAACGACACAATGAGCCTTAAATATGCATAAATGGATTGGAATGAGTTCTAGAAAGTCAAAACTAAGCATATAAAACATTTAGTAAGTTTAAAATGAGTCCTTAGATTCTTTAGTTCATAGTTTGGAGCGAAAATGTCATTTTAGCCTAAATATGTCCTATAACGACCAAACAAGCCTTAAATGTGTATAAGTAGTTAGAATAAGTCTTAGAAACTTAAAACTAAGCATATTAATCAACTGGTCTCACAGTCGTAGAATTTAGATCTGTGTCAAAGTTCAAGTCGGAAGTTTTAGCAAGCGCATCGCCTTGGTGACGAATGCAAGTCGGTTGCTAGTATCTCTGATCGAAATGTGCTACGACGCATTCGTACATGACTATTTTGCTACTCCCAAATATTAAAAGAAAGGGACAAAAACACTCCTACCCCATATTATAGAAACCTAATGCCACCTTCCCTATGTGCACCTCCCCTGTTATGCTATCTCTTAATTAGCCCTCCTCTTTCTTCTGTCTCCTCCAATATGATCTACCCCTCACTCTCGTTTTCACCTCCCTTGAATTTCCTCTCCTGGCTTCTAAATAGTTGCATGCCACCAAAAAAGCAATCTTGAAGTCGGATCTAACACTAAACCATACTGCTGGTGATCTCAAGCAGATCATAAATGATCTAAGTCATCTAACACTAAAGCAATAGTTCATACTTCAGATCATTTACACAAGTCCCAGTCCACGAATCTGCTCAACGGTACGATTCTTGACAGCAAGAGGCATATGATTGTCCACAGCCTTTTGGGGGAATAATAAAAAGGAGCGCAGCTTTCTTAACCAATAATGAATTAGTTTGTATTGTTTTTGCAACTTATTCTAAGAAAACAAATGAGAATAGACTAATACAGTAACATAAATGACAGATAAAATCAAACAAAACAGTAATAACCAAAGCTATTCCATATCAGCTCATTCTGACAAACACCATCATAACAAATATTATCTTACTTTCAAACCAGAGTTGTATGCATGAACCTTCATAGTACATAACTATGGTTTGCGGTGTATGTCATAATCGATGGCTTGAGACATCACAGCCATAACTATTGTTGACTGATTCACAACATGATTAGCACAACCATTTTCAACAATTTACCTTTGACTCCAAGACCTTTTGCGTATACTATATAAAACTTTATTTCAAAGCCAAAGATATATTCAGGCCATATATCCTTAACGAATCATTGAAAAACAAGAATAAATCAGCCGTAGTTTGAGTAGGCCGAGGCATCTCATAAATGTAATTGTGAGTGTAAGCTATAGAAAGAAGACCAGTAGAACTAACTATTGTCCTTATACATTATACAGAGAAATCAAATTGTTTAGAATCTCCATGAACTGCATTTCAGTCTAATACAGAGAAAGCATAAGAAAAAAGAACATAAAAAAGTCAAAAGACCCTTACCTTTTCATACATCTTTATAGCTGGTACATTTGATGCCCGCACAAATAGGTCAACAAAGAAAGCCTTATCACTGCAGACCAAAGGTGATCTTGTCAACATGAGGAAAAACTAAGCAATAACAGACTAATTCCAAAATTTCCTTACATCTGCTACACAGACAATTCTATTAACACCATCACAAAGGAATATATAGACATACATGCCTGCACAAGTACACAGAAGTCAACCCCTACTGCCACCCTCCCTAGCAGCACACATAGATACTGCGTTAATATAAAATACCAAAATGACACGGCCCTCAACAGTAGACAAACTAATTGTTAGAGTTGCTCATATGCAAACTCATTGGAACATGAAGCATGTTCAAACCAAGTGAGAAAAACTGGGTTTAGCTCAAAACAACATTACACAAAAAAGCAATGCTCTAACAGCACAAAACTCGAGTTAGCTCAACTCATTTGCAATAAAGGACATAAATTTGTGGTCATGTACTCTAATTGTATATCTTCTTAAAACAAGATTCATTAGCTTTTACTTGCACACTTTTGAAGTGTTATTACTCTTATTAGGAAATGGTGCTCTTGCATTTAGAATACTTCTCAATTACCAAAGATACAGAAATTATGACTTCCTATGAGCAGGCCTCAGACTTTCAAAAGAGGAAAAAGAGAAACTTCATGAAGATAATTAGATAAATCAATACCTTAATGCAGTTGTTAAATCTAAACAAGCACGATGATAGATTCCTGTAGGCAGTACGATCTTCACAAATTAAGTGCAAAGAACGAATTGAAGAACTAGCCAAAAAAACAAAAAAACAAAAACAGAATTGTACAAACCCTAATTCTAAAAACGAAAATCAAAAGGGGACAGGAAGATAATTACTCGTTGTGGAGAGGAGTGACGGCCGAGCAAGCACCGGAGAACAGACCGCTCTTTCTTAGAACCACCGGCCGAGCTAGCTGAGTTTTCAGCGACTATGTCAGTCGTGGTTCAACGCGGAGAAGGTACAGTACGCGACGGGGGGAGGAGGCGAGAAAAGACACTCACCGGCGAGGAGAGTGACGGCGGATCCGAGCAAGATGAGTTCGACGGCGACGCAGGACCGAGCAAGCTCTGAGTTCGTCGGTGACGCAAGGAATTGAAAACTGAGGGAAGAAGCTTGGAGTTGAGCGCGGGGAACTCTAAAATTTTGAGATAGATATTTTAGTTAAATGAATTAATTATTCAACAATAATATTATTCCAGCAAACAAATTTTATTACACGGATTTGTTGCAGGGTACAATAACATGTATGCTGAAACAGTATCTAGCTATTGCAGGGGGCTTTTAATATGTACGTTGCAAAAAGCTCTTTTGCAGGGGGCAATTAATTTGTACGCTGCAATAACCCTTTAAAGGGTTTGACCCGCATTGACCTATTGCTTGTTGAAGCGTATTAATACATGTACGCTGCAACAAGGGGGCTGCAACAGGGGTTTTTTCTACTAGTGTAGTTTTAATTATAGCTTATCCTATTTGAAGAAAATGGTGCCTCCCACGGAGATTTTCAAGACGGACTTTGAAGTTGAAGCTTCAAGATGAAGTCGGGCCATACTAGATCACATTTATCTTATGCATGTTTTAAGTTATTTATTGCTTTTAAATATGTCTTAAAATGCATGAGATCAAAAGCTTGATTATGTTGCATGATTGAGGATTTTAGTTCACTTAAAATCTAACCAACATAGTAAGAGCCTTAAGTTCCAAACTTAAAAATTGAGTTATAAGGTGCCATGCCAAAATATACACTTGCTTGGATATCCTTTACATCAATCTAGTAATAGTTTTCGCTCAGCGAGGTGTTACTTATTGGTCCTAAAGGGGCAAGGTACACAAATAATTGTGAGTACATGTTAGTTTTGGTGAAACTCAACGATATAAGTAAGGAGTCCTTTTATGTCGTGGCAAAATCGATAGGTTTACCTAATAAGTTCTTAGACGTACCTATCAACCAAGAATAGTTTCTAGACTATTAGCAAAAGGTTTTTGCTTACCTAAGATGTTTTAGGATTAAGTCGACAAACTGTGCTTAGTTCTTCAATGATTTTAGGATCTTGGAATCATTTTATTCACACCTGCCGGAACACATAACTTGAATAAAATGCTTAATAAACATTGAATTATGCATGTATGCTAGAATTTAAGTTTATTAAGAGAAACTGTGAATGGTTATTTATTTGTTTATTCTTTTCAATTGTAGTTTTTAATATGGCAAACAACAATTCATTCAACATTCGATCAATTCTCGAAAAGGAGAAGTTGAACGGGAAAAACTTCCTTGACTGGAAAAGGAACTTGCAAATAGTTCTTATGCAGGAAGAAAAGGAGTATGTCCTAGAAGAGGCGATGCCCGAAGCCGCAGGCGACGGGGTCACTCAGGCAACCCTCAATCGTTGGATTGATGCCAACAAGGATGTGAAATGTCTAATGCTCGCCACCATGAGTGCGGATCTGCAGAAAACGTTCATCAACTCAGATGCTTTCACAATCATCAGTGAGTTGAAGAACATGTTCCAAGATCTGGCTCGAGTCGAAAGATTCGAGACTCATAGGCAAATTCTTGAGACCAAGCTTAAGAAAGGCGAGCCCGTAAGTCCACATGTTCTCAAAATGATTGGACTCATTGAGAATATGAGTCGGCTGGATCAGCAATTTTCTCAGGAAATGGCTATAGACACCATCCTCCATTCTCTTCATAGCGGGTATGATCAGTTCAAACTGAACTACAGTATGAATAGTCTGGACAAAACGCTCACTGAGCTTCACGGTATGCTGAAGACCGCTGAAAAGACGCTCAAAAGTGATAAGCAGGATGTGCTTATGGTGCGTGGGGGCAAGTTCAAGAAATCTGGAAAGAAGAGGAATTCTAAGAAAGGTGGCAACAAGGCCAGCCCAACTAAGCAAACTAGCGCCAAATCTGTAAAGAGGAAGGTCAGTCAACCCACTTCTGAATCCGAATGCTTCTACTGCAAGAAGAAGGGGCATTGGAAGAGAGATTGCTTGAAGCTAAAGGAAGATCAGAAGAACGGAACAGTCGTTCCATCTTCAGGTATTTTCGTTATAGACTGTATACTTGCTAATTCAACTTCTTGGGTATTAGATACAGGTTGTGGCTCACACTTATGTTCCAATCCACAGGGACTAAGAAGAAGTAGAAAGTTAAGCAAGGGTGAAGTCGACCTACGAGTGGGAAATGGAGCACGGATTGCTGCATTAGCTGTAGGAACTTACTATTTGTCGTTGCCCTCCGGGCTAGTTTTGGAACTGGAAGAGTGTTTCCATGTTCCAAGTCTTACTAAAAACATCATTTCAGTTTCTTGCTTAGATGCTAAGGGATTTTCCTTTTTAATAAAAGACAATAGTTGTTCATTTTATTTTAAAGAGATGTTTTATGGATCTGCTAGATTAGTCAATGGACTTTATTTATTAGATCACGACAAACAAGTATATAACATAAATACCAAAAAGGCCAAAAAGGATGATTCAGATCTCACCTATCTGTGGCATTGTCGATTAGGCCATATAAACTTGAAACGCTTAGAAAGACTTCAAAAGGAAGGAATTCTGGAACCATTTGACTTAGAGGATTATGGTAAATGCGAATCATGTTTACTTGGCAAAATGACAAAGCAACCTTTCTCTAAAGTTGGAGAAAGAGCAAATGAACTATTGGGTTTAATCCATACAGATGTATGTGGACCAATGAGTACAAATGCTAGAGGTGGTTTCAGCTACTTTATCACTTTCACTGATGACTTCAGTAGATATGGTTATGTCTACCTAATGAAGCATAAGTCTGAATCCTTTGACAAATTCAAGGAATTTCAGAGTGAAGTAAAGAATCAATTAGGCAAGAAGATTAAGGCACTACGGTCTGATAGAGGCGGTGAATATCTGAGCTATGAATTTGATGACCATCTGAAAGAATGTGGAATTCTATCAGAATTGACTCCTCCTGGAACACCACAATGGAACGGTGTGTCGGAACGGAGGCACAGAACCTTGCTAGACATGGTCAGGTCAATGATGGGTCAGGCCAAACTTCCATTAGAATTTTGGGGACATGCACTAAAAACAGCTGCACTCACTATAAATAGAGCTCCGTCTAAAGCTGTCGAAAAGACTCCATACGAATTATGGTTTGGAAAGCCTCCAAATGTGTCTTTTCTTAAGATTTGGGGATGTGAAGTATACGTCAAACGATTAAATTCAGACAAACTTCATCCAAAATCTGACAAATGTATCCTTGTGGGCTATCCAAAGGAAACAAAGGGGTATTACTTCTACAATACATCTGAGAACAAAGTGTTTTTTGCTTGAGATGGTGTCTTTTTGGAGAAAGATCACATTTCCAAAATGACAAGTGGGAGAAAAGTAGACCTCGAAGAAATTCGAGTCGAACAACAAACTCTAGAGAATGCTCAAGATGACATTCAGGATGAAACTCATAGATCTTTAGAAGAATCTGGTGAGAATCATGGTCAATCTAGAAATGTTACCCCGCGTAGATCGCAAAGATATAGATCTCAACCGGAAAGGTACTTAGGTATTTTGACGAACGAGAGCTATGACGTTCTATTACTTGAAAGTGATGAACCTGCGACTTACAAACAAGCTATGACGAGCCCTAGCTCCAAGCAATGGCAAGAAGCCATGCAATCTGAATTAGACTCCATGTCTGAAAACCAAGTATGGGATTTGGTCGATTTGCCAGATGGCTACCAAGCCATTGGAAGCAAATGGGTTTTCAAACTGAAAAAGGACAAGAATGGGAAACTTGAAGTTTTCAAAGCTAGATTGGTTGCAAAAGGTTATAGGCAAGTCCACGGTGTGGATTACGATGAAACCTTTTCACCAGTTGCAATGCTAAAGTCTATTCGGATAATGTTAGCAATCGCTGCATATTACGATTACGAAATATGGCAGATGGATGTCAAAACTGCTTTCTTAAACGGCGTTTTAACAGAAACTGTGTTTATGACACAGCCTGAAGGTTTTGAGGATCCAAAGAATGCTAAAAAGGTATGCAAGCTAAAGAAGTCAATCTACGGATTGAAGCAAGCATCCAGGAGCTGGAATATACGTTTTGATGAAGCAGTCAGTGACTTTGGTTTCATAAAAAATGCAGACGAATCTTGTGTATACAAGAAGGTCAGTGGGAGCAAAATTGCTTTCCTAGTATTATATGTCGACGACATATTACTTATCGGAAATGACATTCCTATGTTGAACTCTGTCAAGATTTGGCTTGGGAAATGTTTTTCGATGAAAGATCTAGGAGAAGCACAGTACATATTGGGCATCAAGATTTACAGAGATAGATCTAAAAAGATGATTGGACTTAGGCAAAGCACTTATATCAATAAGGTGCTTGATAGGTTCAAGATGGCGGACTCCAAGCGAGGCTACCTACCCATGTCTCATGGAATGACTCTAAGCAAGAATCAGTGCCCAAAAACACTTGATGAGCGTAGACGAATGAATGGGATTCCATATGCATCATTGATTGGTTCAATAATGTATGCTATGATATGTACACGCCCGGATGTTGTGTACGCACTCAGTGCTACGAGCAGATACCAGTCAGACCCAGGAGAGGCGCATTGGACTGCTGCCAAGAATATTCTGAAGTACCTGAAAAGGCACAAAGATGACTTCCTGGTCTATGGTGGAGATGATGAATTAATTGTTAAAGGCTATACGGACGCAAGTTTCCAAACCGACAAAGATGATTTCAGATCACAGTCTGGGTTTGTCTTCTGCCTCAACGGAGGAGCAGTAAGCTGGAAAAGTGCTAAGCAAAGCACCATTGCGGATTCTACAACTGAAGCGGAGTACATTGCTGCACATGAAGCAGCAAAGGAAGCTATATGGCTAAGGAAGTTCATAGGTGAACTTGGTGTAGTCCCCTCCATTAAAGGACTAATAGCCCTGTATTGTGATAATAACGGAGCTATTGCACAGGCAAAGGAGCCTAGACACCACCAGAGAGTCAAGCATGTACTTCGTAGATTTCACCTTCTACGAGAGTTCGTTGAAAGAAAAGAAGTCGAGATAAGCAAAATTGGAACTGATGACAACATATCAGATCCATTGACTAAACCTCTGCCGCAGGCGAAGCACAACTCGCACACTGCAGCTATGGGAATCAAGCATATTGGAGAATGGCTTTGATGTCTCTGTTTAATGTTTTAAAGTTTTAGAGTTTAAATCTTTGTAAAACATTATTGGTTAATCATTCACAATAAATGAAGAGAATTCATTTTTCCATTTAATTTGTGGTTTATTAAATGATGAGTCCCTTCAATTTGACGATATATTCAAGATAGAATGTCAGGACCAGTCCTGTGACTAAGAAATGTCTATCAAGTGAACTTGAATGTCAAAGGTTGAAAATGGTCCCTAGTCGGAGTTTTCTATAAAATTGGACGCATAGAAAACGTTAGACGATTAGAATGCAAGATGACTAGTAGTTCTGTTTCTTGAACTATGTGGACATGGCAATGTCATAATCATTTGCATAGATACTTACTTTGTGAAGACTAGTATCGGACAAGACCTATGAAACTTTACTGTAAGAGATGAAAATCTGTCATCAGTAAATTTCATTAAAATTATTAGACACTAAATCCTCAATACCTGAGTGATTTGAGATTACTTGTTTGAGAACTGGTTGCTTTGACGTTGACCAACCGTCGCACCGTAAAAGGAGGCTATAAAGGCAACGGTCAGGTAATCACCTATCAAACGAAGTCTAATCTCAAGATCGCAAGATTGGGATTGTCCTCCCATAAATCGGGATGAGATGCTTAAAAGTTGTACAAGGCCACCTGGAGAGCTAGAAACTGTGAAATGCATGGCCGTGCTCGGATGAATCATAGGCTATGATTATCTGTTTATTTGATCAGTTGAACTCTGAAACCGAGGAACACCTCTGGACATAATAAGGATGACAACTCTTACCTTATGTTCAAGAGCAAGCATCGAGCGACTAAGGAATTAGGAAATGCACACTTGTCCCTAAGGACAAGTGGGAGACTGAAGGAAATAATGCCCTTGGTCCAAGTATGCATTCAATGTTAAGTCTAATAAATGCGGTTCAGTATTAATTAACAAGTTAATAATTCAGTGAGATCAAGTGAGCTGAATGCCTAGCTAGAGGCCGCTTCAGTTCAAGTGGAATTAATGATATTAATCCACAGCTTACTCTTGACTGAACCCGTAGGGTCACACAAATAGTACGTAAACGGATCAAGTATTTAATGGCATTAAATACTCCATCTATGGATATTCGGAATCGACGGATCTTGGTTTCAGTGGGAGCTGAGATCGTCACAGGCAAGAAAAGAATACTCCGGAAACGATGATATTGCCGGAAACGGAAATATGGATCGTATCGGAAATATAAATATTATCCAAGTCGTAGATGTTGCCGGAAACGGAAACATGGTACGTATCGGAAAATATTATCGGAAATAGAAATATTGCCGGAATCGGAAATATTGCCGGAAACGGAAATATTGTCTGAATCGGAAATATTATCGGAATCGGAAAATAATTCCGGAAACGGAAATATTAAATATTTGTTCGAAACGGAAATTAATTCCGGAATCGGAAATGTTAAATATTGTTCATATCGGAAATGAATTTCGGAATCGGAAAATTAATCGGAAGCGCGTCGTACGAATTAGCATCGGACGAGCTTGCTAGACGAAGGCCTAGCACAAAGCCAGGCCCACGTCCAGCAAGGGAAACGCGCGCCACAACACGCCAGCCCAAGGCTGCGCCAGGCCCACCGCAAGGCAGGCCCAGCGCGCGCCCAAGGCTGCGGCAGTCGTGGGCTGCGTTGCTCGGGCTGTGCGCGCGCGCGCATGGCGCTTCTCGTGGGCTGCTGTGCGTGCGTGTGTGTTTGTGTTTTACATACGAAACCTAAAACGTACAGGATTCGTTTAATGATTAAATTCCTAATCCTAAAAGATAAATTAATTAAATAAGAGTTTCACTAGGATTCTAATTTAATTAATTCGTATCCTAGTAGGATTCCAATTCTCTTTCCATACCCCTATAAATATGTGGCCTGGGTTCACAATTTATAACGAGTTTTCAAGTATTCAAAGTGAGTTTTTGAGAGAAAAATTCAGTCACATACCTTGCCTAAAAGTGCCGAAATTATTAGTACCTTAAGGGCGATTCTAGTTGGTCAATCTTAAGGCGGATCCGGACGTGCTGTGGACTATCTACGGAGGGACGACACTTGGAGTCCTAAAGACTTGTTCTTGTTCGGTTCGGGCGCAGCTAGGGAAGGCACGCAACAAAGAGTATGTATCTAAACTATGCTATATGATTATGTGTAAATAATATGTATTCCTGGCTAAATGGTTTTTCCGCATGATTTATGAATTGTCATATGTATCATAACCTAACAGTAATTACATAATCAAAATAAATCAACGGTTTCAACGAAATCAGCATGTTATTACATAATTTGATTCATTAAAATCATCAAATTCATCAAAACATGATTATTACACAATCAAAATCATCAAAATAGTCAAAATCATAAAAAACACGATTATTACAAAACCAAAATCATCGAAACATACAATTTATTATTACAAAATTGAAAAATTACCTCCTAAAATCTGATTATCAACTGGAGAATTCAAATTTGAAAAAGAAGAATCAATTTAATTTGATGTTGAAGCAGAAAAATCAACTATTTTTTGGGAATTTGCATTACTGTCTCTCTCTAAAAACCATTTAAGAAAACCGAGTTCACATTTTCTCTCTCCTCTTCACAGTTTGAATTCAAAACATAAAACCCAGAAGAATATATATCTCAAAAATAACAGCGAATCAAATAAAAACGCGAAAAACATAGCTGAAAAGAACAGAGCCTTTAATGTTCTTTTGTTCAAGGGGATTGTTCTTTTGTTCAAGGGAATTGTACTTTTTTTTCTCGGGATTTAATGAAAACGCGCGTTTTGTGTTTAATGTTGGTCGTTTTGATCCCGGTGCACCTAGAGTTACGTGCACACGCCTGTACCATCAAAATTGACAATAGTTAGATTATAAAATTACCTCCATTTTCCTTTTTATTTTTTTTGTCATTTTTCCTTACAGACGGTGTAATTACCTTTATACCCCCGCCCTTTGATGATTGCCACGTATTCAAGATACTCTAGCTTTTCTTTCTTCCTCTTTCATTTCACGTTCTGCTCCCCTTTTCTCTTCCCACTCCCATGATGAAGCTCCCGTTTTCTCTCTTCTCTCCATGTCTTCTTTTTTGTCGCCTCCATTGCTCTTCCCTGCTACATCCATCTCACCCAGAAATATGGCGAACTTGGCGGTTGATATTCTTGATTTTGGCTAGGATTTTCTCGATCTTTTCTTTCAAGGTTAGATCTCTTTTAATTTTGAAAACTTCTTTAATTGATTTTTTTTCTTATTTTTCCGCGGCTTCCAATTCTATTTAATTTTCAAGTTGTTCATGTTTTTGGTTGGGATATGCGTCTGATCATCGTTTTCTTCAGGTAAGATTTGTTGTGATTTATGGTTGCTCCTACATTTACGCCTAGGTTCTTATTTGCCATTTTGATTTAGGTTTGGCTTCCAATTTTTCTGGGTTAAGTTCTAATTTATTTTACCCCTTTTTCCTTTTTCTGGGATTCTTGATTGACCATGATTTGGGGATTTTAGAGTGAAAGTGAAAATTTTAGCCTTGATTTTTCTGGGTTAAGTCCCAAAATTTTAGGGTTTATGACATATACTTAGTGTACGATTTTTTCCCGTGCTGATTTCATAGAAGCCATTGAGCCATTGGTGATGAGTTATCGAAAGAAGCTTAGCGTGAGTGTTTATTCTAGAATCTTATGACGAAGGAGGACCTACGTTGTTCATAGGGGGAAAAAAGTTATTGAAGAAGGATGCAGTTTTCCGAGAACCAGCTCTTTTCTAATGAAGATCCCTGGCATTGGAGATTATACATGGGGTACCATTGACTCTATTTCATTCCATGAGGTGTGTGAGGGGGTCGAAAAACATGACGGGGCGCTCCTTAGAAAAAGTATACAACCCACACGACTTTTCCCCTCTGGACGTGGCAAGCATATTAAGTAAACAGGAACTAACTATGGGCGTTATCCTCTTTTTACTAGGCTTTAGGAGTCGCCATTCAGTTTTAAAAAACTGACAAAACCCAGTTATCGTGATATGCCTGGAGTGAAAACATATTTGACTCACAACGGCCATAGGTTCCCTTGTGATCCCTGGTGTGAAGATCCCTCAACGTACATCCAGCGGAGCAGAGATTGAGAATTCGGGGGACGTTTACTAATATGGGGAGTGCCCAGCATTAGCCCACGCGACGCGACCCTTACATGGATGGATATTACTAGCCCATCATGATGTCTATTACAGATGATTTCAGCATCTGATTCGTCGAAGCATATTGGGGTCACATATTCTGCCGCTGCTGCTCTTACGGGTCTGTCTATCTCGTTTTCTCGGGCATGCCGTTTTGCTGCAAAATAAGTTAAACCACAAACGTCATGACCTTCAGCAATAAAATTAACAGTTGTAGTATGAAGAGGGGGAGGAGGAGTTTAGAAGGAGAGTTTGAGGTGTCTTGTTCGACAACGCCACGAGCTTTATTAGACATCCTTGAGGTACCCATTTTTTTAGTAGGAAGGAAACTTCTCTTCTCAGCGCCACACATTCATTGGTGGTGTGACCAATGTCAGCATGGAAGTCACACCATTTTGAGGGATCTCTTCGAGTCGAGATTGCTGAATTTTGGCGGCCACTGTACTGCTTTCCCCATCTTTGAAAGGTGATTCATAAAACCTACAATTTCAATACAAAAAGAATATGCGTTATTCCTATGGGGTAGGTCGGGGATGTCCTTCCAATCAACGTTGTCTTCCTCCACTAATGCTACTTGTTGTGGTGGTCGAGAGTAGGGAGTTGGGTGATCATCCCTCCTTTTGGGGTATGGAACCCACCTATCCGTCTTGGTGTATTTGTTAGATCCTTTCCTGCAATAAAGAGTTTCTTCGAGCTTAACTTGGGCCATAGCCTTCGCTTGTGCGTCCTTGAACGTCTTGTATGGATACTTAACAAGATCTCTCCATAGATCTGTTTCTCCGTACAATCCTTGTCTAAATGCCTCTATTGTTGTAACACCCTAATAATTCCTTGCTTTTATAAAACCATTTTCCAACTTAAAATAAAGGAATTACTAAAGTATTATCGCCACCGTGATAACGGTTAAGGCTAGTACCAGAATTACGCAGCGGAATTTAATGTCAACTAACTTTTAAAAACATAATTAACAAAATATCGAGGCCTCCTACAATTTGGAACCATGACGGCCCAAAAACCAAAGTATAAAAAGTTCAACAGTTTCAAACATAATTAAATAGTTCAAAATACGAAAGCATGCAACTCTCTCGATCATCCCAAGCCATATGATTTCAATCTATCAACCTGCTATATTATTCTACTCCCCATCAATGCAAATGACAGATCATCATAGGGTCATTAAGGCGAAGGCCATGGCCAAAGAAACACAAAGCACGTAGTCAGCAAAAAGCTGAGTACTTACAAGAATAGGGTGAAATAAAACTAAAAGCATGTATCACTCACTAAGTACTAATCAACATGCAAAAGCCATATAATAATTAACAAACCAATCATGAATACAAGACTCGACTCTTGACTCGACTCTTGACTCACAATTTAATTAGAATAAGCTTCGAACGGGCCAAAAGAATATTCCATAAAGGAAAGGTGATGGGAGCCAACCATACACCACATAATAAATAATAAAATCGGGCCATATCGAGTGTCGGGCCATACCGACGGAATTCCTGCGCATAATATAAATGAAACAACGTCTTGTATCATTAGTAGGAGTACGAGCTTTCCGGCAAGACTCCCCCCATTGTTCATACTCAAGGTATATACGTTCCAAGAGTTTTGAAGCTTGTTCTGGTTGCACTTTACGTTTATTAATATTTTACTAAAGGTGGACTCAAGACTCAACAACGTACACACATACAATTAATAAATGACAACCAAAACAATCTTATTTTAATGCCTCAGGACTTGTGATCAACAAAGCAAGACACTTGTGAAATTACTACCATGTTCCTCCTCACGAAAGTGAGATTCCACATCATGCCCATTAACATGAGTGTTGTGCCCTTGCACGACAAATCCTAATTCATTTCATATAATATTCCCAACTGAACCCTACATGTGCGGTGGCTTACGTGAGCTAACCCTCCACATGTGGTAAAATAAATAGTACAACGAAGTACGAATAATTGGCTCAAAGCATGCTAGACATCCCGTACAATAGCATACAAATAAATAATTCATCCCTTGCATGTGAAACAAATCATACATGCATAAATATTGAACAACAGGATTGACAATGAAATCCATACTCATAATAATCCCAACATGCTTGTTCAACCAACAATTCAACAATGCCAATACAATAATCCACATGATCGTTCACCAAAACAAATATGAATTCACATAATATAATTCACATCATCAACAATCATGTAATGTCCCTTAGCAAATAATGTGGTCGCCCTAGACTTGTACGTACCTTGAATACCTAAGCGCAGGGGCCACTTTGCAATAACGAGCACTCACTTATAAATCACATCCTATTATCAAAATAATGAAACTTAAATTATTTCCATGTTCATTAAATTTCCAGCAACTTTATAAAATCTAAAACCTCATTTAAACTTTAGAATTCAAAAGTTTTTCAATAATATAATCGTCTCAATTTGCAAAACCAATCCCTAGTACGAAAACATACTTTTTCTGCCTTTAAAATCAATAAAAATCAACACTTTAAGCCTTTATTAAAATCTGAAAATATAATTAATTATCATAATTAAAATCATCACCTAATTATGCTAATCAATTGACTCATTAGGTCCAGATTAAAACCCTAACTTGGAAATCCCAATAAAACCAATTTATCATCATAAAAATCAATTCTTTATTAAATAAACGAATCTGAAAATTCATAGTTTTATAATTAAAACAAGCCTAATGAATCACAACACGTAAATCCACAAGGCACGGTGTTCATAACCGATTCACAACATTTTAATCATTCAAAACAATAATAATATTATAATTTAAAATACGGAATTGAAATAGAATAGGTAAGGAAGAAGAGAATTATACAAATCCGGCCTATAGCACGGAACAACCACGAATATAATGTGATTGGGCGAAAAGAATTGGACAAACGGATCAAAACAACACACACACACACACACACACGCTCGTGTGTGTGCGCGCGCAGCAAAGGGACGACGAGCAGGGGATCGACAAGGGAAGCGCGCGCGGGGCTGGGCGCAGCGTGCGAGCGAGAGGCGAGAGGCACAGCAGTGTTGTGCGCGCGGGACGAGGGGCGGGCACAGCGCTGGGTGCGAGGGACAGAGCAGGCACAGCACGCGAGGGGGTGCGGGACAGAGCAGGCACAGCGCGCGGGTGCGCGAGGGACAAGGGAAGGAGACGGGCGAGCACGGAACACGCAACACTCGAGGCCGAGTGTGGTGCCAGGTGCACGGGGGTGCGGAGAAAGAGAGAGAGAAGAGGGAGAAGGAGTGTGGGGCAAGAAAATTAAGCAAAAGAGGGTTTATGAGAATAAAGGGGTTCATTTAATGATGGGGAGTCCTATTTATAGGCTCCCTATTTTCAATGGGTTAGGCTTAGGAAAATAGAATTGGGCTTAGGGAATAAAATGATTGAGCTAGCTTAGGACTTGAATTAAATTCTTTTGATTGGGCTCGTTTAATGAAACGAATTGGACTTTTTATTTAAAACCCGAATCTTTAAAATTTCTTGCGACCCATTAAATTTTCCGACTCAAGAATTAAATTCGTTTCGTAATTAATTAAAATAATAAATATTCTAATTAATTAAAATACATTTAAATATTATTTAAATGCGAAATAAATTCCAAAAATCGTAAAATGCTTTATAAATATAATAAAATATATTTATAAATATTATAAAAATATGAGGTATTACAGTTTACCCTCCTTAAAAGAAGTTTCGTCCCGAAACTTGAGTTCGGAAATCAAAATTTAACTCAAAACTTGAGACTTTATGAGAATTTTAATGCGTTCACTTGAAAAAATTTTAAGTTGTTGTACTCTTTACATGATTAAACAGGACAATAATAAGTACAAATTCAACAGAAAGCACTAAATTGAGCATAAAATAGGGGAAAACAAGGTAAAAAGCGCGAAATTCTACCGCACTCTACCCCCCTTAAAAAACACGAGTTACGACCCCGTAACTCAACTAACCTCGGGAAAAAGCTCGGGAGATTTCTTTCTCATTTCGTCCTCCGCTTCCCAAGTTGCTTCCTCAGATTCTTGATTAGACCATAACACTTTGACAATTTTCACATCTTTAGTACGCGTACTACGCACTTTGCTATCATGGATTTTTACAGGTCTTTCCTCAAAGGTTAAACTTTGGTCTAATTCTATGGTCTCCAATTGCAACACATGCGACTTATCCGGGATATATTTCCTTAACTGAGATATGTGGAACACATTATGCACTCTATGCAAGTCCATAGGCAAGGCTAGTCTATAAGCTACCTTTCCAATTCTTTCTAAGATTTCATATGTGCCTATGTAATTAGGGATTAACTTCCCTTTATTTCCAAATCTCATGACACCTTTCATTGGTGACACTTTGAGCAACACCTTGTCACCTATATTGAACTCTTCATCCCTACGTTTCAAGTCTGCATAAATCTTTTGGCGATCCTGCGCTGCTTGAGTCTTTGATTGGATGGTTCGGATTTGGTTCATGGTGTCCTCTATCATTTGAGGTCCCAACACTACGGTTTCACTAATGTAATTCCAGCGAAGGGGACTTCTGCACTTCCGTCCATATAAGGCCTCAAATGGTGTCATCCCAATACTAGCATGATAGCGATTGTTATATGAAAACTCAATCAAATCCAGGCTATCTTCCCAACTTCCTTGGAAATCAATGACGCATGCCCGAAGCATGTCCTCAAGGGTTTGGATGGTTCTCTCAGTTTGCCCATCTGTGGCTGGGTGGAAGGCTGTACTCATTTTCAATGTCGTACCAAAGTTCTTCTGCACATTTTTCCAGAAATTCGAAAGAAACCTTGAATCCCTATCTGATACGATATCCTTAGGAACTCCATGTAACCTCAAAACATTCTTAATGTAAGCTTTAACAAGTTGTTCCATTTTCCAGGTTTCCTTCATTGGTATAAACATTGCTGACTTGGTCAACCTATTTACCACAACCCAAATTGTATCATTTCCGGTCTTTGACTTAGGCAAACAAGTGACGAAGTCCATAGAAATACAGTCCCATTTCCATCTTGGAATCTCTAAAGGGTTGGACCTTTCCTTGAGGTCTCTTGTGCTCTATCTTGACCTTCTGACAAGTCAGGCATCTAGCAACAAATTCAGCCACTTCGTTCTTCATTCTTGGCCACCAATAGATCTTTTTCAAGTCCTTATACAACTTGTCACCACCTGGGTGCAAAGAATATGGCGTATTATGCCCTTCTTTCATTAATTTCTCCTTCAATTCTCCAGACTTTTGAGGCACGCACCACCTGCCTTTGTGTAAGGTTATGATACATATGAAAACATAAATCATGCGGAAAAACCTAGATGCCAGGATACATATTAATTGCACATAATCATATAGCATAATTAAGATGCATACACTTTGTAGCGTGCCTTCCCTAGCTGCGCCCGAACCGAACAAGAACAAGTCTTTAGGACTCCAACTGTCGTCCCTCCGTAGATAGTCCACAGCACGTCCGGATCCGCCTTAAGATTGACCAACTAGAATCGCCCTTAAGGTACTATTATTTTCGGCTAAATAGGGCAAGAATTATGACTGATTTTTCTGTTTAAAAATCCTAACTTTGAATACTTTTAAACTTCTATATAAATTTGTGACCCTAGGCACATATTTATAGGGTTATGGAAAAGGACTTAGAATCCTATTAGCATACCAATTTAGTTTAATTAGAATCCTGTTAGGACTCTATTAAATAAATTATATCTACTAAGATTAGGATTTAATCATAGAACGAATTCTAATAGCTTTAGGATTTGTATTGCACACAACCGCACACGAGCACAAGCATGAGCACAGCCCGCGCAAGCCTCGCGGCCCACGCGAGCTGCACTTGCTCGCAGCCCATGTCCGTCGCAGCCCGCTTGTTCCGCGCGCGCCATGCCTTGATGGGCCTGGCCTTGCGCTGGGCCTGGCGAGGCTTTGGCGTGTGTGTTGATGCGTATGGCTTGCTGGGCGAGGGCCTGGCTTCGTGCTGGGCCTTCGTCTAGCAAGTCTCGTCCGATGCTAATTCGTACGATACGCTTCTGATTAAATTCCCGATTCCGGAATTCATTTCCGATACGAACAATATTTAACATTTCCGATTCCGGAATTAATTTCCGTTTCGAACAAATATTTAATATTTCCGTTTCCAGAATTATTTTCCGATTCCGATAATATTTCCGATTCTGACAATATTTCCGTTTTCGGCAATATTTCCGATTCCGGCAATATTTCCATTTCCGATAATATTTTTCGATACATACCATGTTTCCGTTTCCGGCAACATCTATGACTTGGATAATATTTATATTTCCGATACGATCCATATTTCCGTTTCCGGCAATATCATCGTTTCCGGAGTATTCATTTTTTGCCTATGACGATCTCAGCTCCCACTGAAACCAAGATCCGTCGATTCCGAATATCCATAGATGGAGTATTTAATGCCATTAAATACTTGATCCGTTTACGTACTATTTGTGTGACCCTACGGGTTCAGTCAAGAGTAAGATGTGGATTAATATCATTAATTCTACTTGAACTAAAGCGGCCTCTAGCTAGGCATTCAGCTCACTTGATCTCACTGAATTATTAACTTGTTAATTAATACTGAACCGCATTTATTAGACTTTTCATTAAATGCATACTTGGACCAAGGGCATTATTTCCTTCAGTCTCCCACTTGTCCTTAGGGACAAGTGTGCATTTCCTAATTCCTTTGTCGCTCGATGCTTGCCCTTGAACATAAGGTAAGAGTTGTCATCCTTATTATGTCCAGAGGTGTTCCGCGATTTCAGAGTTCAACTGATCAAATAAACAGATAATCATAGCCTATGATTCATCTGAGCACGGCCATGCATTTTACAGTTTCTAGCTCTCCGAGTGGCCTTGTACAACTTTTCAGCATCTCATCCCTATTTATGGGAGGACAATCCCAGTCTTGCGATCTTGAGATTAGACTTCGTTTGATAGGTGATTACCTGAGCGTTGCCTTTATAGCCTCCTTTTACGGTGCGACGGTTGACAACGTCAAAGTAACCAGTTCTCAAACAAGTAATCTCAAATCACTCAGGTATTGAGGATTTAGTGTCTAATAATTTTAATGAAATTTACTTATGACAGATTTTCATCTCTTACAGTAAAGTTTCATAGGTCTATCCGATACTAGTCTTCCCAAAGTAAGTATCTATGCAAATGATTGCGACATTTCCATGTCCACATAGTTCAAGAAACAGAACTACTAGTCATCTTGCATTCTAGTCGTCTAACGTTTTCTATGCGTCCATCTTTATAGAAAACTCCGACCAGGGACCATTTTCAACTTTTGACATTCAAGTTCACTTGATAGACATTTCTTAGTCACAGGACTGGTCCTGGCAGTCTATCTTAAATATATCGTCAAATTGAAGGGACTCATCATTTAATACTAAACCAAGATTAAATGGAATATGAAAATACATTTCATATATGATAAATGTTCAACCCTAATGTTTTATAACCATGGGCCTCGAACCCATCTTTAAAACAATTATGGAATTCAAAGCTATGCTTGATTTCCAGTGCCACAATGTGAGTGTTGTTTCTCACTTGTTGCATAGGTTTAGTTATTATGCTTTGCCAATCTTAATATCCTTTTCATCGAATGTTCTTCGAGATAGATGATAAGATCTTTTGAGTATGTTTATTTTGTGATCTAGTCTTTCTTGCTACATTAGTGGTTCTACGCATTTTGCAATGAAGAACCATTAAGTCAACAGACATGTGATCTTCCCAAGTTCAATGAAGAACTCATTAATATAAACAACTCTGTTTTATTGCTTCTTAGGCAATAAGTACTTTTACTTCAACTGTTTAGGTTGCTAGTGATGCTTTGTTTGGATTTACTTATCCAAGCAGTTCACAGATATGTGGAAGTCTTTCCATCTGTATCTTAGAACATAGAAATTAATATTTAATTTCCCACGCAACAACTCATGGTCTCCAATCCATGTTGCCATTTCAAAACACGATGCTCTAAAGTTCATCCTTGCCAATGGTTAACTCCAAAGGGATCTTGCTTGATCCTTTGCCAGTGTTTTATGCGTGAAACATCAATATTTAGCATATCTTTATTTCCTTGAATCAAGAACTAATCCTATGTACCTTTTCAAGTACCATAAGTTTTTCTTGATCACAATCTAGTTGATCTTCACTTAGATCAATAGAGTTTGGTATATGTTCGTCATTCCTAAAGCCTCACGATACGTTTTTGGCGATCCTCATATTATATTATACATGATAAATTCTTTTGCAGAATAATTCCCAATTGAATTCTATTCATGTAACTTTAGCTCATTCAATTTCAGTAGATATTGAATCCAGCTAAATTCGTTGACATATAATATAGGTTAAGAATCTCATTAGATTCTTTGATGTTTAACTTAGTAAATACTTATACATAGTTCAAACATTCTTTACTTAGATTTATTCACATGGGTCGAATATCTCCAATGGAGTATTTCGTGTTTGATTTAGTAAATGCCATTACTTAATCTAAAACAATATTATAAGATCTTTGCAAATGGATCTTAATACCCAGTATGTACTAAGTTTCGCCATGGTCCATCATTGATAAATAATTTCACATCTAAGTCATTAGCATTTGAATGTTATTTCACAATAGAGAGATATGTGTGTGATACACATAGGACCAATTAAGTTTTACGTACTCCCATTAAACTTCTTATATATCTCTAAGAATCATGTACATTTTATGAAACTAAAATACTTATTAGCTTCACTAAAATACATTTCCAATTCCCATTTGCTTGCTTAAATCTGTACTTAGATTTCATAAGTTAGCTTTTCTTTTCAAGCATTTATTTGGATCCACAAATTCTATCACATGCCATATACATAGTTTCTTCCAACATTTGATTGAGGAATACGTTTTGTCATCCAATTGCCATATGTACCAATATGCAATCATTGCTTGAATTATAGACTAGAGCATTACGATTATGCATGAGGTTTCAACACAATCCATGCCATGAATTTGCTTGTAACCTTTAGCAACTAATCTAGCTTTGTGTGTGAACACAATTCCATGTTTGATGGTTTTTATCCTTAAAACAAACTTGCAACCAATAGGTGTGAAACTATTCTTGCAAATCAACAAAATTTCAATTTTGTCATCAAACATTGACTATGTTTTTATGGCCTTTAACCAATTTAAACATTGAGTCTATATATGGCCTCTAACCATTTTAGGGAATCTATATTTCGTCATAGCTTTCTTACAAGTCACAAACTCATTAATCTACATGATAATAGTTTGACTGCAAGTTGTGGGTTTCTTCACTATCTAATAGAAGAATCTCATAGTTTCAGTCACCTGAACTCTATGTTTCTTCACTATCTAATAGAAGAATCTCATAGTTTCAGTGACTTTAACTCTATGTCTACTAGGGTATAGAACATCAAACAATAGAATATCAATAGCCACTTAAAAGTCCTTTGAATATTCTGTTCTCCTTGAAGCACTTGTAAAGTCTTCTAGGAGATGTCTATTCTTTAAAGCCACTTCTAAAGTCTTTAAAGAATAAGTTCGGATTTTCTGAATCACTTCGAAAAGCCTCCGGAATTTCCGTTTATGTTTGTTGTTCGCCTCGAAGACTTTCGAGGTCTATTTTCTCCCACTTGTCATTTTGGAAACGAATCTCCAAAAGGACATTATTTCGAGTAAACAAACATTATGTTCTTAAAAATTCGTGGTAGAAACAATACCCTTGTGTCTCATTTGAATAAATCACAATGAAACATATCTCTATGCTTGGGCATTAGTTTGTCGAATGATAAACACTAAGCTCCCACTGAGTTTAGAAACTCTCTAGATATATATTATGAAAAGATATTCTGAAATTACTTTTCAATAGCTTTGACGAATTTGGTTTAGTTTGGTGGTAGTTGAGCAATTTGTTTTAGAAATTATAGGAAAAGTCTTTATGATTCATCATTGATCGAATCAAAATTAATTGACTTCGATCATTCCAACGTAGATAAACCATATCTTATGGAGCTAGATCGTGAAATTACAACACACAATCAGTGATGATCATTTTTGGTCTCAAGTAATCATCAACATGATCTAACCTAGATCTTTATGATTTCTTGCCAAGTGGATTTTATACTTCTGAATCTTTGAACTAGCCAAACAGATTCAAATTTATATCGCATTGAGTAAATAAACCTATATTTACTCAAATTCATGTGAAATAATAAAGTAATAAAATCTTTCTTTAGCTTTGAACTCAATTGTCTAGGCGTTCTAACAATAGTTCATATCTTTTGTTACTTTCAACAAGTAAGACTAGCTTGTCTTGAATGATCTAGAAATCAATCAACTTTCAAAAGTCCATCAAAGTAGAGCTTATGAATGTTAACTTGTTGATATGGTCTAAGCAACAATGCCAAAGATTAGTGGAACTCAAATCAAGGGGTTGATTTGAACCTAGTAAAGTTCTATTTGTTAAAGAGTTGTTTGTTTTAATCAAGCATATTGACTCAACCCGTAAATGACCATTTCATTCAAATAAACAAACAAACATTGTTTTTGTTTTTCTTGAATGTGAGTCTTTCTGTGTTTGAAACAGAAATTTAGGTATGTTGATTATGGAACAAAATAGCCATTAAGTTCCAGCCTTGAAAGGACTTAAAACAAACTAGATGACCCTACAAGTAATGCAGCATTGCCATGCTTCATTTCCCACTTGTAGGCCATTAGTGTAGCCTAGCTTCCATTGTTTGAGTTATTACCGAAGTAAGAACCTCAAGCGGTATATGATACCAAGGAAGTTTGATTGCTAGATCACTTCTCTTTACACATAAACTTATAGGTAGAAACGGAATCGTAAATTCCTTTCATTTGTTCCTTATTTTCCTATTTCTTGTACCCTTTCTTATAGTCTTAAGAATTGAATTCTCTAGTGTTGAATTTTATACCATGTTTAGACATGTCCAATGTCACTCCAACAAAGTTCTTATCATTTAATTTATGTTGAATATTTTGCTTCAACTAGATGATCTTACCAGAAGCTTCTAAAGTTCTCTAAGCATCGATCTAGTCGAATGTCTAGCGACTAGACTCATTCGAGAATTAAATGGACAAAGATATTAGGTTGTTAACCATTGGTAAAGCTGAGCGTTTAAACTCAATGCTTTATGATCTCAAAACTACATTGTATTTTGAATTCACAAGCACCAATCGGTTTGCCATTCGACTTTGATATTCGAAAACAACCATAAAAGTCGCTAAAAGAAACGTACATTTTAAATTGCTCACTTTCTCTCATTTCCGTGAATCGTTCTTGGATTCACTACCAATCGAGGAAATTTACTGTTACCTTTCTAAAAGGATTTACTGCAGTGCAAGATATTTAATTACAAACAATAATTAAAATATACATTGAAGCATGCAAAGTCAAAACATTTATCATGAGTAATAACTTGAAAATTAAAGCAATCATGCAATTTAAACAAGTTATTAGCATTTTATTCGAATTTATTGTTCCGGCAGGTGTGAATAAAATGATTCCAAGACCCTAAAACCATTGAAGAATTAAGCACATTATGTATTTTGACTCAATTCTAAAATATTTGAGGTAAGCAAAAGCCTTTTTCTAATAGTCTAAAAAACTACTCTTGGTTGATAGGTACGTCTAAGAACTTATTAGGTAAACCTATCGATTTTGCCACGACATAAAAGGACTCCTTACTTATATCGTTGAGTTTCACCAAAACTAACATGTACTCACAATTATTTGTGTAGCTTACCCCTTTAGAATGAATAAGTAACACCTCGCTATGGCGGAAAACTATTACTAAGATTGATGTAAAGGTTATCCAAGTAAGTGTTATTTTGGCATGGCACCTTTTAACTCAATTTTTAAGTTTGGAACTTAAGGCTTTTACTATGTTGGTTAGATTTTAAGTTAACTAAAATCCTTAATCATGCAACATAATCAAGCCACAATCTCATGTATATTTAAGACATATTTAAAAGCAATAAATAACTTAAAGCATGCATAAGATAAATGTGATCTAGTATGGCCCGACTTCATATTAAAGCTTCAACTTCAAAGTCCGTCTTGAAAATGGATTGGAAACTCCGTCTTGAATTTCACCATGGGAGGCGCCATTTTCTTCAAATAGGATAAGCTATAATTAAACTAATTACAACTATTTGATGGTACGCAGACCATATTTGAATTGAAAAACAAACTTTGGTGCATTAGACCAATTACATTCAAATTAATGGTACGCAGACCATATTTTCTATCCTATTTGGGCCATACTAGTCACTTCATAACCTGCAAAACAGTACATATACAATATATACCATTCACCCATTCATTATCATGAATGACCCACATAGCTTGTTAGTAAAACACATTGTTATGCATCACATAAATATTTGCAGCAATTAATCAAGGGCACCAATAATCTACCAATTATTAAGTCCTTATTAATTCTAATAAAGTTGTTTAACCTTAAAGGATTTGTAGACCTAATCAAGAGTTTATAACTAAAAATGCTCCCACTTAAACCAATAACTTTATTTGCTTTAACAATTTTATACACATAATTGTATTTCTAGTCTAACCGGAAACATACAAGTTTAATTAAAATTTAAAGCTCATATAAAATTATAATCGAATCCATTTAATTTAATTTATTTTTCAGTTGATTTAAATTAATTCAAGGTTTTTAATTTTAGTAAAATAATTAGTATAAATTAAAATTTATAATAATTATAATATTCAAAATTAAAATCCAAGAAAACAATTTAAATTATTAATTTTAAAATTAATTAAAATTATTTCCGAACTGAAAATCTCAAATTAAAATTCAAAACGACTCAATCGTAACACGACGAGGCACTTGGGCTTGCGCCCAAGCCCCATCGAGCCTCGAGGCCGTATCGCCCCTCGACTGATCGTTGCACAAGGCACGAGAGGCAACAGCCACGCGCAAATGCAACAAGCCAAGCCACGCTTGCGCGCAGCCTGCTCGTCGCATCGCATCGCAGCAGCTCTCCCTCGCGAGGCATCGCTCGCTGCACGCGAGCCATCGCTCTTCGCGCGAGCCAATGCTCGCTTGCACGAGGCAGTGCGAGCTGTGGCGCAGCTCGCCTGCTGCCCACACGCGACTGCTCGCAGCGCCTTGTCCCTCGCCCATCGCTCATCGCATAGCACAGACGGCCAACACTTTTGCATCGCGCGCGCCATGCTTGTTGCTCGCTGTATTCGTACCGCACGGGCGACGAGCTCCCTTGCTCGTCGTCGCGTGCCCGCACTATACAACACCCATTAAGGGTAACACGTCGCGTCCATTGCTTTGTGCGTGCAAGTTTTATGAGCGAATTTCATAAAAATTAAAACTTTTATTTTAAAATTAATGACAAATTAATAAATCATATTAATTTCATAATTTTAGGGCGAAAAATCAAAAATTTATTAATCAATTAATTTCCGATTATCATGGATTCAAATCTAGGTCATAAAAATTTAAAATTTATCACAAATTAACAATTTTTATGGTGGTTTTTAATCATGGGTACCTAATTAAATCATTAATTAATTATGAAAATCAAATCAATTCTAAATTATTCGAATTTCAACAAATTAATCATAATTACAAATTAGGTTGTATAATTAACAAGTCTAGGCATTCAAATTTGTTAAACATATACAGTAGGTCAATCAAAAATTCAAGATTTATCAACAAGAATCGCAAATATTCAATTTAACATCTTAAATTTACAAACTTTTGCGTTCGAAAAACTAAAACCTCCGAAAGTCATAGTTAGGCTTCGAATTTGGGAATTCTGGGTTCGGCCAAAAAATAGTACTTTTGTCAAAATTTTAGAATGCCTTTTACATGCGGAATTCACACAAAAATCACTCGATTTCGTTGAGTAACAAAGAAACTGCCGAAAAACTGCGTACATATAATTAAATAAACGCAATTTGCAATTAATTAACAATTACGAAAATTAATCACCCCTTTAAATTCTTTGCAAATTTGTAAAATTTAACCATGTTATGCAATTTAGATTATGTAAATAATAAGAGGTTCGTGATACCACTGTAAGGTTATGATACATATGAAAAACATAAATCATGCGGAAAAACATAGATGCCAGGATACATATTAATTGCACATAATCATATAGCATAATTTAGATGCATACACTTTGTAGCGTGCCTTCCCTAGCTGCGTCCGAACCGAACAAGAACAAGTCTTTAGGACTCCAAGTGTCGTCCCTCCGTAGATAGTCCACAGCACGTCCGGATCCGCCTTAAGATTGACCAACTAGAATCGCCCTTAAGGTACTTTTATTTTCGGCTAAATAGGGCAAGAAATATGACTGATTTTTCTGCTTAAAAATCCTAACTTTGAATACTTTTAAACTTCTATATAAATTTGTGACCCTAGGCACATATTTATAGGGTTATTGAAAAGGACTTAGAATCCTATTAGAATACCAATTTAGTTTAATTAGAATCCTGTTAGGACTCTATTAAATAAATTATATCTACTAGGATTAGGATTTAATCATAGAACGAATTCTAATAGCTTCAGAATTCGTAATGCACACAACCGCACACGAGCACAAGCATGAGCACAGCCCGCGCAAGCCTCGCGGCCCACGCGAGCTGCACTTGCTCGCAGCCCATGTCCGTCGCAGCCCACTTGTTCCGCGCGCGCCATGCCTTGCTGGGCCTGGCCTTGCGCTGGGCCTGACGAGGCTTTGGCGTGTGTGTTGATGCGTATGGCTTGCTGGGCGAGGGCCTGGCTTCGTGCTGGGCCTTCGTCTAGCAAGTCTTGTCCGATGCTAATTCGTACGATACGCTTCTGATTAACTTCCCGATTCCGGAATTCATTTCCGATACGAACAATATTTAACATTTCCGATTCCGGAATTAATTTCCATTTCGAACAAATATTTAATATTTCCGTTTCCGGAATTATTTTCCGATTCCAATAATATTTCCGATTCTGACAATATTTCCGTTTCCGGCAATATTTCCGATTCCGGCAATATTTCCATTTTCGATAATATTTTCCGATACTTACCATGTTTCCGTTTCCGGCAACATCTACGACTTGGATAATATTTATATTTCCGATACGATCCATATTTCCGTTTCCGGCAATATCATCGTTTCCGGAGTATTCATTTCTTGCCTTTGACGATCTCAGCTCTCACTGATACCAAGATCCGTCGATTCCGAATATCCATAGATGGAGTATTTAATGCCATTAAATATTTGATCCGTTTACGTACTATTTGTGTGACCCTACGGGTTCAGTCAAGAGTAAGCTGTGGATTAATATCATTAATTCCACTTGAACTGAAGCGGCCTCTAGCTAGGCATTCAGCTCACTTGATCTCACTGAATTATTAACTTATTAATTAATACTGAACCGCATTTATTAGACTTAACATTAAATGCTTACTTGGACCAAGGGCATTATTTCCTTCACTTTGTACCTCAAACTTCCATCATCATGGATTCGGAATTCTAACTCCTTACCTTGTGAAATCTTTTCCTTGGTTCGCTCCAAATGTACATCACCAGCTTGATTCTCCCTAATCTCATCAAATATTGACGGCTGGATGGTTAAGGCATTCATCATTCCCTCAAGGCTTTCACCACTTACTATTTCAAGGTTCAAACGATGCATGTCCTTACATAGCTTGTTAGCAACTACTAACGCATTAACACTATGACTTGATTTCCTACTCAAGGCATCCGCAACTATATTGGCTTTTCCTTCGTGGTACTGGATATCCAAATCGTAGTCCTTGATTAACTCCAACCACCTTCGTTGGCGCATATTCAGATCCTTCTGTGTGAAGATGTACTTTAAACTCTTATGATCCGTAAATATCCTACACTTCACACCATACAGGCAGTGTCTCCATATCTTAAATGCAAACACTATAGCAGCTAGCTCTAATTCATGGGTAGAGTAATTGGATTCATATGGTTTCAATTGCCTCGACGCATACCCAATAACCTTCCCGTTCTGCATCAATACACACCCTAAACCATTCTTAGAGGCATTGCTATACACCATATGTACCACTCTCATCTGGCAAGGTTAACAGTGGCGCGGTTGTCAATCGTGTCTTCAAGGCTTGGGATGCTTCCTCACACTGGTTAATCCATTCAAACTTTTCTTCCTTCTTCATCAAGGTAGTCATGGGCTTGGCTATCCTAGAGAAGTCTTGCACAAAGCGTCTATAGTAGCCAGCTAATCCCATAAAACTTCGAATGTCAGTCACACTCTTGGGTGTAGGCCATTCACTAACAACTTTAATCTTAGCAGGGTCAACTACCACTCCTTCTTTAGGTACGAAATGTCCCAAAAATGCAACTCTTTCCAACCAAAATTCACACTTTGAGAACTTGGCATACAACTGGTTATCTCTCAAGGTACTCAACACAGATCTCAAGTGTTCAGCGTGATCCTCTTCACTCTTGGAATACACTAGGATGTCATCTATGAAAACCACTACAAACTTGTCCAAATAGGCATGGAATACACGGTTCATTAAGTCCATAAACATTGCAGGTGCATTGGTTAACCCAAAAGGCATAACAGTGAACTCATAATGTCCGTATCTAGTCCCGAATGCGGTCTTTGGTATGTCATGATCAGCGATTCTCAATTGATGATAACCCGAACGCAAATCGATCTTTGAAAAGATTCCTGCTCCTTTCAGTTGGTCAAATAGGTCTTCTATCCTAGGTAAGGGATACTTATTCTTGATTGTGACCTTATTGAGCTCCCTGTAGTCTATACAGAGCCTCATACTTCCATCCTTTTTCTTCACAAACAACACTGGTGCTCCCCAAGGCGATGCACTTGGCCTAATGTAACCTTTTTCCAATAGATCCTCCAATTGGCCTTTTAACTCATTCATTTCTGCTGGAGCCATTCGATAGGGTGCTTTTGAAATAGGCGCGGTTCCAGGCACTAAATCTATGGTAAAGTCAATAGGTCGATTCGGAGGCATCCCCAGAATTTCTTCCGGAAACACATCGAGGAATTCATTAACTACTGCAATATCTTCAGGCTGATCTTTGAGCACATGCTCTAGGTTTCTCACATTGCATAAGAAGACTGGGTTCCCTTTACCGACTAGCTTCACGAGTTCCATTTCCGTGATAATCCCTATGTTCTTAGGCTTACCAAAACGACGATATGACACTACTTTTCCTAGGCTAGACCTCAAGTGAACCTTCTGCTTCTCACAATCTATTTTGGCTTTGAACATGGCCAATGAAGGAAATAATGCCCTTGGTCCAAGTATGCATATAATGTTAAGTCTAATAAATGCAGTTCAGTATTAATTTACAAGTTAATAATTCAGTGAGATCAAGTGAACTGAATGCCTAGCTAGAGGCCGCTTCAGTTCAAGTGGAATTAATGATATTAATCCACAACTTACTCTTGACTGAACCCGTAGGGTCACACAAATAGTTACGTAAACGGATCAAGTATTTAATGGAATTAAATACTCCAGCTATGGATATTCGGAATCGACGGATCTTGGTTTCAGTGGGAGCTGAGATCGTCAAAAGGCAAGTAAATGAATACTCCGGAAACGATGATATTGCCGGAAACGGAAATATGGATCGTATCGGAAATATAAATATTATCCAAGTCGTAGATGTTGCAGGAAACGGAAACATGGTACGTATCGGAAAATATTATCGGAAATGGAAATATTGCCGGAATCGGAAATATTGCCGAAAACGAAAATATTGTCAGAATCGGAAATATTATCGAAATCGGAAAATAATTCCGGAAACGGAAATATTAAGTATTTGTTCGAAACGGAAATTAATTCCGGAATCGGAAATATTAAAAATTGTTCGTATCGGAAATGAATTTCGGAATCGGGAATTTAATCGGAAACGCGTCGTACGAATTAGCATCGGACGAGACTTGCTAGACGAAGGCCCAGCACGAAGCTAGGCCTACGCCCAGCAAGCCGAGCGCCCAAACACACGCTGCCAACCCACGCCAGGCCCAGCACAAGGCCAGGCCCAGCAATGGCCTTGGCGCGCGCGCGCGGTCTGATGCTCGTGGGCTGCGAGCAGCGCCAGCTCGTGTGGGCCGCAAGGCCTGCGCGGGTTTGTGCGATGCTCGTGCTCGTGCAATGTTTGTGTTTCAATACAAATCCTAAAGCTAATGGAATTTGTTCTATGATTAAATCCTAATCCTAATAAAGATAGAATTTGTTTAATAGAGTTTTAATAAGATTCTAATTAAATAAATTAGTATCCTAATAGGATTCCAAGTCCTTTTCCATAACTCTATAAATAGGTGTCTAGGGTCACATATTTACATCGAGGATTGAAGTATTCAAAGGTAAGATTTTGAAACAAAATCAGCCAAACACTTGTAGCCTATTAGCCGAAATTTCCTAGTACCTTAAGGGCGATTCTAGTTGGTCAAGCTTAAGGAGGATCCGGACGTGTTGTGGACTATCTACGGAGGGACGACACTTGGAGTCCTAAAGACTTGTTCTTGTTCGGTTCGGGCGCAGCTAGGGAGGGCACGCTACAAAGTGTATGCATCTGAATTATGCTAAATGATTATGTGTAAATAATATGTTTCTTGGCTTTATGGTTTTTCCGCATGATTTATGTTTATTCATAGGTATCATAACCTAACAGCCAACCAGTCCATTCCTAGAATTACATCTAGCTCTCCTAACTCAAACTCGATTAGGTTAGATAAGAACACGGTCTTGGCTATGGTCAAAGGCACATCTCTATGCATTTTGGTACACTTCACTATACTACCAGTAGGTATGACTATAGGTACTTCAATTGTTTCAGGCTCTTTCAACCCTAATTTTCCCAAAGAATCTACTGATATAAAAGAATAAGTCGCACCAGAATCAAATACAACTTTAACTAAAACAGAATTAATAGAAAAAGTACCCGCTATGACGTCAGAGGAAGTTTCCGCTTCTTGCCTATATATCACATTCAGCTTTCCTTGGGCAACTCCTTTGCTATAGCCACCTCTATTGGTGTTTCCATTGTGGTTTCGGTTCCTATTCTGCTGTTGGTTTCCTCCAGGCTTTCCATGGTTCTGGTGATTGCCATTGCTATTGCCATTGTTACCACCTTGGTAGTTCCTTTGGTTTCCACCTCCATTTCGGTTCTGATTATTCCGATTATTGCTCTGGTGGTTACCTTGGTTAGGCTTTCCATTCTTAGAATAGCATTCGTACTCCTTGTGGCCTAACTTCTGACAGAATCTACAAGTCACCAAATTTGGTAGTTCCTTTGGTTTCCACCTCCATTTCCCCCATTTCGGTTCTGATTATTCTGATTATTGCTCTGGTGGTTACCTTGGGTAGGCTTTCCATTCTTAGAATAGCATTCATACTCCCTGTGGCCTAACTTCTAACAGAATCTACAAGTCACCAAATTTCCATCACAATCCTTTCCAAGGTGATTCATGTTACAGCGCCTACAGTCGTAGGTCCTTACTCCATTCCTTCCAGACTGATTTCCACCACCTTGGTTGTTGCGATTACCACCATTGTTAGCCCTAAACTGGAAGTTCCCATTCCCTTTGTGCTTCTTAAAATTCCCTTGATTCTGATGGTTATTCCCTTGATTCGAGCTTCCATCATCCTTTCTCTTTTCAGTACCCCCATTCTTCCTTTGTTGTAACCCATACAGGTGAGCAGCTTTTCCGTACAGGGTGTCTAATGAGGTAAAGGTCTCTCCAGACAACAACAGTTGCAAGTCCATGGTCAAACCATTCTCAAATCTTTGAGCCCCGAGTTCTTCCGTTGCCTCCACTTCAGGTGCAGACCTAGACAGCTCTATAAACTTAGAATAGTATTTCGTCACTGACAGACCCTCCATTTTGAGTTCAATGAACTCCTGCGCCTTTTGCTTCTTCAGATAAGGTGGGTAAAACTTGTTCCTTAGTGCAGTTTTGAATGCTTCCCACCCAAAGTTAGGTGTGGCTCTAAGGGTATTCTCACATCGTTGCCACCATAAATCAGCTTCACCTCTCAGGTAGTACACAACACTGTCCACCCTAAGGTTTTCGGGGCAATTCACAGCTACAACAAGCTTATCAAACCTCTCAACCAGTTTTCAAGCACAATTCGTTCAATCTCTCCGTTGTACAGTGGAGGCTTGCTTTGAGCGATTTTCTTAAACATTTCCCCAGCCGGATCATGCACTGGGTTGGCTCTAATTTGATCTAGGTCTCGAACTACCTCAGCTAGTTGTCTAACCACTTCAGAAATATCTTGGTTAGCCATATCCCTTCTCCTGAATAAAATAAAAGGCTAACTTTAATATTGGTTAGACATGACATTACTAAGGCACTAGTTCGACAACGAACCCACTCACAACAAGAACACAATTACACGTGCCCTAGGGGGAAAGTTGGCGCCACTTTTGGCCTTCTCACCCCACTATTCGGTGCATGCAATTTAGATGGTTGCTACTTGACCACCTTGCACATAAAATTTCATTGAAGAAATAACAATTAATCCCTTTGCGATACCCACAAGACTTAGAATTGAAAATTGAACTTACGAGATAACGAAAAGGAAATTCTATTCTTTTATTAATGCTTCAATGAATATGTCTTACATCCACTAATGCCATAACATTTATTCTCCAACTATGATAGAACTAACAACCATAAGTAGTAGCTTTGCTACTTTATTATTCAACGAAAAATAAATAACTAAGGATTACATTTCTCTAGAGACTAACGTAATCACGACGATCATTTCTTTCCTTGTATTGCTCTGGAGTAAAGTCTTGATCATTAGGATCATCCAAGTCTTCTTCCGGATCAAAGTCTTCATCCATAGCCTTATCATCCTGTTGTGGCTCACTATAAACCACATTATTCTCTTCAAGATCATCCTCAGATCCACTAGATATCTCAATTGTTGGTTCAGGAACTACAGGATTAGGATTCTCAATCTCTACTACATCATCATCATCATCGTCCTCCTCAACATCACTAGCTTGCTCATCATGGATTATGCCATCCTCACCATCACTTTCTATTCCTCCATAGCCCATACCTAGACCCGCAGAGTACTTCCCATCCTCATATCTATTCTCCGCAACCTCTAAGATAGTAGTAAGAACCTCAGTATCATACTTCCACCTACCATCTCCAGTCCCATATTTGTACCAATTAGGGGTACCATCATTAAAATGCATGTCACTAAACTTGTTCTTGAGGTCTATGTAAGGGTTCTTATGGGGCAAACAATGTATAACCATACTAGCCATCATATCTTTGTGTTAGGTTATGATACATATGACAAAACATAAATCATGCGGAAAACCTTAATGCCAGGAAACATATTATTTACACATAATCATTTAGCATAATTCAGATGCATACACTTTGTAGTGTGCCCTCCCTAGCTGCGCCCGAACCGAACAAGAACAAGTCTTTAGGATTCCAAGTGTCGTCCCTCCGTAGATAGTCCACAGCACGTTCGGATCCGCCTTAAGATTGACCAACTAGAATCGCCCTTAAGGTTCTATAAATTTTCGGCTAAAATGGTTGCAAGTGTTTGGCTGATTTTTGCTTTAAAATCTTACCTTTGAATACTTCAATGTTGTTTATAAATTTGTGACCCTAGGCCCCTATTTATAGAGTTTTGGAAAAGGACTTAGAATCTTATTAGAATACTAATTTAGTTTAATTAGAATCCTGCTAGGACTCTATTAAATAAACTTTATCTATTAGGATTAGGATTTAATCATATATCGAATCCTGATAGCTTTAGGAATCGTATAGCACGCACACGAGCATCCCACGCTGAGCGCACAGCGCCTCGGCCCATGCTCGCTGCCTGTGATCCGTGCGCGCGTCCAAGGCCTTGGCTGGGCCTGGTCGAGGCTTGGCGTGTGTTGGTGATGCGTGTGGCTTGCTGGGCGATGGCCTGGCCTCGTGCTGGGCCTTCGTCTAGCGAGCCTCGTCCGATGCTAATTCGTACGATACGCTTCCGATTAAATTCCCGATTCCGGAATTCATTTCCGATACGAACAATATTTAAAATTTCCGATTCCGGAATTAATTTCCGTTTCGAACAAATATTTAATATTTCCGTTTCCGGAATTATTTTCCGATTTCGATAATATTTCCGATTATGACAATATTTCCGTTTCCGGCAATATTTCCGATTCCGGCAATATTTCCATTTCCAATAATATTTTCCGATACGTACCATGTTTCCGTTTCCAGTAACATCTACCACTTGGATAATATTTATATTTCCGACACGATCCATATTTCCGTTTCCGGTAATATCATCGTTTTCGGAGTATTCATTTCTTGCTTTTGACGATCTCAGCTCCCACTGAATCCAAGATCCGTCGATTCCGAATATCCATAGATGGAGTATTTAATGCCATTAAATACTTGATCCGTTTACGTACTATTTGTGTGACCCTACGGGTTCAGTCAAGAGTAAGCTGTGGATTAATATCATTAATTCCACTTGAACTGAAGCGACCTCTAGCTAGGCATTCAGCTCACTTGATCTCACTGAATTATTAACTTGTTAATTAATACTGAACCGCATTTATTAGACTTAACATTAAATGCATACTTGGACCAAGGGCATTATTTCCTTTAGTAACACCCTAATAATTTCTTGCTTTTATAAAACCATTTTCCAACTTAAAATAAAGGAATGACTAAAGTATTGTCGCCACCGTGATAACGGTTAAGGCTAGTACCAGAATTACGCAGCGGAATTTAAGGTCAACTAACTTTTAAAAACATAATTAATAAAATATTGAGGCCTCCTACAATTTGGAACCATGACGGCCCAAAAACCAAAGTATAAAAAGTTCAACAGTTTCAAACATAATTAAAGCATTATTAAATAGTTCAAAATACGAAAGCATGCAACTCTCTCGATCATCCCAAGCCACATGATTTCAATCTACCAACCTGCTATATTATTCTACTCCCCATCAATGCAAATGCAAATGACAGATCATCATAGGGTCATTAAGGCTAAGGCCATGACCAAAGAAAGACAAAGCACGTAGTCAGCAAAAAGCTGAGTACTTACAAGAATAGGGTGAAATAAAACTAAAAGCATGTATCACTCACTAAGTACTAATCAACATGCAAAAGCCATATAATAATTAACAAACCAATCATGAATACAAGACTCGACTCTTGACTCACAATTTAATTAGAATAAGCTTCGAACGGAGCCAACCATACACCACATAATAAATAACAAAATCGGGCCATACCGAGTGTCGGGCCATACTGACGGAATTCCTGCGCATAATATAAATGAAACAACGTCTTGTATCATTAGTAGGAGTACGAGCTTTCCGGCAAGACTCCCCCCCATTGTTCATACTCAAGGTATATACGTTCCAAGAGTTTTGAAGCTTGTTCTGGTTGCACTTTACGTTTATTAATATTTTACTAAAGGTGGACTCAAGACTCAACAACGTACACACATACAATTAATAAATGACAACCAAAACAATCTTATTTTAATGCCTTAGGACTTGTGATCAACAAAGCAAGACACTTGTGAAATTACTACCATGTTCCTCCCCACGAAAGTGAGATTCCACATCATGCCCATTAACATGAGGGTTGTGCCCTTGCACGACAAATCATAAGTCATTTCATATAATATTCCCAACTGAACCCTACATGTGCGGTGGCTTACGTTAGCTAACCCTTCACATGTGGTAAAATAAATAGTACAACGAAGTACGAATAATTGGCTCAAAGCATGCTAGACATCCCGTACAATAGCATACAAATAAATAATTCATCCCTTGCATGTGAAACAAATCATACATGCATAAATATTGAACAACATGATTGACAATGAAATCCATACTCATAATAATCCCAACATGCTTGTTCAACCAATAATTCAACAATGCCAATACAATAATCCACATGATCGTTCACCAAAACAAATATGAATCCACATAATATAATTCACATCATCGACAATCATGTAATGTCCCTTGGCAAATAATGTGGTCGCCCTAGACTTGTACGTACCTTGAATACCTAAGCGTAGGGGCCACTTTGCAATAACGAGCACTCACTTAGAAATCACCTCCTATCATCAAAATAATGAAACTTAAATTATTTCCATGTTCATTAAATTTCCAGCAACTTTATAAAATCTAAAACCTCATTTAAACTTTAGACTTCAATCGTTTTTCAATAATATAATCGTCTCAATTTGCAAAACCAATCCCTAGTACGAAAACATACTTTTTCCGCCTTTAAATAAATAAAAATCAACACTTTAAGCCTTTATTCAAATCTGAAAATTTAATTGATTATCATAATTAAAATCATCACCTAATTATGCTAATCAATTGACTCATTAGGTCCAGATTAAAACCCTAACTTGGAAATCCCAATAAAACCAATTTATCATCATAAAAATCAATTCTCTATTAAATAAACGAATCTGAAAATTCATACTTTAATAATTAAAACAAGCCTAATGAATCACAACACGTAAATCCTCAAAGCACGGTGTTCATAACCGATTCCCGGCATTTTAATCATTCAAAACAATAATAATATTATAATTTAAAATACGGAATTGAAATAGAATAGGTAAGGAAGAAGAGAATTATACTAATCTGGCTTATAGCACGGAACAACCACGAATATAATGTGATTGCGCGAATAGAATTGGACAAACGGATCAAAACAACACACACACACACACACAAACGCTCGTGTGTGTGCGCGCGCAGCAAAGGGGCGACGAGCAGGGGCAGCGACAAGGGCAGCGCGCGCGGGGCTGGGAGAATAAAGGGGTTCATTTAATGATGGGGAGTCCTATTTATAGGCTCCCTATTTTCAATGGGCTAGGCTTAGGAAAATAGAATTGGGCTTAGGGAAATAAATGATTAGGCTAGCTTAGGACTTGAATTAAATTCTTTTGATTGGGCTCGTTTAATAAAACGAATTGTACTTTTTATTTAAAACCCGAACCTTTAAAATTTCTTGCGACCCATTAAATTTCTCGACTCAAGAATTAAATTCGTTTCGTAATTAATTAAAATAATAAATATTCTAATTAATTAAAATACATTTAAATATTATTTAAATGCGAAATAAATACCAAAAATCGTAAAATGCTTTATAAATATAATAAAATATATTTATAAATATTATAAAAATACGAGGTATTACAATTGTTGTTCGGACATCACACTCTGGGACCGTCGCCTCCTCCTTGATGAAGCGGGTTATGTAACCTTTTAGCGATTCGTCTGGCCGCTGGACTATCTGGTATAGAACTCTTGTTTGTTTCTCCAATCCAATGCTGCTGACAAATTGTTGGTTGAACATGCTGTTGAGATGGGCAAAGGAGGTGATGCACCCATTGGGCAGGATGGTTAACCATTTCAAGGCGGGCCTAATCAGTGTCGACCCGAAACCTTTGCACAGGCTGGCTTCTCTCATTTGTTTTGTGACTGGAATCGTCATCATACGCTGCTTGTAGGTTAATATGTGGTCCATGGGATCATAGGTTCCGTCATACATTGGCATATTGTGTGGGATGAATCATTTTGGGATGTCGATTGCATCAATTGAGTCGACATAGGGTGAGTCGACATAATAGTCCAGACTGGCTTATTTGATGGGTGTGGGCACTCCAGGTATTTTTTTTTTATCATGGTCATGATTTGTTGGAGCTGATGATGATTGGTACTCTCGCATATGTTGTTAAGCACCGGGACATGGGGCTAAATGTTTCGGTTAAGCTGGCTCGGAGATGTTGGTAGTGATATTCTTAGGTTGGTTCGGTTTGAATTGCGGAACGACTTGCTGCATGATGGGGGTCGGACCTTGAGGGAAACCTGTACCTGCAACACAAGGAAAAGAGTCATAAAATTATGGTCGACTGGAACAACTGATCTGAGAGGAGTGCTTTGGATAGAGTAGTTTCTCGTGGAGTCTGGGTGGACGCATATGGGGGAGTTGAATGTGACGCGTGGTAGGTCAGAGGAGTCTCCATAAGCTACGGTCGCGCTGCCAGTGTAGAGGTCGGCAGAGCATTGGTGAAAAGTTGAACGACTTGCTGCGGAAGCGTCTGATTCCAGGGTGCCTGTGGATGCGCCATTGGAGGTGGCGGCGTCCTTTGTGGTGGTTCCGACACGGGATCTTGTACCGACATAGTCACCACGGGAGGAGGTAGGGGACGCGACGTAGTGCTGGAGACGGGAGTCAGCATAGGGACGGATATCGTCAACTAGGGGCGCCGATCTGCAACAAGATGGCCTGGGCAGCTGATGCGGCCGCGGGTGTCCCTGCGACGCTGACTTGGAGTGCTTGAGTCTGAGGGTGAGGAGGCAACCACCCTGGGTCTTGACGAGGTTGACTCGTCAAGGGCTCAAACTCGCGGATCTGCTCAAGGATGGGACCACGAGGAGCACCAAATGGTATGAACAAGGGACTATCAGGGGTGACGTCGAGGTCAAGACGGCGGTTTAGGCCGGAGGTGTCTCGACGGTACTGGAATCTGGAACCAGTGGCGATGGAGGTTGCAGACCTGATCTGCGACTGGAGGGCTTCATTCTCCTTTTGGAGGAGGGTTATGCGTTGTTCCATGGCCTCAATACGGCGGGTGACATCATTGGATGAGCTTGGATTTCCGAACATGGTGGTGAGGTGGAATTATTGAGCTGCTTTTTTATTGTTTGCCCCACGGTGGCCACCAAATTGTTTTGGACGAATTCTACTTAGAGTCGAATTCGTCTTAGGGAGGTGCTAACAATCAATTTAAGCAAGAAAATGTCAAGATTACAAGAGCAAGATTCGAGAGGAAAGTAGTATATTATTTAGAAATATTGTAGCGTATCTTTTACAAGCAATCACGGACGACATTTATACAATTGTGCATGCCTAATAACGTACAAAAATGATTAAGTTGCTAATTAATGACTTGGCTCCTAGACTTTAGCTTTGTCACTTAATGTGCCGTAACTTTCGTCTTCCTAGCAGCCGTTGTGTAGGCGGGCAAGTCGAACGTTATTCATGCCCAACTGGCTGCCACGCATGCTCCATGTGGAATGCTTATACTGACTGACTGAAGATAACCTTCATATCTCCATAACTTCCCTTTTACCGGAAATATAAAGTACTATAAAACCCTGAAGCAGGATCGACAAAAATTGACACCAACAAACAAGTTTTTAGCGCATAATTCAACCCTAAGCTTGGTAGCCTAGTCTGTATTGAAGAATTACAGTTCCAAGCGTCTCTAATGATCATCCTATAAGATAATGTGCTAGTGCTCATTTGCTTTTAGCATCAACAAAAAACAACCACCAAGGTATGGAGTATATGCGAGACAAAAGATCGAGAGGTCAGTTCATGGGGTGGGCCGTGGGTGGTTACATTAATCTTTTGATGACGAATTTTGGCTTGTTACAGATTTACAAGTTCGCAACAAATCCCCTAACTTTTTCCTTTTGGAAGACTTATGCCTCCAAACGCAATATTTTCCATTGATATTTATCAAAATTTTCTCTTTTGTAAGTACACCATGTTCCTAATTGTTGAGGAGGTAGTACTACGTATAGGCTCATTTGCCGAGGAGTATGGTATTCATGATCATTTGTAAAGCCGTCTATTCTCAACCCCAATCGTTGAACCCGCTGACTTAACCCGATCGTTAAGAACTCGAATCATTAGTAACTCGTGAATTGGAACCCGAAATCAGATCTGATCCGATTATTTTCAATCCGAACCCGAACCGTCTCGGAAATATTAACCTGATTAAGACCTAAAACCTGATAACAAAGCGTCTTGGGCAACCCGAACCGTTTCTACCTGAACATAATGGATCCGAAAACCATTAATGACCAGATATATTTCAATCTCAATCGTTTCAACCTAGGAAAACTCGTTTAATCCGGACCTTTACAACCCGGACTGATTGTAACCCGAACTGTTTCAACCCGAACCGCTTACAACCCGAACTGTTTCAACCCGTACCGTTTACAACCGAACTGTTTAACCCGAACCATTTACAACATGTAAACCGTATACAACCCGTTTAATCCAAACCGTTTATGATCATATTCAACTGATTATTGGAGTGATCAAATATAGAATGTTACATTCCTTCATTCTTGACAATGTTATAAAACTTATGATTTCGTATTATTTTATTTTTCTTGCACTCTTTCATTGACTCATATTCAACAGATTATTCGATTACTAAACTAAATTGATCTAATTCAATACGTTATAAGCTCATAACCAACAAACTAAACGGAAAACTATGTTGTTTTAACTAAATCGACTTCATTCATTAACAATTGAACTTGTTTGTCTCGTTTCGTTGTTGAACATGTTAGTCTCATTGCTATTTAAACCAATATGAATACACGATAAACTTGTACTTACTAACTTTACAAATTTATTAGGTATTAGTTCATCATTATCGATTATTAATTAGTACGTTATTAGTTATTAATTCATCAATAAATGTTTCATGAATACGAAGTAAAAAATTCTATTAGTTATTAGTTCATCATTATTGATGATTAAACAAAGTCATATACAATATACTAACTAACTCTACCTGTCTGAATAAATTAATACTTTTAAAATTTAGTTACCGCTCTTGTCTCATAATTAAGACATACATATTATAATTTAGAAATGTATTGAAAATTGTGATTTAGTAATAACCCGACATTCTTATTAATTTGGAACCATATTGACCTGACCCGATATGAACCTGTTACAACCCGACTAAACCCGTTTAAAACCCGTCGTATTCCGACCTGACCCGACCCGACTATAACCCGACCCAATATGACCCGAACATGTTACAACCTGGCTAAACCCGTTTACAACCCAACCTAACCCGATTTGAACGGGACATGGTATCGACGGCCCGATATGAACTCAACCCAATATGGACCTGTGCTCACCAACCCGACCCTTTATATTTTTTACCCAATAGCCAAAATCTTGTTTTAACCTGAACCGATGAGCCCGACCCGAACCCGTTTTGTTTGTCCGAATTGAGACCCTTACTTGTAATAAATATAATGTCATTTAGTCCTATTTTTATCTCTATTATACTTTGGTGTACATATAAATCAACTCTGGAGAAATTTGGTTGAAATACCTAAAATGTCATTACTTTTTATAAATCATTCTTATTAAAATGAGTGTCATGCATACTTTTAAAAAATCCGAAACACGTATTATTACGTACATTTAGGCATGTTTAGTACTCCTTTTGTTTTTTTTTCTTAATTTTTTATTTTTGGGTATCTCAAAATGTTCTTTACAAATAATTTTATATTATCACATAAGTATTTTAATATTCTATCAAAATTTATGTCAAATGATTATTTTAACCAATTAAATTCATTGGATCACTTAATCTCTCACACTTTTCTATTGGTAGATTAAATTTTTCTCATTTGCCCAATATCATAATTTTGATAAGAGTGAAAACAATATAAGTAAACATAATTTTCCTTGTTTAACTGAAAAAAATAGAGGAATCTCAATGTACATTAATTAGTTGTTAATAAATGTGCAAAAGGCCAAACGTAAAGAACAAAAAAAACGGATGAAGAATAAATTTAGCAAAAGTAAATAAGAAGGGGAAAGGGTAACATTAACTAGTACTCCGTACTTATTACTCTCTTCGTATTTTAAAAAGAGATACACTTTGATCGTCACGTAGTTTTAGCAGAGTGAGTTGAATTAATTAAAATAAGATGAAACTGGGTAGTGGGTGAATTATTTATGATACTTAAAAAATGATGTGAGTAAGTATGGGGACCACGAGAAAGAGAGAAATGTTAAAATATTTAAAAAAATGTATCTCTTTTTAAAATACAGTCGTTTAAGGAAAGTGCATCTCTTTTTAAAATACAAATGAGGTATCATTATAAGTTGTAGATATACCTTAGGAAATGAATCACTTGTGACAAATAGGGATTGAGGAGGGTAACCATTTTGTTACCATAGGGTTAAGAGAGGTAACAAATAGTGGTGATGATTACCCTTAGAAAATAAATTGTGTTACAAAACTCTCATACAAAACTAGGTAATGCAAATAATTAAGTGATTTCATTTCCATCGCTTAAAACCACTGTATCACACATGCATGCTATTAGATCTAGTTCAATTGAAGTCATTCGGAACTAAATCAGTACTTGGCCAAATTATGATTAGATAATTTTCAGCTAGAAATATCTCATGATAATTTGCATTAATTAATATTTAATAACCAAGTCAAAGCTGAACTAATCTCTACTAATTATGTAGGTCAAGATGCTACTTTTTTTTTTTGATAATATATATCAAGATGCTACTTGATTCAGCATGAACGTCACAAAACCTTTAACTAATATTTCAATAACATTTTTGGAATACTATCCCCAGAATATATCTACAACACCTATTTCAATAAAAAAAAATTGTTTGGTACTCTTTGTTCTTTATTTTTAACATTTTCTTAAAACTATCTAATCCAAATAGTTTTAATGTTTAATTTTTTGCATCAATGTCCAAGTGTCACGATAGAATGTTTTGGCACTCTTGTCTATTGGGCGGCAAAAACACAGGCCTTGTGCGGAATTGAGTCGAAGGGCGCTCTTGTATATAGAAACAAGAGAGGAATGCGAGCGTATTACTAGCCATTAACGAATTACTAGTTTACTCTGAAATCATGGTTTCAAATCTTGTTGAACAATATTACTTCGTACTAGTTTTGTTAAATGTATATGAATGACATGAAACGAGACCAATGAATTGAACAAGGGTCAAGAGAGAGTGCCGCTGACACATGAACTTCTTAGTAAGGTTTTAGTACTTCACACTCCATCTGTTTCGTTTTAATGGTTACACTTTACTTTTTCAAGATTGTCAATCCAAATTAAATGTTTAAACATTAATATCTCTAATTCTATACTCGTGAAAATATTTAAAAAAATTGATATTTTGAAAACATGTCAAGACGAACTATGATATCTCACGATTTTGTTTTTCTTTACCTATAAATAACAAACGATATGATTGTCAAATTGAAATTCGTAATAGTGTATGTCAAAAGCCAAAGTGTAACCATTAACATGAAATGAAATAGAAGGAGTATAAATAGTTGGATTATTAAGCAACAATTGCATAAAGAGTGTAGTTCAAAAAGTGTAGTAGATAGTGTTACTTTTGGTCCCATAAATTTATGATTTGTGAATAATAAAAGTAACATAGAATCCTTCTTTGCGGCTTACCTCAGCTGCTCAGATTCCATGATAATCTACATCTAGAGCTATAACCATATACACAAAGTTCTTCAAAAAGAAAGTTTAGTCCCACTTCTAAAGATGACAAAGATTTTACATTAATTCTTAGTATACGGCCAAGTAATCGATCAAGTCTTATTCCAATGTGCGTGGAACTACACTCATGTACGAGTGCTTTTTTTCTCTAACACTTTCTATATATGTAAATCGTAAATCTACGAATAAAATCATTTTCATCTATCATATTTTCATGTTCCACTTAAAGAGGACCATTAAAATAATTTGTATGGTTTCAAATTAAGAAAATAATTCTTCCATAGCTTCGTCATATATGATTGATCTTTAGTTCTTTCGAAAATGATAAAGGTCGCAACATGCGACCTTTAAGCCGTGTCACAATGATGACATGACATGCTTATGTGTCATGATTTAAATTGGAAACTAAAATATTTAACTTATATAATATATTATACATGTTTCAAAAAAGGTAGAAAAATCTTAATATTCTAATTTGTTTCCTTATTTATATCGTCTACCTTATTTACATATTTTCATAGTAAAAATATTGAATTGATAGTAAAAATATTCTGATGACACATAGTCTACGTGGCGCCTATATGTACCAATTAAACTGCGACACGTAAGATTGTGACAACTAAATGTTGTCGCAACTTGCGACATTTATCATCACCCTAGTTCTTTATATAGTTACCTATAAACTTGCGTGACAATAATTTTGACCAATTTCTACATAAAACTGTTTTTTTAGTAGCTTCAGCGACATGTAGGAGAGAGTTTTTTAAACCAGTTTAACGTGTAAAGATATTATTGATTTTTTACAAAGTATCGTCCCCAACTTTAGTTAGTAAAGCATGAGATCGATATGAAATAAGATTAATTTATTGAGATAGGGTACGTAGGTTTGTTGCCATTTTTGGTGTCTTTAGCAATTCCAAAAGCATATGACTAAACAAGGTAAGGTAAGGTAGAGTAGGATTGGATTTTTGTGATGCATGGTGTAAGGAATATCAATAATAGTACGTAAGTATAAATAGCTTTTAAATAAGTGGAGGTAGTTATTAGTTAAGTTAGTGCTCGAATTCCTGCACATACACAATATTAAAGGATGTGATTGAAAGCTATGGTTTTCGACATTTACATTTTATCATGTCACCCCTAACAGTTCCTTCCTAATTTTTTGGTTGTAAATGAGTCACGAGGGTAAATAAATTGCAAATAGGGGAGGGGAAATTCGAACCTGATACCTATTGTACATAAAATCTCAGTCTTATCCATTATGACAAGCATTCATTAATAACAGTTCTTTCCTAGTGATATTTAGTAAAGTAGTTGTCTTTTCTTGGGTGCCGTCATATCATTTTAATCTTTAGTTACGGTCCTTTATTATGAGCACAATTTGTATAGTATTCCAAGGCATGTCTTTGAGGGAGTGCAAATAGCCCTATAACACATGACTTCTTATTTTGTGAGGCCCCCAAACCAAAAAGCCCACTTTGTATAAGTATTCGAACTTTTTTTCTTACGGGGTATTATTTTTTGGGTGATCGAATATATATATATATATATATATATATATATATATATATATATATATATATATATATATATATATATATATATATATATATATATATATATCGTGGATCATATATTTCAATTTAAGGGCCTAAGTTTTGAATGTGTATATGATTTCTGAAAAGTTTGTCTTGAGTATTCTATTTTTCCTATCATATATATATCGATAATTGAGCACGTGAGTATTCTATTTTTGCCTTGATGGTCTGTACTCAAACTGTATATAATGTGTCACATATGCGTAACCCCTTTCCCCTATTTGTACTTTGTAGTTTCACTAGTTTGTAATCATTATTTAGCAATACCTCTGCTCCTGAAAATTTGTTATGCCTTGAAATATGTGTCCAAAGTATGAAAACTTTGACCATAAATTCTCACTAATATATACATCAAGACGTTATCATATAACATCTTGTTAGATTGGTCTTGTATATATTTTTAGAATATCAGCTTTTATAAATTTTTTCACATATGAAATAGGATTTATTAGTAGTTAATTATTACATTGGGGTCCTTGCAAATAATAAGTGTAAATAACGTTAAGAAACGGAGGTAGTAGTAGTTATTTTCGGCTGTTGTAACTCTTTAGTTAAGTATTTTGTTTGGTAAAGAAAATTAGTTAAGTATTTTCTTGATATGTTCATACAAGTGTTTTTATTACTATTTTTGTGAACATTTATGCAAAACATTTTATTGACACACGCAATACGTACGTTCATATAGGACTAGCTAATTTCTGAGGTGAGACATATTATTATCATTTTTTAGCATATTGCTCCGATCCCCATTGTTTGGGGATTCTTAGTATGCTACTTGGTTTGTGATGTCTTTTCCCTTTTAAAGAGAGGTCTCGAGGTTCGTTATCTCGTGATGTTACTTTCTTTCTATGTCTTGCATTGTCTTTCAAGTTCCACAAGTTATTAGAGGATCACCTCAGTGCCACCAAGCCCTCACCCTTTGTGGAATAGAAAGTTTGGAAAGCTTATGTATTGTAGGTTTTGGTACCAAAAGTTTGAAGTTGTGCTACCTTCAACATGGGTCCAACTGTCAAGGGCTAATAAGATCGAAGGGCAATTACTTTAAGTTTCTCAGTTCAAGTTTTTGGTGTAAGAGCAACTAATGTTGGTGTTATTAATTTAGTTCATGCAAAGGTCTCTAAAGGCCTAGTAGTGTTGTAAAAGTCTTTATTTCTTGTATATATGACTAGTCTTATATACACGTGATGCGTGTGTGATTATATAAAAACTAAAAATTGTCGTTTTACATCTAATCAACCACAATAATATGCAAAAAAAATCGATCACAAAACTCATCTGAACACAAAAAAAAGACATCATCTCTATTAAAAACATCTAGATAATGATACAATGTAATACGCATGCTCTTACATGACAAAAAATCAAAATTGTAATACCAAAAAAACATATAAATATTGTATTTGAAAAAAAAAATCTAGCAATGTACTTGTCTAACCACATACACTCCTTCGCCGAATCGATTTACAATTTTGCATACCTTGATCTTCGTTTCCGCGCATTGTAAAATTCTAAAACTACACATACAACGTATTATTTTACCAAATTATCGTAACCTTTTTTGTGCATGTACAAATTATTATAACCTTATTAATATTATTTCACCAGATTACTCATAAAATTAATCAAATCTCACTTATAATAATAATTAAAAAAACAAAAAAAACGACTAAAGTTGGATGGATTCTAGAGTAATTACATGTATTGGCACGAGTTCAGCTGGGTGAAGTTTATATAAGGAGCCGGTGATTATTTTATTACGGGACATGTATGCTTGATTTAGATTATTTTTTGTATTTTTTAATAATGGTAGACTTAAGAAGGGCAGGTGGAGCTAATGGAGATGATTTTAATTACTTAGGGTGCGTTCTGTTCACCTTAAAAAAAATAAGTTAGTTTCAGTTCCAATAAGTTCAGATAAGTTTTAATAAGTTCCAATAAATTCAGATAAGTTCACATAAGTTTCAATAAGATTCAATAATAATAATAATAATAATAATAATAATAATAATAATAATAATAATAAAAATAAAATAATAATAATAATAATAAATAAATAATAATAATAATAAATAATAATAATAATAATAATAATAAATAATAATAATAATAATAATAATAATAATAATTAATAATAATAATTAATAATAATAATTAAATAATTATTCTTATATTATTATTCTTCTTCTTCTTAATAATAATAATAATATTATTATTATTATTATTATTATTATTATTATTATTTTTAAACCACCAAAACGTTACGAGCTTAACAAGTTACAAAGATAAAGTAAACTACAAGAAGTTGGTGGGGAGCCGAGATACAATCTGGGCCCCCACTCCTCTAGCTATGGCGAACCCGATCCTGCTGAAAATGTGGGCAGCTGCCCGTGCCCCAATGTCTTGAGCCCTGGAGTACGTCTAGACCCGCTTCAGCAACGAAACAGCCCCTTTCTCTAATTCCCCAAAAGAAGAGAAGGAAAAAGGAAAGAAACCGTAACCCAAAGCCCTACAACGTGCCGCGTACTTAGCCTGCTTCCGCTGCGTAGCTACCGCCACAACCCGACCCAGAACGAAGTCTGACAACCCAGATTGCGTCATAGGGGAAGACCCAGTCAAGTCAACACACACATCTACACCGCCATCCCAAGAATAAAGCAATATATCTGCAGGACGAAGAGCTCCATCACTCTCACTAGTCAGCCCAACATCAACCTCCTTGCGAGCGGAAATACCCGACCGATAGCAAATATCCAAAAGGGTATCGCGAACAACATTATGTCGATGTTTAATACCCACAATCCCAGCACAAGACACGGCATGATCCCCATAAATGTCCCCATCGAAAACCCGAGAGCAAGAAGAACACGACGTCGAATCAGAGAACAACGGAATACCCAACCTATAGCAAAGAACCGAATGATAAGTTTTACCGTTCATACTCTGGCCTAAACCCGAGATGGGGACTGCCCGCAACCAAGCTGAGGACTGATCCCCCTGCTGTGATTTCCAAAGTGCAACATGACGTGAAGATAAGGAGTAGGCGGATTCCGCATCAGCAGTAACCTTCGTGAAATATATGTCTGTCAATTTCTTCATGAGAGTGGGGGCAGCGATCTCACTAGGGCTACTCATAAGGTCGGTCTCCACGGTCCTATTGAAAAGACCAAGAGCATCATCAAAGGCCGACCCCGGACCATCAACACCTGAAAGCCGAAGAAGCGAATCCTGCAAACCAGAAGACTGCAAACGGGATGCAAGAAAAGCATAATGCCGAACATCACCAGCTGAATAAACACCCAATCCCCCATAAGAATAAGGCAAGGTAGCAAGACGCCATTGCCAGTCACCGAACCCAGGTCCCGAAGCAGTCACGATACGCTCTAAAGAAGCCCGAAGAGCCACATCAAAAGATAACTGGGCCGCTTCAAAAAGATGAGGCGGACAAGTGCGCATAGCAAAGTAGAGTTTAGAAACCCCAGTGCACGCACGAAGAAGCAACAACTCACAGTGGGGATCATTAAGCTTAGCTACAGCATCCATCAACACAACAGTCTTCGACACCCGTCGCGAAACCAACTCCTTACAAAAAGAGGAATCCGTACTGACTGGACCACCAAGCAACTTAACACCAAGCGCAGGACGAGCAATATCCGTAGGAAAGACACCCTCTAGACGACTGCGTGGGTCCTCCGAAGGCCAGAAAACCTCTGTCTTCTCAACATTAACATGGAGACCTAAATGAGGACCCTCCTCTAAAATCAACCCCAAGACCTTTCCAACCACCAAAGTGTCACCAGCGATAGTGCCATCGTCCAAGTACCAAGCCTGAAGAGATAGATCAAAAGAGTCTCTGATTCGACACACCAATGGATGTAGAACCAAACAAAATAGCAAAGGGCCGAGAGGATCCCCTTGCTGCACACCTTGACAAGACCACAAGGTATGCTCCCCATAATACAACCGCGCTGGAGAAGAGTAGCAGAATTCAACCCAACGCGAAAGAGCAGGACAATGTAGCCGAACCTCACGCAACAAAGCCGATCGATCAACCAAATTGAATGCATTCTGAAAATCCACCAATAACATAGAGAGGCCAACATCGGCCCCACAAGCCTCAACCAAACGATTGACAGCATGGAGAATGGCCTCACCACCCGCTGGAACCCCAACTCCAAACTGAAGCCCTACTAAGTAGTTTCCTAAAGGGGTAAGTAAGGGGTCGAACTCTCGGGGGTCAAGCATTTTCCATACTTGCAACACACATGTAGCTACTAGCACACTTAACCTTTAAAACCAATCAACGGTTGGGTTGTTTGCACAACTTGTCACTAATTGCACAAACGAGTAAACCACAATAATAAAGGATAGGACTAGGGAAGAGGGATTTCATCCATCTATGGAAAGTCACAACTCTTGTACTAGGCCGGAATCGAAACATGAAAAGGACTCTTATAAGTACGTATCATCCGACTTTCACCGTCGAGACCCGTTTCTACAAGTGAGCGTTGCCCGATCGAAGGTCAAAACACTTCTAAAACATTGAACATAACACTTTTGTCATCTCAATCCACCCTAAGTGGGTGAATATCAACATGGGTGAACACATAATCCTACCTAGCCCCGATAGTCACGGTCACTAGACTTCGGAAGACACTTAGTAACATCTCATAATTAAGGACGAGCGATCAAGACCCCCGAATCCTCCTTGCGGTACCACTGTAAGGTCACACAAGGGGTGTAGGAACAAAATCATTGAGTCGGCATCCTGATGCTCATACTAATAAGAAAAAGGCCTAAATCACCACAAGAATTTTTAGAAAGGAAAATACTCAGTAACACAAGAAAAAGAGAAATCATACCATAATTCTACTAGGGGTCACCCAACCTCTAGGCCTAAGAGAATTACTCACACATAATAACACTTAAACCTAGTAGATCTAAGCAAACCATACATGAAAACATGACTTTCTATTTCGAGTAAAGAAACTTGACCTAAAAGATGAATATGGGGATGAACATCAAGAACATAACAAATTGGGTAAAAAAACTCAACCTCGAATCATGAACTAAAAGCTCAGAAATTGAAATGAAATCAATTGCATAAAAGCTATAAAGGAATTAAGCATATAAACAAAAGAAATTACATGAATTGAAAAAGGAGATCTTTCTCCTAAATGTGCAGAAATTAAAAAGACAAATTAAGCAAATTAAAGATTAATCTAGAAAGCAATAAAGGTGTGAGAGTGTGTAAACCTAAGAGAAAACAAAATGACAGAAAATAAGTCTAATACACACTCCACATATGTGGTTATAGGGTAACCTTCTATTTATACTAAGGGGAACATGTACCAAAAAAGTAGGGTTATTGTCAGACACTACACAAGCTTCATCAGCTCTGCACAACCCGTGCAGGTGTTGCACGACTTCGACCTGAATCTGGGTAGCAGGTGTTACACGACCCCATGCCAAATGTGCTTGACCCGTGCAGAGGGTCATGCACCATAACTGCATGAGCTAAGTCAAATCGTGCACGATCCGTGCATAGCTGCTACCCATTGGCGATCCTTCCTCTGGTACGATGTAAGGGTTGCGTCATCCGTGCAAGGATCATGCCCATAGCTTCCTTATTTCTCTTCTACGTACTCTTCTCCTGTTACATAAACATCGTGTTTCCTTCAAACACAAGATTCAACTTGGTGGAAGTTTTCCACCCATACTTCTGTTCGTGAAAGCCTTCAATGATAATAATGAGGTGGGATGACGAGGATGCCACAAAGCTTACGCTCGAACCCCATTGATGTAGTAAATCTCTCTTTTGGATTAGCAGGACATCCATACTCCGTGCGTTGCTTTAACTTGGCCTGGAAATATGGAGAAAGGATCTCTCCGTAGAAAACAAGTAAAGAAATGTAATAGAGTAGGAATAGCTCTATATGCAACTATATGCAACTAAACTACGCTAACGTGTACACCAAAGAGATCCTAATTGGCCCCTAAAGATGCGAAAATTACAAGCACATCAATTAGAAACATCCTTCTTGAAGGAAATAATGCCCTTGGTCCAAGTATGCATTTAATGTTAAGTCTAATAAATGCGGTTCAGTATTAATTAAAAAGTTAATAATTCAGTGAGATCAAGTGAGCTGAATGCCTAGCTAGAGGCCGCTTCAGTTCAAGTGGAATTAGTTATATTAATCCACAGCTTACTCTTGATTGAACCCGTAGGGTCACACAAATAGTACGTAAACGGATCAAGTATTTAATGGCATTAAATACTCCATCTATGGATATTCGGAATCGACGGATCTTGGTTTCAGTGGGAGCTGAGATCGTCACAAGCAAGAAATGAATACTCCGGAAACGATGATATTGCCGGAAACGGAAATATGGATCGTATCGGAAATATAAATATTATCCAAGTCGTAGATGTTGCCGGAAACGGAAACATGGTACGTATCGGAAAATATTATCGGAAATGGAAATATTGCCGGAATCGGAAATATTGCCGGAAACGGAAATATTGTCAGAATCGGAAATATTATCGGAATCGGAAAATAATTCCGGAAACGGAAATATTAAATATTTGTTCGAAACGGAAATTAATTCCGGAATCGTAAATATTAAATATTGTTCGTATCGGAAATGAATTCCGGAACCGGGAATTTAATCGGAAGCGCATCGTACGAATTAGAATCGAACGAGGCTTGCTAGACAAAGGCCCAGCACAAAGCCAGGCCCACGCCCAGCAAGCCGAGCGCCCAACACGAAGGACACAAGCCTCGCCAGGCCCAGGGCAAGGCCAGGCCCAACAAGGCTGCTGGCGCGTGCGCTGAGCGTGCTCGTGGGATGCGAGGCAGCGCTCATGCGTGTGGGCCGCAAGGCCTGCGCGGTGCGTGCTTCCCTCGTGGTCGTGCGACGCTCGTGTTCGTAACGAATCCTAATCCTATCGGAATTTGTGCATTGATTAAATCCTAATCCTAAAAGATTAAATTTATTATTTAGAGTTCTAATAGGATTCTAATTAATAAATCCATATCCTAGTAGGATTATAATTCCTTTCCATAAACTCTATAAATAGGTGCCTAGGGTCACATATTTACATTGAGATTTAAAAAGTATTCAAAAGGTAAGATTTTCAAGCAAAAATCAGCCAAACACTTGGAAACCATATTAGCCGAAAATCCTAGAACCTTAAGGGTGATTCTAGTTGGTCAAGCTTAAGGCGGATCCGGACGTGCTGTGGACTATCTACGGAGGGACGACACTTGGAGTCCTAAAGACTTGTTCTTGTTCGGTTCGGGCGCAGCTAGGGAGGGCACGCTACAAAGTGTATGCCTCAGAGTTATGCTAAATGATTATGTGTAAATAATATGTTTCCTGGCATTATGGTTTTTCCGTATGATTTATGTTTATTCATATGTATCATAACCTAACAGTGGTATCACGAGCCTCTTATTATTTTCATAATCTAAATTGCATGAACATGGTTAAATTTTACAAATTTGCAAAGAATTAAAGGGTTGATTAATTTTCGTAATTAATTGCAAATTGTGTTTATTTAATATTCGTTACTCATCCAAATCGAGTGATTTTTGTGTCAATTCTGCATGTAAAAGGCATTCTAAAATTTTGACAAAAGTACTATTTTTCGGCCGAATCCAGAATTCCCAAATTCGAAGCCTAACTATGACTTTTCGGAGGTTTTAGTTTTTCGAACGCAAAAGTTTGTAAATTTAAGATGTTAAATTAAGTATTTGCGATTCTTGTTGATAAATCTTGAGTTTTTGATTGACCTACTGTATATGTTTAACAATTATGAATTCCTAGATTTGTTAATTATACAACCTAATTTGATGATTAATTTGTTGAAATTCGAATAATTTAGAATTGATTTGATTTTCATGATTAATTAATAATTTAATTAGGTACCAATGATTAAAATCCACCATAAAAATTGTTAATTTATGTTAAATTTTTAATTTTTATGACCTAGATTTGAATCCATGTTAATCGGAAATTAATTGATTAATAAATTTTCGATTTTTTCGCCCTAAAATTATGAAATTAATATGATTTATTAATTTGTCATTAATTTTGGAAATAAAAGTTTTAATTTTTATGCAATTCGCTCATAAAACTTGCACGCAAAAAGCAATGGACGCTACGTATTACCCTTAAGGGGTGTTGTATAGTGCGGGCATGCGACGACGAGCAAGGGAGCTCGTCGCCCATGCAGTACGATGCAACGAGCAAGATCCATGGCACACGAGCACAAGGCAGCACGCTGCCCTGTGTCGAGTGCTGTATGGGCGAGTGGGCAAGGGCGAAGGGCCAAGGCGCAACCCATCGGGCAGACGCGTGTGGGCAGCGAGCGAGCTGCGCCACAGCGCGCGCTGCCACGCCCAGCAAGCAAGCAGACGCGAGGCAAGCAGGCGCGACGAGCGAGCGGGCGCGCGCAGCATGGCCTGCACTGCTGCGTTGCGTGTGGCCTCCTTGCGTATTTCTATACGAACAGTCGAGGGGCGCTAAGCCTCATGCACTCGATGGGGCTTGGGCGCAAGCCCAAGTGCCTCGTCGTGTTACGATTGAGTCGTTCTTAAATTTAATATTGAATTTTCAGTTCGGAAACGTTTTAATTAATTTTAAAATTAATAATTTAAATTGTTTTCTTGGATTTTAATTTTGAATTATTATAATTATTATAAATTTTAAATTATTCTAATTATTTTACTAAAATTAAAAACCTTGAATTAATTTAAATTCGACTGAAAATAAATTAAATAAGTGCATTCAATTATAAATTTATATGAGCTTTAAATTTTAATTAAATTTGTATGTTTCCGGTTAGACTAGAAATACATTTTTATGTTTAAAATTAGTAAAGTATATGAATTTATTGGTTTAAGTGGGAGCAATTTTAGTCATAAAATCTTGATTAGATCTACAAATCCTTTAAGGTTAAACAACTTGATTAGAATTAATAAGGACTGAATAATTGGTAGATTATTGGTGCCCTTGATTAATTGCTGCAAATATTTATGTGATGCATAACGTGTTTTACTAACCAGCTATGTGGGCCATTCATGATAATGAATGGGTGAATGGTATATATTGTATATGTACTGTTTTGCAGGTTATGAAGTGACTAGTATGGCCCAAATAGGATAGAAAATATGGTCTGCGTACCATTAATTTGAATGTAATTGGTCTAAAGCACCAAATTTGTTTTTCAATTCAAATATGGTCTGCGTACCATCAAATAGTTGTAATTAGTTTAATTATAGCTTATCCTATTTGAAGAAAATGGCGCCTCCCACGGAGATTTTCAAGAGGGGCTTTGAATTTGAAGCTTCAAGATGAAGTCGGGCCATACTAGATCACATCTATCTTATGCATGCTTTAAGTTATTTATTGCTTTTAAATATGTCTTAATTATGCATGAGATTGTGGCTTGATTATGTTGCATGATTAAGGATTTTAGTTCACTTAAAATCTAACCAACATAGTAAGAGCCTTAAGTTCCAAACTTAAAAATTGAGTTAAAAGGTGCCATGCCAAAATAAACACTTACTTGTGAAGGAAATAATGCCCTTGGTCCAAGTATGCATTCAATGATAAGTCTAATATATGCGGTTCAGTATTAATTAACAAGTTAATAATTCAGTGAGGTCAAGTGAGCTGAATGCCTAGCTAGAGGCCGCTTCAGTTCAAGTGGAATTAATGATATTAATCCACAGCTTACTCTTGACTGAACCCGTAGGGTCACACAAATAGTACGTAAACGGATCAAGTATTTAATGGCATTAAATACTCCATCTATGGATATTCGGAATCGACGGATCTTGGTTTCAGTGGGAGCTGAGATCGTCACAGGCAAGAAATGAATACTCCGGAAACGATGATATTGCCGGAAATGGAAATATGGATCGTATTGGAAATATAAATATTATCCAAGTCGTAGATGTTGCCGGAAACGGAAACATGGTACGTATCGGGAAATGTTATCGGAAATAGAAATATTGCCGGAATCGGAAATATTGCCGGAAACGGAAATATTGTCTGAATCGGAAATATTATCGGAGTCGGAAAATAATTCCGGAAACGGAAATATTAAATATTTGTTCGAAACGGAAATTAATTTCGGAATCGTAAATATTAAATATTGTTCGTATCGGAAATGAATTCCGGAACCGGGAATTTAATCGGAAGCGCATCGTACGAATTAGAATCGAACGAGGCTTGCTAGACAAAGGCCCAGCACAAAGCCAGGCCCACGCCCAGCAAGCCGAGCGCCCAACACGAAGGACACAAGCCTCGCCAGGCCCAGGGCAAGGCCAGGCCCAACAAGGCTGCTGGCGCGCGCGCTGAGCGTTCTCGTGGGATGCGAGGCAGCGCTCATGCGTGTGGGCCGCAAGGCCTGCGCGGTGCGTGCTTCCCTCGTGGTCGTGCGACGCTCGTGTTCGTAACGAATCCTAATCCTATCGGAATTTGTGCATTGATTAAATCCTAATCCTAAAAGATTAAATTTATTATTTAGAGTTCTAATAGGATTCTAATTAATAAATCCATATCCTAGTAGGATTATAATTCCTTTCCATAAACTCTATAAATAGGTGCCTAGGGTCACATATTTACATTGAGATTTAAAAAGTATTCAAAAGGTAAGATTTTCAAGCAAAAATCAGCCAAACACTTGGAAACCATATTAGCCGAAAATCCTAGAACCTTAAGGGTGATTCTAGTTGGTCAAGCTTAAGGCGGATCCGGACGTGCTGTGGACTATCTACGGAGGGACGACACTTGGAGTCCTAAAGACTTGTTCTTGTTCGGTTCGGGCGCAGCTAGGGAGGGCACGCTACAAAGTGTATGCCTCAGAGTTATGCTAAATGATTATGTGTAAATAATATGTTTCCTGGCATTATGGTTTTTCCGTATGATTTATGTTTATTCATATGTATCATAACCTAACAGTGGTATCACGAGCCTCTTATTATTTTCATAATCTAAATTGCATGAACATGGTTAAATTTTACAAATTTGCAAAGAATTAAAGGGTTGATTAATTTTCGTAATTAATTGCAAATTGTGTTTATTTAATATTCGTTACTCATCCAAATCGAGTGATTTTTGTGTCAATTCCGCATGTAAAAGGCATTCTAAAATTTTGACAAAAGTACTATTTTTCGGCCGAATCCAGAATTCCCAAATTCGAAGCCTAACTATGACTTTTCGGAGGTTTTAGTTTTTCGAACGCAAAAGTTTGTAAATTTAAGATGTTAAATTAAGTATTTGCGATTCTTGTTGATAAATCTTGAGTTTTTGATTGACCTACTGTATATGTTTAACAATTATGAATTCCTAGATTTGTTAATTATACAACCTAATTTGATGATTAATTTGTTGAAATTCGAATAATTTAGAATTGATTTGATTTTCATGATTAATTAATAATTTAATTAGGTACCAATGATTAAAATCCACCATAAAAATTGTTAATTTATGTTAAATTTTTAATTTTTATGACCTAGATTTGAATCCATGTTAATCGGAAATTAATTGATTAATAAATTTTCGATTTTTTTCGCCCTAAAATTATGAAATTAATATGATTTATTAATTTGTCATTAATTTTGGAAATAAAAGTTTTAATTTTTATGCAATTCGCTCATAAAACTTGCACGCAAAAAGCAATGGACGCTACGTATTACCCTTAAGGGGTGTTGTATAGTGCGGGCATGCGACGACGAGCAAGGGAGCTCGTCGCCCATGCAGTACGATGCAACGAGCAAGAGCCATGGCACACGAGCACAAGGCAGCACGCTGCCCTGTGTCGAGTGCTGTATGGGCGAATGGGCAAGGGCGAAGGGCCAAGGCGCAAGCCATCGGGCAGACGCGTGTGGGCAGCGAGCGAGCTGCGCCACAGCGCGCGCTGCCACGCCCAGCAAGCAAGCAGACGCGAGGCAAGCAGGCGCGACGAGCGAGCGGGCGCGCGCAGCATGGCCTGCACTGCTGCGTTGCGTGTGGCCTCCTTGCGTATTTCTATACGAACAGTCGAGGGGCGCTAAGCCTCATGCACTCGATGGGGCTTGGGCGCAAGCCCAAGTGCCTCGTCGTGTTACGATTGAGTCGTTCTTAAATTTAATATTGAATTTTCAGTTCGGAAACGTTTTAATTAATTTTAAAATTAATAATTTAAATTGTTTTCTTGGATTTTAATTTTGAATTATTATAATTATTATAAATTTTTAATTATTCTAATTATTTTACTAAAATTAAAAACCTTGAATTAATTTAAATTCGACTGAAAATAAATTAAATAAGTGCATTCAATTATAAATTTATATGAGCTTTAAATTTTAATTAAATTTGTATGTTTCCGGTTAGACTAGAAATACATTTTTATGTTTAAAATTAGTAACGCATATGAATTTATTGGTTTAAGTGGGAGCAATTTTAGTCATAAACTCTTGATTAGATCTACAAATCCTTTAAGGTTAAACAACTTGATTAGAATTAATAAGGACTGAATAATTGGTAGATTATTGGTGCCCTTGATTAATTGCTGCAAATATTTATGTGATGCATAACGTGTTTTACTAACCAGCTATGTGGGCCATTCATGATAATGAATGGGTGAATGGTATATATTGTATATGTACTGTTTTGCAGGTTATGAAGTGACTAGTATGGCCCAAATAGGATAGAAAATATGGTCTGCGTACCATTAATTTGAATGTAATTGGTCTAAAGCACCAAATTTGTTTTTCAATTCAAATATGGTCTGCGTACCATCAAATAGTTGTAATTAGTTTAATTATAGCTTATCCTATTTGAAGAAAATGGCGCCTCCCACGGAGATTTTCAAGACGGACTTTGAAGTTGAAGCTTCAAGATGAAGTCGGGCCATACTAGATCACATCTATCTTATGCATGCTTTAAGTTATTTATTGCTTATAAATATGTCTTAATTATGCATGAGATTGTGGCTTGATTATGTTGCATGATTAAGGATTTTAGTTCACTTAAAATCTAACCAACATAGTAAGAGCCTTAAGTTCCAAACTTAAAAATTGAGTTAAAAGGTGCCATGCCAAAATAAACACTTACTTGTGAAGGAAATAATGCCCTTGGTCCAAGTATGCATTCAATGATAAGTCTAATATATGCGGTTCAGTATTAATTAACAAGTTAATAATTCAGTGAGGTCAAGTGAGCTGAATGCCTAGCTAGAGGCCGCTTCAGTTCAAGTGGAATTAATGATATTAATCCACAGCTTACTCTTGACTGAACCCGTAGGGTCACACAAATAGTACGTAAACGGATCAAGTATTTAATGGCATTAAATACTCCATCTATGGATATTCGGAATCGACGGATCTTGGTTTCAGTGGGAGCTGAGATCGTCACAGGCAAGAAATGAATACTCCGGAAACGATGATATTGCCGGAAATGGAAATATGGATCGTATTGGAAATATAAATATTATCCAAGTCGTAGATGTTGCCGGAAACGGAAACATGGTACGTATCGGGAAATGTTATCGGAAATAGAAATATTGCCGGAATCGGAAATATTGCCGGAAACGGAAATATTGTCTGAATCGGAAATATTATCGGAGTCGGAAAATAATTCCGGAAACGGAAATATTAAATATTTGTTCGAAACGGAAATTAATTCCGGAATCGGAAATGTTAAATATTGTTCGTATCGGAAATGAATTCCGGAATCGGAAAATTAATCGGAAGCGCGTCGTACGAATTAGCATCGGACGAGTTTGCTAGACGAAGGCCCAACACGAAGCCAGGCCCACGTCCAGCAAGGGAAACGCACGCCACAACACGCCAGCCCAAGGCTGCGCCAGGCCCACCGCAAGGCAGGCCCAGCGCGCGCCCAAGGCTGCGGCAGTCGTGGGCTGCGATGCTCGGGCTGTGCGCGCGCGCGCATGGCGCCCCTCGTGGGCTGCTGTGCGTGCCTGGGTGTTTGTGTTCACATACGAAACCTAAAACGTACAGGATTCGTTTAATGATTAAATTCCTAATTCTATTTGATAAATTAATTAAATAAGAGTTTCATTAGGATTCTAATTTAATTAATTCGTATCCTAATAGGATTCCAATTCTCTTTCCATACCCCTATAAATATGTGGCCTGGGTTCACAATTTATAACAAGTTTTTCAAGTATTCAAAGTGAGTTTTTGAGAGAAAAATTCAGACATATTCCTTGCTCAAAAGTGCCGAAATTTTTGGTACCTTAAGGGCGATTCTAGTTGGTCAATCTTAAGGCGGATCCGGACGTGCTGTGGACTATCTACGGAGGGACGACACTTGGAGTCCTAAAGACTTGTTCTTGTTCGGTTCGGGCGCAGCTAGGGAAGGCACGCAACAAAGAGTATGCATCTAAACTATGCTATATGATTATGTGTAAATAATATGTATTCCTGGCTAAATGGTTTTTCCGCATGATTTATGAATTGTCATATGTATCATAAATGGTCTAAAGTACCAAAGTTGTTTTTCAATTCAAATATGGTCTGCGTACCATCAAATAGTTGTAATTAGTTTTAATTATAGCTTATCCTATTTGAAGAAAATGGTGCCTCCCACAGAGATTTTCAAGACGGACTTTGAAGTTAAAACTTCAAGGTGAAGTCGGGCCATACTAGATCACATTTATCTTATGCATGTTTTAAGTTATTTATTGCTTTTAATTATGTCTTAAAATGCATGAGATCAAAAGCTTGATTATGTTGCATGATTAAGGATTTTAGTTCACTTAAAATCTAACCAACATAGTAAGAGCCTTAAGTTCCAAACTTAAAAATTGAGTTAAAAGGTGCCATGCCAAAATATACACTTGCTTGGATATCCTTTACATCAATCTAGTAATAGTTTTCGCTCAGCGAGGTGTTACTTATTGGTCCTAAAGGGGCAAGGTACACAAATAATTGTGAGTACATGTTAGTTTTGGTAAAACTCAACGATATAAGTAAGGAGTCCTTTTATGTCGTGGCAAAATCGATAGGTTTACCTAATAAGTTCTTAGACGTACCTATCAACCAAGAATAGTTTCTAGACTATTAGCAAAAGGCTTTTGCTTACCTAAGATGTTTTAGGATTAAGTCGACAAACTGTGCTTAGTTCTTCAATGATTTTAGGATCTTGGAATCATTTTATTCACACCTGCCGGAACACATAACTTGAATAAAATGCTTAATAAACATTGAATTATGCATGTATGCTAGAATTTAAGTTTATTAAGAGAAACTGTGAATGGTTATTTATTTGTTTATTCTTTTCAATAGTAGTTTTTAAAATGGCAAACAACAATTCATTCAACATTCGATCAATTCTCGAAAAGGAGAAGTTGAACGGGAAAAACTTCCTTGACTGGCAAAGGAACTTGCAAATAGTTCTTATGCAGGAAGAAAAGGAGTATGTCCTAGAAGAGGCGATGCCCGAAGCCGCAGGCGACGGGGTCACTCAGGCAGCCCTCAATCGTTGGATTGATGCCAACAAGGATGTGAAATGTCTAATGCTCGCCACCATGAGTGCGGATCTGCAGAAAACGTTCATCAACTCAGATGCTTTCACAATCATCAGTGAGTTGAAGAACATGTTCCAAGATCTGGCTCGAGTCGAAAGATTCGAGACTCATAGGCAAATTCTTGAGACCAAGCTTAAGAAAGGCGAGCCCGTAAGTCCACATGTTCTCAAAATGATTGGACTCATTGAGAATATGAGTCGGCTGGATCAACAATTTTCTCAGGAAATGGCTATAGACACCATCCTCCATTCTCTTCATAGCGGGTATGATCAGTTCAAACTGAACTACAGTATGAATAGTCTGGACAAAACGCTCACTGAGCTTCACGGTATGCTGAAGACCGCTGAAAAGACGCTCAAAAGTGATAAGCAGGATGTGCTTATGGTGCGTGGGGGCAAGTTCAAGAAATCTGAAAAGAAGAGGAATGCTAAGAAAGGTGGCAACAAGGCCAGCCCAACTAAGCAAACTGGCGCCAAATCTGTAAAGAGGAAGGTCAGTCAACCCACTTCTGAATCCGAATGCTTCTACTGCAAGAAGAAGGGGCATTGGAAGAGAGATTGCTTGAAGCTAAAGGAAGATCAGAAGAACGGAACAGTCGTTCCATCTTCAGGTATTTTCGTTATAGACTGTATACTTGCTAATTCAACTTCTTGGGTATTAGATACAGGTTGTGGCTCACACTTATGTTCCAATCCACAGGGACTAAGAAGAAGTAGAAAGTTAAGCAAGGGTGAAGTCGACCTACGAGTGGGAAATGGAGCACGGATTGCTGCATTAGCTGTAGGAACTTACTATTTGTCGTTGCCCTCCGGGCTAGTTTTGGAACTGGAAGAATGTTTCCATGTTCCAAGTCTTACTAAAAACATCATTTCAGTTTCTTGCTTAGATGCTAAGGGATTTTCCTTTTTAATAAAAGACAATAGTTGTTCGTTTTATTTTAAAGAGATGTTTTATGGATCTGCTAGATTAGTCAATGGACTTTATTTATTAGATCACGACAAACAAGTATATAACATAAATACCAAAAGGGCCAAAAAGGATGATTCAGATCTCACCTATCTGTGGCATTGTCGATTAGGCCATATAAACTTGAAACGCTTAGAAAGACTTCAAAAGGAAGGAATTCTAGAACCATTTGACTTAGAGGATTATGGTAAATGCGAATCATGTTTACTTGGCAAAATGACAAAGCAACCTTTCTCTAAAGTTGGAGAAAGAGCAAATGAACTATTGGGTTTAATCCATACAGATGTATGTGGACCAATGAGTACAAATGCTAGAGGTGGTTTCAGCTACTTTATCACTTTCACTGATGACTTCAGTAGATATGGTTATGTCTACCTAATGAAGCATAAGTCTGAATCCTTTGACAAATTCAAGGAATTTCAAAGTGAAGTAGAGAATCAATTAGGTAAGAAGATTAAGGCACTGCGGTCTGATAGAGGCGGTGAATATCTGAGCTATGAATTTGATGACCATCTGAAAGAATGTGGAATTCTATCAGAATTGACTCCTCCTGGAACACCACAATGGAACGGTGTGTCAGAACGGAGGAACAGAACCTTGCTGGACATGGTCAGGTCAATGATGGGTCAGGCCAAACTTCCATTAGAATTTTGGGGACATGCACTAAATACAGCTGCACTCACTATAAATAGAGCTCCGTCTAAAGCTGTCGAAAAGACTCCATACGAATTATGGTTTGGAAAGCCTCCAAATGTGTCTTTTCTTAAGATTTGGGGATGTGAAGTATACGTCAAGCGATTAATTTCAGACAAACTTCATCCAAAATCTGACAAATGTATCCTTGTGGGCTATCCAAAGGAAACAAAGGGGTATTACTTCTACAATACATCTGAGAACAAGGTGTTTGTTGCTCGAGATGGTGTCTTTTTGGAGAAAGATCACATTTCCAAAATGACAAGTGGGAGAAAAGTAGATCTCGAAGAAATTCGAGTCGAACAACAAACTCTAGAGAATGCTCAAGATGACATTCAGGATGAAACTTAGAGATCTTTAGAAGAATCTGGTGAGAATCATGGTCAATCTAGAAATGTTACCCCGCGTAGATCGCAAAGATATAGATCTCAACCGGAAAGGTACTTAGGTATTTTGACGAACGAGAGCTATGACGTTCTATTACTTGAAAGTGATGAACCTGCGACTTACAAACAAGCTATGACGAGCCCTAGCTCCAAGCAATGGCAAGAAGCCATGCAATCTGAATTAGACTCCATGTCTGAAAACCAAGTATGGGATTTGGTCGATTTGCCAGATGGCTACCAAGCCATTGGAAGCAAATGGGTTTTCAAACTGAAAAAAGACAAGGATGGGAAACTTGAAGTTTTCAAAGCTAGATTGGTTGCAAAAGGTTACGGGCAAGTCCACGGTGTGGATTACGATGAAACCTTTTCACCAGTTGCAATGCTAAAGTCTATTCGGATAATGTTAGCAATCGCTGCATATTACGATTACGAAATATGGCAGATGGATGTCAAAACTGCTTTCTTAAACGGCGTTTTAACAGAAACTGTGTTTATAACACAGCCTGAAGGTTTTGAGGATCCAAAGAATGCTAAAAAGGTATGCAAGCTAAAGAAGTCAATCTACGGATTGAAGCAGGCATGCAGGAGCTGGAATATACGTTTTGATGAAGCAGTCAGTGACTTTGGTTTCATCAAGAACGCAGACGAATCTTGTGTATACAAGAAGGTCAGTGGGAGCAAAATTGCTTTCCTAGTATTATATGTCGACGACATATTACTTATCGGAAATGACATTCCTATGTTGAACTCTGTCAAGATTTGGCTTGGGAAATGTTTTTCGATGAAAGATCTAGGAGAAGCACAGTACATATTGGGCATCAAGATTTACAGAGATAGATCTAAAAGGATGATTGGACTTAGTCAAAGCACTTATATCAATAAGGTGCTTGATAGGTTCAAGATGGCGGACTCCAAGCAAGACTCAGTGCCCAAAAACACTTGATGAGCGTAGACAAATGAATGGGATTTTATATGCATCATTGATTGGTTCAATAATGTATGCTATGATATGTACACGCCCGGATGTTGCGTATGCACTCAGTGCTACGAGCAGATACCAGTCAGACCCAGGGGAGGCGCATTGGACTACTGCCAAGAATATTCTGAAGTACCTGAAAAGGCACAAAGATGACTTCCTGGTCTATGGTGGAGATGATGAATTAATTGTTAAAGGCTATACGGACGCAAGTTTCCAAACCGACAAAGATGATTTCAGATCACAGTCTGGGTTTGTCTTCTGTCTCAACGGAGGAGCAGTAAGCTGGAAAAGTGCTAAGCAAAGCACCATTGCGGATTCTACAACTGAAGCGGAGTACATTGCTGCACATGAAGCAGCAAAGGAAGCTATATGGCTAAGGAAGTTCATAGGTGAACTTGGTGTAGTCCCCTCCATTAAAGGACCAATAGCCCTGTATTGTGATAATAACGGAGCTATTGCACAGGCAAAGGAGCCTAGACACCACCAGAGAGTCAAGCATGTACTTCGTAGATTTCACCTTCTACGAGAGTTCGTTGAAAGAAAAGAAGTCGAGATAAGCAAAATTGGAACTGATGACAACATATCAGATCCATTGACTAAACCTCTGCCGCAGGCGAAGCACAACTCGCACACTGCAGCAATGGGAATCAAGCATATTGGAGAATGGCTTTGATGTCTCTGTTTAATATTTTAAAGTTTTAGAGTTTAAATCTTTGTAAAACATTATTGGTTAATCATTCACAATAAATGAAAGGAATTCATTTTTCCATTTAATTTGTGGTTTATTAAATGATGAGTCCCTTCAATTTGACGATATATTCAAGATAGACTGTCAGGACCAGTCCTGTGACTAAGAAATGTCTATCAAGTGAACTTGAATGTCAAAGGTTGAAAATGGTCCCTAGTCGGAGTTTTCTATAAAATTGGACGCATAGAAAACGTTAGACGATTAGAATGCAAGATGACTAGTAGTTCTGTTTCTTGAACTATGTGGACATGGCAATGTCATAATCATTTGCATAGATACTTACTTTGGGAAGACTAGTATCGGACAAGACCTATGAAACTTTACTGTAAGAGATGAAAATCTGTCATAAGTAAATTTCATTAAAATTATTAGACACTAAATCCTCAATACCTGAGTGATTTGAGATTACTTGTTTGAGAACTGGTTACTTTGACGTTGACCAACCGTCGCACCGTAAAAGGAGGCTATAAAGGCAACGCTCAGGTAATCACCTATCAAACGAAGTCTAATCTCAAGATCGCAAGATTGGGATTGTCCTCCCATAAATCGGGATGAGATGCTTAAAAGTTGTACAAGGCCACTCGGAGAGCTAGAAACTGTGAAATGCATGGCCGTGCTCGGATGAATCATAGGCTATGATTATCTGTTTATTTGATCAGTTGAACTCTGAAACCGAGGAACACCTCTGGACATAATAAGGATGACAACTCTTACCTTATGTTCAAGAGCAAGCATCGAGCGACAAAGGAATTAGGAAATGCACACTTGTCCCTAAGGACAAGTGGGAGACTGAAGGAAATAATGCCCTTGGTCCAAGTATGCATTCAATGATAAGTCTAATATATGCGGTTCAGTATTAATTAACAAGTTAATAATTCAGTGAGATCAAGTGAGCTGAATGCCTAGCTAGAGGCCGCTTCAGTTCAATTGGAATTAATGATATTAATCCACAGCTTACTCTTGACTGAACCCGTAGGGTCACACAAATAGTACGTAAACGGATCAAGTATTTAATGGCATTCAATACTCCATCTATGGATATTCGGAATCGACGGATCTTGGTTTCAGTGGGAGCTGAGATCGTCACAGGCAAGAAATGAATACTCCGGAAACGATGATATTGCCGGAAACGGAAATATGGATCGTATCGGAAATATAAATATTATCCAAGTCGTAGATGTTGCCGGAAACGGAAACATGGTACGTATCGGGAAATGTTATCGGAAATAGAAATATTGCCGGAATCGGAAATATTGCCGGAAACGGAAATATTGTCTGAATCGGAAATATTATCGGAATCGGAAAATAATTCCGGAAACGGAAATATTAAATATTTGTTCGAAACAGAAATTAATTCCGGAATCGGAAATGTTAAATATTGTTCGTATCGGAAATGAATTCCGGAATCGGAAAATTAATCGGAAGCGCGTCGTACGAATTAGCATCGGACGAGCTTGCTAGACGAAGGCCCAGCACGAAGCCAGGCCCACGTCCAGCAAGGGAAACGCGCGCCACAACACGCCAGCCCAAGGCTCCGCCAGGCCCACCGCAAGGCAGGCCCAGCGCGCGCCCAAGGCTGCGGCAGCCGTGGGCTGCGATGCTCGGGCTGTGCGTGCGCGCGCATGGCGCCCCTCGTGGGCTGCTGTGCGTGCGTGGGTGTTTGTGTTCACATACGAAACCTAAAACGTACCGGATTCGTTTAATGATTAAATTCCTAATTCAATTTGATAAATTAATTAAATAAGAGTTTCATTAGGATTCTAATTTAATTAATTCGTATCCTAATAGGATTCCAATTCTCTTTCCATACCCCTATAAATATGTGGCCTGGGTTCACAATTTATAACAAGTTTTTCAAGTATTCAAAGTGAGTTTTTGAGAGAAAAATTCAGACACATTCCTTGCTCAAAAGTGCCGAAATTTTTGGTACCTTAAGGGCGATTCTAGTTGGTCAATCTTAAGGCGGATCCGGACGTGCTGTGGACTATCTACGGAGGGACGACACTTGGAGTCCTAAAGACTTGTTCTTGTTCGGTTCGGGCGCAGCTAGGGAAGGCACGCAACAAAGAGTATGCATCTAAACTATGCTATATGATTATGTGTAAATAATATGTATTCCTGGCTAAATGGTTTTTCCGCATGATTTATGAATTGTCATATGTATCATAACCTTACAACTTGGATATCCTTTACATCAATCTAGTAATAGTTTTCGCTCAGCGAGGTGTTACTTATTGGTCCTAAAGGGGTAAGGTACACAAATAATTGTGAGTACATGTTAGTTTTGGTGAAACTCAACGATATACGTAAAGAGTCCTTTTATGTCGTGGCAAAATCGATAGGTTTACCTAATAATTTCTTAGACGTACCTATTAACCAAGAGTAGTTTCTAGACTATTAGCAAAAGGCTTTTGCTTACCTAAGAGATTTTAGGATTAAGTCTAAATACATAATGTGCTTAATTCTTCAATGGATTTTAGGATCTTGGAATCATTTTATTCACACCTGACGGAACAATAAATTCGAATAAAATGCTAATAACTTGTTTAAATTGCATGAATACTTTAATTTTCGAGTTATTACTCTTGATAAATGTTTAGACTTTGCATGCTTCAATGTATGTTTTTAATTATTGTTTATAATTAAATATCTTGCACTGTAGTAAACCCTTTTAGAAAGGTAACAGTAAATTTCCCCGATTGGTAATGAATCCAAGAACGATTCACGGAAATGAGAGAAAATGAGAAATTTAAAATGTACGTTTCTTTTAGCGACTTTTATGGTTGTTTTCGAGTATCAAAGTCGAATGGCGAACCGATTGGTGCTTGTGAATTCAAAATACAATGTAGTTTTGAGATCATAAAGCATTGAGTTTAAACGCTCAGCTTTACCAATGGTTAGCAACCTAAAATATTTTTTCCATTTAATTCTCGAATGAGTCTGGTCCCTAGACATTCGAATAGATCGATGCTTAGAGAACTTTAGAATCTTCTGGTAAGATCATCTAGTTGAAACAGAATATTCAACATAAATGGTAAGAACTTTGTGACATTGGACATGTCTAAACAAAGTATAAAAGTCAACACTAGAGAATTCAATTCTTAAGACTATAAGAAAGGGTACAAGAAATAGGAAAACAAGGAACAAGTGAAAAGGAATTTACAATTCTGTTTCTACCTATAAGTTTATGTTTAAAGAGAAGTAACCTAGCAATCAAACTTCCTTGGTATCATATACCGCTTGAGGTTCTTACTTCGGTAATAACTCAAACAATGAAAGCTAGGATACACTAATGACCTACAAGTGGGAAATGAAGCATGACAATGCTACATTAGGTGTAGGGTCATCTAGTTTGTTTTAAGTCCTTTCAAGGCTGGAACTTAATGGCTATTTTGTTCCATAATCAGCATACCTAAATTTTTGCTTCAAACACAGAAAGACTCACATTCAAGAAAAACAAAAACAATGTTTGTTTGTTTATTTGAATGAAATGGTCATTTCCGGGTTGAGTCAATATGCTTGATTAAAACAAACAACTCTTTAACAATAAAAACTTTACTAGGTTCGAATCAAACCCTTGATTTGAGTTCCACTAATCTTTGGCATTGTTGCTTAGACCATATCAACAAGTTAACATTCATAAGCTCTATTTTGATGGACTTTTGAAAGTTGATTGATTTCTAGATCAATTCAAGACAAGCTAGTCTTACTTGTTGAAAGTAACAAAAGATATGAACTATTGTTAGAACGCCTAGACGATAGAGTTCAAAGCTAAAGAAAGGTTTTATGACTTTATTATTTCACACGGATTTGAGTGAATATAGGTTTATTTACTCAATGTGATATAAGTTTGAATCTGTTTGGCTAGTTCAAAGATTCAGAAGTATAAATCCCACTTGGCAAGAAATCATAAAGATCTAGGTTAGATAATGTTGATGATTACTTAAGTTAAGAATGATCATCAATGATTGTGTGTATTAAAATTCACAATCTAGCTCCATAAGATATGGCATATCTAAGTTGGAATGATCGAAGTCGATTAGTACTTGATTCGATCAATGATGGATCATAAAGACTTTTCCTATAATTTCTAAAACAAAATTCTCATTTACCACCAAACTAAACCAAATTCGTCAAAGCTATTGAAAAGTAATTCCAGAATATCTTTTCATAATATATCTAAAGAGTTCCTAAACTCAGTGGGAGCTTAGTGTTTGTTATTCAACAAACTAAGGCCCAAGTATAGATATATATTTCATTGTGATTTATTCAAATGAGACACAAGGGTATTGTTTCTACCACGAATTTTTGAGAACATAATGTTTGTTTGCTCGAAATAATGTCCTTTTGGAGATTCGTTTCCAAAATGACAAGTGGGAGAAAATAGACCTCGAAAGTCTTCGAGGCGAACAACAAACATAAAACGAAGATTCCGGAGGCTTTTCGAAGTTCTTTAGAAAATCCGAACACTTATTCTTTGAGGACTTTGGAAGTGGCTTTAAAGAATAGACATCTCTTAGAAGACTTTACAAGTGCTTCAAGGAGAACATAATATTCAAAGGACTTTCAAGTGGCTATTGATATTCTATTGTTTGATGTTCTATACCCAAGTAGGCATAGAATTCAAGTCACTGAAACTATGAGATTCTTCTATTAGATAGTGAAGAAACATGGAGTTCAGGTCACTGAAGCTATGCGATTCTTCTATTAGATAGTAAAGAAACCTACAACTTGCAGTCAAACTATTATCATGTAGATTAATGAGTTTGTGACCTGTAAGAAAGCTATGATGAAACCCAGATTCCCTAAAATGGTTAGAGGCCATATATAGACTCAAATGTTTTAAATGGTTAGAGGCCATAAAACATACTAAATGTTTTGATGACAAAATTGAAATTTTGTTGATTTGCAAGAATAGTTTCACACCTATTGGTTGCAAGTTTGTTTTAAGGATAAAAACCATCAAACACTAGTAGAAAAAACCCCTGTTGCAGCCCCCTTGTTGCAGCGTACAAGTATAAATACGCTTCAACAACCAGTCGGTCAACGCGGGTCAAACCCTTTAAAGGGTTATCGCAGCGTACATTTTAGTTGTTCGCAACAAATGCGTTTGTTGCAGCGTACAAAATAAAAGCCCGCAGCAACAACCCGAAGTTATTGCAGCGTACATGTTAATGCCCGCTGCAACAAGTCCGCGTTTCAAATTAAAATTTTTACTTTCCTAGTTGCAACGTACAAACCGCGCTCAATCTCTGTTCCTTCTCTGCTATAGCTCCAAGCCTTTTCCCTTAAACAAATATCCAAGGTCGCCGTCGAACTCAGCCCTGCGTCGCCGTCGAACCCAAGAGTTGCTCAGCCCTGCGTCGCTGTCTTGGTTCCGTTGGTTGCTCATCTCCCCGTCGCGTCGTGGTTCAGCCCTGCGTCGCTGTCTTGGTTCCGTGGTTCCGTGGTTCAGCCCTGCGTCGCTGTCTTGGTTCCGTGGTTCAGCATCTCCCCGTCGCGTCGTGGTTCCGGTGGTTGCTCGGCGTCGTGGTTCCGGTGGTATGGTGTGTTCAATTTTTATTTTCGTTTTTTATTTTCGTTTTCAGATTAGGGTTCAATTTTAGTTTTTGATTTTCGTTTTGATTATTGTTTTTGATTTTCGTTTTTGATTTTCGTTTTGATTTTCGTTTTGATTTTCGTTTTTGAAACTTAACGACCCAACGAAGTAAATGGGGATTGCTATGTTTCCGAGTATAGATCTATTTCTTTAAAAAGCACACAGCCACTATTTAAGCTTGCTCATAACAAGTAATGGGGAATGGCCTAAGGGATGTTGCTGACTGCTACTCACCCCTTCAGACTGTTGTTTGGATGTTATTTTGCTGATTTCCAAGAGGCTTTTGGATTACCTTTTTTTAAAAAAAAAAATTTTAATTTATTTTACGGAGTATGCTCAAAGTGTTGAATACATCACTTAGATCAGTAGTATCAGGCCCTTCAAAAACATCAGTATTCACCCGTCTTCTTGGTAGAGTTGGGAAGGGGAACTCTTCATTTGCAGGACCTTACAAAATAATCTCTGTTATCCAACCATCTGGGTTAAAATTCTGTTTTAAGATCTCAAACCTTTGTGTACAGACGATATGGGATGGCTGCTTGACTCAAGTTTACCTCAAGTCAGTTGTGAGTCAAAACCATTAAGTGGTCGTTGTAAACCCAAGACCTTCAGGAAATCACTGGCCTTTGTCCACACTGATTTAGACTATTTAGTATTTACACTGAAAAAGAAGAGTTGAACATTTTCAAGGCTCTCACATATGCGCATGAACTAGCTCTTGTACCTCTCAAAACCTTCCTCTAAGAAACTTTAGCATACGAGCCACACAAACATCATATATAAACTTGAAAGAAATAAGTAGTGTGATGCAAAACATCGTGCCCATTACCAACTGAACTCGTCAAATCTCAGCAATTAAAGATTATTTTTAACTGTAAGTCTGCTATCTTCTGAGCCCCACTTTTTATCAGCTTATTGGCTGCTGCTTTGTGGGTGCGACATTCCGGCCACCTGCCACTTTAGGATAGCTTTTAAATCCTGGAATACTAGAGCCTTGTTTGGAGTAAAGGAAGTTCCTAGAGTATGTTTCAACCTCCTCCATTATTAGGCAAAAGAGATATCTGATTCCAATAGGTTTAAAGGATAAATAACACCACATTTTTGCCGACTGAAGCCTATCAGCATATATGAAAGGCTTCTTACAGCCCAGGTTACAGGATTTTATTCTGGCATTACCCTTCTTCCTTCCCCGAGGTTACGTAAGCACTTAGTTCCGCACTTGAATGCTGCGTTAATGCCAATAACTTGAATAATGTGATTGCTACGTGGTGATGTGGTAGATAGTTAATTTCCTGTTACATGCATTCTATGAGAAATATCTGAATTTGGCCCTCGAACTATTTTCGTTTGATTTTCGTTTTGATTTTCGTTTTGATTTTCGTTTTGATTTTCGTTTTGATTTTCGTTTTTATTTTGATTTTTTTGGCTGTTTTTCAATTATTTCTTTAATTTGCAGTTAATTGTGAAGATGGGTAGATACGCATATGGTTGAAGAGAGGGGCGATGATCGTACTGCCAGCATAATCTATCATCGTGCTTGTTCGAATTTCAACAATTGCATAAGGTATTGATATATCTAATTATCTTCATAAAATTTCTCTTTTCCTCTTTTGAAAGTTGAAATCAATAGTACAGTAAGTGCATATCATTTTTACGATAAATAAAATTTGGATAAGTATAGTAAGTGTAATAATAAAACGTGTACATTAGTATTCTATGCTTAAGTATCCATTCCGTTTTACTTATTAGGACTGTTTTTGGACTTCTAATATCACTTCAGTGAAGCATTGATAAACTTAAATGATGTAACCAAAGATTTGCGGAACTTCTTAATGATTTTGTGACTTCTTAATATATGTGTTTATGTGTGGAACCTTTTGTTGTTGTTATTAGTAATGAGTCGTCGTTGGATGTATGGTGACCATACTACGGCAGAATACTTGAGTGGGGTCGCAGAGTTCATTAGATGTGCTTTAGCACACCAACGGAGTACAAAAGCCGAAAAAATCTATTGTCCCTGCCGTGATTGTAACAATATCAAGCGGTTAGGTGACATTGATGAAATTGAGGATCATTTATTTCGCCGTGGGTTTAAGCAAGATTACCATGTTTGGTTTTGGCATGGTGAAACAATACCTGATCGTCCAAGTTCTAGTGTCCATGAATTTGATGTTCAGAGTAATGAGAGTGATGATGATATTTATGAGAATAATGAGACGGATGATGATGAGGAAGAAGATGATGAAATAAATGAGATGATGGATGGGCTGAAAGATCACTTGGACGAACGACCTCAGATGTTCGAACAAGTATCAAAGGCTGTTGAAACTCCATTGTATCCCGGTTGTACAAAATTCAGCAAGTTGGAATGTGTGTCAATACTTTACAACCTCAAATGTAAAGGTGGTTGGAGAGATGAACACTTTGACACCTTATTGGAGTGGGTAGGTGAATTTTTGCCGGAAGGGAATGATATCCCCACCTCTACCTATTATGCCAGGAAATTGATGTGTCCCTTAGGCTTAGAGGTCGACAAGATAGATGCTTGCCCAAATGATTGTATGCTTTACAGAAAAGAGCATGAACATTTGGATGAGTGTCCAACATGCGGCGCATCTCGTTACAAACGCAAAGGGGCAAATTCAGCTAAGAGGGGCCCGCCTGCTAAGTCTTTGTGGTATCTTCCAATCATACCTAGGTTTGAGCGTATGTTTTCATTGAAGAAACAAGCAAAAAACTTAAGGTGGCATGCGGAAGTGAGGAAGAAAGATGGACTCCTTCGACATCCTACAGATTCTGTTCAATGGAGAAATATTGATAAGAAATATCCTGAATTTGGTAAGGAGGTTAGAAATCTAAGGCTTGCTTTATGTGCAGATGGTGTGAATCCATATGGAACTCTAAGCAGTCAACATAGCACATGGCCGGTTCTTCTAGCAATTTATAATCTTCCTCCATGGCTGTGTATGAAGCGGAAGCATATCATGTTATCACTCCTCATCTCGGGGCCTAAGCAACCTGGAAATGACATAGATGTGTACCTGGCTCCACTCATAGATGATTTGAAATTATTGTGGAATGAAGGTGTTTCAATGTTCGATGCACACACCAATTCAAGCTTTACATTGCGAGCTATGGTTTTTTGTACCATAAATGATTTTCCGGCATATGGAAACTTGTCTGGATACAAAACCAAAGGAGAACAAGCATGCCCTATATGTGAAGAGGACATGAAGCCCACATGGTTTCATAATTTCAAGAAAAATGTTTACCCAGATTTCAGGAAGCACCTCAGTCGATATCACCCTTATCGTAAGAAGAAGAAAGAATTCAATGGGTTCACCGAGGAAAGAGTAGCTCGTACGCCTTTGTCAGGATCACAGGTTTATGAACGAATAAAAAATGTTGAAACCAAATACGGCAAGTGCTACAAGTCCAAGTCTAAAAAGGGTGTTTTGTGGAAGAAAGTATCTCCATTATGGGATCTTCCCTACTGGAGAGATTTGTCGGTTAGGCATTGTCTCGATGTAATGCACATTGAGAAAAATGTGTGCGATGCTATCATTGGGACTTTGCTAAACATGCCTGGAAAGACTAAGGACAATGAGAATGTGCGGAAAGATATGAAAAAGAGGAATATTCGACCAGATTTGTGGCCTGTTGAAAAATCTGGTGCGGGTGGTACTAAGACTTATCTGCCTCCAGCGTGTTACACAATGTCAAGAAAGGAGAAGAAGCAGTTTTGTGAGTGCTTACATGGAATTAAGGTTCCCTCGGGATATTCGTCGAATGTAAAGCGCCTAGTATCTCTCTCGGACCTTAGGTTGGTTGGTATGAAGTCTCATGATTGCCATGTAATGATTAATGTGTTTTTGCCAATTGCACTTCGTGGGATATTGCCGAAACACGTGAGACATGTTATAACAAAACTTTGTGTGTTTTTCAATTCTATATGTGCTAAAGTGATTGATCCGGAGAAATTAGATTCTTTGCACAATGATATTGTTGAAACTTTGTGTCGATTTGAAATGTACTTTCCACCATCTTTCTTTGATATTATGGTGCACTTAATTGTCCATTTAGTTCGAGAAATCAAGTTATGTGGTCCGGTGTTCTTAAGATGGATGTATCCTTTTGAGAGATTTTTTGGGCATTTAAAGGACAAAACAAAGAATCGGGCAAGGCCGGAGGGTAGTATCATTCGGGGAGTCCTTGAGGAAGAGATATCTCAATATGTAGCTGAATTCTTAACAAGGCTTGAGCAAATAGGTCTTCCAAAATCTCGTCATGCAGGGAGGCTTGAAGGGCATGGGGTAATTGGTAAAAATGTGATCTCGCCTCCATCTGAAAGGAAGAATAAGGCACATCTTTGTGTGTTGCAGCATCTTACCGAGGTCAATCCTTACATAGATAAGCATTTTCTAGAATTGCAACAAAAGAATCCTAAGTTGAAGGAAAGAGCGTTGATGCAAGAACATAATCGCACATTTGTTGATTGGTTTAAGAAGGAAGTAGCCGAGGAAATGAAAAAAAATCTAGATGTTTCTGAAATGGTCCAGTGGTTAGCTCGAGGTCCTCGACTATGTGTTCTGTCTTATGAAGGGTATGATATCAATGGGTTCACATTCTACACTAGAAGACAAGATGAAAAGAGTGTGGTGCAGAATAGTGGAGTGAAGCATGTTGCAGCATCTAGGGTCTATGCAAGCGCCAAGGATAGAAGACCGGTTGATGCGACACAATCATATTATGGTGTTATCGAAGAAATATGGGAGCTTGATTACAACAAATTTACGATCCCTGTATTCCGGTGCAAGTGGGCCAACAACCATAATGGGGTGAAACAAGATGAAATTTTTCCTGGTTTAACATTGGTTAACTTTGATCGATTAAGTGATAGTGACGAGCCATTCATTCTAGCATCACAAGCTAAGCAAATTTTCTATGTGGTAGACAATGTTGATCCTATATGGCGTGCAGTTGCCCAAGGCAAGAGAAATATTCTGGGTATTGATGATGTTGTGGATGAAGATGAGTATGACAAGTACGATGAAACACCCCTGTTACCAACGGCTGTTCAACCGTTACCGGAGGAGGAAGATGCAAATAATACTAATCATATGCGTACAGATCATAGGGAAGGAATTTGGGTTATAAACCGTAAATGAATAAGATGAGTTGGCTTCTGGGAATAGGTAATTCTAGCTAACTGAATATCAGATTAAATGTATCTTTTCTAGCATTTAGGAAGGTGTAGTTTGTACTTCCACATCTTTAATTCTTATTTTATACTTCCATTGTGTTCATGATTATACTTTTCTAGCTTTCTTTAATTCTTACTGTACTTCCACATCTTACTTTTGTTCCTGACCAAAGTTTTCTAACTTTCTGTGCAGATGACTTGAGATCCCCGAGTCAGAAATTTTCAGAAGCTTTCGGTGATTTGTGTCTTTTCAGAAGTTCTCAGAATCGGAAAATAAAGCACGTATTTACTTTTGGTGAGTTGTGCGTTTTCTCCTAGTGTTGCGCTAATTAACATGTCTCCTAATCTTGAGCTAGAATGACCTAAATCAAAACGAGCGGGCTTAAATTGACCTTAGTTGAATAAATTGACCTAAATTGACCTTAGTTGACTAAATTAGCATAAATATGAACCATAACTACCAAACAAGTCTCAAATGGCATAAATTGATTGGATTGAGTCTAGGAAAGTTAAAACTAATCATATTAATCATTTAAAAGGATTAAAATGAGTGTTTAGGTTTGTTAGTTCAAAGTTGGGAGCGAAAGTGTCATATTAGCCTAAAAATGAGTTCTTAGGTTCTTTAGTTCATAGTTGGGAGCAAAAATGCCTCATTTTATCATAAATATGAACCACAACGACCAAACAAGTCTCTAATGTGAATAAATAGATCGGATCGAGTCTTGGAAAGTTAAAATTAATCATATTAATCATTTAAAAGGTTAAAATAAGTCCTTATGTTCGTTAGTTCATAGCTGGGAGCGAAAATGCCTCATTTTAGCATAAGTGGTGTTTTCTAGACTTATCTCATATGAGTATATGATTTCATGATATAAGAGAAGTGAGATTGTCAGATTTCGTCATTAAGTTTCTTAATCATTGTTGCTTGAGTTTAAGTGAAACTCAATTACATAATTTCATTTTACGATCTAACTTACATACTACTCCGTACTATACTAGATTAATAGAACTTGTTTATAGAATGAGTTAGCTGCCCTGCATTCTCATATTGCCTCAACAAACACACCAAGAATGACAAAGAACATTGCAGATCAGATCAGCACAGATCAATGCAGATCAGATGAGGGTAGCACTGATCTGTGTTGATCTGTTCTACACTGATCTGTGCTGATCTGATCTGCACAGATCAGTGCAGATCAGATCAGCACTGATTTGTGCTGATCTGTTCTGCAGATCTGATCAGTGCAGAACAGATCAGCACATATCAGTGCTGATCTGATCTGCACTGATTTGTGCAGATCAGATCAGTGCAGAACAGATCAGCACAGATCAGTGCTGATCTGATCAGCACTGATCTATGCTGATCAGATCTGCACAGATCAGTGCATTCCACATATATAATTTTTCATGCTTGTTGGCTTGTTGCTGCTATAGAGTTCAAATTCTTTGATATGATTTGATTCTTTGAAGGCCGGAGCATGTGTCAACTTAGTATTCTATCAATTGTTCAATTACATTGTAAAGCGATGTTTTGGTCCCTAACAAAAAGCGGAGAGGAATAAAAAGAGGGAAAAGGGGTGAAATGGATCAAGGAAGGGATGTGAAGGTTGGTTTTTCTGGTGATGTATCCATGGTGGGTGGAAGTGAGAGTTGCTTTAGTGGTGACTAGTGAGGTGACGGTGATAGTGGTGGTGAGGTGATGGTGGGGTGGGGTGGATTGATTTGGGATGATGGTGGTGACCATTGAGTCATTGACCAATGAGAGACTGATAGAAATTTGGGGGAATCCAAGTCCAGGGGGAAGTCTGGGGAATCATAATACGAATTAAAGGACTTGGGTGAATTGATTCAGCAAAGTTGGAGAAGGGAAAGAGTATTATTTTTGAGGTGACTGTCCCCCTTTGCTTACCTGGTTTGTGGTTTTCCTCAACCAAACAGCCCCTAAATTTCTTTCTCTCTATGCTGTTCTTATTGATTTTCCATTATGTTGAGCTTTGACATATTTACACTTAAATTTCTCGTTCATTCTTCAATTAGTGCCATCTCTTTTGCATGATCCCCTTTGCACAAACTAGAGACTTAAAATTGGTGGGGAGTGGTACTGTTAGTTGCTGTTGTTTCAAAATTGACCTTGATTTATCTCTTCTGACTGCCATAAAACTAGCATCTGCAAATCCTTGATGAAATTTTATTAACCAAATATTTGGTTAAAATAGTGTCAATTGTTCCTCTATGGTTTCACTTTAAAAAAATGGACTTACCTGACTACCTGTCTCTGGCAATCAACATAGCCATTAGTTTATTCCAGCCCAAGTTTCCTCTGTCAAATAATTGTCAAAGATGTAACTCATTTACCAGTAAACACGAGTTTAAGCAGCAACTCCACAGCAATAAGCAAGATACAATTGTGTATGCTTATATTGTAGACTGCTATCCTTTTTATGACCCCTACAAACCTTTTTATTCTATGTGGATTGTTTATCTAGTATAACCTGTTTACAACTGGACATCGAATGTATTCATTTTTTTTTTCTTGACTTCAATCTTTTTCAGACCTTGGAGCTAATGCCTTCTGAACGAATTCGACTAGCAATTAATTTTTAATGATCTTGGATGATGTGATGAAGATTAGTACTCCCACAATTTTTTTGGTTTTTTTCAACTGAATGAGACTAAATTTTCTTGGAGGGTATCTCATGTGATATTCTGAAGGAAATTTGATCAAGCATGTGTTCGTTTTTGTTATACCATTTGGGAACATGGCGATGCCTGTAAAACTTTTTCTGCCCCGTGCTAACCATCCTCAATTCTGAAACTGAATATTTTGCTGAGGGAATATTCGATCTTTTACACTCAAACATAAACGTCGTTTCGCCTTGTTCTGGAACTTCACTGCCCCCTGCTTTCCTCCAGAAGATTCTGTGCTCTACCATTCTTGTCTACAACCCTTTCCTTGTAAGTTGTAAGTAGACCTGTTCATTGGGCCGTGTTAGGGCCGGGCTGGGGCGAAGTTAAATAAGTTGCACCGGGCCAGGTCATATTAACAATCTTAATGATCCGGGTCGAAATTAAATGGATTGGGCTGGCCTGGCCCAGATTACAACCTGTAAGTAACCTCCTGGACTGCTAATGTGAACTTTAGTGTTGTATCCATTCTTTGCTCAGTAAAAATAGGAGCACTATATAGGCTCTATAATGCAAGAGCATTATAAGCTATATACACTAGATTTACTTAGAAAGCTTTGAAGTCTTCATAATACTTGACCGGACTATTAGTTAAATTCTGGTATATGGTCTTCCTCCGTACAATATTCTTGCTAGCATTGTTAACTACTTCAGCAGCAATTAAACCTGCTTACTGATGACTATTTGGTTTATTATGTCTTTATCCTGTACAACACTACTAAAATATTTATGAGTCAGTTCACAATGCTTTTTGGGTATTTTTAACCATTATTTTGTTACCAGTAACCCCTTTCTTCTCTGTATATGGAGGGTTGATATTCTGAGTGCAGATCTGATCAGCACTGATCTGTGCTGATCTGTGCTGATCTGATCAGTGCAGATCAGTGCTGATCTGATCTGCACTGATCAGTGCTGATCTGATCTGTGATATCTGCACTGATCTGATATCCTTCTGTATGCTAGAGCACTGATTTGCTGCTGCGCGCACATTTTGTAACCACTCTTCTGTATGTTTTACTTGATGCAGGAACAACATAGGTACGATGAATGAAAACCAAATTGTTGTTAGGCATGAATCAGAAGGTGGCAAGACTCCCACAACGGGTGACGAATCACAAGATGTTAGTACGATTACAAAGACCATTAAAGGCCGTGGTCCGTCAAAAGGTGTTAAAGTCGCTAAGCCTATGTTCCTTGAGTATAATGTATATAATGTCCCCGATGGACAATGGTCTCATGAATACGGGAAGCAAGTTGGGAGTTTTCGCTCCCAACTTTGAACTAAAGAACCTAAGGAATCATTTGATTCTTATTACACGACTAATATGCATAGTTTTAAGTTTCTAAAACTCATTCGAACCTAATTATGCACATTTAAGGCTCGTTGGGTCGTTATAGGTCATATATTGAGCTAAAATGACATTTTCGCTCCCAAATTTGAACTAAAGAACCTAAGGACTCATTTGATTCTTATTACATGACTAATATGCATAGTTTTAAGTTTCTAAAACTCATTCGAACCTAATTATGCACATTTAAGGCTCGTTGGGTCGTTATAGGTCATATATTGAGCTAAAATGACATTTTCGCTCCCAAATTTGAACTAAAGAACCTAAGGACTCATTTGATTCTTATTACATGCCTAATATGCATAGTTTTAAGTTTCTAAAACTCATTCGAACCTATTTATGCACATTTAAGGCTCGTTGGGTCGTTATAGGTCATATATTGAGCTAAAATGACATTTTCGCTCCCAAATTTGAACTAAAGAACCTAAGGACTCATTTGATTCTTATTACACGACTAATATGCATAGTTTTAAGTTTCTAAAACTCATTCGAACCTAATTATGCACATTTAAGGCTCGTTGGGTCGTTATAGGTCATATATTGAGCTAAAATGACATTTTCGCTCCCAACTTTGAACTAAAGAACCTAAACACTCATTTTAATCTTATTACATGACTAATATGCATAGTTTTAAGTTTCTAAAACTCATTCGAACCTAATTATGCACATTTAAGGCTCGTTGGGTCGTTATAGGTCATATATTGAGCTAAAATGACATTTTCGCTCCCAAATTTGAACTAAAGAACATAAGGACTCATTTGATTCTTATTACACGACTAATATGCATAGTTTTAAGTTTCTAAAACTCATTCGAACCTATTTATGCACATTTAAGGCTCGTTGGGTCGTTATAGGTCATATATTGAGCTAAAATGACGTTTCCGCTCCCAACTTTGAACTAAAGAACCTAAGGACTCATTTGATTCTTATTACATGACTAATATGCATAGTTTTAAGTTTCTAAAACTAATTCGAACCTATTTATGCACATTTATGGCTCGTTGGGTCGTTATAGGTCATATATAGAGCTAAAATGACATTTCCGCTCCCAACTTTGAACTAAAGAACCTAAGGACTCATTTGATTCTTATTACATGACTAATATGCATAGTTTTAAGTTTCTAAAACTCATTCGAACCTATTTATGCACATTTAAGGCTCGTTGGGTCGTTATAGGTCATATATTGAGCTAAAATGACATTTTCGCTCCCAACTTTGAACTAAAGAACCTAAGGACTCATTTGATTCTTATTACACGACTAATATGCATAGTTTTAAGTTTCTAAAACTCATTCGAACCTAATTATGCACATTTAAGGCTCGTTGGGTCGTTATAGGTCATATATTGAGCTAAAATGACATTTTCGCTCCCAAATTTGAACTAAAGAACCTAAGGACTCATTTGATTCTTATTACATGACTAATATGCATAGTTTTAAGTTTCTAAAACTCATTCGAACCTATTTATGCACATTTAAGGCTCGTTGGGTCGTTATAGGTCATATATTGAGCTAAAATGACATTTTCACTCCCAAATTTGAACTAAAGAACCTAAGGACTCATTTGATTCTTATTACATGACTAATGTTAATTGACTATTGTTATAGGAATTTTCGCATCCAAAGAAGTCGAATTCTAAGCCTAAGTCCAACTTAGAGGTCGTGGGTAGTTGTGATCGTAAAACACAAGAATCAACCACCAAAAGCAAGAAAGCGGGACTTGTACACGATGCAATTCAAGGTCTTGGCCCGTCATGCAAATACTTGCAGTTTATCATGACTTCGGCGCCTGATGATATATATGATAATACTACCATCCCATTGGCGGCCTCAGTTTGGCACTCGGATTTTGATCAAGAAACATACATAACTGCGTCTGATATAGGAGAGTTCCTTCGCGGGGCGTGCTTAAACATTTCAGCGATCCAAGTCTACATATTGTAATTAAATGTTTTATTGTTGTTAATATAACTATTATTTCTTTGAAGTTTTTTCTCTTTATCGATCTTAATAATGTAATCTTGTTTATTTTGTAGGTGTTTATTGCACGATCATGCCAAATCATTTGAAATGTCTCGGATTTCGTTCATTTGTCCCGAGATTATGTCAAGCACTAGAATCAAGGCCGACCCTGGAGCGCCAACAATGTATTTGAAAAACATTTTCCAAGCTGAAATTGAAAAGGAGAAGATGGGTAATCCTAACCTAACTAATTGGTTTTTAATCCCATATAATCAAGAGTAAGTGTGTTATATTATATAAGTTTCATATAAAATATTAATTATTATTGTTATTAAATATTTAATATATCATTTATAAATTATACAGAAATCATTGGAATTTATACGTGATGGACCTACGTAGAGGTTATGTATATATTTTCGATTCTGCTAGAGATCCACGTCGAACAGATTATGCATGGGGAATCTTGAGTTTGTAAGTTCTTTTTCTTACAAATTACATTAGTCTTTAAGAAACCTAAGCCAAAATCATATTCATGAGTACCCATGTTTCGTTAATTTTCTAGGGCATACCAAGTGTACAAGTGCAATGGTGGCCATTGTCCGAATAAAACGAGTTTTAAGTCGTGTAAACCCATTCATATAGAGGTATAACATGTTTCTTAATTAGCTTTTTGCTTTGTTTTTATTAATTATTGGCCTTGCAAGATAAAGTATTATGTTTCTTAATCAGTGTGCTCAACAAATCGGCGGAACTGAGTGTGGCTATTACGTTATGAAGTTCATGTTAGAGATAGTCACGTTACAACATGACTATGAAGGCCGGCTAGATGAGGTAATTAAGTAACTAATTGATTCGTATTCTAGACTATTAATACATTGTCATTAGTTGCTTGAATGTTAAAATGTGACATTTCATTTGCATTTAATCGATCTAATGCTCCATCAATTTTTTGTTTTTGTAAGGTCTATACTCCGAGGACTGCGCCTTATGCTAGTGAGGAAATTGATGTGGTTCGTGAGCAATGGGCGAAGTTTTTTACCACCAAGTATTTATTATTGACCTGAGGGCGCTTGATCGTGTTGGTTTAGATGTTATAGAACAATCTTTTATGTTAAAATGTATGCGTACGTTGAAATTGGAACGTAAATATATTTAAATGTATCGGTATGTGCACTTTTGGTTTTGGGATATATACAAAACTCCAGTTGTTGTTTTTATATTTGTTATACAGGTTGCGTTATTCTATTATTGTTTTGACAGGTTTCTATATTTGGTGCAAGGCACTCTAGGTATCCCTAAACAAAATTAGAATTTTCCCGCCAAAAGTGCTTTTTTGCAGCGTACATATATGTTGTACGCTGCAACAAGGGAAAAAAATTTCGCAAAAATTCAGACTTGTTGCAGCGTACAAATAAATGTACGCTGCAAAAAATTGAGTAATTCAGACTTGTTGCAGCGTACAAATAAATGTACGCTGCAAAAAGTTGAGTCTGTTGCAGCGGGCTTTTATATGTACGCTGCAACAAGTCCAAAATTTTGCCAATTTTTTGGCACTTGTTGCAGCGTACATCTAAAAGCCAACTGCAACAAATCACTTTTTGCAGCAAACTTGTACGCTGCAACAAGTTCAGACTTATTGCAGGCCCCCCAGTTGCAGCATACGATGTACGCTGCAACAGGGGTCTAAAAGCCCGCTGCAATAAGGGTTTTTTCTACTAGTGAAACATGGAATTGTGTTCACACACAAAGCTAGATTAGTTGCTAAAGGTTACAAGAAAATTCACGGCGTGGATTGTGTTGAAGCCTCATGCAAAATTGTAATGCTTAAGTCTATAATTCAAGCAATGATTGCATATTGGTACATATGGCAATTGGATGACAAAACATATTCCTCAGTCAAATGTTGGAAGAAAAACTATGTACATGGCATGTCATAGGATTTGTGGATCCAAATAAATGCTTGAAAAGGAATGCTAGCTTATGAAATCTAAGTACAGATTTAAGCAAGCAACTGGGAATTAGAACTATATTTAAGTGAAATTAACAAGTATTTTAGTTTCATAAAATGTACATGATTCTTATAGATATATAAGAAGTTTAGTGGGAGTACGTAAAACTTAATTGGTCCTATGTGTATCACACACATATCTCTCTATTGTGAAATAACATTCAAATGCTAATGACTTAGATTTGAAATTATTCATAAGTTTGAATCTGTTTGGCTAAATATTGATGATACACGCATAAACACTGGCAAAGGATCAAGCAAGACACTTTGGAGTTAACCATTGGCAAGGACGAGCTATAGAGCATCGTATTTTGAAATGGCAACATGGATTGGAGACCATGAGTTGTTGCGTGGGAAATTAAATATTAATTTCTAAGTTCTAAGATGCAGCTAGAAAGTCTTCCACATATCTGTGAACTGCTTGGATAAGTAAATCCAACCAAAGCATCACTAGTAACCTATACAGTTGAAGTAAAAGTACTTATTGCCTAAGAAGCAATAAAACAGGGTTGTTTATGTTAAAAAGCTCTTCACTGAACTTGGGTAGATCACATGTCTGTTCACTTAATGGTTCTTCATTGCAAAATGCGTAGAACCACTATTGTAGTAAGAAAGACTAGATCACATAATAAACAAACTCAAAAGATCTTATCATCTTATCTCGAAAAACATTCGATGAAAAGGATATTAAGACTGGCAAAGCATGACAACTAAACCTATGCAACAAGTGAGAAACAACACTCACATTGTGGCACTGGAAATCAAGCATAGCTTTGAATTTCATGAACTGTTTAAAAGATGGGTTTGAGGCCCATGGTTGTAAAACATTAGGGTTAAAACATTTATCATATATGAAATGTATTTTCATATTCCATTTAATCTTGGTTTAGTATTAAATGATGAGTCCCTTCAATTTGACGATATATTCAAGATAGACTGTCAGGACTAGTCCTGTGACTAAGAAATGTCTATCAAGTGAACTTGAATGTCAAAAGTTGAAAAAGGTCCCTGGTCGGAGTTTTCTATAAAGATGGACGCATAGAAAACGTTAGACGACTAGAATGCAAGATGACTAGTAGTTCTGTTTCTTGAACTATGTGGACATGGCAATGTCGTAATCATTTGCATAGATACTTACTTTGGGAAGACTAGTATCGGACAGACCTATGAAACTTTACTGTAAGAGATGAAAATCTGTCATAAGTAAATTTCATTGAAATTATTAGACACTAAATCCTCAATACCTGAGTGATTTGAGATTACTTGTTTGAGAACTGCTTACTTTGACGTTGACCAACCGTCGCACCGTAAAAGGAGGCTATAAAGGCAACGCTCAGGTAATCAACTATCAAACGAAGTCTAATCTCAAGATCGCAAGATTGGGATTGTCCTCCCATAAATCGGGATGAGATGCTTAAAAGTTGTACAAGGCCACTCGGAGAGCTAGAAACTGTAAAATACATGGTCGTGCTCGGATGAATCATAGGCTATGATTATCTGTTTATTTGATCAGTTGAACTCTGAAACCGAGAAACACCTCAGGACATAATAAGGATGACAACTCTTACCTTATGTTCAAGAGCAAGCATCGAGCGACAAAGGAATTAGGAAATGCACACTTGTCCCTAAGGAGGAGTGGGAGACTGAAGGAAATAATGCCCTTGGTCCAAGTATGCATTTAATGTTAAGTCTAGTAAATGCGGTTCAGTATTAATTAACAAGTTAATAATTCAGTGAGATCAAGTGAGCTGAATGCCTAGCTAGAGGCCGCTTCAGTTCAAGTGGAATTAATTATATTAATCCACAGCTTACTCTTGACTGAACCCGTAGGGTCACACAAATAGTACGTAAACGGATCAAGTATTTAATGGCATTAAATACTCCATCTATGGATATTCGGAATCGACGGATCTTGGTTTCAGTGGGAGCTGAGATCGTCACAAGCAAGAAATGAATACTCCGGAAACGATGATATTGCCGGAAACGGAAATATGGATCGTAACGGAAATATAAATATTATCCAAGTCGTAGATGTTGACGGAAACGGAAACATGGTACGTATCGGAAAATATTATCGGAAATGGAAATATTGCCGGAATCGGAAATATTGCCGGAAACGGAAATATTGTCAAAATCGGAAATATTATCGGAATCGGAAAATAATTCCGGAAACGGAAATATTAAATATTTGTTCGAAACGGAAATTAATTCCGGAATCGGAAATATTAAATATTGTTCGTATCGGAAATGAATTCCGGAACCGGGAATTTAATCGGAAGCGCATCTTACGAATTAGCATCGGACGAGGCTTGCTAGACGAAGGCCCAGCACGAAGCCAGGCCCACGCCCAGCAAGCCGAGCGCCCAACACGAAGGCCACAAGCCTCGCCAGGCCCAGCGCAAGGCCAGGCCCAGCAAGGCTGCTGGCGCGCGCGCTGAGCGTGCTCGTGGGCTGCGAGGCAGCGCTCATGCGTGTGGGCCGCAAGGCCTGCGCGGTGCGTGCTTCCCTCGTGGTTGTGCGACGCTCGTGTTCGTAACGAATCCTAATCCTATCGGAATTTGTGCATTGATTAAATCCTAATCCTAAAAGATTAAATTTATTATTTAGAGTTCTAATAGGATTCTAATTAATAAATCCATATCCTAGTAGGATTATAATTCTTTTCCATAAACTCTATAAATAGGTGCTTAGGTTCACATATTTACATTGAGATTTAAAAAGTATTCAAAAGGTAAGATTTTCAAGCAAAAATCAGCCAAACACTTGCAACCCATATTAGCCGAAAATCCTAGAACCTTAAGGGCGATTCTAGTTGGTCAAGCTTAAGGCGGATCCGGACGTGCTGTGGACTATCTACGGAGGGACGACACTTGGAGTCCTAAAGACTTGTTCTTGTTCGGTTCGGGCGCAGCTAGGGAGGGCACGCTACAAAGTGTATGCATCTGAGTTATGCTAAATGATTATGTGTAAATAATATGTTTCCTGGCATTATGGTTTTTCCGCATGATTTATGTTTATTCATATGTATCATAACCTAACACTTCTTAGGTGCAATTCCAATATGTGTAACATATACCTTGTAAGGCGTTTGATCTGTACGCTATTGAGCATCCATAACCACGGGAATCATAGCTAGGTCATTCTTATTATTAAACCTTCCTTTAAATTGGTTTAACTTATAAGGCTCAACAATTCAGGGCTTTATCCTCACTTCAATACTATTAACAATCATCAAGGTCTTGTAACTTTCAGATAGGAAAACGACTGCTCCTCGCAAAGTAATATTCCAACGTGCTAGATCCATGTAGCTAGTATTTGATCCAATCTGGGATCTTATGCTCACGGAATGAAGTTGTCGCGGACAAGGAGTAGCATCTATAAATGAGTTCACTTGTCTCATAATGCACTGTCTCATTACTCTACATGAGAAAATGTAAGTGGGCCTAGACAAACCCAAAAGTCGGATGAAGGTTAGGGACTAGAACTTCCCACCATAGCTGTCAAGTTCCACCATATTGGGATCACCCATTTAAATCGAAAGCTTGCATCTTAAGATAACAAGTCTATGCAGAAATGAAAATACGAAAATTAAAATGTTAGGCCGTACACAACATAAAGTTTTCTAAAATACTATAGGAGCACCTCACTGCAACTCATCTGTATCAATATTAAATAAAGCATTATAATTCCAACTTGGGAATTTTTCATAATTATCACCTTATAAATTTCAATTTTTGAACTTATCACCCATCTTAAATTTGTCTAAACTTTTAAAACTACCACCACTTAACAGAAAATTTAATGGTTTCCATCAAGTATTGGTAATTTTAAAAATTTAGAGAAATGTAAAGTGGTAATTTATAAATAAAAGTTTATAAAGTTATAAGTTTGAAAAACTGGACCTTATAAGACGGTAATTATGAAAAGATCCATAATAAAATCTTAATGACACATGTAGTAACAAAACCATCATTGTCAAATGTCAACTAATCAAATAATCCATAACCATCACAATTAAGGGTCCGCAAAGAACGTACGCCATGGGGGCTTTATAGCATTTATGTCATTATGATTCTCGATAATAGTATTGAAACACTGAATAATTTGCTATAAATTTACCATTAAAATTTCGTTTTA